>NC_064855.1:99182092-99879056 GCF_024139225.1 Suncus etruscus | reverse complement strand
GGAAGGAAGGAAGGAAGGAAGGAAGGAAGGAAGGAAGGAAGGAAGGAAGGAAGGAAAGAAGGAAGGAAGACAGAGGAAGGAGAAAGAAATGGGAGGAAGAAAGAAATGAGAGGAAGGAAGAAATGAATGAGAGGAGGGAAGAAAAAAACATTAATGTTGCAAGAGTTCTAAGAGGAGAGGAAAAAGAAACAAAGAAGTATTGGTTAAAAAAATAATTGAGAATTTCCTCAATAAAAAATAGGAAAAAAAGTAAAACCAAGGGAGCTGGAAGCATTCTGGTATTCTGTCAAAATAAATCAACAATAGCAATCACCAAGACATATTTTGATTTTGCTTAAGATACATACTCATACAGATATATATATATATATATATATATATATATATATATATATATATATATATATATATATATATATATATAACTAAAAATGCTCAGCAGTAATGTACAATAACACAAAAGGCTGTGTTTAGCAGAGACTTATCCTAAAGCATATACAAGTAGAGAACAACTAAAAATATGATCAGTATCCAATAATTATGAGAGAAATTCAAATAGTATATAAAACACCCACAGGTTAGAATGCACTATGCCTGAAAGGCCAGAAAACAATGTGCTGTGGAGAGAAGATGTGCACAAAGGAACTCTCATTTCCAACTGGTGAAAATATAAACTATTTCAACATTTTTGGAAACCAATATGGAGATTTCAGAGAAAATACAGAGGCAGATGTACCGGGGTTAGTAGAGAGGTTAGACGCTTGTGATCGTTACTACTGACAGCTGACACTGGTTCAATCTCAAGCATGCTACACATTTCCCCAAGCACTCTAGCTGTGAAGCTATGACCCCTGAACACAAATTCTAATTACTGCCAGGTCTGACCTGAACGCTATCATAGATAATATTAATATAAAATAGTTACCAATTTTCCAGGATCTCTATTTCTAGGCATCTATCTTAAGAACTCAAAAATGTATTCAATAGATATAACATTTAAAAAAGATATATTGCAGGGGCCGAAGAGGTGTGGTGGCACAAGTGGTAGGTCATTTGCTTTGCATGTGCTGACCTAGGACAGACCACAGTTCAACCCCCTGGCATCCCATATGGTCCCAAGCCAGGAGCAATTTCTGAGAACATAACCAGGAGTAACCTCAGAGTGTCATTGAGTGTGGCTCAATGCCCCCACCAAAGAAAAAGATGTAATGCAGGGTTCGTCACAATTGTCAAGATACAAAAACAATCCAAATGCTGCCAGGAAATTAGTGGATAAAGAAAATATATAAAATAATTTGTTCTCAGTAATGAAAATATGAAATCTTGTCTTTTAAAACATGCATAGAACAGAATAATACAACACTAAGCAAAATAAACATGAAGGTAAAACACAAAAGCTTAATTATTTTACTTATATATGAGTATATATATAAATTAATCATCAAACCCTCATAGTATTCAAATAAGACTGAGGTTCCCAAGCTGGGATGCATGTAGGGTAGAAAGACTAACTGTGTCATATGTATATAGTGAAGGTAGTGTAAATGATGTATTTGGTGAACAAATTGGTTTTGGATATACAATGGTAACCTTGAATAACTAAAACGTACAGACATTTTATACTTATCTTATTCATCATGTTTGAAAGTCTTATTTCATGACAACTTGTTTTTAACTGTAAATTAGAACAACAGATTTTAAAATGGGAAAGGAATTTGGATTTTGAGCTTAATAAAGTAGTATTCTGTTGGACTGTGCATGAGAAATATCCACTAAGGGAGAAAACTGCAGGCCTGTCAATTGTCACTCGAGTGTTCTAAAGAATCCTGACTCAAAGAGCTTAGTTGCTCCAAGAAATATTTGTCCAGCAGGCCCATTAGGGATGTTTTTGTCCCTATGTGGATTACTAGCAATATTTCTGAGATTTATGCCATGGTATTGACATTACATTTCCTTCATATTATTTAGCTACTTTTCCCTTGAATGTGGCACTGGTGTAGGGGGGTATTCTTTACATGACTGTAATCATACAACTATAATCATATTTGTAATGACGGTGTTTAAATAAAGATAATTATAAAAAAAAGAAAATTACAGCTAAAATATGGCCTCAGTCAAATTCTCTTGCCCAGAGAATTCCCAGCACCAAAAGCTTCAATGACAAGCTTCCTTTCTCTTTGACAGCCATATTTACATCTAAAAACAAGTCAGCAAAATTATCTCTGAGTCTCTGTAAATACTAGCCAGCCACAAAATTTACATTTCTTTAACTTAGCTCTCTACTAACACAATATTAGCATAGCAACCTCTGCCTGCTAGCCTTTAGTCCTGTAAAATTGATCCAGCTACAATATCAGGCAACCCTCCTTTTTATCATGCTACTTTCTCCCTTCTTTTTTTTTTTTTTTTTTTTTTTTGGTTTTGATTTTTGTTTTTCTGCTCAGGGGTTACTCCTGGCTATGAGCTCAGAAATCACTCCTGGCTTGGAGGACCATATGGAACACTGGGGGATCAAACTGCATCAGTCCTTGGCTAGCATGTGCAAGGCAGATGCCTTATTGCTTGTGCCACCACTCCAGCCCCTACTTTCTCCCTTTTAACTTCTTAGATAGATCTTTTCCTACTGAGCCTAGCCAGTCATTTATTATGTAAATATCAACAGACCTCCTGTTAATATTTCTGTTTTTCTCTACAATCCTGCCTCTTGTCAACACAGAAATTCCTTTCATGCCTAAGACTGGTTTGCCCTATATATATGCCCAACATAGAGATTAAATTTGTCACACCCTTGCCAGATGTCTTGTCATACAATTCATTTGTGTAGTCTTTTATTTATCATTATTTTTATATTTCACCATCCGTGTTCATCTGTTCCCTGAAATGGGCTCATTGAAGTCCATTGGAGCGGTGGGACAGAAGCCGCTCACAGCAGTATTCAAATAAGATAGTTTAACTCAAATTGGAGGAAAGTTCACCTTGAGAAAATTTAGGTTGTGATAAATTTCCAAATTAAGTTATGGGTGGATATTTTATGTGCATTCAACGAATATGTATAAAACAAAAGAGAAGTTTTCACCTCTATGATTTCAAAACAGTGCATTATGTCTATGTGGATATGTATTTGAAACAATTTGTTAAAAATCCTATTAGTTTATTGATAATGAAGCAATGAAGTTTATTGAAAATGAAGCTTTTTTCTGAAGCTTTCAAAACTTATATTATACTTATTAAAATGTTATATTACTTTAGGGAATAAAACAAGTTGTCTTCCCTACTGACAAAATAATTAAATTTTCTTACTTGAGATAAAATTCTGCATGCTTTACTTTTTTTTTCTCTTTTTCTCTTTCTAAGTCATTTGAAGTCCCTCTTTTTTTTTCCAGTTAATCCTAAATTGTAGTGCATCTTTTATACTTTTTCTTTTTTTTTTTAACACCACCCATCACCAGTGCAACATTCCCATCACCAATATCCCAAGTCTCCCTCCTCCCCACCCGACCCCCGCCTGTACTCTAAACAGGTTCTCAATTTCCCTCATACATTCTCATTATTAGGACAGTTCAAAATGTAGTTATTTATCCAATTAAACTCATCACTCTTTGTGATGAGCTTCCTGAGGTGAGCTGGAACTTCCAGCTCTTTTCTCTTTTGTGTCTGAAAGTTATTATTGCAAGAATGTCTTTCATTTTTCTTAAAACCCATAAATGTGTGAGACCATTCTGCGTTTTTCTCTCTCTCTCTGACTTATTTCACTCAGCATAATAGATTCCGTGTACATCCATGTATAGGAAAATTTCATGACTTCATCTCTCCTGACAGCTGCATAATATTCCATTGTGTATATGTACCACAGTTTCTTTAGCCATTCGTCTGTTGAAGGTCATCTTGGTTGTTTCCAGAGTCTTGCTATGGTAAATAGTGCTGCAATGAATATAGGTGTAAGGAAGGGGTTTTTGTATTGTATTTTTGTGTTCCTAGGGTATATTCCTAGGAGTGGTATAGCTGGATCGTATGGGAGCTCGATTTCCAGTTTTTGGAGGAATCTCCATATTGCTTTCCATAAAGGTTGAACTAGACGGCATTCCCACCAGCAGTGGATAAGAGTTCCTTTCTCCCCACATCCCCGCCAACACTGTTTATTCTCATTCTTTGTGATGTGTGCCATTCTCTGTGGTGTGAGGTGGTATCTCATCGTTGTTTTGATTTGCATCTCCCTGATGATTAGTGATGTGGAGCACTTTTTCATGTGTCTTTTGGCCATCTGTATTTCTTCTTTGTCAAAGTGTCTGTTCATTTCTTCTCCCCATTTTTTGATGGGATTAGATGTTTTTTTCTTGTAAACTTCTGTCAGTGCCTTGTATATTTTGGAGATTAGCCCCTTATCTGATGGGTATTGGGTGAATAGTTTCTCCCACTCAGTGGGTGGCTCTTGTATCTTGGGCACTATTTCCTTTGAGGTGCAGAAGCTTCTCAGCTTAATATATTCCCATCTGTTAATTTCTGCTTTCACTTGCTTGGAGAGTGCAGTTTCTTCCTTGAAGATGCCTTTAGCCTCAATGTCCTGGAGTGTTTTACCTACGTATTGTTCTATATATCTTATGGTTTTGGGGCTGATATCGAGGTCTTTAATCCATTTGGATTTTACCTTCGTACATGATGTTAGCTGGGGGTCTAAGTTCAATTTTTTGCAAGTGGCTACCCAGTTTTGCCAACACCACTTGTTGAAGAGGCTTTCTTTGTTCCATTTAGGATTTTTTGCTCCTTTATCAAAAATTAGATGATTGTATGTCTGGGGAACATTCTCTGAGTATTCAAGCTTATTCCACTGATCTGAGGGCCTGTCTTTATTCCAATACCATGCTGTTTTGATAACTATTGCTTTGTAGTAAAGTTTAAAGTTGGGGAAAGTAATTCCTCCCATATTCTTTTTCCCAATGATTGCTTTAGCTATTCGAGGGTGTTTATTGTTCCAAATAAATTTCAAAAGTGCCTGGTCCACTTCTTTGAAGAATGTCATGGGTATCTTTAGGGGGATCGCATTAAATCTGTACAGTGCTTTGGGGAGTATTGCCATTTTAATGATGTTAATCCTGCCAATCCATGAGCAGGGTATATGCTTCCATTTCCGCGTGTCCTCTCTTATTTCTTGGAGCAGAGTTTTATAGTTTTCCTTGTATAGGTCCTTCACATTTTTAGTCAAGTTGATTCCAAGATATTTGAGTTTGTGTGACACTATAGTGAATGGAGTTGTTTTCTTAATGTCCATTTCTTCCTTATTAGTATTGGTGTATAGGAAGGCCATTGATTTTTGTGTGTTAATTTTGTAGCCTGCCACCTTGCTATATGAGTCTATTGTTTCTAGAAGCTTTTTGATAGAGTCTTTGGGGTTTTCTAAGTAGAGTATCATGTCATCTGCAAACAGTGAGAGCTTGACTTCTTCCTTTCCTATCTGGATTCCCTTGATATCCTTTTCTTGCCTAATCGCTATAGCGAGTACTTCCAGTGCTATGTTGAATAGGAGTGGTGAGAGAGGACAGCCTTGTCTTGTGCCAGAATTTAGAGGAAAGGCTTTACTTTTATTGAAATAAATTTCTTCTAAGTTAGGACTTCAAAATTTTGTAGGATATGGCTGTAAAATATTAGTATAAAGGCAGTATATTAGTACAGCTGAGAGGGTGTTTGCTTTGCTTGTGGCTGACCTGGTTTCAATTCCCTGAATTCCTATGGTCTCCAAAGCCTGCCATAGTGATTTCTGAGTGCAGAGACAAGAATAACCCCTGAACAACCCCTGAATAACCCTTGTGGCTTCAAAACAAACAACACAAATAATAAAACAAACAAAATTAGTATTGGATAAAAATATAGATATGTGTAAGGGGATAATAAACTAACAACACTTGTTTAATCATTGGTGCTTTATAATGTCTCCTCTACACAACCAAGAGTGAACATTGAGCAATGAGTTAACAGTAAACTGAGCACTGCTAGATGTGACCAAAAAAGCAAAGCAAAAAAACAAAAACAAACAAAAATAAAACAAAAATAAAACCATGATCACGAAGGTGGTTTCCCCAGAGTGAGGCTTATTCATTGCACTCCGGATGTGCTGACTCCTGCGATTTCCCCAAATATGGGAAACTCGACTGCATAATTTGTGGTAGTGGGGGACTGTGTTCACGCTCTCAAAAAAAAGAAAGTAATAAAACAATCAGTCTTTATTGCAGCATTTTATTGTCTCATATATTTACAAGTAAATGCAGGGAGAAAAACAACCCTGAGTAAAATTGAGTGTACCATATTATTTCTTTCACAAGTCTTTTACATCTTTGACTACTAGGTCACTAATCATTTTTTTTAACCACAGATTTTATAGTGTGACAATCTGAATAACTGGTCCTATTTGCTGAAATTAATCAAATATTTTTTATGATGGTTTGTAAAACAAGCCAAAATATTTAATTATAGCACTCTATAAAATGAGTCACAAAAAGATTACCAATTGAAAAGGTATACACCTTTTTATTTATATTTAAAATTGATGAATACATATTTCACCACTATATTGAAGAATTAGTATAGTATGCTGAAGAACTGGTTTGCATGAAGTGGGCCAATTTAGGCCACTCATGTAGATAAATCAGACTTAGAATAGATTTTTATCCTGGCAAAGTATATTGTCCCTTAAACCACACAAGAAGTAATTCCTGAGCATATAGCCAGAATGAGGCATTGAACACACCCTCTGATAGGACTCAAAACTCAAGTATAATATTTTTTAATGTAAAAGATTGTTTGTATATATAAATGAAACAAAAACTTGCTAATTGGTAGAACAATTTTACTTAATTAAATTGAAAATAATCGGACACTTTAACAATACATTTGTTTCAATTATAAGTTGTAGCTAGCATCAGATATTTGCATTTTGTTTTCTTTTGTTTTTGTGTTTTTTCCTTTGTTTGTTTTGGGACCACACCTGGTAGTGCTCAGAAATCACTGCTAGTGAGTATATGGAATGCTGGGGGTTGAATCTGTGTCATGCAAGGCAAACGTCCTATCCATTGGCCCCAGATAATTGCCTTTGAAAATTATTTATTTATTTTTAATTTTTAATTTTTGGTGTTTGTGCTACACTTGGTTATACTCAGGCGTTATTTCTGAATTTGCACTCAGAAATCACTCCTGATATGGTAAGGGAACCCTAAGAGAAGCAGGGGTTTGAATAAGGTTGGCCACATGCCAGGCAAAAACCTTACCTGCTATGCTGTCACTCCAGCCCTTGCCTTTTACATTTAAAATGCTACAACATGTAATTAAATTAAACAGAATCATATTATCCATTAATATTCATTTATTAAGTTTAACGTATCAAGCTAAACAAAAATTTTATATTGGGGAAAAGTTAGAGTACAAACAAATAATTTTAGCCAGTATTTAGATTTTATAAAAATAAAAGTTTTCATGACTTTTACATATATTTTTACAGTAAGTCTATGTAAAGCAAAATTTTAAATTATGGTAGTCTATAAAATATTTTATTAAGCTCTAGTTTGTTTATGTATAAACATTTTATTTAAAACTAACAAATGAAACTATACATTTGTTTCTCTGTTGTTTTAAGAAAATGGAATATCCATACATTTTTTTTACAATAATTAAATTATCTCCATTTCTTCTTGTTGTTATGGGACAACAAATAGCTGTCAGTGTACCTGATGATGAGAAATCATGACTAATTTTTTAAAGGCTTCAAAAACAAATACTTCTTGATTAGATTTAGATACTTATTTAGATGCTTAAAATGTAATACAACTTTATCTTTTAATAGGAATACCGAATTATTTTCACCCTAGAGGCTTAGAAAAATATGCTTTCCCAGACCTGAACATAGATGATCATTTTAATTATTTTTTCATATGCCCTATTGTTATCTTTTGCAGAAATGTATACTATAAGCCCCCAAATTCATGGAATTATCCAAGTTGTAACTATGCTCTTGTAAATCTTATACAGCAATATTGTTAACACATATGATTGAGAGGTCTCCTGGGAGAAGGCAATGTATCCTCTGATACAATGGCTTAAGGCTTGAATTAGCAATTACATTGACTAATAGAACATCAGAGAACACATTTTTTATAAAATCTGTTCTTATAGACTTGTAGAACAGCTTAACAAATCTAGTGTATTTTATTACCCATAGAGAAGTCTATTGTTATGTATGTTCCATTTGAACATGAAAGTGATGGATTTATGATCTGCTATTTTTTGATGGAGAAGTCTATAATGTGAGTTATATGAGGCTGATTGGGTTTTTAAACTCACAGTCTTGCAATTTTTCATTTACTTTATTGGGGAAAGTGGTACAGAGTTAAATCCAAATAGGTGAGTCTTTTTTTTTTAATATATTGGCCTTTGTTCATTTATATTCCTGTTAAATTTTTAGGGGATAGGATTGAATATGTCTTTATAATAATTTTTGCAAATATTCAACAGCCATCATAAAACCCTCTTAAAAAACTAAAAATGAGAAACAAATCACCGTCATATCTGTCTTTCTCCTTCTAAATTATTTTTGCTTTACATTGTCCATTTGGTTTCATTCTACTATGACATACTTGACATAATGCCAAAATTCTTATTTTTATGGATTAATAGCATCAGCCTTATATATGCCATTTATTCTTTTTCAATCAAAAGTGAGCACTGAGGATTTTGATAGCTTTATTATCTCCCACAAATAACACTACAACAAAGCATTGAGATACATCTAATTTTGAGCAAATGATTTAAGAAACATAAATTTTGAGCTAATAAATTAGTAACTGCTGGACCATATGATCATTTTGCTTTTAACTTTTGGAGCAAGCTTCATATGACCTTCCAAGAATTACACTAATTCATTTTTTTTCTCTAGTAGTTTATGAATTTCTTTTTCCCCTCATTCCCACATGAACATTTTGTTGACTATTTTGTGATTTCCTTTTGCTTCCTGACCTATTGTAGTAAGGTATCATAATTAAAAATGTTTTTATGACTAAGGTTTTAAGCTTATGACGCTGCTCCATACGTTCATTAGCAAAGTACTATTATCTCTCTTTCTACTTCACCTGCAGGTTTGTTTTTGGTCTGTTTGTTTGTTTTCTGGGCCACACACTGTGACGCTCAGGGATTACTCCTGGGTATGCTCTCACTCAGAAATCGAAAGGTTGGTCCTGGATTGGCTGCTTGCAACGCAAAAACCCTACGGCTATGCTATCACTTTGGCCCCTGAAGTTTCATACTGCCTGTCTGGTAGCTGTAGTTCTTCGACATATCTAATTCAAGCCATTTTCATTACTATGAAACAATATCCCCCTATGATTTTGATTTCCTTTTTTTTTGGGGGGGGGGTGTCACACCCTGCAGCGCTAGGGGTTACTTCTGGCTCTATGCTCAGAAATTGCTCCTGGCAGGCTCAGAGGTCCATATGGGATGCCGGTATTTGAACCACAGTCCTTATGCATGCAAGGCAAAAGCCTTACCTCCATGCTCTCTCTTCGGCCCCTGATTTACTTTTTTTATTTGTTTGTGTTCGGGCCACATCCTACTATACTCAGAGCTTATTCCTGGTTCTGTGTTCAAGAATTTCTTCTGACATATATGAAATCATTTGTGATTCCAGAATCCAACATGGGTCGGGTCGGCCAAACAAGGCAGTCACTAACTGCTGTACTATTTCTAAGTCCTGATTTATATTTTAAAATAATAAGTGATGAGAAATGTTTATTGTTTAGCAAATTGAAAAAGTATATATTCAGTTCTTCAGCCCATTTAAAAATTAGTGTTGATGCTGATCTCAAGAGTAATAAATCTAGTGTGTATATTAACTACTTACCAGGCAGAGTTGCAAATACGTTCTTCCATTCATAGCTGTTTATTAAATTTGCAAATTTTCCCCTTCTGTTCATAAGCTTTCTAATTTGATATAATGCTGTTTGTTTATATGTTGTTTTTCATTTACTTGCTGCTGATTTCGTGTCTTCAAAGACAACTCCAATACTGATACCCTGGTTTGTATCATGTATTTTGATATATGACATTTTATGGCTTTTACTCTTACTCTGAGTATTGTAACTTACTTTGAACTAAATTTATTTTTTATATTTGGGAGTGGTTCACAATTTTTTATTGGATATGAGCAGTCTACATTTCTAAAAGCATCATTTGTTGAAAATATGTTGGCTTTCACTGTATGGTTCTATATAGATTTGGCATATATTCATGTCAGTGTGTTTTTTATTTCTGGAAAATCAGTTATAATTCTTAAATGCATATTTAATTTTATTTTTTATTATTAGTAGTATTATTTTGGTTTTTGGGTCACAACCAGCAGTGCACAGGGTTTACTCCTGGCTCTACCTCAGAAATCACTCCTGCAAGGCTCGTGGGACCATATGGAATGCCGGAATTTGAACTACCATCCTTCTGCATGCAACGAAAACATTCTACCTCCATGCTCTTTCTGATCCCTAGATGTATATTTTAATTTTATTTTAATTACTATTGCATGATACTTTAGTTTGAAGTCCTGCTCTATAATGCCTTAACATTTATTTTATTAATTTCACAATTAATTTTAGCAATATTTTTATGTATTGCTTAATTTTAGTATTTTGGTACATTTTTAAATTTGATTATTGTAAATAATATATTGCACTGAATGTAATCTGACATTTCTTTAAAGTTATCATTTAACATTCTTTCAGCTATGGCAAGAAATACATTTCTATATCATTTTATTTGGATTTAATTTTCATTAGCAAATTTTCATTAATTTTATTGTACAGGTCTTTACATACCCTGCATGTTCAATTTATTTCTAGCTGTTTAACTACCTTTTATTTAATTGTAAACAAAATTACTTTCTTGATTTCTTTTTATGTAACCTATTGTTTGAATAGTACAGGTAACATATTCTTGCAAATATTTTATTGAAGAACTTATATTTTCCCATTGTCAATCTATGATGGTATTAAATCATTCTCAATTGTACACCAAGAGTTTTAGAAGGCAAAACTTAAGAAAATTTGAATTTCTTCAGTTTGCTTTCCCACCCCAAACAAGATAGTCCTCCGATACATATATGCCATTTGAATTGACGCCACATTCAGCCTCTGGGAGCATATTACATTATCATTTAATTAATGGCAGCTTATGATCACAGGAGTTTATCCCACTACAAATCATAAGCGAGTATTAGCTGCAATTCTCTGTATCTTTCTTATACATTCCAAATTCCAATGTGATCTTAATGAAAGCAATAACTACTGAGCCCTCATAGATGGGAATTGGAGATGGATGCAATTATTTAATGCATAAATAGCTGAACCACCAAATAAAATATAGATGGAGGTGTTCTCTTAACTGTGTCAGCTCAATCTTTTTTTTTTTTTTTTTTTGGTTTCTGGGCCACACCCGGCGGTGCTCAGGGGTTACTTCTGGCTGTCTGCTCAGAAATAGCTCCTGGCAGGCACGGGAAACCATATGGGACACCGAGATTCGAACCAACCACTTTTGGTCCTGGATCGGCTGCTTGCAAGGCAAACACCGCTGTGCTATCTCTCCGGGCCCGTCAGCTCAATTCTTAATCTTCATATTTTACCATCATTTTTGCTTGCCAAGTTAATTTGATGTTTACTTTCATGATAAAAGCTGCTACATACACTAATATTCTTTAGGTGAACCTGTTACCATCAGGATCTTTGGTTCAAAAAGCCAAAATTCATTCACAAAGCTTTACAGGGAATGGTGTGTGGGAAGTAATCGTATGGAAGTTTTATAGAAGGAAGGAAGAAACAACTTGTATCGGAGTATAGGATGGCCACACCAAGCAGAATATCCAGACTGCTCCTGAAAGGGAGACTGATTATGGCCCTAAATCTTTTAAACACAATATTTGAAAACATATTTTTAATCAGCAACTCTATTTCCCTTTGCTATGAAGCATTGCATTTGGCTCCAGGAACTGGTCTTCTTGCTGCTTTGTTTGCAGTGGAACACCACATTACAGGAGGTACAGTTCTAGTGAGACTAATTTTGGTGGCAATGGACTTAGACAGGATAGCTGATCATAATTACCTCTACAGGAAGAGCAGATAGCCAATATAGATACATTGTGTAGACAGTGCAAAAAACATGGCTGAGGACTCTTCTTTGCCTTGATGCCTTGCTTTGAAAAGGATGGAGGAACATCTAATCATCAAATGCCCGATTAACCGACCCTAAAGAGTGTGGAGTTTGCCCTTGGAAGTAATCTTACCTTAATGTAAATTCTCCAAGGAATTTATAGGTGAGAACCTGAATTTGGGGTGAGGGCCAAAACCCAATTCTAAATTATATTTCAAAAATAAAGTAAACTCAGACCTAATAAACAACTTCTTTGAAACTATATTGCTAGTACATTCTAGACCAGAGAATATTCTTAAACTCTTGATATTAGAAATTACTTAAATGTATTTTCTTCCATTTTACAATATCTTACTTTTCTCCTTAAAATATCTTAAGTGGAGGAAAAGATAGAAAACTATAAAAGACCTCTGGGTTTCTTGTTTAATTATAAAATGTAATTCTTCATATTGTGATAGGTTAATATATAACTATCTCCTTAAAAATGTAATAAAACAAATAAAATATGAATACATATATAGGAAAATTATTTTTGACAGAGCTTTTCTAAACCCAGCAATGACTTAAAAATGAATCTTTAAAAATAATGCTTGCTTCAATTGTTTTGAAACTCAGGGATAATAAGGAATATTTTCTTTTATGTTTCTAATAAGTAGGCATACAAATCACCTACTGAAATGAGTATATATCATTCTGTCAATTACTTGATTATATACTTATGTTTTCACAAACCAGGTAGAGGTATTATTTCCTTTAATTATCCTTTTACAAAAAGTTAACCTGGGGGCTTTGTAAGGATTCCTGACAAAGAATATAAAGGAGTGACTCAGAGCTACAGATGAATAAGTCTATTGTGGTAATGAAAATAAGCCCAGTGTTTCTCAGCTATCTTTATTTTACCATCCTCTCATGTGGGTGGCAAATTGAGAGTGAAAATTTCCTAGTCATAGAAAATAAGAGGAAAAATCAAAACTAGAATTTAAAGCACGGTTGCATCCAGTTGAGGCACACTAGGTTATGTCAATGATTTCATATTCTTTGCAAAGCTCTAGCAGGAAGTCAGATATCTTTACCAAACAAGAAAGAGAAGAGGTGGAATATATTTTATCCCATTAGAACATTTTGAAGTAAATGTACAATAGGGCAATGGAGAATATTGGACCCTGCTGCTGATTTCATCTTTATTTCATTGAACTGACAACAAAGTAGCCGATCTTTAACTCAGTGTGCATAAAAGGAGGCGCAAAACAAACTTAGTGTGAAAATAAAAAGTGTTTTCAAAGTCAGTAAACTCTGCAAACTTCTCTTCTTTTAAAAATCATGAATAGTGAAAATGAAAGTATGTCTAATCACAAGTGAACTCTTTTATGTTGTTAACAGAATTAGCAATTAGGTATCGCTTTATATTTTTACAGTTCAAAATACAACATAATTTACTACCCTATGTGAACATATTATTACTTTTTCCTTATAAATTTAAATATGTATAACATAATACACTCATAATAATATTTATTTGAAATAGGATTTTTAACCAATTCATAGAAGTTATAAAAAAAAAGGATGAGTTGCTCAAGATGTTTCATATAATTTCCCAGATTTACACAAACAATTCTTATGCATCAGGTCTACCAAAAATAACTTCTATACTTGTGCTTTTCCAACATCACGCAAGACAAAATTATTACTTCCTATGGTAAATTCTAAGTGCCATAAATATTTAAGTAGAATTTTGAAATGTAACAATCAAAAGAAGTACCACACTAGACAGCACATATTGATGTGTCCTATAATTAATATCTAAATTATATTGGACCATTAATTACTCAAATATTCTTTCACCAAAAAAAGAGCTCAAGACAATAAAAAATAAATGCATAAACTTCTGATAGTGAAATAGGCAAGAAGCTAAAGCGCTTATTTTGCATTTGACCATTCTGGGTTTGATCCTTGGTAAACCAAATGTCCTCCAAATCTTTCCCTGAGTGAACCCAAAATATAGAGCCAAAATAAAGCTTGAGAAACATCAGGTGTATTTCCAAATGTTTTTAATGGTGGCATATGTTTTTTACAACATCTGTCCAAAATATTAATATATTTAGCCTTCATTTACTCAGATACATTAATTAATAGAACTTTCAAATTATGCCCAATTTCTTAAATTTGATATCTATTACCAGAGTATATAACTTTGGAGTCATTAAGAAGTTTATGTAAAATCTGTGATCTCTATTGAAACAAAAAAAGATTTTTTTTTTTGGTAACTTGAGTGATCATTTTTACAACAGTTTTATAATATGTCAGACCTAAAATTGGTATTTCTAAAAGTTCTGATTTTTGACTAGTTTTGTGGAAAGTTCTTCTTCCAGGCACATTCAAATATTTAGAGATACTGTTAGGAATTATTCCTAAAGGAAAATATAGAGAAAATAAGTCATAAAGATATCACTTACAGTGGATTCAGCAAACCATATAGGGTGTCAGAGATTTAACCAGTCATTGAGTCCATTTCTTTTTAAATTTTACATTAGTAAATATTTCAAATTATTAACTTAGCATCTGGGGGGTAGGTGTTGATTCCTTACTGAAGCAAACTAAATCATTTCCCATTACATTTTCTGATTGAACTTTATTTGATATAACAGTATTTTTAAATAAAAGGACAGAAAAAATATAAAAAACCTGATGCATTATGATAATGCATTTCTGGTGAGCAAAACATAAATCACTCTTAAATAATTACATATTCTGTTTGCAACTACAGGCTCAAATGACACTCTTTTCCTAGATTTTATTGTAGATCACAATGAATAATTAATGTTTTTATCTAATATTAAATATTTATCTTCATGAAACTTCTGGAAGAAATAATGCATATATTATTGTTTTTTATGAACAACCCACCTCTTAAAATTTGATTGATGAAATTTTATAATCTAGAAGAAAGCACAAAATGAAAAATATATATTGTAGATACATACTATGCCTGCTCTGAAATGAGTCAATGCATCAATCCAGAAACTTAGCACAAATCTTAACATACAGTGACATTAGAAAAGTGAAAGATGAATTCTTTTTACCTAACTTCCCTGGAGCAATGATAGTTATACATTGTCTATTTAACACCTTTTCTTTTTTCCCTATTTTAGATACCTCTGCAGTGCTCAATTTCTTAGCTCCTCTGCCATAAGTGATAAGCTGCCATCGAGTGGTTTGTCCAGAGTCAGGAAGTGAGTTTTTGGGAAACGATGAAAGGTATTCATGCTAAATTGTAAATTAAGCAAGTAGATGTTTAGTCTTCCAGCTCTAAAACATTTTGTAACTGAACAAGATGCTTTTATGAATGACAAATAGTAGACATGATCCTTAGATGGCAGCACACTGACTTCCAATCATTTAATTTGTAAACAGGTTATTTCAAGTTTTTTCTCATAAAGGTTTGATACCTAGGTGAGAAATGCTAAGACACTTTTACTCTACATTTTATCTGGAACAGAATTTTAAAAAACCCAAAGGAATGTGATTCAGACAGCTATTTACCTACCAACATTGAGTGAAAAATCTTAGATTTTTTTGAAATACCAGAACAGTGCCTGTCTTACGAGTTTAATGTTAGTTCATAACATTGGTCCAATTAAATGAAGTGCTCCACAGCCACTTGTATTTCTGTCAGTATATGTATCTCCAGGGTGTAGTCAAAAGCATATAATAATTCAGGAATGATTGCCTGAAATGTTTTATTGGACTCACTCAGTTAACTCAGATAAAATACAGGGAAAAAAAATTCCTTCCTGTTCAATTGTAGGCTGATTCTCTGCTCTTTTTCTGCAGGGTTTTTTTTTTTTTTTTTTTTTTTTTGCCAATTCAATACGCTATTGAACCTCTTAAGGAAAATGCAACATTTATAAAAGCACAAAATTTCTATATCAAAACTCCAGAATAAAATGTTGTCGGAAAATGATATTCGACCCTAAGGTAACAATTCTTGTATATCTTTAGCTCTCAGTTCCTTTGTGCAAGGATAAGCTATATATTCAGTTGTGGATTAATAGTTCATTCTAATTCAAATTTAGAACAAAGAGGATGAGTTCATTTGCTTTATGTACTTGCATTAAATTTTACTTAAATGGTTTAAAACCTGGAAGTATATGTGAAAGCAATATTTATATATCATTAACTTTCTGGATTTATCCTTGCCTTTGAGGAAATGAAGCATAGTATAAATGTGGTCTCTTTTAATCAATAAGCCATGTTAAACTATAAGATTAAATTATATGGTATGCTATTAAGCAGGGAAGAGCTGTTGTGTTTCCAACATTTGTCTTCATTATATCCCTTTGTATATTCCTAATTTTGTCTAAATTTATTTCTGCATATGTCAACCTACATCAATTCACATCATCTATTGCTATCCGATAACAAAAGATTCTTTTATGAAACTCCAGCCAAGTTCTCATTTACATTTTTGCATACTATCAACAAAATCCTTTTTCTTAAAATAATAAGATTATGGAATGTTAAGAGATAGTACAGTAGGGAGGGTGTTTGCCTTACTTGTGGAAGACCTGGACTTAATCTCTGGCACTTGATGTGTCCCAGGCATAATCCCTGAATGCAGAATCAGGTACAAGCAATGAGCATCAATGGTAATGGCCATCAAATAAATAAAATATAATGACTTATGAACAACCATGGATTTGGGGGTTTCCCATATAATGCTGGGAAGCCTAGATTTCATTTCCTGTAGCACTATGTTTAATGCTAACGCTTGAAAATTAAAAGTGTTCTTTTTCTCTTTCTCTATCAATAGTTTCTTGTTCAAGGAATCAATATTCTATTCTTTTATAAAAATAGTTTATATATAAATTATCAATAAATTATCTAAGAATGAAAGGGGCATTCTATTAATGATGAAACATTGTTAAATAATGTAAAAATCCAAGATAGTATAAATACATTAAAATGCAAACTACCAATTTTGTGGAGGGGCTGGGGGAAGGGTTTATTAAAAACTACTACATAAATTGAGGTAGAATTAATCTGGTGACCTAAATTCACTGCTCTTTATTTTCTGCATATACATATATAAATATATATAAATGTGTACATCTTGTATTAAAGTATATGCTTGAAGTGGAAAGGGCTTTAGAATTTAGATGTTTTCCATGTAAAATTAATGGTAATTATGTAACTTGGATTAGTTTAAACTACAGTAGTAAATATGATGTGGTATAGAAAGTAATGATGAAACACAATTTAATGTTAATTAGTGTTAAATGTAAATTCTATTTTTTTGTGTGGGTTTTTTTTTGGGTCACACCCGGCAGTGCTCAGGGGTTATTCCTGGCTCCAGGCTCAGAAATTGCTCCTGGCAGGCACGGGGGACCATATGGGATGCCAGGATTCGAACCGATGACCTCCTGCATGAAACGCAAATGCCTTACCTCCATGCTATCTCTCCGGCCCCATAAATTCTATTTTTAATAAATTTGTGAAACTATATATATATATATATATATATATATATATATATATATATGTGTGTGTGTGTGTGTGTGTGTGTGTGTGTGTGTGTGTGTGCATTTGGTTTGGAACTCTGCTAAAAGCTTTAAAGAAGAGACCACTCTGAATTATTGTGTATATCATAAATTATTTTTCCTTCCCGTCATAATTATTTTAATCCCAAACACTAATAAATGTATCAAAATGTGTCACATATTTGACCCAGTCTTTTTTTTTATTTGCTTTTAGGCTACAACTTGTGATGCTCAGGGGTTACTCCTGGCTATGGTCTCAGAAATCACTCTTGGCTTGGGGGACCATTTGGGACTCTGGGGGATTAAACTGAGGTCTCTCCAGAGTCAGCTGCATGCAAGGCTAATGCCCTACTGCTGGGCTTTCACTCTGGCCCCATGACCCAGTCGTATATACAAGTATCTTATGCATTTATGTGTGCATATATATATCCAGTTTTATGTGTTAGCTACAAATGACTAAATAACACATTGTGGTTAGAGTTTTATAAATCAGTGTAGAGTGTTGCCTAAGTGGTAAGTGCCCAATATTAGAAACTATAGTGAATCGGATGGAGAATGCCACCATAAAGCAACTATAAATCCAGAAAATAACTTCCTTTGCCACCTCAGAATAACTATAAAATTCAATATTTATAATCCATATCTTAGCACCGAATAACTGTGGATTATATTTAAATGTTGTATACAAAATTTTGTCTCATTCACTATAAGGATAACATTGTTGCTTTCTCTTCCAATGTAGGCCTTGATAAATACTTCTTAAATTGAAACGAACAAGAAAAAATATTGCCACTTATAAAATTGACTGTGGTTGCCATGCTTTCAAATAATTCTTACTTGCCTGTCTTGCTCTATTACAGTTGTGAATAATTTCATTTTATCAGTATTAAATGTATACAGAGGCAGCACATAAAAATATCAATTTATAGTGTCATGACATACTGTTACAGTACTATGATGTAATGCAATGAACAGTGAAATTTGGGACATAGATGTCTGTAGGAGGTCCAGAAGTTATGGAGAAAATGATTCAAATTGTACATAACACAATCACAGGATTAAGAAAGCAATTGTCACTTGCACTGTGTGGTTATAACAAGACACAGAATGTGCCAGATGCACAGCTTGTCTGCAGCTGTTGTCATTTGAATCTTTTGTACAACATCCATTTATTTTCTCAACTTTGCGAAATTAGTGCAGAGAGCAGATCAGAATTATTTTTGTGCTGAGAATACTTGGACAATAGAAGATAGATTTAAACCATGCATAAGAAGCTACAGCCCAAGAATAATTCCACACATACTGGTTGAATTAGCACAGATGTCTATGTTGGATCTAGTTGGATATAACTTTAAAGAGCTGATTAGGTCAGGCGATGGGCATTGCCAACTAGTGCAGACAACTTTTGATTGCACAAATGCTAGCTTTGTAATAAGCGTATGTTTTAAATGAAGCTTTCAGCTGTATATTAGCAGATAAATTTTCAACAAATATATATCTTTCTCTAGGCTAAAGATTTACAACCTGTTTTTACTAAAAGAGATTAAATAAGGACTGCAATTCAAGCACTTGTAAATATAGAAGTATTTTCAGGACAAAGATAATAAAATTGACTATAATTTTGTATACATATTTGTTTGTCTAGGATATATATTTGTGGTAGTATATAAAATAATTTATCTTTCTAGACTAAATTATCTCTGCCAGATAACAACAACTTATCTGCTTCACTTTATTTTGACTCTGCAACCATACAAAGAGTTGAATAGATTTGAAAACCTTAATTTGCAAGGTAATCAATCTTGATGCTGATTTTCTTCCACTAAAACTAACTCCAAATAATTGTTTAGATCTAGATTCTTTTTTAAACACTCTTTGGACTATCTTTTTTCATTCAAATCTAATCTAAGAATGTAATTGAAAATAAATTTAGTGTAAATACAGAATACACATTGAGTTAAAAATCTCCCTTGGTTCAATTGTTGTGGAAAAGATGAGTTCATAAGAGTAATATAACCATGGGTTTCAAGTGTGTTGAATTTGTCTTGGCAGCAACTAGAATAGGCCAAAAAAGGGATACTAACAATTATAGCCAAAATGGCTACTGTCTGGACTTCCAGGACAGGCCAACTCTCTGATACCATCCATGTGGCAAGCCTGACTTAGACATTCTAATACAGATCTAAAAAATCTAGGCTCACCCTGGAATCTCCATTGTCAACATCAGATCTTCAAAATGCTGTCCATGGTTCAGAAGTATAATTGGTGATGAGAGAGACAGGCTGTGGAATTGCTTTAGTAAAACACCGGGCTATGTTTATCATTGTCTGCTAAAGTTATTCCCTGAGAGACTGGCCAGCGAAGACCATAAGGACTTCAATCCCTCTGGTCCCATGATGACCTCCATAACAGATCTTCCAGATCTACTCCTGAAAGCTGGACTCAAAGACCCACAAATGGGAGAGTTCTCCAAGTGCCACAGTCTTTGACTTTATGACTGAAGAAGAGAAACTGCCCCCAGATATATTAGATGCCAATAATATTATGGATCTAAATGCTTCAGATTTCAATAGTCTGGTAGCTGTTACTGTAAAGTTCAGGTAAAATTCAAAATTCAAACCCACTGTTAAGATATATACATTCTTATCATAGGAAAGAAAGTAATAGGGTTAAGTGTTTGTTATCTGCTCAATCCCTAGCACTATATAAGATTCCCAGAGTAAGGGGCTGAAGTGATAGATCAGAAGGTGAAGTATATGCCTTGCATACGACCAACGTGGGTTCAATCCCCAGAATTCTATATGGTCCCATGAACCTGCCAGGAGTGATTTCTGACCAAAGAGCCTTTGATTGTAACTCACAAACCAAAATATAACAAAAAAAAATTCTCTGAACATAGGCAGGTGTGATTCACGAAGTCAAGAGTTTAGAAATAAATCCTGAGAAAAGCCAGTTGTTTCCCCTTCATTCCAAGAAGACAGTATGCATTCCTTAAACTCCAGAGTGAGGCTTACAAAGTCCTAGACTTTGATGCCTTTAGGGAGGCACAGCAGAGAATAACTGAGAGAATCCCAGACGGAATACTGGGTTGCTTTGACCTGATTTTGTTCATCTTCTATAAGTTCAGGATGCTGAATTCATGAATGGTTCACACCCTCAGATTTTAAGTCCAGCATATGCATCATTACATCTCAGCTTTTCTGAACTTCTTCTGAAGTCTATACTATTATAGATTGGTTATTTGCCTCACAGTTTGATGACCTTGTAAGTGAAAATGACACTGTTGATCCTGAAAGTAATTTCTGGGTTTCAGGTTACACTGAGAGTTTTTGGATCCTAGGAGATCCATACTCAGTGGTTATTGTTATGGTATCCTTAGTTTCTCAATTCTGGAGATTTCTCTTTTTTTCTCTGGAGATTTCTTTTCTTTTCTTTTCTTTTTTTTTTTTTTTTATTACATCTGACTTGAAACATTTCTCTAGTTCTCAATTTTCTCTGAAAACTCCAGTTTAAAACCAGGAAAGTACCTCTTGTTACTTCTTTTTGTACTATAGTAGAAGTGATAATTCATCCCCTGTAATAATAACTTCAGGCTCTTGAAGCCTGGATCTAGGTCTTCATATCTGCCAATAAACGTGCTCTTCCTAGACAGTGTGGGCAGAAGTGCAGGTGATGTGTCAATTGCATTTTGTGCTTCCATCCAATCTGAGTAGTCCAATATCAGTTAATAACTGGTCCACTTTTAAGCTCATTTTATTGTGCATTTGAGTGAAAAAAATAACTATTTCAACAATGACATGTTACATGCAAATTTTGATGGAAAATTTTTCCCTGGAAGATTTTTTATTTCATTTTGGGTAGATATACAGTTTATATATACCCAGGAAATCAGGGAAGTATAAAGCAAAAAAATTATCATTTGAAATATTTTTTAAATAGTTGAATCTTTTTAGAAGATTGAATCATGCTGTTTATCATGTCCCTGACAGTTTTGAAACAAGTATTAATTGATTCTTCAAACATTTTAGTAAATTCTCAAGGCTTATATTTATGTTTATTGTAATTTTTTGAATAAAAATATATACATATTATTCCAACAGAAGTATCAGAAGTAACATATCTTTAAGGTCACATTTCAGCAAGTGATAGGTTTTTCTCATCAGCATATTTAACATTTATTTCAGAATCTCTTTATAAAATTATAATTTTCAACAGAGGAAAATACATATACATAAATCACAAATGATTTGATCATTTTAATGTTATTATTTTAGAGTGGTATATTTATATGCAGCGTTAGAAAACTGCTTGCCAAACACTAAGTTAAGGCATCAAGGTTAAAGACAATTAAGGCTAATTGTCTTTTATTTAGAAACTATTCAACAACTATTAAGTATTCCCAAAATATGATAATTATATTTATACTAGCATGCCTTTTGTATAATTGATAAAATCTTAAATCAGTTTAAATCAACCCTCAAATATAAAGTCATAACTACCAGGTTGGGAGATAGTAGAGTAGGTAAGGCACCTTGTATATGGATGACCCAGACTCGAACCCTGAAATCTCTTATGATCCCTTGAGCACTTTCAGGAGTGATAATTATTGCAGAGCAGGAGTAATCCCTGAGCAAAATAAGGTGTGCACAGCCCTCACTGACAACACTCTACCACAAATATCCTGATTCTTAATGGCATTAATTAATGACATTTTAAGAATTTTAATTACATTTAAATGATTCTAATTGGATGAATGATTTCTAATAACACAAGTAGTGATTGAAATCTTGAGAATTTTATCAACATTAATATGATATTCATGATGTTTAGGGGATGTTGGGTAGGATGATTATATCATGATAATAATAGATTATTATTACTATATATACAATAAATAATATTTTGTTATCAATAACACTTTTTAAAAACACACTGGTAAATTTGTTTAATGAAAAGAGTAGTTGTGGGGCCAGAATGACAGCACAGCATCTAGGGAATTGCCTTATATATAGTCAAGCTAGGTTCAATCTCATGCCTGCCAGGAATGATTTCTGAGCACAGAGTAATCGGAATGTCATTGGGTGTGGCCAAAGCCTCCCAAAGTGTGGTAGATAAGAAATGAGACAACTTCTTTTAAAAAGTTAATATTTATTACAATTTGGGGCCAGAGAGATAGCATAGGGGCGTTTGCCTTGCAAGCAGCTGACCCAGGACCTAAGGTGGTTGGTTCGAATCCCAGCATCCCATATGGTCCCCCGTGCCTGCCAGGAGCTATTTCTCAGCAGATAGCCAGGAGTAACGCCTGAGCACTGCCGAGTGTGCCCCCCCTCCAAGAAAAAGAAAGAAAATTAACACAATTTATCATATATTTCCTTGAAAAACAACTGACACTAATTTGATCCACAGTATAGTGGATGGCTCCTCCAAGTTCTTTCAAGTGTGATTCCTGACCACAAAGCTACAATGTAGTACTGACTACTATTGGTATGGCTCACAAATAAATAACAACTCAAGCACAAAAATATCACTTAAAAGGTCATTAAAATTAGTGCCTCATGCATATTTTATATTAATTTAGTAGTATCTTTTTTGTTTTGTTTTGTTTTTTGGCCACACCTGGTGACACTCAGATGTTACTCCTGGCTATGCGCTCAGAAATCGCTCCTGGCTTGGGGGAACATATGGGACGCTAGGGGATTGAACTGCAATTTTCAGCATTTTGCCCATCACCAAAAAAAAATGTTTCCCATATTCTACATAATTCAATAGATGAATTTAGTGCCTCCATATAAAAAGGCGGGTCTGTCAATATAAGAAAATGTACCATTGAATTCTGATAGTACATTGACTAAAATCTTAAAAAAAAAGATAGGTTCTGACTGAAACAGTATTATTATACATTAATTAGGGACAAATTTATACTTTGATTTCTATTTTCCTTATAAAAACTTACCAACCTTGGCAAACCTTACTTTTAAAACTTACAAAGCAAAATTCTTTATGACTTTTACTATTAAATATTGCTGTTGGAAAATTAAAAAAGTACCAAGTATTTTTTTATGAGTACTAATTTAAAGAGATTGTTTTAAGCCACACCACTCTCATGGTTAGTATAAAAAGTTAAATATTTATATGCTACAAGATTTTTGTATAATAATTATACAGTCTTTATTGCAGTGTTAATGTATCTGAAATTGTTTTCATTATCAGAACATGCTGCAAAAATAGTTATGAAAAAATTAAGCATTATTTCTAGAATGCCTGGACAAGTAAAAGAAGCTAAGTTAGTACTGCTTTTGATATTAATGCTTCACAAACTACAAACTAATAAAAATTTATTTGGATTCATTAAAATCAAATATATTTTTTCAAATCACAGAACTATACAGGTTTGTGTGTGGATGTATGTATACATATGTACTTATGAGTGAATTTGACATAGATTTTGTTAGTTTTATCCTAATAACATCCTAAAATTTGAAAGAAATTTCAAATGAAGGTTCTCATTATTTAATTTGATTATTTTATTTGAAGTGTAAGAATTTGCTTTATTTAAAATGAAATTATTAAGTACCTTGAATTTTTCTCCATTATTACCTTGGAGCAGCCATCAGTTTCACAATTGAAGTGTTGGTTAGCAATAGTTCAGCAATGTAGCTTTATCTTCAGCAAAGCCCTCAGCTAAATTAAATTAACTCAACCACATAGAATATATATTTTATAGCATTGCCTTTCCTCTGGTCAAAGTCTGGAGTAAAAACTGGCAAGTAGGGTGGCATAGAAAGATAACTGCCCTCCTCTAAGGAGGACAACTTATTGTGCTGAACATGTTCTCTCTCTCGGATTAAGTAGATATAAGCAGGACCAATTTCTGAGTGCAGAGCCAGGAGTGGCCCCTGAGCGCCACTGGGTGTGACCCAGAATTAAATATAAAATTATGGTTTGGGGGGTATTATTCCTTCTTTCTTTATGATAAGTTTACTGGCAGAATTTTAAATCATAATTAATATTTGCACAATAATTCTTTTTTCTCTGCTTTTAAGGAACTTCAACTGAAAACAATATTTCAAATACAACTGTTTATAATGAGATTACAGGCAAAATTATAGGCAAAAAGTCCACCATTTCAAAATTGTTTTTTACATGTTATTTGATGATATGAAAAGGTACAAAAATTATATTATTAAAAATCTGGAATAAAAGTTTCTATAATCTCATATATTTGCTTGTATGGGCTACCTTTATTATTGTTGTAGTTACTAAATTTTGGAGTTTTTATGTTTACAAAATATAAAATATTTTTACAAAACATTTCTTAAAATATAAAATATATATAAAATATAAAATACAAAATATAATGTTTAAGTAAGACAAAGATTACTCATATGCATCCAACCCACTCCACACACACTTTCTTCATTATTAACATTCCTCACCAGAGTGAGATTTCTTTGCTGTTGATAAACTTATATTAACATATCTTAAATGCCCAAAGCACTTAGTGATATCCTGGCTAACTCTTGGAGCACATATATCATGTGATTTTTGCCAAATGTATAATGGCACATCTCTTTTATTTTAGTAATTCACAGAATATTTTATTATGCTAAATATCTTTTCAGTATGCTCATTAATATTTCTCACTACACCATTTTCTATTCTTGGAAAACACTGATTTTTTTAAAAAAAATTCTCCTCAGTTTTTTTTTCTTCAGAAAAACTTAAATTTCTAGAACAGTGACTTTTATATTGACCTATTTTATATTGCAATATAAAAGTCACCTTCATGACTTTTAACATTTGATAGTTAATTTACTTTTATTTTTGAATACTATTTTTAGTTGTAAATTTCAATATGTATTGATTCAGTGAAAGAAATTTTTATCGATTGCAAGTTTTGGCACTTACAATTTACATAGTTATAAACTTACATAGGTGGAATTTGTGTATAAATAGTTTTGCAAATATTTTAGATAGATTTTTAGGTGCATCATGCTATATTATAAAGTAAGAGTGTGTTTAACCTCCACATATTTTCCAGAATAATTGAAACATTTAGTACCTACACTGTCAATGATTACAAAAAGCCCATGGTCCTACATTTTTATTAGCATTTGATATTACCAGTATTTTTTTGTTTGCTTTATATATTTAGGGGGGTCTGATAGCATTCAAAAACTAATAAACTTCATAGGATTTTTTTTAATAATGAAGCTAATTAAAACCTTCCCAGACTATGAAAAAAAACAAATAAACAATGATATATGTTAAAATATCAGCTACTTTACAGTTGTGCACTATGAATGTACCCAGACATACACTTTATCTACTTAAAAATCATACAAATGGCCAAAAGGAACATGAAAAAATGCCCCTCAACACTAATCATCAGGGATATGCAAATCAAAATAACGATGAGATACCATCTCACACCACAGAGATTGGCACACTTCACAAAGAATGAGAACAAGCAGTGCTGGCAGGGATGGAGAGAAAGGAAGTCTTATCCACTGCTGGTGGAAATATTGTATAGTCCAACCTCTTTGGAACGCAATATGGAGATTCCTCCAAGAACTGGAAATTGAGCTCCCATTCGACCCATCAAGATGCCCTTCAACAGACGAATGGCTAAAGAAACTGTGGTACATATACACAATGAAATATTATGCAGCTGTCAGGAGAGATGAAGTCATGAAATTTTCCTATACATGGCAGTACATGGAATCTATCATGCTGAGTGAAATAATTCAGAGGGAGAGAGAGACGCAGAATAGTCTCACTCATCTATAGGTTTTAAGAAAAATAAAAATTATTTTTGTAACAATCCTCAGAGACAATGAGAGGAGGGCTGGAACTTCGGCTCACTTCATGAAGCTCACCACAAAGAGTGGTGAGTGCAGTTATAGAAATAACTACACTGAGAACTAATCATGTGAATGAATGAGGGAACTGGAAAGCCTGTCTAGAGTACAGGTGGGGTGGGATGGAGGGAGATTTGGGACATTGGTGGTGGGAATGTTGCAGTGGTGAAGGGGGTGTTCTTTACATGACTGAAATCTAATCACAATCATATTTGTAATCAAGATGTTTAAATAAAGAAAAAATTAGTCACAATTAAAAATCATTACTGAAATAATACTTTAAAATCTTTATTTATTGGTTGATTTATTGGTTTTGTGGCCAGACCCAGTGGCTCTCAGGGGTCACTCCTGGCTATGCACTCAAAAATCACCCTTGGCATGCTGTGGATCATATGGGATGCTGGGAATCGAATAGAGTCCCTTCCAGGTCAGCTGCATGCAAGGCAAATGCCCTACTGCTGTTCTATCTCTTCAGTCCCAATTGAAATAATATCTTATAGTTTATTTTAATACTTTAAGCACAAATAAAGAGACTTATTAAAATATATTTAAAATATCAGTAGAACTGAAGAGTCAGAATCGAATTCTGAATTTAATCAATATTTAAAATATGGATTAAAGCCATTATAGATTTGTTAACAAATGGCAAGCAAAGAAATTTCAAATTTATCAATAATGTACATATATATGTACATAAATATATATGCACTTTTTGGGGTGAAAGGTTCTTATTTGACACTTCAAACTCTAGAGGTTTAGCACTGAATAGGGTATTAGTTAATCAATAGACCAAAAGTCATCAATTTTAATATTTTTTTTCAATTTTAAATTTTTTGCTTGTATTAGTAATAATAATTGTCTAAAAATTTAAGATTAGGGTAACTTGTTTTATTACAGTTATTATCCTTAGGAATTTGGAAGAATATTTTTTATTCTAATAGAATTATTTATATTTATCTGTAACTATTTAAATTTATATAAAGTAATATACTAGGGCATTTTTAAAATTTAACATTTAATGTTTTTACGTGGAAGATTAATTAAAAATATAGATAAAGAACTTTATACTTTAACATAGCGATTATTGTTGAGTTTAAGCTGAGCTAATATATTTCTTTGTTTATTTAAACAATAAATTGGGGTGGGGTTTAGGGTTACACTGGACAATGTTCTGTGTTTATTTTTGACTTTATGTTTAAGAGTGAGCCTCAACAGTACTTATTGAACCATATGTGGTCATGAGATAGCATCAGAGTTGACTACATACGAAGAAGTTTTAACCTGCTGTTCTATCTCTCATTTGTATGGCTAAACTATTTTTTATTTTTATTTTAATTATTTAATTTTTTTAAAGTTAGAAAAATACAAAGGTTTTCAATGAGGACTGAATCAAGACATACTAATTTCTCTAATTGTTTAACACTGAAATTCCTTCCCAAGGAAACTCTTGGAAATATATTGATATTCCATATGCATAGTAGAAAAAAGCAATGTTAAAATAAATGTAAGATCATACCCTGCTGCAATACTTAGATTCATGAACTCAATTTTCAATTACAATGTTTTATTGAGGACTCTTGATATATTTGCAAACATTTTGTATCTAACATGAGTAAATATATTAGATGCAAGGCTACATTTAATTGGTGATATATTTTTATATCAGCTGTGCATTATAGAAAACATCAATTAAAATAGAGTTGTTTTTTAAATGATGAAAAAAAAAACATATGCCTGGATGTCATCAAAGATAAAACATTCTAGGTATGAATAAAAATAAAGCTACACACATTTGATATATAATGGAACTACAAGTAGATTAAAGTTACTTGTATGTAAATGTTAGAAAAAACCTGGAGCAGATTTAACATACGGACAGAGAATATGCCATGCTGGACATTTAATGAAAAATATATTGCCTTTTGTTAAGTAAGTAATAGCCTTTAAAAATACTGAGGCAGTTAGAACATGATTTGTTTTTCTTACCTGCTACCCGGGCTAGCAAAAGGCAGTGTAGAAATAAAGGAAGATGGAAACGTAGGAGTGAGAAATTATACTCTAGGGTTGACAATGAATCCAGCCAAGTGTGACTTTGATGGAACACAAGGACACTGCATCCTCCAGTAAGTCAATCTGAGACACTTACTATAACAGGAACTTAAATACCATCCAATAGAGAATGGTCAGTTCAGAGTTTTTTGCTGCCTAATTTTCATATTTAATTCATTATGATTTCAATAAAAAATGAAAATATTAGATAATTATTAGGCATTGTTGTAAGGTCTCTAGATGTTTACCAGTACTGATCCTGTGGAATCATGGCTAGAAATTTGGAAGTGATCTTAAAATTATTTTCTAAATTTTCTGTGGCAGGGGCTAGAGAAATACAGTAGATAGGGGTGCATGATTTGAATGCAACCAAGTCACAGTCAATTCTGGCATTCTCTATGGTTTCCCTAAAAAGACCAGCATTAATTCATGATTAAATAGCCAAGAATAATTTCTGATCATCAGCCATATGACCCCAAAACCAAGAAAATCAAAATTTAAAAGTACATTTTGATTATAGGTAGTGTATAATGGAAGAGGCTGTCATTTTATATTTGGGCATAATTAAAACCAACTAGTTGAATAATAGCTAAATAATTTCATTTTATAGATGAATTCTGAGGGTTATAGTGTACATACCTACTTTCACATCCTGCATTTAGGACAACTCAGATGCAAGTCATGCTATAAATAGAATTTTATGAACTTCTATGAAAAGAGTCAATAGAGCATTAAATGATTTGTTTTTGTTTTGATCTTCTCACTGGTAATGTCTTGATTTGAAATCTTGAAGTGTATACCAAATTAATATTTTATAAATGTATATCATCTAAGCATAACTAGATATAAGGTATTATTTAAAAAAAACTGAAATCCTAGGCAGCAGCTTAAATGAAATAAATCATTTAATCCTGTGAAATTTCTGCTGGTTTTTATTCAAATGTTTATAAATTTCCTTCTTTGCCATAAGCCTTAGGAATGGAATTTTTTAATTAATCATAATATCTCAATAAATAGTTGCAAACTCCTATTTTCTACTAATTTAAAATAGTATAAATTAGGGATAGAAATAGTATAGCTGATAAGGTATAATACAGCTGTGTAGACTCGCCTTGCACAAAACTTTCCCGGTGTGTTCCTTGGAACTACATATAGTTCCCTGAGCTCTCTAAGGAGTTCTTCCTAAGCACAAATCCTGGAGTTAGCGATCAAACAGGTATCCCTGAAAACACAACTCAAAAAATAGTGCAGATTATAGAGATTAAGAACTATCTCAAAGAACTAGCGTACATGCTTTACATATGGGAGACCCTGACTTGATCCATGGCATCAACTCCCCTCCTAAACATATTTAGGAGCAATGCCCAAGCATTGGAGCAAGCACTAGATCAGGAATAATCCTTAAGCAACAAAAGGTGTAAGCCTTCCCCAAAGCAGAAGCAAAATAAAATGCAATTCAATATAAAAATACAAGTGATCTTAAAGAGAAATATATGTATGTATATTTAACAGGAACAGAAAATAGTCCATGAGAGAGACATTTTATTCAGTCAAAAAGGTAGTAAATACCTAGGCATGGAAGGTCACAACTTCTCCTATGTCCTGTACAAATGTCACTCTATAGAGACGAAATGCCAGCTCTAGAGCACCCTGTTCTGTGCTTACTAAATTTGATATTCTCAATTTCCAATCCACAAAGTGTCAGTAATTCACAATGCTGTTTGTAACACATTTCTCCTCAGTTTCATCTGAGTGACTTCCTTCAATTTAGCATCCACCACCCTAGAGAACATCACGATAATTGTGAGTTGACAAAAGAAATAAACAATTGGAAATAATAAAAGTCCAGTACCAGATATAGGGGTCAAAGTTTCCACAATCCACCCCCTGAATCAAATATTCTATCCCTTTCAACTCACACCTTAGGTCCACTTGGGACAGTCTCTCTTGCACTTATATTTCTATAGAATGATCAGAGTCAATGCTAGTATTTGTAAAATGTTTTGTGTTGTGCATTTGCCCCAACAGTTTGATTGAGGTTAGAAAGAATGGCAGATTAGACAATGCTTGTCTCCAGTTTCTCAAGTGAGTAACAAAACATTTTTTTTTCTGAAAGAAAAGTATTGATCCAGGTTATGGATGGCAGTAATAAATATCACTGAGCCAAAAAGCAATTGCTAAAGCCATCTTTTACTCACTCTGCTCTGTTGACATAATCCACTAAACACACAACCAGTTGCTCAATTTCCTCCATAATTGTGTAGCCAAGGTCATATTTTTCCAAGGCACTTAGTGTTATGGTCTGTAGGACAGAATCAGGAATCTTTGTAAAGCTGAGATAGATTGCATGTGCTTTTCATCTTTGAAGGCTTGTATCTGTCATTCTGTATTCAGGTAAAAAGGCATTATTTTGACAGGCTTCCTTCTTTTAAAACTTTTGCTGTATATAGGCCAGTAAAATATTTTATGAAGTTGATGGCAGGAAATTTACTGCATATTTCTAAACACATAGTAAAGATCTCAATAACCATCTATATTATGCTTTATAGGCTATCTTCTGCTTTTTTGTACTTTAAATTCTTGACATTATAAATAGTGGTTGTCATCCCTAGTTCAGTGGATTAAAATAATTATTTTCAGGATTATTAGATTTTTGTAAATATTTTGATGGCATAGTTCAGTTTTTCTTTCTTTCTTTTTTCTTTTTTTAGAGAGACGAGGGAGATAGAGAGGAGACAGACACAGATGGAGGATAGGAGGGAGGGAAGAGGCACAAAGCTGGGGAGATAATGCAGCAGGCATGACATTTCAATCTCCATCGCCCCACATGGTTTCCTGGTCAATCCCAGGAGTAACCCCTGAGCACTGCCAGTGGTGGCCCAAAAGCAACAAAAAAAAATGGGCCATCCACAGGGACAGAGCCAAAGCCTCAGGCCCTAACAGGGAGGGGAGAAGCAGCACAAAGGTGGCAGGTAGAGAGGCCATGGGGAGATTTCGCAGAGAACATGCTGCTATCTCAGAGAGAGCAGAAAGGGAAGAGAGAAGTCTGAGAGAGAGAAAGAAAGAGGGGGGGCAGGGAGGGAAAGGCAGGAGAGTGCATAGTTCAGTTTTTAATTTCTTTACTGGTATGTTGTACAGAATAAAATAGGCTTTGTGTATTTTTTACATTGTAGATTATTTCATGTTGTCATAGACAACATCATAGAAAGACGGCTTTATGTAAAGTGTTTTATCTCACTTTTATTTTAAAATGAAACAGGAGAAAATGGAAAAAAAAATCAGAATTTGCAGGAGAATACGAACACATACTCCTAAGAGAAAATATTCTCATTGATAGTATTGGAAAGAGTAGTAGTGTCATGTTTGCTAGAAGTGCAGTAGTAAATTCTTTTATATCTATTATCTATCCAGCCAATAAATGACAATCCAAAACAGATGGAGATCCAGGGTTTGTGAAAAACACCTGCAAGTGGTAATTAATTTGTAGGTGATAATTAATACATTAATAAATATAATCGTTAGATAATGAATATCTATTATTTAGATCGTTTGTAATAATATTTAGAGAAATGGAAAGCAGGGTAATGTTAGCAAAGATATTTACTATGGTCTATAAATTGACTGCTTTTTCAAACTTCACAGAAAGTTTCTATAAAACTTCACATATCATTTTATCTTGATAAAGGCAAGTCAATGCATTCTTATTTAATTGACTATAGAGTATATATTTTATAGAAAACCTTAGCATTACAACCAGGCTCAAGTCAAGCTAACTTTATCACCAGGCAAAAGAGCAAACTCCAGGCTGATGTGCACTGAGAATTTTAAAGCACATCTAGTGATAGCTCTGAAAGTCAGACATTACAAGAGATGGGATTTGCCTTTCTACTGGTCCTCAAGATTATTTGAATTTGTATTGAATGTGCTCTCTACTGATGGTAAAATCTATCACCTTTTAGATTAATAAACAAATTTATTTTTACTAAATCCTATTATTTCTCTCACTTTCTTTCAATTAAAGTGAAATATTTGACTTTGATAGCATCCCTAAATATTAACATTTAAAATTAGCAAAATGAAAGTAATTCTTTATTTCAGGGTTTGGGAATACTTCCAAATTTGTCCTGGCTCTGCAGGAATTATTCGTGGAGTTTCTCTGGATGATATAGGATTCCTGGGATTGAAACAAGTTGGCCTTGTACAAAGAAAGTGGCCTATCCACTGTACTATAACTAAAACTCTTAAAAAAAAAAAAAAGAAACCTCCAAAAACAATTTTTAAATTAAGCATGCTGAGTAAACTCTTCATCTCTTAGGTGTCAAAATTAGGAGTAAAGTCAGAAAAAAAAAACTTAAATATTTTCATTCCTTTTCTTTCAGGAAAGTTTACTTAGACACCATGATTGCATAGTTGCTTATAATAGAGCTGTTTCAGGTAAACAATGACCAACACCAATGTCTTCTTCCCTTTTACAATATTCCAAGTTTCTCTTACACGTCCACAGACTTTCACCTTGACAGACATATAACATACATATTGCATATTAGTTGTTCCCATAAAACCAATAAAAAGAAAATAAGAACTATCAGAAAATAAATAAATTTGTTAGGATTAATTGTTATGTGCTTCTTAATCTAGTAGAGGACAGGCATATGCAATATTACAGAGTGTCATACTCAATGTCAGATCATGGGGATATTTTTCTTTCTTTTACAATAATTCATTTAATGCTTAAGTAACTAGTTTCAAGGCTATGAATTCCCTACGCTGTTGTCTATCCATGAAGCTTCATAGAGTTCAATGCAGTACTCATGACAAGTGTTCATCTCATTGAGATTTTGTACTATATCATCCATAGTCTTCTGACCTGTAGAGAATAACATGGTACATCTGCTTTTTCAACTATTGAATATTCCATTTTATATAAGCCCCTTTAATCATCTTGTTGCCTCCAACTTTATATAACTGTTTTTGGATTTGATTATAAGTATATTGTATAATGGAGTTTTCCTAATAGAATCTCTGTTCATTGGGACTATTCCAGCCTCTTGGATATCTGTACTTGTGATCTTCAACTCAGGAAGTTCTCATCATTGATTCTTTTAACTATTGTTTATTCATCAAATTTGCTTTTCTGTTTTTAGGGACTTCTATGATTCTTATAGTATTCTTCTTAAATCCATCCCATAGTTCTCTAGTACACTTTTGATTTCTTTTAAAGCAATTATCACCTTCTGCTGTTTCCTAGCAGTGTTATTCTTTTCTTCTGAAGCTTTTCAATCTTGATAAGGTTTTGTTATTCTGATAATCAGAGCTACTATTGATTTTTATATCAACTACCATGTTTTTAATTTAATTTAATTTATTAAATTTATTTAATTTAAATTTATTTACTTTTATTTTAATTCAATTAATTAATTAATATTAAATTAATATAAATTTATTTAATTTAAATTTATTGAATTTATTTAATTTAATTTAAATTTAATTTAATTTCTGTCATTCCTGATTTCAGTAGGTTTTCTTTCTGACTCTCATATTTTCTTGAGCTTTGCTGGCTGCCTATATTATTGTTTCTTTGAAATTATTAAACATTCTTATCCCTGAATACACACAGGATTTGCTGGTGCTGTTTATGTAATTGGCATTATTGTTTCACTCATACAGTTTGTTGGAATTCTACATGTTTCTCCATTGATTTTTCTAGTGTTCTTGCTATGTTGGGGAAATGGCATCTTATAGTTAACCACCCTGAAAAATGCTCAGAGATTATGTTGGAAGTTTCTTTCTAGTTTTTCTGTCTATCATGACAAAAGGAGTAACTGTAAGAATCATGTAATTTTATGAGTAGCATTGTTGTATAACCACTTATAGGTTTGAATGCTTCAGGCATTAAGATTTAGTTCTTTAATATGCTGCAGATCAGGTTTGCAGGTTGTTAGGACTCACCAATAGAAAAAAGATCTGTTTCCCTAACCAAAATAGGCTCAGTGATTTCTGCTTTAGGTAAGTCTTATTGAAATAGTGGAACAGTAAGCAAAAGGTCCATTCTCTTATTTTCTTAAAAAGAGTAAACTTATTTGTGTCAAAAAGTAGCAATAAAAAAAGAAAACTGACTTCAGTAGCTGAATTGCTGAGAGTTGCCCTATTCTGTTTTGAGAGCAATCATGTTCTTCCCTTTAGATTTAGTGAGGGGTTGGTTATTTGATTCACAATATTCTACCATCAGCCTTATTCTCTTCCTATGTTTATATTCTATTAAATTGCTTACCATGTAGAATGCCTGTGTGCAGCTGTGTTTTTTTAAGTATCATCATTTTAGTTTATAATGTCATTTTTCCATATGTTCACTTGCAAGAGTTAGAAAATAAAACAGAACATCACAGTTCATCCTCAAGAGCAAGAACTTCGCTCTAAAATCACAAATGACCTGTAGATTCATCTTTATTGATATTGGATAACTTTTCTTGAGTTCAGAACTCCTCAAAAAATCTAGAGTTATTTTATCTAGTTTTTAATTAGAAGTAAAAATTACTATCATAGAAATATTTGTACTTATACCTCAGGGATAACTTCTCATGGGTCATAATTTATATATAAAATTTTTCTACTTGTAAAGCTGAGTTTTTAATCTTATTCTTGGAGTTAACACAACTTTAAGAATTCAAAATGACTTGGTCATCTTTTATTATGACTAAATTCTGCAATCTGATCAATTTGTTACATATGAACATTGATTTCATAGTAAATACATGTCATTGTTAGTAAAAAAATCACTCTTTCAGAAACCAATACATTTTTCTTTATTAGTCATCAAGAAATAAATACATTATGTGACTATCAGTCACATAAAAAACTGGAACTGCTTTGAATCACAAGGTTTTACAAAATCATTGATAGCTCAACTTTACGCCAAATGGACGATACTAATGAGGTTGAAGCAAGTTACAAGATAATAGATAATGTGCATGAAAAAGAACTTGATAATATGTGTTTCTTTGCATTTTATCTATTAATCCCAAATATCTCAATATCTCAATTCCAATATCTATGCCTGAATATTGTATTGATTTTTTAACTATGGGAATATTTTTCTTTCTTTTACAATAACTCATTTAGAGAAGTAAAGGTAAAAGTAAAAGTAAAAGTAAAAGAATGCAGGGTTTTTTCTAGTGAAATAGTTCAACCTATTTTATTTACAACAATAAGAAACAGCTCTAGCAATATATTCTCACTTTAAGAGTCCTGAGTAAGACTAGTAGAAAATTCTCTCTCAAAATATTATGACCTTGTTAATTGTTTTACCTAAAAAAAAATGTAACAGATGACTCTGTTATAAATCTACATTACTTTGGTTTGTTTTCCTTTTGTGCAAAATCCAGTGCATACAGGACTTACTCCTGACTGAGCTCAGGGTTTGTTTTTGGTGGTACTTTGAGGACCATATTTGGTGCTGAGAATGAAACCCAAGCCAGCCATGTATAAGGCAAGCACTCTAGATGCTGTATAATACTATTTGTCTCTCAGTTATACACTATTGATAAACAATGAGTTATTGTTTTTTAGAAACATAGATGTATATGTTTACAAGTAGAAATCAGAAATACCCAAAGAATTACATAATTTTCAAAATAATTTAATGTATATGTATATTTAAATAAGTTATTTTCTTATTCTATGAGATCTTACTAAAATTACAACACCAAAACAGAAAGAATTATAATAATTGATTACACAATGAGAGTTGCCATAAAGTTGCCAAAATAGGTTTTAAAATTAGGTTTATATGTTCAAACAAGTACTATTTGCTCATGTTGTCAATAATAGATACTAATAATAAGCACTTGATATAGTATCATTTCTTTATAATTTCACTATTGACAGATTGAACATATTTGGAAACTTCCCTTAAGGAAGGAGTATTAACTTATTCTATAATAGCTATTAAATCATGCTATGTATTTTATATTCCTACCTGTAATATTTCCCCAAAATAATGCCATCTGTGGATAAAAGATATAATAAAGATCATATTATTTCACACAAAACTTTTTAAATTATGTGGTATAACATAGAATAATATAGACATGGATTTTAACATTATCATGGAGTTCAAAATTGAAATTTGAAATAGAGAAAAAAAAAGAAATTTGAAATAGAAAACTCTACCTCAATATCCTGAACTAGAACATATCCTGATAAAACATATTCTTTAAGAAAGTTTCATGTCAAAGTGAGTAATATTAAGGTTCCAAGTGTGAATCTAACAACTAAAGTGTGAAATTGTCACTTGGTCACGTTCATCCCACATGTTTTTCAACTAATAGTCAAATAAATGTTTTTCTGTGCAGGCATAAGTGACTGTTACAATTACCAAGGAAAATTTGGTTGGTACCACTGAAATTAGAAAAAATAAACGTATAAAGAGGAAAATCAGATGATAAAATATTCATATACTCTTCTAAAAATGTGATTAAAATAGATAGGGAACACAAAGATAGTATTGGGCATAAAGAACATTCTTGAATGTAGTCTACACTGGTTCAACACTACATGGTACCTGTAAGAATGCTGGGCAACTCTTTTAAAAGCACCCAAAGAAGAAAAATGTTACAAAGACATAGTTATCATAACTAACTGCAGAGAGATATTGGGAATAAAAATATCATAATTTGCAAAGAGCCACAATTAATTGCTAGCACAGTCAGCACAGTTTTTCATAACTCTATAGGTCTCTTTTTCAGCCACATAATGATATTTACATATTTTTGTCTTCTTGATTTCAAGCAGTTAAATCCTCTTTAAACTTAATAAATTTTAAATTTTTAATTATTATTTAAGTAGCATATTTATGATAATGTTAACACTTTTTTTTTTAATTTTTATTGTGACCAAAATGCATTACAAATCTTTCACTGCATCATTTATGGTACATAGTGACAATGAATGAGGGGCATTCCCACCACCAATGCTGTCCTCCCTCTGCTCCTGTTCCCAGTATGCATTCCATATCTCCCTCTTCTACCCCCCAGAATGCTAGTGCTACTGGTCTCCACTTTACAGCTTATTGTAGATTAAGTATCTACAATAAAAAAGGATAAGATAAAAAGGATAAGAAAAAAGGAAGAAAAAAATTTGGTGACACTTTTTTGGTGCATAGTCATCTCACATTTTTATCACCGAAGTCCTTAATACTTTTTTTTTTTGTTTGTTTTTGGGCCACACCCAGTGATGCTCAAGGGTTAATCCTGGCTAAGCACTCAGAAATCTCTTCTGGCTTGGAGAACCATATGGGACGCTGGGGGATCAAACCTCAGTCTGTCCTAGGTTAGCCACGTGCAAGACAAACATATTACTGCTTGTACCACCAATCTGGTCCCAGTCCTTAAGACTTTTAATCAATGTCTAATGTTATTTCTAGACCACCTAATAATTTCCTCCACTTTCTTCATTCTTCAATTATTATCTCAGGTCTGTGATTCAGGCCCAAGATTTTGTTGCCATTTAAAATTTGTCTGTTTTCTTTTTTATTTCCTTGTTTACGATAAGTGCATGTATTATATTCATCTGGTGTTTGTCTTTTCCCCTCTGATTTATTTTATTTAAAAATAATATAATGTACTTGGGAATATTGGTGGAGAGAGGTGGAAACTGGTGGTAGAATTGGCCCTAATTCATAATATGTCTGAAACCCAACTATGAAGAACTTTGCAAATCACAATGTTTTCAATAGAATTAGAATTAAAAATAGATAGATAGGTAGATAGATGATAGGTAGACAGGTAGATAAATTTAGTGTAATAAAATGAGTTAATTTACAATGCTATCCTGGAGCTAGATATACTCATGATGTTTCTGGTGTTGGAATTATGTTTATAATACAAAAAATCATTACTGTATTGTAAAATAAAGAATCTCAACAAAAATTAAAATAAATAAAATTAAATAAAAAATATTAAAATTTAAATAATTTAGAGTATACCTTTTTAATATTTGTTCTTACATTTAAAAGAGTACTTCTACCAAAAATACATAATTATTGATTATTCACTTATTTGACATGAGCATATCTTAAGTATTATCTTGCATATATTATAACCTGGGATATATGGAAGAAAGTGCCCTGATTTCCAAAATTTAGTGGAAATTAGGAGTAAAAGTCTATAAAAATATGAATGACTACATATGTAAATTGGATATATAATCATAGAAAATTTTATCTTTAAGTATAACTCAATAAGACACACACAGCTTCCTCATGGAATATACCACCTTAGACTTTCTACCTATGTGAAGATTCTTGTGCTTGCCAGTGGAAGAATCAAGATAAGCTTTATCTTCTTTGACCTCTCTTTGTTCCTGTTGGAGCTTTTCTTATCAGGTCTTATTTCCAGCATCTACAAGGTGTGTTCTGATAGCCATGGGGCAAGAGGAAGAGCAACTTATTCAAATTTCAGCCCTTGCCTTTATTATGTCCAATAAACTTTTGTTACATCCCAAAAACTCATTGCAATTGTGATGGGTAGGCTTTCCCTCTCTCCTTCTCTGGAGGAATATTTTGGTTTTAGAATATTTTTATTTTGGAATGTCTTGCTTTCCAATATTTGAAGTAAAATGGCAGAATAAACACCAGCAAGTACTAGTCCACACTAAATCACAGACAGAAATCTATTTCACATAAAACTTATCAACTCCTATTTTAATGCTTAAAAAAATCTAGTGTTTCTATATATCTGGTTGTTTCTGTATTTATTTAAATTTATCACTGTAGTTATGAAACTAGAGGAATGATATTGATCATAAATAGAATTAATGGCATGGTACACACCAACAGATCTTACTACTGACTGTTCAAGCACTGCTGAGAACATGGACATTTCAGTCCATGACAGCAATCAATTAACTTCCATGAATGGAATAAAAAGAGCTTTCATGGTAGCAAAAATGATATATAGGAAAACAAAGAAACAACAACAACAAAAGAACCTGAATACCTTCTAAGATGTTAATCTTATGAAATAATCAGTACAAATACTACTAGTCCATTACCCCTTTCAAAAAATTCAATAGGTTCAGAGGTAGAACTTGTAATATGTATTTGTTTAGGATAGATTACACCACAGAATCAGAAGAAGGTATGGAGCTACCTATTTGACTCCTTTCTACCCTACTCCAGTCACCAAATGAGGTTCAAATTTCTACCCCACCTAACACAATCATATAAAGCAAAATCTCAACAATATAGTCACAGTGCCATCTTCAGGAAAACAAAATATGCTATCTCAAAGTGTAAAGAGTAAAAGTAAGCAGGCATCTGCAAATTAAAAAAAATAAAAGACAGAATTTTAAAGAAAGTAATAAAATTTGAATTTGAAAGGGCAAACAGCTGTACTGAAGAAAATGAAAGTAAAAATACTTTTAAAGAATTTTATAACAAACCTAATGAAGTTAGGAAGCTTCAGTTCAATACAGAAAAACAACTATAATGGGTCCATGTGGGAGTTAGAAATAAAGAAAAAAAATAGAAATTATACATCTTAGAATTGCAATATAGTAGTTTTTATCAGGGGCTGGAGAGATGGCAAAATGAAAGCACATTCTTTATAGGCTAAAATCTTGAGTTCAATCTCTGGAACAGTCTATCAATTCTTCATTCCCCCTTTCAACAAGTGCTTCAGCAATAAAGGCCAAGTTGCTATCATTTAAATTGGAGCAGAGTAACACAAGACAGACATTTCCTAAAATGAACTGTTAGGCATGCAGAAAGTTTCACCAATAGTGGTCTCCCAAGATGTTTCCACGTTGCTGAGAACCCCCCACCATGAAGGTAAAAACAAATTTCTGACAGAGATGCTGTGAATAAAGAATGTATAAATAAAATAGAACATAAAATTGAATGTATGATATGTTGACTTAATCTCAAAAAAGAAACTATCAGAAATTGAAGATAAAATTACAGCAATAACTCAAATAAAAGAGAAAAGAGAATACCCATTTTTTTTGTTTGGTTTTGTTTTTTGTTTGTTTTGTTTTTGAGTCACACCTGTTGATGCTCAGGGGTTACTCCTGGCTATGAGCTCAGAAATCGTTCCTGGCTTGGGGGACCATATGGTATGCTAGGGGATCGAAGTGTGGTCCCTCCTAAGCTAGCGCTTGCAAGGCAGACATACAGCTTGCACCACCACTCTGTCCCAAGAATTCCCATTTTTGAAAAAAAAATGATAATGTTCTATTAAAAGAGTAAGTAAAAATATAACGAGCATCAAAGAAAATGAAGAGTAAGAAGAAAGATATCATACAAAAAGAACTTTAAAACTTAAGAATTGAATTCAATAAAAAAAAAAAAACCTTTTCTTACTATAACACAAATTACTCCAAGAGACATCAGTATCATGTGGTTAAAAGTAAAAAATAAGGAAAATTCCTGAAAAGTTGCTAGGAGATAGACAATAAGGTATGAATCATTATTATTTTCATCAAAAATACTACAGAATCTGTGATAGCACATTACATTGAAATAAATAAAAACATAAAAATTACTACCCAAGTAATATTTGTTACACTACAATTTATAACTCAAGTATGATGAAAAAATATATTTTCAGAAAAATAGAAACTACATATTTATAGATATAGATATAAATAAATAGATATTTATGCCAGATAGTCTCTATTAGAAATGTCAAAGGAAAAAAAACATTAAAAACCTTGACCAAATGTATGTATATATATATATATACATATAAATACAAATACAGGGATATAAACATTAGTTATGTAAGATAAAAACAAAGCATAAATGGAAAATATGATGAATACATTATAATTGCATAGTAAAAATTATACTAGAACAAATAAGAAAATTTTAGATATATTAAATTTGATACAGCCTTCATAATAATTAGAAAATGAAATAGCCATATATATTTATATAAAGCAGAGTTACTAAATAAAAAAAAATCTCCCAGAAAAGCAATTAAAAGAAACAATATGGTCTTAAAGTAAACAAAGATTTCAGTGGAGAAAAATATTTACATGGAATTTAAAGTCATATCTATAAAAAAGAAAATTTTTTTCTAACATATTTTGTGACTTTAAAGGAAAAATATAAATATGAAATTGGAGTTTTTCTACATAACATATTTTTGAAAGGAATAAAAATTTATTTCAAAAAATTGTTTGGATCACAATATTTGTACTGCTATCAGTTCCTATGTAGTAAGTAAATACTATTAAGAGATAAATTAACGAGGCCGGAGAGACAGCATGGAGGTAAGGTGTTTGCCTTGCATGTAGAAGGTCGATGGTTGGAATTCCGGCATCCCATATGGTCCCCTGAGCCTGCCAGCAAAAATTTCTGGGTGTAGAGCCAGGAGTAACCCCTGAGCGCTGCCAGGTGTGACCCAAAAACCAAAAAAAAAAAAGAGAGAGAGCTAAATTAACACTACTGGAAACATAAGAAAAAATTAAAAAAAAAATAAATAATATCTAGCATAACTTTAAAAAGATAAATTTGATTAAAGCTTTCAAGAATCAGGCCAAGAGAAAATATGTTGGAAAAAACTCTGATAATAAGAATGAGAAAAGAGGCAAAGTTACAAATTCTCCAAAGTACATACTCAGATATACAAAGGATAAAAAAATGAAATGTAGTGAATTTCTACTCTAACCATCAATCTGCATGAACATAGGGCAATATTGAAGGAATGATCGTTACATTAGAATCATACAGCCTTTATTTTAACAGTGATTGAGGAAGAAAAATAACTTGGAAAGTATAATCACAATACAAAAATCAAGCAGTGATTATCTCTAAAAAGAAGTTCACTAGTTAATTCTACAAAACTTTCAAAGAACTATTTAACATGTATAGTCTTCCAAAACTCAGAATGTATTAGTGTGTGCAGAAGGTGGGTAGTGCTAAAAAACACATTCTGTAAAGGCAAGATTGATCTAATTCCAAAATCAAGAAGAGAAAGCACACACACACACACACACACACACACACACACACACAAATCAAAATCCCTTTTTCTCGGGTAAACACAGAATACAAAAATTATCTAACAAAATTTTGACATATTAAATCAGCAACACATAAGAAAGAATACATTTTTATCTTGGCCAAGTGAATTTCATGTACTTCTATGGAATATATGTTACAATTACTCAATGTTTTATTTAATACATTTATGGAATCTAAGTAAGCAATTGAGCCATCAAATAATAAAACAAAGTCATACACTTCTAAATCTAATAATTAGTGGAGGGTGTAATGAGTAGTGAGTGAATGAAAAACTAATATTGAAATTATATGTGGGTGAATGCATGGTATATAATATGTAAAAAAAAATAATGTTGTGGAAATAGCTACAAGCCTGATACTTTATATTACAAGCCAAGAATAACATAGGATTATAATAAGTACAAATAATGAGAATGAGCAAAAATAAAATACTGGGTAGACTATGTAGTAAAATAGGGATTGTATACTCTTAGCTAAGTTAACACTTTTATGTTCTAATCTTTGTTTATATTTAAGTAAGTGTTACTTGGCAAGTTAGAAATCAGCAAAGTTGGTCCACCAATTAACTGACTAAATAGACCCTGAAGCAAATTTGATGTGATTTTGTATCCAAGGGAGTTTCTAGGCAGAATTCCATCTTCCCAACACATCAGTCTTTGATATTATGTATTTAATTGATGGATTGTTCCTACCTACATAATGTACTTAAGTGTAGATAATTGATATTGTTATCTTCTCTGCTCAATTTTTATTGATGTGTAATCAATTTGAAAAAATTACTGTAAAGTAACATCAAGACTACTGTTTTACCCTAGTTCAACTAATAGCATAAATATTAAACCATCACACAAACAAAAATAAAAAATAACAAGGCAACTGTAATGCCACACATCAGGTATGGAGAATAATGACATTTATGTTTCTTTCATGCATGAATCAAAAAATAAAACACCGGGGCCAGAGAGATAGCATGGAGATAGGGTGTTTGGGTTGCATGCAGAAGGACTGTGATTCGAATTCTGGCATCCCATATGGTCCTCTGAGCCTGCCAGGAGAGATTTCTGAGCGTAGAGCTAGGTGTAACTCCTGAGCGCTACCGGGTGTGACCCAAATAGCAAAATAAATAAATTAATAAATAAAAATAAAACATCCTTCTTACAACCAAAATTAATTATAATATTAGCAGGAGTTTCTTTATATAAAGTTGTTTTATATTTACAATGTTTCATCCTTATATTCAACATACTTAATCATATAATTACGTTGTTTTAATAAACTAATTTTTTAGAGTATTAATAAAACTTCTTCCAGTTAAATAATCTAGCAGGACATAAACAGGGCTTTAATCCTGTTCAATACAGTAATTACTACCTGTCCAGATATTGAGCTTATGTAAGTGGTTCAATCAAATATTTTAATGAAAAGGAAAAAAGATAAAATAACTAATTAATATAGAAGAAATACTAATTTTGAGATTGGTTGGTACATTGAGTTCTGAATTAATTCACTGGCAAAATTATAGGCAAAAGATGTTTATTAAAGAATGTATATGATTATAAAGAAAAAGATGAGTAGAATTATTCCCATGTGTTCAAGACCCAGTATTATTATACTCTTAGTTTATATATCCCATTTTAAAAATCTGAGCTCTTCTCTACCCATGGACAAATTAGGTCTGCAATTGTTACATAAACTTTTGAGTCACAGGATGGATCAGCATTTCTTCTCACTCAAATAATATCTGTTTTCTTTCTTTTCTTTTTTTTTTTTTATGTAGTTTCTGAATTGCTGTCTATTAGCTCCTGGGATAAATAACCTACTCTAGTGGTGCCCACCGACACCTGCTAAAACATCCTCCGATGACTAGTGCAGGGGTTTGTCTTCCCGTTCTGGCTCCCTGAGAGGCTTAAAACATGAATTTCCAAGACAGTATAGTTCTGGCTTTCTTCATCCTGGTTTGCAACTGGAAACAAGAGATGAGATGTGATGTTTTATATTAGTGGTATGATTATCAATACTCATTAATTCTACTTAGCACAGTATATCCGAAATGTAACATCAGCATAAAGTCAATTAAAATGATAGATATATTTTATTTCTTATACTGCATCTTCAAAATCCAGGAAAAACAATTAAAATTATTTTAGACTATAAGATATCATTATCAAGTTTATATTTAACATTTTTAAATTGCCACTACAATTGGTAGAACAATTTTGCAGTTTGTATTTATTTAAGTTGAAAATCACTATTCTGACAAGTAAACTTTCTAAAATAGAGTTTTTCCTCTGGCCATGATGTCATCTGTTTGTAAACTGTGGCTCATTATCACATCATAACAATTAGCATGCAATACTTAATTAAACTATTATCACCCCAAAGGGACAAAACTATTATCTTTGCACCACATAATAAAATAAAATCGTCTTTTTTTTACTGTTATAAATGTAAACAGAAACCATGATGCTTCTTGCTTTATATTTTCTGTTAAAACTATTTAGATTTAGTTAGACACATCACAATATAGTCATTGAATTTTAGGATAACTAATGTTATTTTTTGATCTTTTACCCTTTATCATTGGAAATTGAAAATTTTTGCTAAATTTTTTATTTGATGATGCCTAACTATATAAAATTATATTTGATAGTTGCATACATGAATCACTAGATAGTGAAGCTTGGTATATTTCCATCATTTTGAGTTTTCTAAATCTTTATAAGAAAAAAATTTCCTCTATGGAAGATAACTTGGTCAGTTTGAATCAATAGAATTGCTATATGGGACAACCTAAAATTTCAATTAAATTATTAAAACACTGTGCAAGACAGGAATCCTTATCTTTCCCTAAATAAAGGTGACTTAATACCCCACTTTTTTTAAAAATTAATAACCTCATTCCAATTTACTTGAGTCCATATAGTTAATGCATAAAATGTTGCATTTTGCATGACTCCTTATATCACCTTTCCACTTCATGGAAGAGATGCCAACAAATTAATGAATCCTTAAATAAAGCTGATTCAGATATTTTCTGATTTATTTGGGTAAATTTCAATTTTGAACAAAAATTGAGAACAAATTTTAAGCTATTTTAGTACATCATTTTCCCTTCATTATTTTCTTTCATTCAATTTAAGTAGCTATCCCTCAGGACACATCAACCTAACTTTAACGAACAAATAATAAGAGCTGTTTTCAGAAAATTACTTATCCTTTTTCACTTTTTCTGTCTTCTTGGGTTTTTTTTTTAATGTTTTGTTTTGTATTTGGTAGACTCCTGGCAATGCTCAGGGGATATTCCCAGCTTTGCATTCAGAAATAAAACTTGGAGGTTCTCAGGGGACCTTATGGGGTTCTAGGGATTAAACCCAGGTCAGCCACTTGCAAGGTAAGCACCTTACAAATGTACTTTTGCTCCACAACACTTTTTTCTTTCTTTTATCTTTTGAAATTGTTCTTTCCTTCTTTCCTTTCTCTTCTCTTGTTCCCTTCTTCCTTCCTTTCTTTTTATTCTTTCTTCCCTCCTTCCTCCTCTTATTTCTTTTTCTTTTCTTTCATTCTTTCTTCCAAAAATATTCAAATATTGGGTTACTAAAATGCATAAGTTCTCTGTCTAGAAGTTAGATTGCTTATTAACATTATAAATAACTATTTTATAAAGTTTTAGATCATGTATTTATGTGTAATACGATTCATACTTGTCGCCCCTCCATCAGTCAATCTCTTCAGGGGTTGACTTGCAACAATACTCAGTGAAGTTAGAATAGGATATAGCAGTTTCTTTATGGTCACCTAGCAATGCATTTAATATATTTTATTAAATATATATTAAATTTATTAAATATATATATATACACACAAATTATCACAAGAAACCAGGGCTTGTGGAATTTGTTTAATCAATGATTTGGTCTTTGTTGGTCTATTTGTGGACAACTTATCACTGGACTCTACCAACAGAGTAACAAGTTCTTGAATATATTGACTACTTTCTACCATCACTTTTGACAGCAGTTTTTGAACTTTGCCCTAATTTCCGCCTGAATGATTTTCTAAAATATAATAGTAGTCTATTATGTACTTATTACTTCTATGGGATCTTACTAAGCACAGTGGAAGTTGTAATGTGGTGTTTGTGCAGGTGACTTAATTAAATAAATCACCAGTAAGAAATGGAGTTTAACTTGAGAGAAGTAATGCAAATCAGAACTTAGAGAAATTCTAGTTAAATAAGAATTGTTGGCTTCCCCTTTTGCACTTAAACACAACTCATATTGTTTGAATCATAGCTATTTTGGAGCATTTGGCAAGACTACCAGAAAATTTTAACAAACAGAGCTATTAAGATAATTGTCTAAATGGGTTGAATCAATCAATCAACTTTAGTTATTTAAAGGTTGCTTATTTGGCTCTTTATTCTCTCCCTTTCTCTCTGGCTTCCTGCCTTTGGCCATTTCATTGCTCTTTAGCACTTTCATTAGAGATTTGGCATGGACGGAGAAAAATGATGAAAACTAAACGAGGCTATTTAATTTCCCAATAGACTTAGCAATATTTAAATACTCCTTGAAGGGATTAAGATGCAGTTGGTTTATCTCACCTATCCATCCGCAAGGTTATATGCTATTTTTAGTATTATTCTTTTTGTTGATCAGAAAATAAGCATACATTGACTTAGATGGGTTATTTACCAGTATAACATTTGCAGTTTTAAATGTTTGCAAGTTTCTATAGAATAATAGTTACACTGATTAGACATTAATAAGTTATGAATTTTATTTTGTTTTAGTTTTTATTAAATGTTTCATTGAGAACAATGTCATGGACAAAATTCATTCACTTTTGTCTCATGTTAAATGATTTTTAGTGACTGGACTAAGATGAACAGCTAACAACAAATTTATTTCAAGACAAACTTATTTCTCCAATTAAACCCTATGTGTCCATTTAAAGAAGCCTCCAATAGATGTTATATATTATTTTTTAAATCTAGCAGTATTTTTTAATTATTTTCTTTTATTTAAATACTTTAATAGCATTGCAGTTAGGGTAGAGAAATGATATGCACTTCAATAGCAATAGTAGAAACTTCATCATTGACAATAGTGGAAGGTTATTTTAATAATAGATATACCTCAACATAAGCAAATTGAATGCTAAACACTTAAAAATCACATAAGATGATAAATCAATACAAAAAGATAATTTAATTAGATAATATCAAAAGCAGGCAAAACACAGTACTTAATAGTGTATTTAAATAAAATAAAATTCTAATATAATAAAGAAATTATAATTAAAATAAACCTTTATACATAACATACCATTAATTGAAAAAATACTAGCTGTATTAGGGTGATTTAAAAGTGCACAGTCATAGGTAAAAAATAATTTCCCTTTTAATTAAATGCTGAGTGATATAAACACACACTAATTCCAAAGTATATATATTGCTGTAAAATTCTAACTCTAACAATCTCATTGATATTCCAAAACACATTTGTAAACTTAAAACTTTTCTCTAAACTTCTAAAACACTTCTGTAAACTTACTTGAAAATTCACATAGAATATTGATTAAAAACTAATTAATAACCAGTTTTATACACTTATCAGAACTTAAAATTACTGGAATCATTCAGGATATAACTTGCGTGCAAAGCTAGTTTATTAAAATAGTAATCAGTATACCTAGATAATTTTAAGTAAAAAATTATGCAAAATATTTTGAAGTAAAGCTTTTTACCAAAATTACAAGTAAGAAGATATAAGAGAATAATCACAAATAAAATAAAAGAGTCACTAAAAAATTATCAGAGAGTAAGTTGTGTTTCTATTTATACTTTATTATGACTAAAAATTTAAAGCCAAATATTTTGGTTTCCATTTTTTAATTTAAAAAATTTAAATAATATATCTCAAAATATTCTAAAATTTAAATCATATAAGATAAATAATACATTGGAAAGAAAAACAACGTAGAAAAAATTATTTTTACAAAATAATAACAAAGTTGCCAAGCAACTATTTATACAAAGTAAAAATAAATCAACAAGAGAAAATTCCAAAATAGTTATAAAATTATGAAAAGCAAGACATTAGAAACTATATATATAAATATAAATACATAAAATTTTATATTTTACCATCATAGGTAAGAGAGTGCTTCTAAAACTCCCCCTAAAATTATGACAATAATAATTAACTGGTAAAGGGAAGAGAATCATTGAAATGTCAATATGAGTTAAAGGGTGCCTGAAGCTAAATACTATAGAAAACATAATCACAGATGCATTTCCAGGATAATGAAGGTTATCTTTCAGCTTTTAAATCTTGGCATATTATAAACACAGAACCAGTAAGTAAATAAAAGAACAAACTCAGGCAATTGTACATGGAATTTATTCTTTATATCTTCCCTTCCAGGACTAATATATACTTACTAATTGTGCACTTGAGTAAGAAAAAAATATCTAGTGTTCAAAATACATTTCTATAGGTAAAAGTTAAATTAATATTTTTAATAATTGTGATCTATGGATCATAGTGGTAAGGCATTTGCCTTTCATGTGACTTACATGATATGTTTAATTCCTCCAACAATGTGGTGTCACAAGTCTTACAATATATGCATGTCCTGCCAAAATATTCTCCTCTTCTCTCCATTCTGCTATCTTAGGGTATCACTTGGGAAAATGGAAACTAAAATAAAATTATCTATTTTTAAATATGCTTAGTTAATCCTAATTGCTAATACCTCACCTTTAAATTCTGCTTTGAATACAAAACTAATTATTGCTATTTAATATTACATATTTCAAAGTTTATACTGTTATTTCTAAGTATTAAAAAGGTAAGAAAACTTTTGATGAATAATATTTAGAATTATTGTTATATGTGCTTTATTGCAATTAAGTTTAAGTGGATAGTATTTATAAAGAACCAAATTAGAAGATCCAGTGAATTCTATAAGATATTCAACTGAAAAAATATTCCTCCAAAAACTGGAAATTGAGCTCCCATATGATCCAGCTATACCATTCCTAGTAATATACCCTAGGAACACAAAAGTACAATATAAAATCCCCTTCCTTACACCTATATTTATTGCAGCAGTATTTACCATAGCAAGACTCTGGAAACAACCAAGATGCCTTCAACAGATGAATGGCTAAAGAAACTGTGGTACATATACACAATGGAATATTATGCAGCCGTCAGGATAGATGAAGTTATAAAATTTTCCTATATATGGATGTACATGGAATCTATTATGCTGAGTGAAATAAGTCAGAGAGAAAGACAAAGATGGAGAATGGTCTCACTCATCTGTGGGTTTTAAGAAAAGTAAAAGACATGTCACAATAATTTTCAGAGAGAAAAGAGGAGAGGGCTGGATGTTACAGCTCACCTCATGAACCTCACCATAAAGAGTGATGAGTTTAGTTAGGGAAATAACTACATTGCAAACTATCCTAACTATGAGACTATATGAGGGAAATAGAAAGCCTGTCTAGAGTACAGAGGGGGTGGGGAGAGAAGGAGGGATATTTGGGTCACTGGTGATGGGAATGTTACACTGGTGATGGAGGTGTCATCTTAAACGACAGAAACCCAACCACAATCATGTTTGCAACCAAGGTGTTTAAATAAAAAAGATTATAAAAATCACAGTATATAATATATGTATTTTATTATAAATACTAAAATCTGTTCAATAGAACTTTTTAATCAGAAAATAAAATATTATCTTCATGTCCAAATGGGTCACTTAAGAATTAGAGAGAGAATATAGTAGGTAGGGAAGTTGTCTTGAAAATAGATGACCAGGTTTGATCCCCTAAACTTTCCAGGAGTGATTTCTGAACACAAAGTCAGAAAATACATTGAGGAGTTCTGGGTGTAGCCCAAAAGCAAAATAAATAAATAAAGACAAGCATAAATAAATAGAATAAACACAACTAAACAAAAATCAAATGAATGCACTGAATTTCTCAGAAAAATACTGTATTGTTTGATTGAGATATATAAAATTAAGCACATATTTTGCTCCAATATTCAATTTTTAAATTACATAATGTAGCTTTAAATGTATTTTAAATGATATGGCTTCATATAAATACATTTTAATACCATATTCTTTATCAGAGTGCAATTTAGATTACCATTGTTTAGTTTCCCCAGGAAATTTTTTTTCAGCCATTAGCTTCTCCATGGTCATCTTAATAAACTCAATTATTAATAATCATAAGAAAAACATAATTTATAGCAAGAACGATAAATATATATTATTAATTTACTCCATTGGAAGCATAATCTTGACTATATTTTTTATATAAAAGATTAGACTCTGGCCAGAACGGTGGTGCAGCAGTAGGGTGTCTGCCTACATGTGCTAACCTAGAACAGACCACGTTTTGATCCCCCGCGTCTCATATGATCCCCCAAGTCAGGAGAAAGTTCTGAGTTCATAGCCAGGAAGCATCACCTAAGCATCACCGGTTGAGGCTCCAAAACAAAACAACAGCAACAACAACAACAAAAAAGGTTAGACTCCAAAAGAACAATTAATTCAATTGAAAACTAGAACAATTAATTTCACTGTTCTTGTTAATGCTAGCTAACCAAACCACATGTGAAAATCATCACCTCATCTTTACATTGAAAGCAAGGAATAAATGAAAATATGTTATCTTTAGTATTCTCCTTAAGAGTAAAATAGATTACTGTTGTCTTAAAATTTTCATATCTAATGCATGTTGTTAAGTTTAGAAAAATATATTGCATTGATCTTTTAAATATAAGGCAAAACTCATATTTCTTTAGTTATTTTGATTTAATCATTTCTATGAAGCAGTAGAAAAATTGTTGGGATAAATATGAGAACTCTACTACCAGTAAAAGCACAAGAGATATAAATAAGGTATAAGATACCTTTGAGAAACTTGGACAGGTATATGTGGGCACTGAAATGAAAAGGACATGTTGAAGCTTTAAATTAATAGTACAGTTATCAAATGGCATTCATAACCACCTTTTACTATCCCTTTTTTTTTTAAAAAAATAATTGGCTGCATTAATTGTTCTGAACCAAAGCCAACTTACAAAATCAACTCAGAGAGATGAAGTGAGTTAAGAAGGTAACATGACTATACCCTTCATGCCTTATTAAGTACACTGACATGCCTGGAACACAGAGGAAGAAATGTAGAACTAAACAACTTCAAAATGTATTTGAATCAGAGAGTTTAAATGAGTATAAAGAATGCAAATTCCAGGGGCCGGAATGGTGGTGCAAGCCGTGAGGTGTCTGCCTTGCACGCACTAGCCTAAGGACAAACTGCAATTCTTTCCCCTGGTGTCCTGTATGATCCCGCAAGCCAAGAACAATTTCTGAGTGCATAGACAAGAATAAACCCTGAGCGTCACCAGCTGTGGCTGAAAATAAATAAATAAATAAATAAATAAATAAATAAATAAGTAAGTAAGTAAGTAAGTAAGTAAGTAAGTAAGTAAGTAAGTAAGTAAGTAAGTAATGCAAATTCCAGTGTGGCATCTCTCTAGACTGAAACAAAAACGTAAGATTTGAATTGCTTCACACTTTATTTAGATATTCATATTCATGATCATTTACTTTTTCTATGTAATTAACTCAGAATTCAGTTCTGCTAGTCCAATGCAAGAACTGTGCATACACAATTCAACTTTCAGGGTCTTTTGATTATTTGACACTCTACCAGCTTTGTATTATAATTTTCTAGGGAAAAAATGATAGTTTCATAATAATTGTGTATCTATATTTTTAATCATTGGGGGTATTTTTTGCTTGATTTTTGTTTTCAGTTGTTTGGGGGACTCCAACAACTCTGCTGATGGTTTATTCTGGAGACCATATGACACAAATCTGTGAATAAATAGTTGAATTTGATGGCTGAATGGCTCCTACGAAGATATACCTACCTATTGTGACAAATGATGTTATCAGCAGTAAATGCTGAAACCAGTAGTGGATGTAAAAAGGAAAGAAAGAAATATAGTTCAAGATTAGCTTGAGGGAAAAGAAATAGACCACAAGGGATGACTGCTGGATCAAAGTCAAAAAAAGTGAACACAGAATAGCCAAAGGCAGTGCTTTGATTTTTAAAATAGTCTCTTCTTGAATGTTTAACTTCCCAGTAGACAGGTTATAAAACCCCTATGGAACATCAACTTCTAAGAATTGAGCACCTTAGAAGATTCTATGGAGGATTAGTAGATGCACACTAATTTGTGTTGTAAACCAAGTCAGTCCATAAAGGATACTTAAAATCCTGCTTTACAAAGTATATAGGAGATAACACAATGGCCAAAGTCAGTTGTGTAGACAAAATACCAGATTTTTTTTACTTACCTTGGATAACATTTCTTATCTTTTTAATTTGCTTTTTATTTTTTTTAACTGACCTTAAGGCTCATTTATATCCATCTGGCTTGGTACTTCCTTGAAATACAGTTTGTAATAATTAAAGTAATTTGTCACCTTCAGCTATGAAAACTATTAAAATGTGATTTTTAAGAAATACAGAACACATTCATTTTATGCAAAGTGTAACCCTTAGTTTCCAAACTTTATTGAGTTTCTTAAAAGTTGATTAATATATATATATATATATATATATATATATATATGATATTTTGTAGCTGTGGATTATGGTGCTTTAGAGGTCTTTGTGGTTTAAGTGGTCCATATAATGTTTTTTAGTCAATGTTGCTTGAAGAAAATCTGATTATTTCCAAAAGCAGTATTTTGCAAAGCTGCTTTCTTTATTTCTTTATCTAACCTTCATATGTCTGGTAGAGTTGGGGATAAAAAATAAACATAAACTATTCAAGTGTGCTGTGACTTCTCTGAAATACTTGTGTTACTTAAGAACCATTTAATTCATATTATAAGTATCTGAGAAATATACCTTTATTGTATTTTCAAATCCCATAAGATAGTGAAAATTAAAAGGATTCAACATCAATTCTTTATTTTTAATCTAAAACAATGATTCTGACCACCATCACAAAGGCACACATTCTAATTTAGTTAATCTAGTTTATGGTAACTGTTTAATTCAATAATTTTCACCTGTGAAGTTTATTTTTACGTCAACCAATATATTTACTAATTTTATTTAGTGTTCAAATTTAGAATGGTTAACATTGCAAAAATTAGCTACTTTTCATTTAGCTGTTTTTGTTTAACTTTTGATAAGGTGGTGTTGAGATTCAAGATTCTTTTGTGGCCAAATGATGGCTGATAAACTATTTATGTGACCTCAAGAGTATTTTTCCCCACAAAATGAAATGAAAAATTATCTATAAATTAGACTGTAAAATGATCTTTCCTCCTGAAACAGTTCTGCATCAAACATGCTCACTTTAACCATAAATTAATTACCATCTAATTATTTCAATCTAATTTCAAAATTCCAAAAACCAGGTTACAATTGCAAAAATAAATTACAATTTCAAAAATTAAGTATGTTTAGCAAAGTCAATTTCAAAGAATAACCCCTAATGATGTCTGGGTGTTATCCAAATACAAAGAAAAATATGAATTGCTATATCACATCAAAGATATTTTTGAATTATATGTCTTGATATTCTAAATTATATAAATGCTATTGAATAATCCTATAATTACATAAATCTAATAGTAAAGAGACCTTGTTTTATGATGGTACCCAATATTTTGTGCATAAATTGAAACAATAAAATCATTAAGACTTATAGAAAAATAATTTTATTAATCCACATAAAATATTCAAATGATAGTAGAACGTAAACTCTTAGTCAATTAGGGGGTGTACAACCAGTGGTGCTCAGTGCTTACTTCTGGTTTGGGGCTCAGGGATAATCCCTGTGTTTGGCAACAAGATGGAGTATTAAAGATCAAACCCTGGTCAAGCTAGCTCCATATCAATGATTGTATCTCTCTGACCAATAGTAAATTTCTTAACTTTCATATGTATCATATATTGATACAAAGTAAAAAGTCATGTCAAAAAAGCAAAAAAAAATTAACATGTCTTGTCAGTTACTGTAAATTGAACTAAAATAAGGATAAAATAAAATTTATCAATACAATTTTCATAATTAACAGAAATGCATAAATGACAATAAGCAAATGAGACCCTAACCTTGCAAAATATTTTTCATTAAATATATATAAATAATGATCTTTTAGACCCAACTTTAATCTAAAGCTAAAATTGTAAATAATACTGAATGAAAAAATGAAAAACAGACTGGTTTTAAGTGAAGCTTAAATTTTATAAGCATCTTGAATTAAAAAAATCAGCTTTTTGAAAGTTATAAGTACTTATGTTAATAATTCTAATGTGCATGAGCAAAATATTAAGAAAATTTTATATTGTTACCAGCCATTCCTAATCTGGAAGATAATCAAATTACTTGTGATAATATTATAAATACATATTTCCTGACAGTAACAAGTTATACTAAATAATAATACTAGAGACTAAAGACTAGTAATATATATACACATGTATATATATTTAATTTTATAAACTAAAAAGTTTTGGTGTAGAAAAATCGCAATATCAATGTCTTATTGAATAGATATAAATGTGGTCAAACTGGTTATGAAGTGTATGAAATAGTTTACCAATTGAAAAGCGTTTATAATTAATACTTAAACAATGGTGAAAACTTGATTTTTTAAAATATACTGAGTTTTTGATATTACAACTTAAATAAGTAAATGGTAATGACTTTAAACTTAAAGTATAAACGTTTGATGCAAATTTATTTTGGGGGAATATATTGTGTTAAATTAGGATTCCTAGATAACTTAATTTTATTCTACTGTGAAAAACGGTCTCTGAGTAACAACGTAGGAAGTGAGTCAATCTTCATTCAGCCACAAAAGAATGGGCTTTGAGCCTTGAACACATCTGTATCAAAAGCTAAAAATCTGGAACTATATTGTCTGGGATCTCCCTTATGTGGAATCATCTTTGCATTGCAAAAACAATAAGGATTCCTGTGTCTTGGCTTAAAGTGTGCACCTATTAGGTTCTGCAACACTGCCCATTCCTTTGGCTAAGCAGAAGAGGAGCAACTTAGCAATGACCCTGCAGTACCTAGAGGATGCTACTGACCATAGGTGACTGATACAAATAACTAAAATAATTTTTTTTATTCTCCTTTCTATATAATTGAAGTATACCTCCAAGCATTGCTTGAAGAAAGATGGCCTTTTTCTTGAAGGGGGTGATCTCAATATTAAGATACAGTGACCTCAAATGTTTGGTGTACTCCTGGAATGAATACTAGATGTGTATTATTCTATTCTCTTGACTGATACCTGGTTTACAGAATAACACTTTCTGAGATGAGAGTTTAGAAAGTGAATATATAGGAAACGTGTGGCAATGCAATCAGTCGTAATCATCCCTTCATTACTCACTTCCTAAAAACAAAATATGAGGAACTTTGGTATGTTCCCCATTTGACACCCAGCAGCTTTATATTGTATTTTTATACTGTTCTGCTTTTAGAAACTACAGTCATATCCTTACTACTCTGTAACAGCCTAATATCCTTAAGTAAATGTCATATAATGTTTATTCATATAATTATGCATAGCTGGATAGTTTTTCTGTATTTAGATGGTTAATTTTCTAATGTACATAGATGTTACTTTTTTGATTATCCACCATACCTGTATTGCTTCTACAGTTATTATATTTTGAAAATGTTCATAAACCAAAAATTTGCAAATATCTTTTACATATTGTATAGCCAATTTTTAAAAATTTATTTTATCAGGATAATATAACTTTAAGAGATAAAGAATTATTTTAAAGAAGCTGTGTTATTTTACAGTTCAAATAATAGAGTCTCATTTCTCAACATCTTTGCAAATAACTTAAACTTTGCCTTTTGTTTTTAGCCATTTTACCTATGGAAGCTGGTATTCATTTGCTATTGGTTTTCATTTTCCTTGTATTTTAAGTATATAATAAATTATTTAAATATATTTTCTTAAGTATATTAAAATCTATTTAATTATATTTTCTAATGTCTAGCTTCTGTATTTTTGTTTGTTCGTTTTGGGGGTCACACCTGGCGAAACTCATGGATTAATCCTGGATCTGGTCTCATAAATTGCTCCTGGCAGGCTGGAGGAACCATATGGGGTGCTGGGATTTGAATTACTGTCTATCCTGGATCAGCTGCGTGCCAAGCTAAAGCCCTACTGCAGTGATATCTCTCAGGTCTAGTTTCTGTATGTTTTATTTTGGAAAATAAGCACTCATTCTTTGTTTATTTTATAGATGCCAAATTTATCTACTGAGTTGTAGTTGCATGTGTGTTTATGATCTTCAGCCTTTGTCAGACATAATTTGAAACTATTTTATTTTAATCATAGGTTACCTTTTTACTGTATTATAATTTTACTTTTCTTTGAAGAAGTTTTTTAGTTTGATATAGCCCACCATATTTACTTTTCCTTTTATGCCTATTTCTATGTTGTATTTGTCAGAATTTGTTTTTTTTTTAAATTGATAAAACATGTTTTACATATAGTGACCCTCTAAATAACACTATACCTAACTTGAATTATGGTTTTCTAAGTATCACCTAAGAATAATTTGGGAATTCATGAAAATGAATTCAAATGTAAGCTCTGTGTGTTTCCATAGTGGAAATTTCTGCAATTGTCTGCATCTTTGAACAAAGTACTACATTTTTGTTGGTGTGTTTGTTTTGGGGACCTCACTTTGCTCAGGGAAGACTTCTGGCTCAAGATCTTGCTCGCCAAGAGGAAGAAAAATGTTTTATTCACTGTACTATAATGGTCTGGCTTCCAAAAACCTAACTTTGACTCAATTTCATAAAGTAAAAATCTTTAGTATATTATGAAAATCAAATATACATAAATGTAATTTCCTAATTTAATTAGAAAATAATTGTAAAATAGCAATAATTTTATTTTATCAGATGAGCTTAGCAAGAAAGTAAATACAGAAATTTCTATCAGAAAAGAATGAATATAGTAATTAAATTTGATAATTGACAAAAAGCTTAAATGTTATTAATTTAATATGACATTTATTCATCACATTCAAAAGATATCTGTTAAGAATAGAAATAACACAAATTAATTACCAATAATGAAATACCTCCAAAATTGAATTTTATTTTAATAACAAAAGTATCCAGGTAATTTATTATCAATATAATTGAACTTATATATTATTATGTATATAATTTTCTTCATATATATTATACTTTGAAAATTAAAAAATCAGAAAAGCTGGCTTACGTTTTTCAAAGAAACAAATGTTTCATTTGAAATAAACATAGAAACTTTACAGAAAAAAGCAACATTTGTAACATACTGAAGATAGATTTATTTTCAAAATCAAATAACTACAGAGAAACTATTGAAAGAACCAGAAAAATAGTACAACAGGTAAGCATTTGCCTTGTATTAAGGTTTTATTTTTACTGTAAACTTTGAGGATTCTACTCTTTTTCTCTTACATTTGTTTTTTTATTAATATTTTTATTTAAACACCTTGACTACAATTGACTACAATATGTACAACTACAATATTGTAGTTGGGTTTCAGTGATGTAAAGAACACCCCCCTTCACCAGTGCAACATTCCCATCACCAATGTCCCAAATCTCCCTCCTCCCCACACCACCCTGCCTGTACTCTATTAAGGTTTAATCTTTGGCACAATATATGGAGTTCATCATACTTCCCAGAGTGATTACTGAGCCAGAAATGTCACCTGGGCACACATGAGTGTAGCTTCCGTCAGCAATCAAAATATAATGATTAAAAAAATTAACAATGAAAAAATTTCCATTGGCAAAAATGTGTATTTTTTCTCTTTTTTGACTTATTCCCTTTTCAGAAAGTTAGGTTTTAACTTGTAAAATCAGTCTGTATTTTGAAATGGCACCCTATTTTGACAGTACATTCAAGAATTGCCAATTTATTCCATTTTAAATTTAAAAATTGTGTAAATAAAACATTTAATTAATTCATTAAAGCACTGTGGTTACAAAATTGGTTATTATTCACACTCTGTCTTAGTATATACACCTCCCTTCATGAGTGCACTGCAACAAATATCCTCAATTTTCTTCCAAATTCCCCCTCACTCATGTATATTTTCCTTTTTCTTTCTTTCTTTCTTTCTTTCTTTCTTTCTTTCTTTCTTTCTTTCTTTCTTTCTTTCTTTCTTTCTTTCTTTCTTTCTTTCTTTCTTTCTTTCTTTCTTTCTTTCTTTCTTTCTTTCTTTCTTTCTTCTTTCTTTCTTCTTTCTCTCTTTCTTTTTCTTTCTTCCTCCCTTCCTTCCTTCCTTCCTTCCTTCCTTCCTTCCTTCCTTCCTTCCTTCCTTCCTTCCTTCCTTCCTTCCTTCCTTCCTTTCTTTCTTTCTTTCTTTCTTTCTTTCTTTCTTTCTTTCTTTCTTTCTTTCTTTCTCTCTCTTTCTTTCTTTCTTTCATCTCTCTTTCTTTCTTTCTTTCTTTCTTTCTTTCTTTCTATCTCTCTTTCTTTCTCTCTCTTCTTTCTCTCTCTTCTTTCTCTCTCTTTCTTCTTTCTTTCTTTCTTTCTTTCTTTCTTTCTTTCTTTCTTTCATCTCTCTTTCTTTCTTTCTTTCTTTCTTTCTTTCTTTCTTTCTTTCTCTTCCTTCCTTCCTTCCTTCCTTCCTTCCTTCCTTCCTTCCTTCCTTCCTTCCTTCCTTCCTTCCTTCCTTCCTTCCTTCCTTCCTTCCTTCCTTCCTTCCTTTCTCTCACATTTTGACACTGTGTTAGCAGTATTTTTAATGAAGGGGTACTATACATAAACATTTATCCTCGTTCAACACCAGCTCTTGTGCAGAGTAATCAGTTCCAACAATCATTTTCATAAGTGGACCCTTCTCTACCTTAATAGCACTCAGATTTATTTTAACCTCTTCTTATTTTTCATGATAGTGGAAGTATTACTTCTGACTCTGTACTCAGGGCTCAGTTCTGGAAGAAGAGGTCTAAGAAAACCATGTGGAGTACAGAGGATTGAATTAAGGTCTGCTGTGTGTGCAAAATGTTACCTCCTTACACATTGTATTTTCTCTCCAGACCTAACCACATATATTTAAAATTTTCTTTTTAAATGATTTTTATTGTGACCAATGTGAATTACAAATATTTCACAGTAATATTTGCGGTATATAGTGGAATTGATTCAGGGGTATTCCCACCACTAGGTTGTCCTCTCTCCACCCCAGTTCCCAGCATCCCTCTCCTTTACCCTCCGGACTGCTAGTATTACTGGTCCCCTCTGTGTATATCTTGTTAAAGATTGGATTTCAATTCTGGTGTCATTGACTTTGAGTTTGGTTGCTTAAGTCTGATCCTTTTTTTTTAAAGTGAGTATCTAATGAATTTTATTTAGAAAATTATTGCTTCATATCTATGGATATTAGTTAACACTACCTTATTCTTTCAATAATTCAGATAATTCCTTTAAGGTATAGTCCAAATAATTGGTTTCAAGTTACTGTTTTATAAAATTCTGCTTCATAAGTGTGGATCATTCTTAAATAATAACATATGAACTGTTATCCAGTAGTCCCTAACATTTTATGAACAATGTATAACTGAAGAAGTTTCATGTGAATTTATTTAAATTTTCTCTTCATGTAGGTTTTGCAGACTTGTATGCTTCGAATGCCAATTCAGTTATGCTTTGCTCATTTGTAGTTATTTCCCTTCTTTATTTCTCAGCATTATCCATGAATGTCTGGATACGGATCAAATGCTTTTCAGATAATGATTATGTCAATTGTTCAGCTGCAGATACTTAAACAAAATCACATCAGTAGACTCATCAGCACACACATTTATATCAACTAAAACGGTAAAGATTAAAAATTACTTAAGACCAACTAAAAAGTGGCTTATCCCATAAAACGCTCATTAATTCAAATAAGTTATATGGAAATAGAATCAATTCAAGGTGGGTCTTTATAGCCACAAAAATATAACTGAAACTAATTCATCATTTTTTCTGTGTAGTACTTTGCATAATAATAGATTATTTTGTAGTAGTGTTTCATATCTATTCAGGGCCTACTTGCAGAAATATGAAATTATCCAAAAATAAAATAGGGATATTCCTAGTGAGAAACACAACTGATTAGTAAGATAATGATTTCTTATAAATATCTACTGGAACAACATGTAATATTTAGGGAATAAGGTAGTAACTGTTTCAGGAAATTTTTTTTACATGTTCAAACATCAGATGTCTTCATGCTCTAAGCAATGACCATAAACCAAAGAATTTTAAGCAAAATTGTAACTTTTTTGTTAGGAAGACTATAATAGGAGACATGACTAAACAAAGCAATTAGCGGTAGGTGATTAAAAGTAAATTATGTGACTTATAATCTGAACAGTATTCTAATGTACCTTGATTGACTTTTTATGATCTTACTTAGCATGTCCTATATATCAAGTAATTGCCCAATCAAATTGCAAGAAAGTTTAGGGTAACATTTCTTGTCGAATTGTTGTCTAATTGTTTCAGAAACTTTGCCTTTTGAGTTTTCTACATTAAAATATATTGTATATATTGTCCCGTTTTCTATATCTTTATTAGACCTAGAATGAGAATTATAATTATATTCTCTTCTTAGATAAGTATATTGCAATGTTTAGAAAATGAATGGTTATTTGCAAAGGAGTTTTATCATAGTTACTTTCTTATAAACTGACAAAAATGAAAAAGGGAACTATTTTCTTTTCATCATTCAACACATAATTATCTGCATTTGAGGAAATTCTGCTTCAGAGACATAAAGAAAATTGGCCAAACAATCATAATTAGTGAGAATAAAAGTATAGAAAATAACATTCAAATTTAGCTTATCTTTTGTTGCTAAATATATAGCAAGTTAATGGCAGTCAAGGTTCAATACTAAAATAAAAAGGTTAAAAGGACTCTCCATGTTTTGAATCTTAGAAAAAGCTTTTTATGAAAATATCTTCTTTAATTGGACCTTTGAAAAAAGAGCTTTAGTAATCATTATTATTTATAAAAAACACATCTAATTTAAAAATATGTATGTAAGAGGAAATATTGCCATCCACATTAGCATTGCTATGTCTACAAAGCTATCTTTTTTATAAAGTAAAAAAAATATTTTAATGTTTTTTTGTAAATATAGATCTTAGAGAAAGTTATTTTCCTTTTAGGAACCATAACTTGTGTATGCTAAAACATATGAGTATAACATTTTCAAATTTGCTTTTAAACACAGTACAGGGAAAATAAAATCACAAGGATGAGAGATTAGGAAAAAGAATAGAATGCACTTTATCTACCACTCTTACCATACAGGATTCAAAGAGAAAATGCACTTTGCCAGACTTGCTAAAGACCATTTAGAGTGTATCTGCAGTACATTATAGTGTAAGGAAGAACAAAGGGCTTTCTCAAGTGTTGAGAGCATCCAGCAGAGAACACAGAAGTAAAGGGACATGAATAATATATAACTGACCCTGCTTAAGTTCCTGTCACTGCCAATGTTAACCATATCACCAGGAGTGATCCCTGAACACAATGTAGGAGCAAGTACTGAACACTGTCATGTGTAACTCCAAAACCACCCCCCACATAAATAATAGAATAGTAGTGCTTATCTTTGAGGATGTATCTCAGAAAATTAAACAAGTCACTATTATACAAATACGCAGTAACTACTAATTCTGAAGAAATTGCATATTCAAAGTACTTAGATTTGGAAAAGTGTATTCAAAGAAACTAAGTTCCAGAGTTTAAAGACAGAGAAATTCTAATTTTATTGAACCAATATTTATTAACCCACATTAAAAAAGTCAAATAGGGGGCTGGACTAGTGATGCAAGCGGTACAGCATTGCCTGAGGATTAAGGTTCGATCCCCACCCCCCCAGGTCCCATATGGGCCCCATGCTAGGAGTGATTTCTGAGTGCATAGCCAGGAGTAACCCTTGAGCATCACCGGGTGTGACCCAAACACCAAAACTGAAAAAAGGAAAAGGAAAATAACATAAAATGTCAAAAATATATTATGGTTCATAAAAATATATCAGTATACTAATTATTTATTGCTGCCAAACAAAATATTCTTAATTTAGTAATTTGCAATTACTAACATGTGTTATTACAATTTTCATTAGTCAAAAGCAGAACTGATTCTTTTTTTAACAAAATTTGGTAAAATGCATTTGTGAATTATATTGAAGAATTGAAATTTAATTTATTGAAATAATGACTGACATGAAAATATGCTAAGATAATGTATAAGTTTTCATTATTTTCAAATTATAAATAAAGCTTACATATATAGATTAAAAGTGTAATCAAATAACTATACTAAGCTAAAATTTTGTTAATATTAATTAGTGTAAAATATGTAGTATTTAACTACTATAAGGAGTATAAAGTTTTTCATCTTTGTGACTCTATCAGCCATTGCAATTTATATTTCTGAATCAATCTGTTAAGTGTCAAAGTCTTTCAGCTCACTATGTTCATTAATCTAAATTTTATTATTTTATTTGGGCGTGGTTTGGGCCTCATAGGATTTTATCTTAGCTATGCGTTCAGTAAATGCTCCTGGTTTTAAGGGACCTTATGGGACATTGGGACTGAACCCAGGTGAGTCCTGGGTTAGCTGCATGCAAGGCCCTACCATTGCGCTATGGATCCAGTTCTTTTAGTTTTTAAGGAAGAGAATAATCCCCATAAAAATTAGAGAAATAGTTTAGTGGAATGTTAAATGCTGAAGGGCATGTGTAGAATGCACAATGGACTATTTTAGTTTAAATTAAATAATTTTAAATTATTTACATTTCACATTAAGCTAAATTGGTAAAAATAACAATATAGTTTTAAAAACAACACTTAACATGAAAGACAAAACTTTATTTTAGATTGTCATAGTATTACTTATTTCAATCCTTTAAATAACTTATTTTAGAAACAGTTTTTTCAAGACAACAGACTTATTTTTCATTGTCTAATTGGTAGAATCAGATAATCCTATCAACTTTTCTCTCACCTTCATTTTGATGTTGCATGGTTTTGCTTCTTCATTATTATGAGAGATGCATTGCTATGAATAACTTGATTCTATCTTCCCAATAAAATTATAGGCACTGACATGCAAATTAAAAAATGATAAATGTAAGTATTAAATTTAATTTTTAGTGATATGCTTCAAAAAGACACCTTACATGGTATCTATCTTTTTTATCATAATGTTTAGAAAAAAACTGAGAGTTGTGTTCTAACAATTTTGGTTCAAATCTCAGCATTAACTCCATATAGCAATGCAATATATCAAATCTGTAGAACTCTTGTTTGGTAGGGAAAAGTGATTCACTGTATTTTACTTGGCTTTTTCTGTATTTCACTCTTGGATGGGTAAGGAGACATACTAAGTATGGGAGATTGAAACTCGTGATTGAAACTGGTGCATCATGTACAAGGTGTTTTATTTGCTTGAATATCTTGCAGGATCCCTAAACTCAAGTATTGTATGATTATTATCCAATCAAATGGACATGTATGTGTGAATGTGAAGGTTTTAGTTCATGTACTGCAGACACACAATTAATTATTACATGGTATATTGAATATGAGAGTGCAAATATTACTTCCAATAACCTGATTTCAGTTCACTTTAATGTATAATTTTATGTAGAATTGCTGTATCAAGAGGTATTATTCTCTCTAAAGTTTTCTTGGAGGGCCTGAGCTATTGAACAGCAGTCAGGCTTTTTGCCTTGCACACAGCAGACCTGGGTACAATTCCTGGCATCCCATATGGTCCACCTAGCCTACCAGAGACAATTTTTGAGTGCAGAGCCAGGAGTAACCACTGACTGCTGCAGGGTGTTGCCCAAATGCAAAATAAATAAAAACAAACAATGACAAGAAAATAAATTCATAAAAATAAATAAAATTTTATTGGCAATCTCCACAAATTTTCCTAGTGACTATCATTTTATATATACTTACTGAGACATAAATGTTTATTTCTTCCACATATTTGTCATCTGTCTCTCTTATAATAATCATGAAATGCATAAAAATATATATTTTATTCTCTTTTTTGCACTCCTCTGGTAGTAAGTCTAATATTATTGACTACATATATATGATCTGGGGAAATATGTACTTTAAATACCATTTAATGGACATATTATATAGTTTAGGCTTATAGAAAATAATTATGACAATTTGAGTTGTGTTATATTTTTTCCATTTTTTCCTTTATTTAAAAATCTTAATTACATATATGATTGTGATTAGGTTTTAGTCATGTAAAGAACACCCCCCCTTCATCAATGCAAAATTCCCACCACTAATGTCCCAAATCTCCCTCCATCCCACCCAACCCCCACCTGTACTCCAGACAGGCTTTCCAGTTCCCTCATTTATTTGTATGATTATGGTAGTTCTCTGTGTAGTTATTTTTATAACTGCACTCACCACTTTATGTGGTGATCTTCATGAAGTGAGCTGGAGGTTACAGCCCTCCTCTCATTGTCTCTGAAGATTGTTGCAAAAATGACTTTTATTTTTCTTAAAACCCATAGATGAATGAAACAATTCTGCATCTATCTCTCACCCTCTGACTTATTTCACTCAGCATGATAGATTCCATGTACATCCATGTATGGGAAAATTTCATGACTTCATCTTTCCTGACGGCTGCATAATATTCCATTGTGTATATGTACCACAGTCTCTTTAGCCATTCATCTGTTGAAGGGCATCTTGGTTGTTTTCAAAGCCTGGCTATTGTGAATAGTGCTGCAATAAATATAGGTGTCAGGAAGGGTTTTTGTATTGTATACTTGTGTTTTTTGGGTATATCCCTAGGAATGGAATAGCTGGGTCAAATGGGAGCTCAATTTCCAGATTTTGAAGGAATCTCCATACCGCTTTCCATAGAGGTTGGACTAGATGGCATTCCCACCAGCAGTGGATAAGAGTTCCTTTCTCTCCACATCCCTGCCAGCACTGATTGTTCTCATTCTTTGTGATGTATGCCAAGCTCTGTGGTGTGAGATGGTATCTCATCGTTGTTTTGTTTTGCATCTCCCTGATGATTAGTGATGGGGAGCATTTTTTCATGTGCCTTTTGGCCATTTGTATTTCTTCTTTGTCAAAGTGCCTGTTTATTTCTTCTCCCCATTTTTTGATGGGATTAGATTGTTTTCCTTGTAAAGTTCTGTCAGTGCCCTGATATTTTGGATATTAGCCCCTTATCTGATTGGTATTGGGTGAATAGTTTCTCCCACTCAGTGGGTGGCTCTTGTATCCTGGGCACTATTTCTATTGAGGTGCAGAAGTTTCTCAGCTTAATGTATTCCCATCTGCCTCCATTTGTTTGGAAAGTGCAGTTTCCTCCTTGAAGATGCCTTTAGTCTCAATGTCATGGAGTGTTTTACCTACTTGTTGTTCTACATACCTTATGGTATCAGGTCTGATGTCAAGGTCTTTAATCCATTTGGATTTTACCTTCATACATGATGTTAACTGGGGGTCTATGTTTGCTTTTTTGTCAGGTGGCTAACCAGTTCTCCCAGCACCACTTGTTGAAGAGGTTTTCCCTGCTCCACTTAGGACTTCTTGCTCCTTTGTCAAAAATTAGGTGATTGTATGTCTGGGGAACATTGTTTAAGAACTCAAGCCTATTCCACTGATCTGAGGGTCTGTCTTTATTCCTATACTATGCTGTTTTGATAAGTATTGCTTTGTAGTACAGTTTAAAGTTGGGGAAATAATGCCTCCCATTTTCCTTTTCCCTAGGAGTGATTTAGCTATTGGAGGGTGTTTATTATTCTAGATGAACATTATGCGTGTTTGATCCACTTCTTTGAATAATGTCATGGGTATTCTTAAGAGGATCACATTAAATCTGTATAATGCTTTGGGGGGTATTGCCATTTTAATGATTTTAAAATTGCCAATCCATGAGCAGGGAATGTGTTTCTATTTCTGTGTGTCCTCTCTTATTTCTTGGAGCAGGGCTTTATAGTTTTCTTTGTATAGGTCCTTCACGTCTTTGGTCAAGTTAACTCCAAGATATTTGAGTTTGTGTGGCACTAATGTGAATGGGATTTCCTTCTTGACTTTCTTCTCTTCCCAACCATTATTGGTATATAAAAAGGCCATTTATTTTTGTGTGTTAATTTTATAGCCTGACACCTTGCTATATGAATCTATTGTTTCTAGAAGCTTTTTGATAGAGTCTTTAGGGTTTTATAAGTAGAGTATCATGTCATCTGCAAACAATGAGAGCTTGACTTCTTCCTTTTCTATCTGGATTTCCTTGATATATTTTTCTTGCCTGATCGCTATAGCAAGCACTTCCAGTACTATGTTTAAGAGGAGTGGTGAGAGCGGACAGCCTTGTATTGTACCAGAATTTAGAGGAAAGGCTTTTAGTTTTTTTCTATTGAAGATAATATTTGCCATTGGCTTGTGGTAGATGACTTCAACTAGATTGAGAAAGGTTCCTTCCATTCCCATCTTGCTGAAAGTTTTGATCAAGAATGGGTGTTGGACCTTATCATATGCTTTCTCTGCATTTATTGATAAGATCCTGTAATTTTTCTTTTTCTTTTTGTTGATGTTGTGTATGATGTTGATAGTTTTATGGATGCTAAACCATCCTTGCATTGCTGGGATGAAACCTACTTAGTCGTAGTGTATGATCTTCTTGATGATACATTGGATCCTATTTGCTAGGATTTTGTTGAAGATCTTTGCATCAGCATTCATCAGGGATATTAGACTGTAATTTTATTTTTTGGCAGCATCTCTGTCTGGTTTTGGTATCAAGGTGATGTGACTTCATAAATGTTGTTTGGGAGTGTTGCAATTTTTTCAATTTTATGGAAGAGCCTGGCTTTTCAAATCTTGAAAGATTTGAAAAAAATTATGAGGAAATCCATCTGGGCCTGGGCTTTTATTTTTGGGCAGATGTTTGATTACAGTTGCAATTTACTCAGTAGTGATTGGGGTGTTTAGATATGCTACATCCTCCTTACTTAAATGTGGAAGGTTATAAGTGTCCAAGAATTTTTCCATTTCTTCTAGGTTCTCATGTTTAGTAGCATAATGTTTCTCAAAGTAGTCTCTGATTACCCTTTGGATCTCTGCAATATCTGTTGTGATCTCCCCCTTTTCATTTCTTATATGGGTTATCAGATTTCTCTCTCTCTTTCTTTGTGAGTTTTGCCAATGGTCTATCAATCTTGTTTATTTTTTCAAAGAACCAACTTCTGCTTTTATTAATCTTTCGGATTGTTTTTTGGTTTTTCACTTCATTGAGTTCTGCTTTTAGCTTTGTTATTTCTCTCTGTCTCCCTATTTTTGGTTCCTTTTGTTGGTCGTTTTCTAATTTTTTCAGCTGTGTCATTAAGTTATTCATATATGCTCCTTCTTCCTTCCTTCCTGATGTGTGCTTGCAAAGCTATAAATTTTCCTCTCAGGACTGCTTTTGCTGTGTCCCTTAGATTCTGGCAGTTTGTGTCTTCATTATCATTTGTTTCCAGGAAAGTTTTGATTTTTTTTTGATTATTTTTTTAACTTTTGGGCCACACCTGGAGTTGCTCAGGGGTTACTCCTGGCTGTCTGCTAAGAAATAGCTCCTGGCAGGCATGGGGACCATATGGGACACTGGGATTCGAACCAACCACCTTTGGTCCTGGATTGGCTGCTTGCAAGGCAAACACCTCTGTCCTATCTCTCTGAGCCCTCCTTTTTGACTTTATCTCGGACCCACTAGTTGTTCAGTAGCAGGGTGTTTAATTTTCAATTGTTAAAGTTTTTCTTCTGTGTGCCTTTGTAGTTGACTTCTAATTTCAGAGCCTTGTGGTCAGCAAAGTTAGCCTGCAAGATTTCTATCCTCTTGATTTTATGAAGGTATGTTTTATGTGTCAGCATGTAGTCTATCTTGGAGAATGACCCATGTACATTGGAAAAGAATGTGTATCCAGGTTTTTTGGGATGGAGTGTCCTATATATATCTACTAGTGCTCTTTCTTCCATTACTCTTTTCAGGGGGCTAGTATGTTTTTGTTGGGTTTCAGTCTGGTTGACCTATCAAGTGTTGACATATTAAAAATGAAAAACAGTATAAGAGTTAAACAATCAGCAAAAAAAGAAAAATTGTAGAAATTTTTGAATGATATATGACAAAATTATTTACTCCTAAAAGTAGTTTTTTTTTCTTTTTAAATATATATTTATTGTTTAAATACACAAAAATAAATGAAAATATATGCATATATAAAAAGAAAGAAAGAGCAAGGAAGAAACAAAATAGCATTTTTTATGAGGAAATATATATGCAGCAAAAAATGGTTATACCTTCAGGAGGAGAATTCAAGTTTCCTTGAGAAATGCTATTATCATTTAGGTTAAAGGTGTAGACAAAGGCAATTACTTTTTTTTTAATATTTTCCTTTTGCTTTGCACCAAAATTTACAAAAGAAATTGAAATGAAAACTGGAAATGAAATATAAAAGAATTAAAGTTATAGTTAAAACCTAGCACTATGCTTTTGAATTACAGTCTGAGAATATTTAACTGAAAAAAAAAACAAATACAAAGATAGTCCTTGACTGTCAGAATAATCTAATAAATAAGTTAATAAATAAAAAAAATAACTTGTGTCTTGTTTATCACTTCTCTGCAACAGACATTTCTGTTATTCAAGAATCATTTACAGTATGTAAAATATTTCATTTCAAAGAGGATGCTCTATATGGTTGACATTCTCTTTTTCTAATTTTTATTTTACTTCTACCTTGCTTAGAATAAGAGTCATAGAATCATTTCTTGTACTATGTTATGCCTGTGGAAAATGTTAACTTTAGAAATAATTTATATAAAAAGGAATTGTGTATATACATTTTTATATTATGATTTTGTCCAGGATCATACAGATGCCTAGGAAGTTGAAGAACTTTAGTACACCAAGGAGCAATGGAGTTTTTTTATAAAACATGCAAGTATCCAATAAATCAGGAAAAAATACAAAAATGATACAGCATACCTGAGAAAATGATAGCCTAAATAAAATAATATACCTTCATTTGTTTTTATTAACCCATATTAAAAAAGTCAAATAGGGGGCTGGAAAGGTGGTGCAAGAGGTAAGATATCTGCCTTGCCTGCGCTAGCCTAAGACAGGCTGTGGTTCAATCCCTCAGTGTCCCATATGTTCCCCCAAGCCAGGAGCAATTTCTGAGTGCAGAGCCAAGAGTAACCCCTGATCATCACCGGGTCTGGTGCAAAAAAAAAAAAAAGTTAAATAGAAAGTTACAAATTATAAATCATAATGATTTCAGTCATCTTTGAGAGGAATTGAATATAACATTTTATAATGTTTTAAAAAACAGTAAAAGTGAAAAATATTTTTTGAAAACAGTTTAAGAACAAACAAAATGACAACTCAGAAGAAGCACATAGCATAAAAAGTGCTTTTTCACAAAAGGCAAAATGATGTTTCTATAGAATCTTTAAAAATCTATTACAAATACCAAGTTTATAGATAATTTTTAATGAGAGAATATATTGGCAGTTATAATAACTATTTTAGTAGTATATTAAATTATTGAAATTTTATTATTTGGTAGATATTTTTTCTGCAATTTAATAAGAATTAACAAACATACTTATTACTTCACAGAAAAATTAAATTTTATGAGCTCATATTATGTATTTCTTTTTTTGATAAGTACATATATTAAAATATAATAGTTCTGTAGAATTTCAAAATAGCTTCATCCTCTAATGTTTTAGGTATTACCACTCAACTAATTTTGGAATGTAAGAAAAGATAATACGGTAATAGTATCAAAGACAGTAGGGGTAAGGGACATGAAGACCAGTCCATGGTACAGTACAAAGCTTGCCATAAATAGTAAGAGATTTCAGTTAGGGCAGAGATGGGGCCTCAATGAAAATGATATTGGAAATAGTTATCCTGGACAAGGATTGGGTGTTGAAAGTAGGCATAGTGAATAGGCATGATATCCCTCAATAACAATTGCAAAGTACAGGAGAAGGAAGGGAGTGATAATGAGAGAGACAAAGAGAGAGAGAATATAAGAGAGAGAAAGAGAGGGGGGAACTTAAGGAATTTGGGGACATTGTTGGTGGAAAATGTTCACTGGTGATTGGGTGTTGTACATTGCATGACTGAAACTCAAACATGAATCACTTTGTATCTGTGGGAAAATAAAAACATCTGTATTTTGAACACCCTAGTATCCACTGTGTTTGTTTGTTTGTTTGTTTTTTTGGTTTTTCAGGCCACACCCGTTTGATGCTCAGGGGTTACTCCTGGCTAAGCGCTCAGAAATTGCCCCTGGCTTGAGGGGTCCATATGTGACGCAGGGGGATCAAACTATGTTCCTTCCTTGGCTAGCACTTGCAAGGCAGACACCTTACCTCTAGCGCCACCTTGCCAGCCCCAACACTGTGTTTGTTTTTAATGTTAGTATCAAATTAAAGGCCTCAAAAGTGAAGGGAAATTAATTTCTTTTACTGCACTACATACCCAAACCTTAACATTGAACATCTGTGTCAACATTTGGAAATAAACAACAAAGGTATTTGAATATTGTATGAAGAAAACCATATTATTTACAATATTGTAAATAATGGTGTCTAAGTAAAAAAATTTGAAATTGGGAAAAAAATTACTGTTGTTTTTATCTTTTTAGTTTGTTCGTTTTTGGGGGGCCACATCTGGTGACGCTCAGGGGTTATCCTGGTTTTGCTCTCAGAACCTGACTTGGGGGATGCCAGGCTATATTATCCATCCTAAGCTAGTGCAGGCAAGGCAGATGCCTTATCTCTTACAACACGGCTCCGACCCTGTTTTCATCTTTTTTTATTGAAAATTCTAATACAAACATGTGATACATGTTATATATATAATTTTCATATTTCTTCTTTACTTTTCATATAAAATAATTCTTGAGATACCCTTCTATTAATAAATTGGGTAAAACATATGACAGCAAATTAAAATTTCTGAAAATTCATTAAGATTACTATTAGATTTATTTTAAAAAGTCTATTAATTGTCATAAATTTTACAATTTCCTAGAAATCAGTGTTAAGATAATAAATAATTTATATAATTCTTAAATGTACTTTACACGCAGTTACATTATCTTAAGTTGTTTCCTTCTCAAGAAAAACAACATATTGAGGCTAGAGAGTATCATGGAGATAAGGCATTTGCCTTACATGCAGATTGACAGTGGTTCAAATCCCAGTATCCTATATGATCCCCCGAGCCTGCCAGGGACGATTTCTGAGCACAGAGCCAGGAGTAACCCCTGAGGACTGCCGGGTATGACCCAAATATAAATAAATAAATAATAAATAAATAAATAAATAAATAAACCACATATTGTTCATCTACTTTTATTACTAGAAAAATAAAATTTCATAAATGAAATTTATATAAATTTAATTTACTTCCAAAATTAGAATAGCACTTCAGTAACATAGAAAGAATGAAAATTACATACATTTAACTCAATTATTTTTACTATGTAATTGCTGGGATCTAATGAAACATAATTTATTACATTTGAAATGTATTTATATTGATCTTTCTATTTATAATATTTGTTGAAGGGTATCTTGGTTGTTTCCAGAGTCTTGCTATGGTAAATAGTGCTGCAATGAATATAGGTGTAAGAAAGGGATTTTTGTATTGTATTTTTGTGTCCCTAGAGTAGATTCCTAGGAGTGGTATAGCTGGATCGTATGGGAGCTCGATTTCCAGTTTTTGAAGGAATCTCCATATCACTTTCCATAAAGGTTGAACTAGGCGGCATTCCAACCAGCAGTGGATAAGAGTTCCTTTCTCTCCACATCCCTGCCAACACTGCTTGTTCTCATTCTTTGTGATGTGTGCTAATCTCTGTGGTGTGAGGTGGTACCTCATAGTTGTTTTGATTTGCATCTCCCTGATGATTTGTGATTTGGAGCATTTTTTCATGTGTCTTTGGAAACAACCAAGATACCCTTAACAGATGAATGGCTAAAAAAACTGTGGTACATGTACAGAATGGAATATTATGCAGCTGTCAGGAGAGAAGAAATCATGAAATTTTCCTATACATGGACGTACATTTAATCTATTATACTGAGTGAAATAAGTCAAAGAGAGAGAGAAAGAAAAACGCAGAATGGTCTCACTCATCTATGGGTTTTAAGAAAAATGAAAGACATTCTTGCAATAATAATTTTCAGACACAAAAAAGAGCTGGAAGTTACACCTCACCTCATGAAGCTCACCACAAACAGGGATGAGTTTAGTTAGAGAAATAACTACATTTTGAACTATCCTAATAATGAGAATGTATGAGGAAAATAGAAAGCTTGTGTAGAGTACAGGCCGGGGTTGGGTGCGGAGGAGGGAGATTTGGGACATTGGTATTGGGATTGTTGCACTAGTGATGTGTGGTGTTCTTTACATGACTGAAACCCAAATACAATCATGTATGTAATCAAAGTGTTTAAATGAAATACATAAAAATAATACAAACATTTAATATCATACTTGGAAACAGTTCTAATAACACTGTGATGAGATTCCTTTAGTCCTAGCAAATGTTTTGTATTTCATCTCATTGAGGATTATATATCAAGGCTATATTATTAACTTTTTGTTTGTTTTTTGGGGGGCCACACCCATTTGATGCTCAGGGGTTACTCCTGGCTAAGCTCTCAGAAATCGCCCCTGGCTTGGGGGGACCATATGTGACGCCGGGGGATCGAACCTCGGTCCTTCTTGGCTAGCGCTTGCAAAGCAGACACCTTACCTGTAGCGCCACCTAGCCAGCCCCAATATTATTAATCTTTAATATAATTAATATATGCTATAAATTAATTATCCCTATTATGACATATTGTAAAGTTAGTTAGTTTTTTTTAAGAACTAAACATTTATTTAGCAACAATAACACTGTCTAGAGAAAAAGATACATTTAATGTCTCAAAACAGAATAAAACAAATTTCCACTATTCTCAGTTAATATCTGAATCTATAAAATATATCAACAATTTTTAATAAATGTCAAAATACAAAAAATACTCAAAGATAACATATCATAAAACTTTAGTATTTTAAAGTTAAAAAGCTGTTTAAGGGTAGCAGTCCTGATATGTTACATACCAAGGTACTTTCCTACAACTTTTAAACCATTCCTATGCAAAAAACTATGCAAAATTTTTATGAAACACAAGTAATTGCCAGTTTTTCCAGTTTCTGATTTCAAGAACAGATGCAAACCAGCATTTCCTTCAAGGATCAGCCATCTGAGTCCATGGGCCTATTTTCAAATACTGATGACATGCAGGTGTTTTTCACCATATTTTGGATTACATTCCATAGTTACATGTCCCGAATTCTTCTTGTACATTCCAATATATTCTGACAAGACTTTATACAAAAGTTAAAGAAAAGTATTTACTATTGTAGTCTATCTTCTTTATTGGTTTGTATGATTATGCCTTAAACTAGGTGATATTTAAGGGCTTCACTTTGCATATATTAAATATCATTTATGTACATTGTAATTATAACTTCTCACACAAGGTAGTTTACTTAAGCAGAGATTATAAAATATATTTAAAATGTTTCCTCTATTTATAAAGAGAAGCCAGATAAGTCTTTATTGTCAGTTAAAAACCATGTCACATCAGCAAATGAATTTAACTTCTATGAGTCCCTCACTGATTCTAATTTAGTCTTTATTTTTCTCTTAATGTTAATAATGCTTCCTAAGACTTGGATTTATTAAAAGAGTTGCAGTAAGCCTTAACAATATTTTAACTATTTTTCCTCTATGGATCAATATTGTTAATTTTGATACGTCTAGCTATAGCAGTAAAGTTTGATAATGAGTACTACCTATGACTGTGATAGTGCTTTTTCTTTTTTATAGATATATTCTTTTGAGAAAAAATGAAGGTGGTGATAATTATACTATGATATAATTTTAGTAATTTTATTTTACAGATATATCTGTAGTGATATGGTTTATTTCCCTTTATGTATATTTTCTTAATATAAAGTCTCTCTTTCTGGCATGAGTAATATTCAATTTATTTATATTCCCATCATCCCACATTGACTTTATATCCATAACATTCTTTGTACTTTGTACAACATAAGTTTAAGGAGAAATCTACAGTTTCGTATGTAACTCGAGCCTGACTTAAGGAAATACAATTAACAGACTGTCTCACTGAATTTGCAACAAGAAATTGATAAACTATTTCTCTATTTCTGAGACATCTCCAAATGTCTTCTAGGGACATTTCATATATTTTTATTTTTCAGATTCTTTCCTTGAGATTCTTCTTAAGAATCAGTTGCTGGGGCTGTTGAGGTGGTGCTAGAGGTAAGGTGTCTGCCTTGCAAGCGCTAGCCAAGGAGGGACCACGGTTCTATCCCTTGGCGTCCCATATGGTCCCCCCAAGCCAGGGGCAATTTCTGAGCACTTAACCAGCAATAACCCCTGTCAAATGGGTGTGCCCCCCCAAAAAAAGAATCAGTTGCAGTACAACACTTAATGGTGTTTTATTTATTTGTTTGTTTGTTTGTTTAGTTTTTGTGCCACACTGGACGATGCTCAGGGTATACTCCTGGCTGTCTGCTCAGAAATAGCTCCTGGCAGGCACGGGGGACCATATGGGACACCGGGATTTGAACTAACCACCTTTGGTCCTGGATTGGCTGCTTGCAAGGCAAACATCGCTGTGCTATATCTCCGGGCCCTTATTTATTTTTCTACTTTCTACTTTCTTGATATCTAAATAATCTCATGTATGCTTAGCACTTTGATGTTTAAAGATATATTTACTTATTATATATTACTTTTCTAGAGGTTGTCCGGTAGAAAATTTCAATTCTTAATTTAGTTTCTTATGTGTTTGGATCAATATTTAAGCTTGCTACATTAATTTACCCTAGAAATTGTAGTCTCTGAAAATAGAAACTAATGGAGTTTCTGTCAACATCTCTCTAGAAATAAATTGGTAATTTGACAAAGAAGGTTGTGGCATGAAAAGTTATCAGTGGAGAACTATTGAGAAATTACTTGCTATTGCAAGTAGCTGACCAATCAAAAATTAATATTCTAAAAATATGTCATGATAGGTAGTTTACTCTATATATTTAGATTAAAGTTAACATTTATTATATTTAATAGTTATCTAGTTCAAAACTATTTTTATTTTCTCTTTGCAATCTGAAATCACAGTAGGTTCTGCTCTAATCATCTGGTTTATCTTTGTAAAACTCTTAACTAATTCATCCTTTGCTACTTGCTAATGACAATTTCAATTACCTCATTCTTCATATTGACCTTCACTGCCTTAAAACACACTTTGTTTTCTATAATTAGTGACCCAATATTGTATGAAGTATAATAAAAACATTATTTTTCTTATACTAATTTTTGGCAATAACAATTTCATAATACAAAAATAATTTGTTTATTGTGGATAGTTTTTATTCACAGATCATGTTGTCAAGGTCGATTTTTAACAAAAATTCTTGAAAATAGGCTGATATTAATTTTTAATGTCATACATTGACTTACATCTTCATTGTTTTACAAAAGATAATAGACTATTTTTAATAATTTTATTATCTATTTTAAATATAAAGATTACATGCTTTAGTTTTAATCTATATAAATATTATTTAATTTTAATGGAATTTGATTAATAGTAATTTTCTTATACATCCAAATAAAATAGTCATATCTATTTATTTTCTAAGCTTAGTTTAATTACTTTAAGTTCAAAGAACATTCTTGTCACAGTTTCAAATCTTTACTGCTACTATTTGCTGATATCTGCTAATTATTATGCTGACATAATACTTGTTATATGCTTTAAAATAAGTAATATGATTCAGTTATTAAGAGAAATATTTTACATATGTCTATTAGCTCATACTCAGTAATACTTTTATACAAAATATCAATATATTTTTAGCTTTGACTCACTATTATTTCACTTCTAAACAAGTACTTTAAAATTGCTCACTATAATTATGGAACTATCACACTTCAATAGTTTTAGAATTATTCATTATGTTTGTGTCAGGGAAAGGTTTAAGGATGATTTAAGGATTTAAGGATCTCATCCCCAATAACATTGTCCTAGGTTTGCAGGCCAAATGTTTCAATGCTCAGTCTGGCAATGCAATACTACTCAGGTTGAGGCTAAGCCTTGTATTTAATTGTCTTGGTTCCCCTGAGCTCTGGAGAGGTCAGACCTTACTAAGAAGTTAGTCTCTACTACAACTGTATGTACAGATAGGACCAGAAAGATATTATGGGGGTTAAGGTGTTTTTCTGTAGGTGATTGAATCTAATTCAATTATGGCACCCCATATAGTTGCTGAGGGCCACGAGAGTAAAAACTGAGTAAGTCAGAAGGCTTGAGCACTGTTGAGTGTGGACCAACTTCACATCCCACCAAACACATATATGTAAAGATACCTATGGTGTATGTAAGTATATATATGCATATTTATATATACTATGAGTTTAGAATGCATTTTTACACTTTTTTTGGTTCTTTTGGGCCACGCCCGTTTGTTGCTCAGATGTTACTCCTGGCTAAGCGCTCAGAAATTGCCCCTGGCTTGGGGGGACCATATGGGATGCCAGGGGATCAAACTGAGGTCCTTCCTTGGGTAGCGCTTGCAAGGCAGACACCATACCTCTAGCGCCACCTCTCCGCCCCCAGTATTTTTGCATTTTTAACAATAGGAAAATAACTACATGATTTTATAGAAAAATAAAAGAGAAAATAAATCAAACATTTGCATTGAAATTAGTTCTAATTATTTATCTATAATGTGTACTAATAAACCAGCATGAAATATATATATTCTTCATACTTTTTTTATAGAATATAATGGGGGTATAAAATAAAAGTTGAAAGGCCGGAGAAATAATACAGAAGATAGGGCATTTTCTTGCACATGGCTGACATGATACGACCTGTGTTTGATCCCCAACATTCCATGTGGTCCCTCAAGCATGCCAGGAGCAATTTCTAAATGCAGAGTTAGGAGAATCCCTGAAGGTTAGTAGGGATGGCCCAAAAAATGTTGATGAAATTCTTTTATTATCAATCCATTTGTCAACCTTGAATTATTAATAAACTTTAATAGAATCCATTGATTTTAAGTGAAATTTAGATATTTATCTTAGCTCATTTATGTGAAGTTTTCACAGTCTAGGATACTATGATAAAATCTGTTATCTACTTCTAATTTTGAAGGAAGAGAAAATTTTCACTTTTTCAAGTAAGACATGCCAAAAAAACTATGCAGATTATTATAGCAAAGGCACTCAGATTTTTGATACAATAAATATTGAGGTATTAATGCATCTGTCTCATAAATTTAACTAGGCATGTTATCTCAGGATTTTGTTTTCCCTTGAACACTTACATATCTCATATAACTGTCTGCCTGTCTCTTATCCATGTGTGTTTTCTCTTCAAACCTATGCTCTAACTTGAGCATAGATTTCTTCTCTTCCTATTCCCTCACATATTTTTAGTTTTGTTCAAAAACACTATCTGGTTTATGAATTTAATTAATATTTAATTATAATCTAAATATATAAATCAACCATATTTTTAAAAGGTTAATTGAATCTGAGAGAAAAATTAATCTTACTTCAGATAATTTATCAAAGGCATTCTTATCAGACTGATCTTCGAATTAACTGCAGCTTTCCTGTAAATTTTAGTCTTTGTTATTCTGGAATCTAACAATCAGCTTTCTATCTCAAATACTCTGAAATTGCACAAAAAATTCCTTGTAGTTTGCAGTAGGTTATTTTTTACAAGAATTCTAACATGAATATTTTAGGGGAATAGAGAGATAATAAAGACTAAGAACTTGCCTGACATGATGCTGACCAAAATGAAATCCCCAACATGGATATTGTCCTCTGAGGAGTACAAGGAATCAACATTGGGAATAAAGTCAGGAGTATTCCTGAATACCACTAGTGTGGCCTCAGAACAAAACAAAGCAAAAATAAATAAATACAAATTGTTTTATCAATGTATAAATAAAAAATAATGTGGGTAAGCAGATTGAGCGTGATCTCTGTGAGTAGCATTGAAATTCCAGAACTGCATTGATATTAGAATATATAACCATCAGTCCTTATGAAATCTGTACTTTAAAAAGAGGGAAGGAGTACAATCGTGCTCAATTTTAATATTTTTACAGGCTTAACCTTGAATTCATGGCACTATGATGCCTCTAATCAAAAAATATATTTAAAACAAGTTTATAGTGAAGAAAAATCTTATAAAATATTAAATATGATATTTTCATAGAGATTTTTTGGTAGATTATATGGAAAAATACATATGTGCATTTGTTCTAGTTGATATCTTTCTTTGTCAACATTATTCAAATTTCTAATTTGAATTTAAATGTTCACGTTCACTTGTTTGAACTGTAGTTTTTATTTTAGGGATAGATACCCAAGCATTAAATATATATACAACATTTGAAATTCCAGTGGTATGAAAGTTAATTACCTATATGACACTGGACTGATAATACAGCAGATATGGTATTTACCTTGTACACAGCCAATCAGGGTTGGAACCCTGGCATCTTCTATGGTTCTTGAACACATACAGGAAAAATTTGTGAATGCAAAATAGTAGTAGTACCTGAGCTTTGCTGGATGTTTCAAAGAAACAAGGAAGATAATTAGTTTTCATCCCATGTCAAATAATTCCCTGGTATATTTTTTTAAATGAATAGTTTTATTAACACAAAACACAACTACTCATGTAGCACTAAGAAACTGAAATATATGAATCATAGCAAACAGATGAGGGTAATTCGACAACCAAGTCCAACAACAGGCTTGGAGATCCCTACACATTGGATGCCCACAGAAGAAGAAACATCTTTGGAGGAGTAGGTGAATCTTCATACAGAAAGTTTTCGAAAATCCCTCTGTTTCTGAACAAAAAGGAAGGCATGAATAGCTTTTCAAAATAATCCTCCTCTTCCCCCTCCCCCCTCCTCCTCCTTCCCCCTCATCCTTATCCCTTCTCCTCCTCCATCCTCCTCCTCCTAGAACATGAGAGGTATCCCACTCAAGGGCAAGTGTGCAATCTGGTGCTCTTTAGGGAGAACTAAACTCTCATCATCATCAACTATTTCTGGATAATTATCATCATAGACAGGAACAGAGACTTTTGCAGGAACAGTCTCTTCAGATATTTTTGAGAAGACATAGTTGGCTATAATTTTAATAGTTCGTTGAATATTTTCTGTGTCTCTGTTAACAGACCTGAAAGTCTTTCTTGTACCATATACAAATACAGTCCTTATTCTCTCCACTGACTTGTTCTCCATGCTCTATTCAACAAGATCAAAGCCAACAACTTGGGTCCACTTGAACCATAAACAATCAATCGGGCACTCAATTCTTCAACCCCTCTTCAAAGGCTTCCAACAGACTGGGGAAGACCATCCAATCCACACTCCAAAACCTGTGAGTTCCACAAAAATACAATACAAAAACCCCTTCCTTACACCTATATTCATTGCAGCACTATTTACCATAGCAAGACTCTGGAAACAACCAAGATGCCCTTCAACAGACAAATGGCTAAAGAAACTGTGGTACATATACACAATGGAATATTATGCAGCTGTCAGGAGAGATGAAGTCATGAAATTTTCCTATACATGGATGTACACGGAATCTATTATGCTGAGTGAAATAAGTCAGAGAGAGAGAAAAACGCAGAATGGTCTCACTCATCTATGGGTTTTAAGAAAAATGAAAGACACCCGTGTAATAATAATTTTCAGACACAAAAGAGAAAAGAGCTGGAAGTTCCAGCTCACCTCAGGAAGCTCACCACAAAGAGTGATGAGTTTAGTTAGGGAAATAACTACATTTTGAACTGTCCTAATAACGAGAATGTATGAGGAAAATGGAGAGCCTGTCTAGAGTACAGGCGGGGGTCGGGTGGGGAGAAGGGAGACTCGGGACATTGGTGATGGGAATGTTGCACTGGTGATGGGTGGTGTTCTTTACATGACTGAAACCCAAACACAATCATGTATGTAATTAAGGTGTTTAAATAAATTAAAAAATAAATTAAAAAAAAACACAAAAAAACAAAACCTGTGAGTTCCATCTCCAAAATCTAGTCCCCTAAAAACAACCTAACTCACCCACATAACCTCCCACTCACCCTCAAACTTTCACCATCTCGTTGGTCACCATCTCATGACCAACAGCCCAAACAAGTGCACGCTCCTGATATTTTTCTGATGCATTGAATCCAACCATTATAAGAGATTCAAATTAATGTATTCTGATTAAATAAAGACAAATTCATTAAACAATGTGACAAGAAAAGAGAGCCACCAAAAATAAAATTCAGAGATTTGGCCAAAATTAAAACCTCAAAATAAAGAGAAAATATCTCAATATAAATTTAAGAGAAATTTAAATATATGTAGATGGGTAGATATGTATTTTGATAGGCATATATAAACTCTAGTAAAATCCAAATATAAGAAAATTTCTTCATGAATATTTATGAAATTATTATTTTCTATTAAAAGAAGCTACATACATTTAATAAAATGATTTCTTGTTCTTCGACTCTGACATTAGTAGTTTAATCTTATAGATTTATTGGCAACAAAACAAAACATTTGTCCTATTACCTACTAGGCAGAATAAGTGGTAATAAGTCGACTTTTATTTTCTATGATGCTTAAACTCATTTTTTTGCATGAGTTAGGGATTTGGCAACACCTAGTGATGCTCTATAAACACTCTTGGTGAAGTTCTGAAGACCATATGTGGAGCCTGAGATCAATTTTTGATGAATTGAGCTCAAAGCAATGCTATGCTATCACTTTGATTGCTGGAATTTGTTTAACTTAGTACAAATTTTGTAAACCTAACGAGCTAACAACAGAGAAAACATCAAAAGTATTTTAAAGAGGTTAAATCAATGTTATCTGTGAGTGAATTGAATCTTCTTTGGATCTCCTGTAAATAAAGAGTTTCTTGCTATATATCAACTCTTCTGGTAAGAACAGATACTATACTTGATGTTAGCCAAAACACTGAAAAGTGATATATATATATATATATATATATATATATATATATATATATGTGTGTGTGTGTGTGTGTGTGTGTGTGTGTGTGTGTGTATGTATATATATCATCTCTTCTTACAAACAAAACAAACATAATGTAAACAGAAATTCCACACTCTTGACTATAACACTAGTCCTCAGAAAAACAGAAGTAATAAGATGATACAGAACCACTTGTATGTTTTATTGTTACAGATGATACTGAACACCTGCTAAAACCATCTCAAAGTGATGCTCATGATTCTATATATATTTTATTTCACCCAAACTACTAATCTGACAAGTTTGCATCCACTTTTTAATAATAACAGGCTAAATCTTTTTTCTATTTCTATATTTTCAACCATATCTATTATCATAATTTGGCAAAATAAAATAAAGAATGTTATAAAATTTATAGAACACAATTGTCGGTGGTTCTGTTGGGCATATTCATGTTTGGTTGTGCTTCAAATTTATTCATTTCTGGTAGTGCTCTCAGAACTACAAGGAGATAGATCTAATATCACACCTTAAACATTGTAATGACTCCTTAAAAAATTCAAGGATTTTCATATGTCAGATTTACAAATACATTGAATTCGTGGAACTCATTAAATTATTAAGTTATCTATATATTTATATTGCTAGCCATTTGCTTATAGAAGAAATCCTAATTCAGCATCTACTACAAATTTTTTACTCTACATGATGATTAAAAGATAGACATGTCACTCTTACTGAACTAAAATTCCTATGAAGGTAGATGATATACTCGAAAGTTGAAGAGGATTTTAACGGAGGAAAATAATATATATTTATCAGAATAAGCAAGAGTGAGCAATATCATCAAAAAGATGAAAAAACACATGAGTAGGTGATATATATTTTTGGATTTTGGGTCAGACCCAGCAGTGCTCCAAAATTACTACTTACTCTGTGCTCACTTATGGGACTATATAAGATGCCAGGTATCAAACCCAGATTGGGTACATACAAGGAAAGTGACCTAGCCACTATTGCTTGAACTTAGAGCAGGTAATACTTATATTGAAAGTAAATTAGAGATAGTTATATATTATAAAGCCTTATGAAGACAAATTTTAATAAGTCATGGATAATTAGAAAGTGTTCCAGGGAAAAGAAGTCAGACCTTGGGAAATGTAGAGCAAATGACATATTGTTGTTACTATGGTTGCATCACAAATTTCAGCAAATCTACTAGATTTTATTACAGCTAAGACAGGCTTTTTTAGATCTAAATACTTGACTTTATTTAATCTCTATGTGAAATATACTATAATAACCTATGGTCTCTTTAAGTGGACTCTATTTGATTGTACTTAGAGGCTAAATTATTATCCTGAGAAAATAGAAAAATAAAAATATAATATAGAGAAGAGAGTCAAACAGAGAAGAGCAGGCAGAAACTGTATTTTTTGTAGGATTTTTGTTAGCTTTAGAAAAGATGCATATTTATGCTTTACTGGTTAGGGAAGTTACAGGATTATACTCAGATCATGAAGTTAACATAAATATTATAATGAATGAGAGTATTGTCTGTCATTTATGTAATCACTATCATGTAAAATGTAATTTTCCTCAGTTCACTAAGTTATTTAAGATGTTTGTAATCATTACAGCATGGTGTGTTATAAGAAGATAATTCAGTATTTTAGGAGGTACATAGAAACATTTTTATTCTGAGATTTATTTGAAAAATTATGGCATTTTTTGAGTGGTTATGACTTCATCAAATTAATCACAAAGATATTTTTATGATTTCTTTGTGAAAAGGAAACACATTTTTTTGAAAAGGAAACACATTTTAATAGGTATAAGTTCTGTTAATTTCAAAACATAGATGTTATGACAAAATTCACAGCAGACAAATAAATATAATGCATTGCAGTAGGAAAAGAAATATTGAAAACAAATTAACATACAATAAACTGAAAAAGCTTTTTAAATTATTCAATAGCCCTTTATGGTGAATAATCGCAGTTAGCTGGGAATAAAACAAGCAGTGTGGTCATTTGTATTGAGTAATTGAACTAGGAACTTGGTAGTGGTTACTGCGGGGTCCTGAAGCCCCCCAGGGGGGCCCGGCCAGCAGGAATTAGCTGGGAGGACTTCTCAGACAACCGCACTCCTATTTTGCTGGGTAGAAGAACAACCACACCTGTAAAAAATCTGAGAGAGGTTAATAATAAAGACCCAAGGCAGCGTCTCACTGCTCAAAGGCAACTTTATTGGGCTACAGCTCCTTCTTATATAGTGAAGGAGAAGGGGGCAGTACAAAGGTGATGTCAGTCATACTTTTGGCGCGAAGACCCATACAAGGCAAGGATATATTTCAGGCTTTAAGGAACAAAGAAAGTGAAGCATTCTCTAAATAAGGAAGTGGGCAGTGGGCTAGGGGGGCTGGATGACCTTCAAGCTATGATGAACGTGCTGTTTCCATGGAAATTTCTAGTGTCCTTCTAGCTGCATTCCTAATTGCTTGACTATCAGGAGGTGGTGCAAGATGTGCTTGCCTCAGTGATCTTGAACAGACAATGTAGCATACACTTATTGATAACAGCCTAGTTCACTCCGGAATGTGGTCTTAAGGAGTGAGGCCTAGTTTCTGATAACGGTACCAGGCAGCTTTTGCTCTCCTCCGGGCTAGAGCTAATTATAACCTACAGCTGCACATTCCTTTCTCTTTAGCTCAAAAACTTACAGCAAGACTGCAAAATAGCTTTTAGGTGAAAAGCTGGAATATGGCAGAAAGAACAGCAAAAATGGCCTCAAACAAGTCACAGTCCCCAACATCTCCCCCTTTCTCTTCTAATAAAAGAAGGAAAGTCGTGAATGGGTGGAAGAACCGTGTCTTAGGCTACAAGGTTTGACCAGGTCGGACACGGCCAAAGCCGCATTTAAAAGGTGGCCACAGACGCCGTGGGTGCACGCAGAGATCCGAATTATGCGCTGTAGCCTTTTAGGGCCGTGCCCTAACTGGGACCTTGCTAATCCCGTCGTAGGTGTCTCCACAGCCTGAGAGCATAAGTGACGGAGTGAATTCCGTCTGTTAGCTATGCGCTCTATCTCCTGGAAACTTAGTGGCTGGAAAGGCGGCTTGGTGACTAAAGCCAAGTTTTCACAGGAGTCACGCGGGGTTAGATGCTGGTAGTTGACTTGAATAGAGGTTTTTGCCTTTTCATCTACCTGGTTCTTAATAAAGGCAGTGATTTTGCGGAAAATCCATGGGCCAAGAGAAAAGAGCAGCATGAGGCTAATAAGGGGGCCCAAAATAGTGGACAAGATTGTGTGGAGCCAAGGGGAAGAGAAAAACAAATCCTGGTACCAACCTTGTTCTTCATCGAAATGTTTTTGAAAATCTTTTATACCGTCACCAATATGTTGAACGCTGTCTCTAACTAATCCAGTTTTGTCTTTAAAAATACAACATTGTTCCTTAAGGGCTACACAGACTCCCCCCTCTTTCATAAGGGCAAAATCTAAAGCACGACGATTTTGGAGAACAACATCAGCAAGGGAACTAATAGTATCTGTGAGAAATTGCAGACTAGTTTTGATTTCATTAATGTCTTGTTCTACTGCTTGAGTAAGAGTACGGAAATTGGATTGAGAGGATACAAGAGAGTAGATACCAGTTCCAGCGCCTGTAGCGCCAACAGCAAGGAGTACTGCAAGTGTAACGGAGGTGAAGGGCTCACGGCGTTGTCGAGAAAAGGATTGAAAAGAATAGGAATAGGGTGAGGTGGCAGGAGAGGGAAAGATATGTTCTGAGTGAATAGTGATTTTTGGAATGAGAATAACGAGAATACAGTAGTCGTGTGAAAGAAGAAAAGAAGAACGAATGATAAAAGGAGTAAGACCAGAAGCACAGGCAAAATAAGTACCATTGGGAGCTAACAGATAGGGTTTTGAAGAGGAAGAGTTGTAGATGTCAATAGTTTCGTTGCACACGTCAAGTAATTGGCTAGGAAGCAGGGAGTCGTTAGGCTTAATGCAGAGGCCAGAGCCTACGACTTGACCGACTGTAATGCCATGTTGAGGTTGTGTGTTCCAACGGAGGTCGGAGGGGTTGGAGGTAGCGGAAAGGTTGCCAAACACTGCAACACCTTCATAGAAGGGAGGTCGAGGAGAAAAACAAAGCCAACAGCGTTCGTAGGCAGGATCTGTTAGTGCAAGAGCAGAAGCATTCATGAGATTGAGAATAACCTGAGAGGACGGAGAAGGACCTGAAGGCATAGTGAGCTGTCTGAGAGAAGAAGATGCAGATGGAAGAGGAGGAGGGGGAGAAGGCATGTGTAATGGACCTGAATGAGGATGAAGAAAGGTATTGGGACCAATGGCGAGGGGGTGAGAATTTGGCAATTGTTTAAGTAAACGGAGGGAAAAAAGAAGTCCAGGGTCGGTACGCCTAACGTAAAATCTGAGTCCCCATTGTACGGATTGAGTCCAGTGATGCCGACGTCCAGCAGCAGTAAATTCGATGATGATGGGGTTACACCAACCACGGGTAGAGGAGGATGCATCGCAACTGGGAAGAGGATGAGTAAGTGGGGGGCGAGAGACGGTGATGAAGTCCCAAGAAGATGAAGGTTTTCAATAGGTAGTTCCAGAGGTCTCACAACCCCATGAAGCGCAGAAGTACTGGTTATGATCGCCACATTTACTGTCGATGGAACGGGGGCGATGATGTCCTGGGCAAACGTAAAAGGTGGAGAAGTGATATCTTAAGAAGTTACGGCGAACCATAGAATTGCAACCAGCGGTAGGGGGGGCGTAGTAGTCATGGTGGTCAATAGCACGGGGTTGAGGCAGGCGAAAATTAGGGGTGCCCCAGTAAGAGCTGGCACCCATGGCTAGGGCACAAAGGTCGACTTGTAGGACAGGCCAAGGAATGGAAGTGGAGAGGATGGACGTTTGGTTAGCGACGTCGCCAGCCTCATTGATGATTTGCCAAGTGTAGTTGAAGACTTGGTAGCGTTTGTTATTCTGGGAGTGGCAGACAGACGGGAGCTGGAACAGCAACAGCAACAGGAGGGCACGCATTTCGGACGGTGGTGGATGAAACAACGATGTTAGCGGCGATAGGTTCTGGAAGAGAAGGAGGAAGGGGATTCTCAGGGCTGGGAGCCCTGGGCGCATTATAATGTTTGACCAGCCGGTCTGGAAGCCAGCGGGTATTGCCTGTGTCTATGTCATGGACACAAGCATGGCCTTTGCCCCAAATGAGGACGGGGTGTGGCCCTTTCCAGAGTCCAGTGTGAACATCCTTCCAGAGGACTGACTGGAAATCAGAGGCAGTGTTGGGATGCCAATAGCGATCAGCCGCAGAGCGGTTTTGAAGATCGAGTGACAAAAAGTTAAGCACAAAGAGTGCATGGGCAAGCAGGAGACGGTGCCTGCCGTGGCGAGCATACAAGGTTTCACTTTCGCCAGAGAGCTTTATGAGCATGTTTTTTAAGGTTTGATTAGCTCTTTCCACAATGCCTTGACCCTGGGGGTTAAAGGCAATTCCTGTTTTGTGCTGGATGCCAAATTTAGCACAAAAGTCTCGAAATTTGTGGCCAGTATATCCAGGGCCATTGTCAGTTTTAAGAGCTTTAGGCACTGCGAGTGTGGAGAAGCAGTGCAGCATGTGGGCAATAACATCAGTAGAAGACTCTCCAGTATGTAAGGAGGCACAAATAAAACCACTGAAGGTGTCAACAGTGACATGAATGTATTTAAGTTTGCCAAATGCTGGATAGTGTGTGACATCCATTTGCCAAAGTTCGCCGGGCACAAGGCCGGGAGGATTGACTCCAACGTGAGGTTCAGGAAGAAGAGAAAGACAGGATTTACAAGAGCGAACAATGTCACGAGCTTGTTCACGAGTGATAGCGTATTTAAGACGTAAGGTTTGAGCATTGAGATGATGAAGTTTATGAGCAAGAGTGGCTTGCTGTAGAGTGTCATGAGTAGGGGATGGAGGGGTGGTAGAGAGAAAACAAAGATCTGAAGAGGAGGCACGGGTGGCTTTGTCTGCGAGGGTGTTGCCAAGCGTAAGGGGGCCAGGCAGACCTGAGTGTGCACGGATATGTGACACGTAAAAGGAATTGGTTCGTTGTAAAATGAGTTGTTGAATGTGGGAGAAGAGTGTGAAGGCAGGAGTAGAGGGTTTAATAAAAGGTACTGTTTCTAAAAGTGGTAAAGAGGAAGCAATGTAATGACTATCAGTGTATAAATTAAAGGCTTGAGGAACAGAGAGAAAGACCTGATGAACGGCTTCCAATTCCACAAGCTGAGCAGAAGTGTGTGTGGTAGTGAGTGTATTGGTGGTACCATCAACTGAAAATGAGGCAGTGCCATTAGAGCTGCCGTCTGTGAAAACAAGAGAGGCAGAGGGAATGGGTTGAAGTTTGGTGAGCTTTGGGAAGACAACTGGATGTTTGTTTAGGAAGTGCAAGAGTTTATCAGCTGGCATGTGTGTAGATAGAGTTCCCTGAAAATGGGTGAGAAAGAGGAGCCATGCTTGATCCATATTCGCTAGCCAAGCCAATTGATTGTGTGTGTATGGAAGAATGATGGTGTCAGGGTGTTTAGTGAAGAGTTTGAGAGATGTCTCACAGCCTAGATGTAAGAGCTGGAGGACAGAGGAAGTGTATGTTGAAAGAACTTTGGAAGGTGAGGAGGGAAGGTGAATCCAATAAAGGGGGGCGGATTGCCAGAGAACGGCGGTGGGTGTGAAAGCTGTGGAGCAAACAATGAGCTGGAGATCAGCAGAAGGGTTATAGTAGGTAATGAATTGGTTTTGGATGGCGTGATTGACAGAATCAAGTGCGGCACGAGCTTCTGGGGTAAGAGATCGTGGGCTGGAGGGGTTGGAATCTCCTTGGAGGATATCAAAAAGGGGTTTTAGATCGCCTGTGGTGAGTTTAAGGTAAGGGCGGAGCCAATTAATGTCACCAAGAAGGCGTTGGAAATCATTAAGTGTTTTAAGGTGTTGAGTGCGAATTTGCACCTTTTGAGTTTTTACCTGAGCTGGCAATAATTCAAATCCAAGAAATAAGTGAGGTGGAGAGGTTTGTATTTTGTCTGGCGAAATTTTAAAACCTTTTGAGGATAAGAGAGAAATTAATTTAGTAGAGACTGAGTGCAGGAGAGACTCATCAGGACAGGCAAGAAGAATGTCATCCATGTAGTGAAGAATATAAACTGAAGGATAAGAGTCACGGAAGGGATCAATAAATGAAGCAACAAATTTTTGGCATAGAGTAGGGCTATTAGTCATTCCTTGAGGTAAACTTTTCCAGTGATAGCGTGGGCAGGGACCAGCACAATTGGGAACTGGAAGAGAGAAGGCAAAACGTTTACAATCCTCTGGGTGAAGGGGAATGGAAAAGAAACAATCTTTAAGATCAATAATTATCTTGAAAGTATTAGAAGGGATGGCAGACGGCACGGGCAGGCCGGCCTGGGCTGCTCCCATGGGAACCATAGTTTTATTAATGGCTCTAAGATCATGAAGGAGGCGCCATCTGCCGGATTTTTTGCGAATAACAAAGATGGGTGTATTCCAGGGAGAGGTGGAAGGTTCTATATGTCCAGCCTCAAGCTGTTCCTTTACAAGAGCTGAGGCGGCCTGGAGTTTTTCACCGGATAGGGGCCATTGGTTTATCCAAACAGGAGCATCAGAACGCCAGGTAATTTTTTCTATAGGAGGCATAGGGGCGTTTTGGACTGATACAGTATAAACAGAACTGAAACCAAGACCCTGACGGCCAGGATTAGGGGAGGGTTGAATGGGCTTGGAAATGCCTTGCAAGTTTTTCCCGAGGCCTTTAGAGGGTGTATACCCCTGCTTCATCATTTGAGCGAGAGCAGCAGGGTTTTTGCATTTTATAATATAAACACCCATTTGTTCCATAATATCTCGGCCCCACAAATTAATGGGCAAGTCGGGAACTATGTACGGACGGACAAGCCCGGTGTCTCCGTCCTCGTCCTGCCAGACCAGCTTATTGGCACTAATGAGGACTTGCTTGACTGTGCCCGCGATTCCAGAGACAGAATCAAAAGAGGCTGTAGTGGGCCAGTCTGGGGGCCAGTCGGCGGGAGAAAAGCAGGTAGTGTCTGCACCAGAATCAAGAAGACCCGTGAAGGGCTTGCCTTCAATGGTGATGACAAGAGGGGGTCTAATTTTACACATGGCTCGCACCCAGAAAATGTCTGATGAGCCAGGGTCTGAATTGCCACGGGCTTCTGGAAGAGAAGGCAATGTAACATTAAGGGGAAGCGGAAGAGCTTGCGCAATATGCTGCCCAGGTAGTACCTGTACTGGATAATAGGGGGCGACTGCTAGAAGTATAATTTCCCCAGTATAGTCATTATCCACAATGGAGGGCTGAATAATGAGGCCTTTAATAATAGTTGAAGCACGCCCAATGATCATAAAGAAATAACCGGGTGGAAGAGGGCCAAAAACGCCTGTGGGGATTTGATAAACGCCATGCTCAGGAGTTAATAAGTGGGGGGTGGAGGCACACAAGTCCAATCCGACGCTTCCGGGGGTTGCCCTGACAAGGGAGGTTGCTGGGGTGGGAGCATATTGGGGGGCACCAGAGGTTGCTGTTGGCAATGTGCCTGGTGCTGAGAAGGCGGCTGTTGCTGCTGGTAATAAGCCTGGGGGACTGGAGCGGGCTGTGCCGGCTGACTGGGCTCCGAGGGCGGGACAAAACGTTGGAACTGACGGCTCGGGGCCCGGAGCTGGCCCCGTTTGGAGTTTCCCTGAGCCGAATAACGGTGGTTAGGCGGCAGGGTATTGCCATGTATGTTTTTTGTGGCATGGCATTCTGAGATCCAATGGCGGCCACGACGACAGCGCGGGCAAAGTGGAGGACGGGGAGAGGTTGTGCCTGTTTGCATAGTAGGGGCTTGGCGTTGAGGGCAGTTGTTGGCAAAATGGCCAGGCTGGCCGCAAGAGAAGCAAACACGGCCTTTATTTTGCCCCTGAAAAGCGACTATGGCACCAGCTACTTGGGTGGCAAAAGAATGGGCATTTTTGCAAAGAGAGATCATTTCCTCAAGAGATCGTGATGGCTTAGGGGATTTTAAAATTTGACGGCAGGCGGGATTGGCATTTTCAAAAGCAAGTTGTTTAACAAAAGGATTGGAGGTGTCTGTAATGCCAGTGGTTCTGTCAATAGCTTCAAGAAGGCGAAAAATAAAGGCATGATAGGGTTCATTGTCAGCTTGTTGAATTTTAGCAAGAGGAAGAGTAGGGGCAGAGGAGGAGGGAATAGCTTTCCAAGCTTTGAGACCTGCCTGGGAGGTGAGATTAAGCAATTGATACGGGAGGGGGCGCTGTTGTTGAATGGTGTCATAAGGCTTAGAGCCAGAAACTTGAAGGAACTCAAGCTCGTTATCATGGGTGAGCTCTCTGCAGTTGTTTATAAATTCAGCTTCCCAAAGAACAATATGTTCAGGCTTAAGGCAACGGCGAACAGTGATGCGCCATTCAATGGGAAAAAGATTACCACCATAGGAGAGACTATCCAAACAGGAGAGGGTATAGGGGGCTTGGACGCCATAGTCCAAAACAGCTTTGCGAAGCTCCTTAAGGGAGGCTTGATCGAGATCTCGAATTTCAATATTCTCACGAAAAACTGAACCAGGACCACGGTGGTGAGAGGGTGCAGGTGAGGCAGGGGGCGCTAAAGGTGCATCATCTGCTGCCTCAAGGGCAGGGATGTTTTCGTTATCTGTGGCCTCAGCTTCTCTCGCAGAGAAAGCCGGAGCTAAACGACGGGAGGGAGTGCTTTGAACAGCACCCGTGGTACGCGAGGAACGTTGTCTGAGGGATTGAGTGCCCCCTGCAGTCTGCGAGCGGGTGACCATAGGGTGAGAGGAGGCAGAAGAGGAAGCAGGGGAGGCCTGAGGAGGTTGTGGAGCAACCGACAGGGCAGGGACGTCCGAGGAAGGATGCAAGATTGCGGGGTATGCTAGGGTCCCATAAGGTTTTGCTGCTTGAAGCAGCTCAGCAAGATCTCTTTCATTAATAGTAACATAACGTAAAGGGGTCTCACCCTCCGGAGGTTTGGTATCGCAAGGCTGGGCGTCTTCTTCTTCCATAAATGAATCATGCTGATGTGAAGTGGCCGGCATGGAAGCCGTGCTCATAGCGGCTGTTGCCTCGCAATCACGCTGCGCCCTCTCATGGGGGCGGGGATCAGCGGGCGGAGGGAGGGGTAGGTTAGAATGAGGAGGTAAAGGCTGCTGAGGTGGAGGCGGGGGAAGGTCCTCGCCATTAGGAAGGAGAGCAGGAAAAATAGCAGCGCTAGCAGGTTTTTGTTCACGAGATTGATGAAATTCATTAGTAAGTTGGGAGATCATGGAAGTAATAGTAATAAGGTGAGATTCTAAAGCAGTAGGCTTAAGGGGATCAGGAAAGGCACATTTTGGAGGAGCAGGACAGTCATAAGGAGGAGGAAGAGTTTGTGTGGTTTGTGTGACTGCTGAGCCGTGACAGGCAGCGGCTTCCTCTGCAGGGGTCTGGGTGCATAGAGAATCAAGTTCTTGAGGTGGAGCAGAAGCATGGACAGAAGTAAGGGAGGGATATAAATGAGAAGCATTAGAGAGATCTTTAAGAGCATTAGTTACTTTGGAGACAAAGGTAGAAGAATCAGTGGTGGAGGGAGGACAAGGGGAAGGATTCTCAGAGGGAGAAGGGAGATGAGAGACAGAATTAGAACGAGAAGGAGTTCTGGAACACTCACGGGAGACTTGTTGTACATGAGATTCAACGGCATGGATGATGTCTTTGGCGGCTTTGGCATTTTTAGTTACAATGATATCTCTTAACAGGCTCCAATATTGGAACATAATTTTTTCCTTCTGTGGCTCAGCATGATTTACAAAGTAATCACTCATTTCTTGTCCTACTTTGTCCCAAGTGGACGCAACAATTTCTGGACAGGTAATAATAAACCAAGGACATACATTATGAATGAACATAAGAAAATTACAAATATCTTTTTTGGTAACCTCTACATGTCTGGCTTTCAACTCAGACTGAATATCAATAATGAATTTAAGCTCAGTACTCAAAGAAGCACCCATGGTAGTGAAGCCAACGCGCGAAGCCCCAAGAGCCAATCAGGGGCGGTGATCAGAACGACTGAAAAAACTGCAGTTTAAATTTTTGATCAAGGCTAACTCGTTTCAACGCTTACCCGGATGGGGTATTCCTGCGATTTATGAAACAGCTCCGGACTCGCCGACCCGTAGTTGTTCGGGGTGTGGCGGTGGTCTTCGAGCCCCACGTTGGGCGCCAAAATGCGGGGTCCTGAAGCCCCCCAGGGGGGCCCGGCCAGCAGGAATTAGCTGGGAGGACTTCTCAGACAACCGCACTCCTATTTTGCTGGGTAGAAGAACAACCACACCTGTAAAAAATCTGAGAGAGGTTAATAATAAAGACCCAAGGCAGCGTCTCACTGCTCAAAGGCAACTTTATTGGGCTACAGCTCCTTCTTATATAGTGAAGGAGAAGGGGGCAGTACAAAGGTGATGTCAGTCATACTTTTGGCGCGAAGGCCCATACAAGGCAAGGATATATTTCAGGCTTTAAGGAACAAAGAAAGTGAAGCATTCTCTAAATAAGGAAGTGGGCAGTGGGCTAGGGGGGCTGGATGACCTTCAAGCTATGATGAACGTGCTGTTTCCATGGAAATTTCTAGTGTCCTTCTAGCTGCATTCCTAATTGCTTGACTATCAGGAGGTGGTGCAAGATGTGCTTGCCTCAGTGATCTTGAACAGACAATGTAGCATACACTTATTGATAACAGCCTAGTTCACTCCGGAATGTGGTCTTAAGGAGTGAGGCCTAGTTTCTGATAACGGTACCAGGCAGCTTTTGCTCTCCTCCGGGCTAGAGCTAATTATAACCTACAGCTGCACATTCCTTTCTCTTTAGCTCAAAAACTTACAGCAAGACTGCAAAATAGCTTTTAGGTGAAAAGCTGGAATATGGCAGAAAGAACAGCAAAAATGGCCTCAAACAAGTCACAGTCCCCAACAGGTTACAATAAATAATTCACTCATTAAAATTTTAAAATTTTATTACTGAAATTTTATACTATTGTGGACCAATGGTGAAAAATAAAATAATGTTTAATATAAAAAATGAAGATAAAATCTATGTAAATTATTTACATGCCAAGGTGTAGGCAGAGCTTTAAAATAAAAAAGTAAGAATTTTTTAGTGGAGTACATAAAGCTAAATAGAAGTAAAATTCAGGTTTAAGGAATCATCATACATAAAAGCATTATTAATGGCTTTTTATGAATACATAAATTCTTAAAAACTTTTGGAAGCAGTATACATACATTGATGAAATTCAACAATGTTTTGGTTTAAGGATTGCTAAAATGTATTGACTTTACTAAGTTTTACTCAGTATGATAAATTTTTAACTTATTTTTCTTGATTAATCTGTAGCTATCAGTTGAAACAGGTTTCAATATTATCTCTTTAATAATTCACAAAATTAAAGAAGCTAAATTATAGTGCATGGATTATAAATTCACGTTTACTCACAGGAGAAAAGAAATACGATGTAGAAATTGGACAAAACAAATGCCAGATGTCCAGAAAAATATCTGTTTTATCAACATGCTAAACATTTACTTAATAAAATGTTATTTCATTTGGGGAGAAAGGAAGGTCTCCCTTACAGTGCTCAGAAAGCTTTCTGGGCCTTCCAGCAATTCCTTTCCAATCAGACCAGTGGATTATCCTCAGTGGGTAATGAGGTAGTGGAACTTATTCCCTGTAGGACTCTCAGCTCTCATAATGCAGAAAACCATATTTTAAATGTTAAATATTTATATTATCCTCAAGACATAGGCACATTTATTTCAACTATTTAAACACACATTTGACTTGCAAATTTGAAGAAGTTATTTAAAATAATGCAATGATTTTCAAAATCATGTTTAAGATTTTACCAGATAATATGCTCATCACTAAGGATAATACTGCAACCTATTTTATAATATTAACTTATTTTATCTAATGTGTGTTACTTTTAGCATTCCAGGGATACAGGTGTCCTCTAAAATATGTATTGCCATACTTATGTAAAATAAAATTAAATGTATTGCCAAAAATGAAATTTTATATAGACAAATGTGATCCGATATTTCTAAAACTTATTCTGTGTGATCTATCACCTGAGTATGAAGAAACAAATACTGTTAAAACTGAAATTAAAATGTATCTTCTATTTATGGAACAGTTGTCAGTTTGTATCCTCAAGTCTTTTTAACTTTAATTATTAGGTCTTAGTCTATTTTTTAAAAAAGGGGACTTAAGGTATATTTTTATTTTGGTTAAAATACAACCTTTGGGACATTGGTGATGGGAATGTTGCACTGGTGATGGGTGGTGTTCTTTACATGATTGAAACCCAAACAAAACAATCATGTATGTAATCAAGGTGTTTAAATAAAATATATTAAAAATACAACCTTTGTGATATAAAATATTTAAATAAATATTTATCAATATGTTTATAAATAAATTGCATATGAAAATTAAGCATTTTCTTATATTTTAAAATAAATTTGTTTTATTTAAATATGAACACCATTTACTGTATTTTCTGGAATATAAGACGACATTTTTTTTTTTTTTTGGTTTTTGGGCCACACCCGGCGATGCTCAGGGTTTACTCCTGGCTGTCTGCTCAGAAATAGCTCCTGCCAGGCACGGGGGACCATATGGGACATCGGGATTCAAACCATCTTTGGTCCTGGATCGGCTGCTTGCAAGGTAAATGCCGCTGTGCTATCTCTCCGGGCCCCATAACACAACTTTTTAACCCACGAAAAACTTTTTAAAAGTCGTGAGTCATCTTATACTCTTTTACCCCTCTTTTACCACTGCATCTCATCCAGCTGCCAGGTGTCATCACTCAATCCTCTGCTTGTCCTGATTAACTTTTCAGTGCACACAAAGGAGCTCAGTTAGAGAGCACAGCATCCCATTCAGCTGCTGGGTTTCATTGTTCGTATCTATCCTTCCAGTGCTCAGTCCTCTGTTCAGCCTTTTTTGTTTGTTTGTTTTGTTTTTGGGGGGTCACACGTGGCAGTGCTCAGGGTTTACTCCCTGGCTCTATGATCAGAAATGGCTCTTGGTAGCTTGGGGGACCATATGGGCTGCCGGGATTCAAACCACCGTCCTGCATACAAGGCAAACTCTCTACCTCCATGCTATCTCTCTGGCCCCTACTCTGTTCAGCTTTTATGGGACACAGAAGAGGCGCTCTGTATCCCTCAAGCTGTCCTATTAATTACTGCCCCCCTGCCAGAGACTTTTGGAGGATCCTCCTCTGCCTGCTCTCAATGTAGATCACATTTTAAAAAATCACAGTCACTCAGTACAAATGACAAATGACAAAATGATTGTTGGCACTCCAAAGTCTAGCTTTATTAAACATTTACGGTTAACCTTTGAGGGTTCTACTCTTTTTCTATTACATTTTTTTTAATTTCCATTTGGTGTGCTTTAAAAGAAAGGTAGTCTTAGACAGCGAATATAGCCCAAACCCTATATTTTAATATGAAAAATAGGGGGTATCTTATAAGCCCAATTATCTTTTTTTTTAAAGTCTGATATTTATTAGTAAAGATTACTTAACCAGGTGTTAATTACCCATGTAGAAAAAACAAAAGTAATGGTACTTTTTTTGGTCCTGAATCTGAAATGAACAAATCTCTTTTTTTATCTCAAAAAACTTTTTTATCTAAGCACATTTGTTATCAATATTTAAAAATATCTTCTTAAAATGTCTGCCATAGAAGCAGGCAGTGGGGTAGGAAAGGAAGGAAGTAGAAAGGAAACTAGAAAGATTAGTAATGAGAAATGTACAAAAATGATTAACACTGCATTTCTAAAGTCATTTTTATGAAACACTAAATAACTTACCAGAGAAATCTTAAAATTGGATCTGAAGTTATGAAAAATTATCTGATACTGGAAAGCTTTCTTGTTTTCCTAGAATATCTTGCTCTTTCCTTTCTGGTAATGCAATGACAAGGGAGAAAACAATCTAAACAAAAATATTTGCTCAGTGTACTATTGAATAAAATTTACGGTATGCATGTAATTTTATTGCAATATATGTAATTTGTTCAATAGGGTTAATCATTTTAAATTTTAAATTTAATAATTAATTTTGGTTATTACTCCAATTTTATTTGCTAGCATAGGGCATTGCAACAAAAGAAGAGGGTCCTGAACAAGTTTTTTTTTTTTCAATTAGGACTACTTGTAGGTATAAAAGTTAGTTCTAGTACTTTCCTATAAAATAATTATCTGGAAGTTAAAATTATATGTAGCTATGCTATTAAAATTTCTTTAAAATAGGATGCTTTACCAATAACAAATTCAGAACCAAAAAATATGGCTTTTACTTTGCACACAGCTGACCAGAGTTGATCTCCTGCATCCTATTTGTTCCAGGAGCACTGAAAGGAATACAGCCTGAATCCAGGGTCAGGTGAAAACCCTGAACATTGACTTGTGTGGCCATTAAATTATCAAACAAAATAAAACCAAAACAAAGTGTAAATTTATTATGCATTAGGATCTTAATATTATCGGATGATAAATGATCAAGATTTGAAGAGAGATATTTCTCTTTCAACAGAGTGGGCTATTTACATTAGGTTATTGATTTTTCTTACCTTCCTTTTTACGAGTCTTATATGTAAGTTTTTATATACGTTTTATATTCAATTTATATATTATATAACATATATATTAGAGACAATAATCTAATGAATATGAAAATTCCTCAAACCATTGTTAAGAATTTTAATGAGGGCCCGGAGAGATAGCACAGCGGTGTTTGCCTTGCAAGCAGCCAATCCAGGACCCAAGGTGATTGGTTTGAATCCTGGGGTCCCATATGGTCCCCCGTGCCTGCCAGAAGCTATTTCTGAGCAGACCACCAGGAGTAACCCCTGAGCACCGCCAGGTGTGGCCCAAAAACCAAAAAAAAAAAGAATTGTAATGAGTTTTTAAATGTAAAATACAATGTAAATGATAGATTGAAATAATAACTTCAGCTAACACTAATGATTTTCAAGCTTATGTAGAATTTTTTGCTGGATTGTTTATTTTTGGAAGGTTGCTTTTTGTTTGTTTGTTTTGATGCCACACCTGAAGCTGCTCAATTCTTACTCCTGGGCTCTGTGCATAGAAATTATCTCTCCTAGCAGGCTCTGAAGACCAGAAGAGATATCAGGGATCAAACTTGGGTCAGGCATTAAGGACAAATGCCCTACCAGCTCTGCTATTGCTCCAGCCCTTTAGGTAAAATTTGAACGATGCATATAGCATTGAATTTGTAAACTCCTAATTCAGGGATAGCCATTTTTCCTCTGCTTGAGAGAAGAAAATGATCATTTTCTTTTATGTTAAGATGGATGTCACAAAGTTCAAACTTATTCATGTTTTTTCTAACAAAAATCATTTTTCACCAACAGCAGAAAAGAGTAAATAAAATTCACTATCTAGTATCAAATCATATAGGAATAAGAAAACACTGCAGGAAAGCTCCATAGAAGAAAGCAGAAGATTGAAAACTTAAAGATAAAACAATAAAAGCAGAATCTGATTTTTATTCCTGTAATGTTCTATTACTGTAATTGGTGTTTTACATCAGATGTTACTGCTTAAATTTAAAAGACTTTAAAAGATATATGCTAGGACACACATTGAAAACAGGGTACTTGAGCCAATCTCTTCACCAACCAATTTCTTTGAAATTGCATAAAATATAGACTCCCAATGAATGCCTTGGCCTTAGAATTACTCCACAATAGTTTGTCAAATTTGGATGACAAATTTGTTGATATATTTGGATGACCAAATAAATATTGAACACATGAAATGAAAGAAAAAAGGGTATGAAGTGATGCCTAATAATCAATAATTCAATAATGAGAGGGAGGCTGCAGCTGGACCCAGACGATCCCACATGCCAGGATTCCTGCTCCTCTCCTATGGGTATGGTGGGAATCTGGGCAGACAGCTGGCCAATGGCCTCCTGGGCTGACCACTTAGACCAGGAGACCGAGACACCCCCCCATGCCAAACTGGTCCTCAGGGCCAGGTCTGGCAACTGGGCTCTGGGGGGAGGGGGGAGGAGAAAAACTCCTCCCGTATTCATACTGGACCCCCTGCAGTGGTGTCTTTTCTTACTAATACTCATTTTCATAACCCGCACAAAAAATATACTTTTTAAGCATTATCTAAAAAGGTTCTTCGTTCTAGACGATTCCTAGGAAAGGAAACGGAATACCAAAGATTTGGATAATAACACTCAAAGAGATCTTTTTATGGATATGACTTTCAGTACTGACTCCAAGCTGAAATCGCAAACAAGATAGATAGATAGATAGATAGATAGATAGATAGATATAGTATATAGCCTCTGTCATGTATTGCCTCTCCCCTACCCATGTGTCTCTTCTATCCCCTCATCTCCCAATCCTGATCTGTTATCTTCCCCTAATTTAATCCTCTTTACCCTCAGTTCCTAACTCGGTAGGCACCAAGATTGACCTCCTGCCCCAACAAACCACCTTCCAGCTCCTCAGTGAAAGACATCCTCTGGGTCCCCGTTTTTATGCCTCGGCAAAGAACTACAATCAGCACGCCTGCTGACTCATGCTTGATGGCCCCTCTCACCCCCACCAAATCGTGGATTGTTGCATGATACAGGAATCATCCTCAGCAAAATTCCCAGCTCAAAGACACTATACGGTCTCGTAATGCAGCAAAGCATCTCTCAAACTCAATCCCAAGGCACGTGAATCGAAAAGTACCTTGGCTTTTACTCCCAAAAAGAATATTTCAAAAGACTTAATTGGGAGTCTTATATTGCTTATGGAAGCTTAATACCTGTATAACAATACATCTTAAGATGTGTATTTCTAAATATACAAGTAGCCTCCTCCACCACTTGTTTTATTCGAATACCTTTTCTTTTTAACTCAGTTTTATTTATTTGTTCTATTTTAATATATACATTTTTTCTCTATCCCTACCATTTTTGGTGCTGCTTGGTATAAAAAGCCTTAACTAGAATAAAAGCTCAGAACAAAACCAGACGACAGAGACTGTGTGTGCAGCCTGTCATCCTTATCCAGAATAGCATCAGCAACACAGTATTACACCATACGTTTTGTATGGGCACAGTATAAAAAGGGAAAACCGTAGATAGACACAAAAACAAGATTTTTATCTTCTAGGGATAAGAATTCACTTTTTATAGCAAACGATGCCTCCCATTCCTGAACATGTGCCATGTGGATACAACCAGTCCCCAGGAGACTGGACAGTGTTAGTCCAATCCGAAACCCCAGATCCCCGATGTAGAAATGATACAGCTCCGGCAATATCACCAGGAACTAAACTCCATTGGGAGATTTAGGACACTACTCTGGCACCAACTTGTGCCAGTTTTGATATGACAACAAGGAAAGGAAAACTTGACCTAAGACCAGGCTGTCCTCTCACATCACCTAACACTAAATGGAAATCAGAAGAGATATCGTCCTTTGAACTATGAAAAATAAGAGCACCAACAACAGAAATCTGACTTTGACAACCGTGACTGAACAGAACCTACCTTGGGACTAATAAGAAAAACCCTACCCTAGGCTGTAGCCCAGGGCACATAAAAAACAACAAGAACAAGATGTCTTATTGCAGAGGTCCAACTTGGACAACAGAGACTGAGCAGAACCTTTGGATCCATATTATCCTAGGCTTCGGTTTAGGGACTGAAGGAAAACAGGGAGCAAGTGTTACAGAAGACTGAACACAACAACAACAATGGATAGGAACCTCTAGAACCTAGAGACTCTATCCTAGACCCTGACCTATAACCTGCGCAAATACCAAGTATTTGATTTTCTCACATACAACTGAGAGGAAACTTTCCTGGCATCACAAAAAAGCCTTTGGGATGGGTAATGAGTATACATGGAAGCAGGAGTTGATCCCATGATGGTATGCTTCAAGGATGGAAAAACCTTGAATCTCTTAGGTCACGGGAATTCCCTTTCTTCCCCAATGCTTACTGTGCCTATGCAAAAAAGAAAAGAAAAGAAAAAAGAAAAAAAAGTGGGGGTAACGCTAAACCCTAGCAGCACCCATACTTTTTCTTGTTTTGTTTTGATTTGTTAGTTTTTTATTTTATTTTCCTTCTCTTTTTTCTTCCACTTTTCTCTTTTTTTTTCACTCTTGTGGTTGTTATTTAGAGATTTATTTTTATTTTTATTTGCCAGGTCCATTTATTTTCTTTTTTCTTCCATTTTTCTTTTCTTTTTTTCCTCTCTCTTCTTCTTCTTTTTTTTTTTTTTGGTAGTTATCACCAATTTTTTTCTCCCCTGTTTCTTATTCTTTTTATCTCCAATGACGGTGGAATAGATGCTCACTCTACAACAAGCTGTAAAGTGGAGACCAGTTGCACTAGCATTCTGGGGAGTAGAGGAGGGAGATATGGGATGCATACTGGGAACAAAGGCGGAAGGAGGACAGCACTGGTGGTGGGAATGTCCCTCATTCATTGTAACTATGTACCATAAATGATGCAGTGAAAGATTTGTAATGCACTTTGGTCACAATAAAAATTTTAAAAAATAATTCAATAATGATTGAAATGACTTTTATATTTTAATATAATGTAATAATTATAAGTATAAATTATACATTATATTTTTATAATTTATGAGCTTCCTTCTAAGATATTTTGTAACTATGTGAAGAGGTAAATAACATAATTATCAGTTTATATATTCAATTCATTCATTATTTATTTATTATTGAAACTGGACTTAAAGTACCAGAGCAAAAGAAGTAATATTTCGAAGTATAGATACTGTTAGAGTAGTTAAAAATATCTCTTCTCTTATTTGACCTTTTAAAAGCATGTCTCCCGCAAATTATTTAATCTTTCACTTTAACAGGCTAAAAATTGTAAAAGATATAAAATTAAGTGCTCGCTTCGGCAGCACATATACTAAAATTGGAACGATACAGAGAAGATTAGCATGGCCCCTGCGCAAGGATGACACGCAAATTCGTGAAGCGTTCCATATTTAAAAAAAAAAAAAAGATATAAAATTAAAACATACTATATACAGTTCTTGGCAGTATTTAAACATGTTTTTTGGAAGTGAAGTATTAATTGCTATTTAATCTTGTTTTGTCATTTATACAATAGATAAGCAAACATAGTAAAAAATATTTGCATTTGATGTTAACCAAAATGATTAATCAAAGCATTGTCATTGTGTTTATTCTTCACAATTCACTCAGTTGAAATGAACAATAAAAATTTTATTAATACTCAACAACCGCATTTACAATATGATTAATTAGCCATTCTCATACATATATGAATATAGTTGTCACTACTACTTTGTCTAATTAATATTTTTTATTAGAACAGTAGAGTTAAATTACTCTGGTTAAAGGAACTTAGGAGGAATACATATTTAAATTTACTCATTAATTGCTTTATCTTCTAGGTGCCTCTAGACTTACTTTGGCTTTTGAATATTATAAAATGCATAATTTTCAATACAACATATATAAAAATGTGTGTGTTTATTTAGGTAAGATTTTAAATTCTATCTGTACAAATAAAAAAGCAATAAGCCAACAAACATATCCATAAATACATACATGTTTGCATAATAGGTGATGCAATTCAGTTTACTTAAAGCCAATGATATTTCCTATCAATTACATGTTCGTAGCATATTTTTCTTTTCTTTTTAAATATTTGTATTTTTCATTTTTTTAAATATTTTTCTTTATTTAAATATCTTGATTACAAATAAGATTGTGATTAAGTTTCAGTCATGTAAAGAACACCCCCTTCACCAGTGCTACATTCCCACCACCAATGTCCCAAATCTCCCTCCATACACCCCACCCCCATCTGTACTCTAGACAGACTTTCCAGTTCTCTCATTCATTCACATTGTTATAACAGTTTTCAATGTAGTTATTTCTCTAACTGCACTCACCACTCTTTGTGATGAGCTTCATGAAGTGAGCTGGAAGTTCCAGCCCTCCTCTCATTGTCTCTGAGGATTGTTGCAAAAATTACTTTTATTTTTCTTAAAACCCATAGATGAGTGAGATCCTTCTGCATCTCTCTCTCTCTGCCTTTGACTTACTGCACTCAGCATAATAACATGTACATCCATGGATAGGAAAATTTCATGACTTCATCTCTCCTGATGGCTGCATAATATTCCATTGGGTATATGTACCACAGTTTCTTTAGCCATTCATCTGTTGAAGGGCATCTTGGTTGTTTCCAGAGCCTGGATATTCTGAATAGTGCTGCAATAAATATAGATGTGATGAAGGGGTTTTTGTATTGTTTTCCTTTGTTCTTACAGTATATTCCTAGGAATGGAATACCTGGGTCGAATAGGAGCTCAATTTTCAGATTTTGGAGGAATCTCCATATCACTTTCCGTAAAGGTTGAACTAGACGGTATTCCCACCAGCGGTGGATAAGAGTTCCTTTCTCTCCATATCCCCGCCAGCACTGATTGTTCTCATTTTTTGTGATGTGTGCCAATCTCTGTGGTGTGAGATGGTATGTCTTCATCGTTTTGATTTCCATCTCCCTGATGATTAGTGATGAAGAGCATTTTTTTCATGTGCCTTTTGGCCATTTGTATTTCTTTTTTTATCAAAGTGTCTGTTCATTTCTTCTTCCCATTTTTGATGAGATTAGATAATTCTTTCTTTTAAAGTTCTGTCAAAGCCCTTATATTTTGGATATTCGCCTGTTATCTGATAGGTATTGGGTGAATAGTTTCTCTCACTCAGTGGGTGGCTCTTGTATCCTGGGCACTATTGCTTTTCAGGTGCAGAAGCTTCTCAGCATAATATATTCCCATCTGTTTATCTTTTCTTCCACTTGTTTGGAAAGTGCAATTTCCTCCTTAAAAATGCCTTTAGCCTCAATGTCATAAAGTGTTTTACCTACATGTTATTCTATATACCTTATTGCATCAGGTCTGATGTCAAGGTCTTTAATCCATTTGGATTTTACCTTCGTACATGATGTTAACTGGGCGTCTATGTTCACTTTTTTGCTGCTGGCTAACCTGTTCTGCCAGCACCACTTGTTGAAGAGATTTTCTCTGCTCCACTTAGAATTTCTTGCTCCTTTGTCAAACATTAGGTGATTGTATGTCTGGGGAACATTGTCTGAGAACTCAAGCCTATTCCACTGATCTGAGGGCCTGTCTTTATGCCAATACCGTGCTGTTTTGATAACTATTGCTTTGTAGTACAGCTTAAAGTCGGGGAAAGTAATGCCTCCCATTTTCTTTTTCCCTAGGAGTGCTTTAGCTATTCGAGGGTGTTTATTGTTCCAGATTAACTTCATAAGTGTTTGATCCACTTCTTTGAAGAATGTCATGGGTATTTTTAGAGGGATCGCATTAAATCTGTATAATGTTTTGGGGAGTATTGCCATTTTAATGATGTTAATCCTGCCAACACATGAGCAGGATATGTCTTTCCATTTTTATGTGTCCTCTCTTATTTTTTGCAGCAGGGCTTTATATTTTTCTTTGTATAGGGTCTTCACATCTTTGTTCAAGTTGACTCCAAGATATTTGAGTTTGTGTGACACTAATGTGAATGGAATTACCTTCTTGACGTCCTTCTCTTCCCTATCATTATTGTTGTATAAAAAGGCCATTGTGTTAATTTTGTAGTCTGCCACCTTGCTATATGAGTTTATTTTTCTAGAATCTTTTGGTAGAGTCTTTAGGGTTTTCTAAGTAGAATATTATATCACTTGCAAATAGTGAGAACTTGACTTCTTCCTTTCTGATCTGGATTACCTTGATATCTTTTTCTTGCCTGATTGTTACAGCAAGCACTTCCAGTACTATGCTGAAGAGGATTGGTGAGAGCGACAGCCTTGTCTTGTACCAGAATTTAGAGGAAAGGCTTTAGTTTTTCTCCTTTGAGGATAATATTTGCCATTGACTTGTGGTAGATGGCTTTAACTAAACTGAGTAAAGTTCCTTCCATTTCGATCTTGCTGAGAGTTTTGATCAAGAATGGGTGTTGAACCTTATCAAATGCTTTCTCTGCATCTAATCATATGATCATGAGATTTTTATTTTTCTTCTTGTTGATGTTGTGTACAATGTTGATAGATTTATGGATGTTTAACCATCCTTATATTCCTGGGATGAAACCTACTTGGTCGTAGTGTATGATCTTCTTGATGATGCATTGGATCCTTTTTGCCAGAATTTTTTGAAGATCTTTGCATGTGCATTATGAAGGGATATTGGTTTGTAATTTTCTTTTTTGGTAGCATCTCTGTCTGGTTTTGGTAACAAGGTGATGTTGGCTTCATAAAAGCTGTTTGGGAGTGTTCCCATTTTTTCAATGTCATAGAAGAGCCTGGCTAGAATTGGTAGTATCTCCTCTTGAAAGGTTTGAAAAAATTCATTAGTAAATTCATCTGGGCCTGGGCTTTTTTTTTGGGGCAAATGTTTGATTATAGTTTCAATTTCCTCAACAGTGATGGGGGTGTTTAGATATGCTACATTCTCCTTACTTACCTGTGGAAGGTTATAAGTGTCCAAGAATTTATTCATTTCTTCTAGGTTCTCATGTTTAGTAGCATAAAGTTTCTCAAAGTAGTCTATGATTACCCTTTGGATCTCTGCAAAATCTTTCGTGATCTCCCCCTTTTCATTTCTAATACGGGTTATCAGGTTTCTGTCTCTCTCTTTCTTTGTGAGTTTTGCCAATTGTCTATCAATCTTGTTTATTTTTTCAAAGAACCAACTTCTGCTTTCGTTGATCTTTCTGATTGTTTTTGGTTTTTCCCTTCATTGATATCTGCTTTCAGCTTTGTTATTTCCTTCTGTCTTCCTATTTTGTTTCCTTTTGTTGGTCATTTTCTAATTTTTTGAGCTGTGTCATTCAGTTATTCAGGTATGCCCCTCTTCCTGATATGCGCTTGCAAAGCTATAAATTTTTTTCTCAAGACCGCTTTTGCTGTGTCCCATAGATTCTGGCAGTTTCTGTCTTCATTACCATTTGTTTCCAGGAAAGATTTGATTTTCTCTTTGATTTTGTCTCAGACCAACTGTTTGTTCAGTAGTATGCTGTTTAATTTCTAATTGTTAAAGTTTTTGTTCTGTGTGCCTTTGTAGTTCACATCTAATTTTAGAGCGTTTTGGTCAGCAAAGGTAGCCTGCAAAATTTCTAACCTCTTGATTTTATGAAGGTATGTTTTATGTGTCAGCATGTAGTCTATCCTGGAGAATGGCCCATGTACATTGGAGAAGAATATGTATTCAGGGTTTTTGGCATGGAGTGTCCTATATATATCTACTAGTATTCTTTCTTCCATTACTCTTTTCAGGGCTAGTATTTTTTTCTGCCTGGTGACCCCCACAGACAGACATACTCACTCACTCACTGGACAGCTTCAGACTGAAATTTTTGGGGGGTGCGCTCCCTAGGCCTCTGAGGAGAGCTTCGGGTATTCAGGAAAGATAGTCTGGCACAGCCATTTTTATTTTTTAATGTCAGTATCCTTATTTATTTATTTATTTATTTATTTATTGGGGTGTTGGCCTCACCCGGTGACACTCAAGGGTTACTCCTGGCTATGTGATTAGAAATCACTCCTGGCTTGGGAGACTATATAGGATACCGGAGGATCAAACTCTGGTCAGTCCTAAGCTAGCAAGGGCAAGGCAGATGCCCTACTGCTTGTGCCACCACCACTTTGGCTTCTCGTGTGATTATTCTTTATCATTTATTTTTTATTCTAGATTATTTAAACAATAATTAATTTGTAATTATGTTAGTTGTGTACCCATTACCATTATAACAATAGTTTGATTACCAATAGTGTTGTAATTAACAACCTTACCTTTAAATTAGTTTTGAAAGAGATTGAAATTATTATATATAATACATAAATTTAAATGTTATGATTATTTTGGATTTTGTTATGGATCCATTCATGACATTTTTATCTTCTTCGACAATAAATGGATGATGTACTTACCTCTAATAAGATAACAATATATAATTAAACCAATACATTTTTGACTGCCTGAAAAATGATGAAATGTGTCTTGCAATTATGAGAAGACATTATTTTAATTAAAATATTGTTATATTAAACTTTTCCTAGTAGAATATAAATATATAAAATTTTTGATAGTCTTACTAGCAACTACTTAATACTTTGTTCAAAGCCTTTCAGTTTTAATTTAATTAAAATCATCAACTTCTTTTAAAAGTTTATATGTTTAATTTAGCAAATAATTTTTCTTTTTTAAAAAAGAAAAATAATTTACAAAGCTTTATGTTTTTGTAATAAGTATACAATTTGTGACATAGGAGCTGGAGAGGTAGCAGAGCTGTAGGGCGTTTGCCTTGCATGCGGCCAACCCAGGACCAACAACGTTTTGAATCTGGAATTCCATATGGTTCCCTGAGCCTGCCAGGGGCGACTTCTGAGCTTGGAGCCAGGAGTAACTTCTGAGCGATGCCAGGTGTGATCCCCCCAAATGTGACTTAGTAAAATTGGGTGCGTAAATTTTTGTTTTTGCATGATATGGGAATAATGACAGACTTTCTGATCAATGGTTCAAAATTAAATACCCAAGGACAAAGTAATATATATGTGGAGTTTTTTTTTTTTTTTGATAAAGTGACTGAAAACATGAAATAGAGCAGACATAGCCTCTTCCACAAATTGTGCTTGGAAAACTGGATAGCTACTTGTAAAAAATCTAGAGCTCAATCCATATCTAAAATCTTACATAAAAGTTAATCAAAGTGGATCCAGGACTTTGATATCAGACCAGGAAACTACAAAGTTCACTGAAGAAAATACATACAAAATTATGATCTCAAAGGAATATTCAATGATCTAATAACTATCAATGACAAAGAAAAAAATCAAAAAATAAATCATGAGACTGCATAAAGCTGAGAATTTTCTGCATGGCATAAGAAATACAGGCTAAAAATAAATGGTAGCTAACAGACTGGGTGGAGGAGATTTTTGCTGCATTAAACAAATAAGTTAAAAAGTATTCAAAGGGGGCCGAAGTGGTGAAGGAGAGCAATAAGGTATCTTTCTTGCCAGTGAATCCTTGGCATCCCATATAGCCTCCCAAGCCAGGAGCGATTTCTGTGAGCATAGACAGGAGTAAACCTTGAGCATCACCAGCATGGTTCAAAAACCAAAAAAAGTACTCAAAGGTCAGCAAGAAATAGATGATAGATAGATAGATAGATAGATAGATAGATAGATAGATAGATAGATGATAGATAGATAGATAGATGATAGATACATCAAATACTATCAAGAAACGGGGAATGGGAACAAAAGACCCTTCTTAGAGGAAGACAAGGAAAAGTGCTAACCATCACTTACCATTAGGAAATTCCAAATCAAAACAATAATGTGATATTATCTCATACTAGTGAGAATGACACACATAAAATTAGAAGAAGAAACAATCTCTAGTGGAGATTGGATATGGAGGGGATATGGTGAAGAAGAAACTCTTCTATCCATTTCTGATGGTTCAAACCCTCTGAAAAAGGTATGGAGAATCCTCATTAAACTTATCATTTAGTTGCCATATGCCAGAGCAATTTTACTTTTGGATATTTCCTCTTAAGACTTAAAAACATTCATTCAAAAGCATATATGCACAGCATTTTTTCTTTGGTGTATTTAGCATAGTACCTATGATATGAATGATATGATATGAAATCAATTGAGGTGTTCCACTATAGACTATGAAGATGTGGTATATATGCACTATGTATACTATGTAAGACATAAAACCGCACAATTTTCTGAAACCTAGTTAAAACTAGAATGCACCTGATTAAATGTCATTATGTTCCTAAAATACTACAGTTAGAGATTTGTAATCCACTTTGGTCAAAATAAAAATTATTAATAAAAAGAAAAAAGAAGACAACTTGAAGTTATTCTGCAGAAGATAAATGACAAACATAAGTTAATTTTGCTTACCTGTGGTATACAGAATAACTGGATGAGAAAATCTAATGTAGAAAAGGGGGCATTTCTCAATCATCCTTGATCCCATAGCTTAAGGAGGAGCAGGATGGAGAAGGAAAGTAATAAAGGCAAGAAGAAATATGAGAAAGGAAGTTATGAAGGAACAGGGGTCAGAGCTTCCATTATATTAGTGATGTGGAAGAGTGGTAGAGCTATAAATCCCAAAGCACAGGCTCACCATCGCTGAAAACGTGAGATCTAAGCTGTGACCACTAAAGTTTGTGATGTGCTTATCGAAGCGGCTGTTTGGGTTAGGGATAATACAGTATGGCTACACTGGGGATATGAAATGACACTGGTGGTGGGATAGGAATTGAAAATTTTTATGTTCATGTAGCAACTGTCAATAACTTTGTAAATCATAGTTTTTTAAATAAATGAACAATATTAAAAAATAAATGAATTTTTGGGCCAGAGTGGTAGCACAGAGATAGGGCATTTGCCTTGCACTCAGCTGACCCAGGACAAATGTGAGTTTTATCCTCAGCATCCCATATGGTCCCAAGCCACAAGTGATTTCTGAGTGCAGAGCCAGGAGTAACCCCTAAGTGCCTCCAGGTGTGATCCAACACCACCCAAAAATGAATTTCAGTTTTGAAAAACTACACTTATTTCTTAAAAATATATTAAATACATTGTCCTTGTATTTTGTTTAATGAATTCGTTTACAAAGCCTGTCTAGAGTACAGGCAGGGATGGGGTGGGCTGCAGGGAGATTTGGGACATTGGTTATGGGTATGTTGCACTGGTGAAAGGGGGGCTGTTCTTTACATGACTGAATCCCAACTACAATCATATTTGTATTCAAGGTGTTTAAATAAAGATATTAAAAGAAAAAAGAAAAAATTCAAGTTAAAAAAAAAACCCTATATTATCACAGAGCCAGAAGTAAGATTTGACTGAGTGTAGGCGCAAAACTAAACAAATAAAATATCTTTTCATATAAGCTATTTGAAGTAGCACTGAGGATAGAATCCTGACTTTGAGCTCAAGAAATCTCTCCTGGCTGTCCTGGGCAACTATATGTGGTTCTGCTGATAGGACCTGAATTGTCTACTTACAAAGCAATATCTTTGCCTGCATTTCTATCTCTCTGGAACAGGCATTTCATTTTTTAAATGAGAATATGTATTTTGTTTTGTCTAGTTAATTACAGTATGGAGTATGTCAGAAATTGTGTTGTAGAATCAAAATAGCTCTGTAATTACATATGCTATATATGTGATTATTCTTTGGGGAATTGCCATACATAGGAGAAAATTCTTAAGGAATTAGCTAGCAATACAGTAAGTTTTATAATGTTTCACATTTAACAATAGTCTAATATAAGATAAAATTTCAAAGAAGGGTGCCAGTGTATTGACACCCAAATATATTCTAAAGCATTTACATTGTAAATTTTACACAAGATCTTTGACATTTTTTTCTTTTAATTCTTTCTTTTAGTTGATGTTCAAGTGAAGAGTTATAGTAGAGTTCTTTTTTTTTCTGTCAGATTCTTATTTTATAAGTGAATGAAGTTAACTCTTTATAACTAAAAATGACTCAGGAGATAGTATAATAAAAAAAAACTGATTTTTTTTATTTTGTTTTTTTTGGGGGGAGAGTATACCAGGTGACGTACAGGGGTTACTTCTGGCTATGCACTAAGAAATCACTCCTGGATTGGGGAACCATATGAGACTCTGGGGGAACAAACTGTGGTCTGTCCTAGGCTAGCAGGTCAAGGCAGACACCTTACCACTTGCACCAATGCTCTGGCCCTAAGATGTTTTTTTAACAAAAGTTACATTACTGATCAGTAGAAATAAAATCAATAAAATAGTAAAAATAAAATAAAGTGTAAAAAGGAGAATATTATAAAATAAAATATAGAATAATATATTTTGGTGTGTTACATTTTATTTTGGTCAGTAGTTATATGTATATTATATAATTTCTCAATTATATTTAATTATTATCTGATATTCTATATGCAATATGTACTGTAATGTCTAATAATTATGTGAATAAATAAAATTACACTGTATATTATGTGGTCAAATAATATTGATCTATGAGATCTACATGGAATTCTACTGTTTTTGTTGAAGTTGGGAAACAATTGAAAGTAAAATGTCAAAAATGTTGATTAAAGTATACTTATGGCTAAAACTTGATTTATATTCAAAAATAATCATTTGGCCTAATTAGATTCAATTCCATAGATTAGAAAATAAAGTTTAAATGCTAAGGTTTTTAAGACATATTCCAAAAACAAAAGATTTTCAAGTTATGATAAAAATACTATTGTAATAGTGAAACAATAAGATTCAAATACATGTTACTATTTTGCATGCTTATTTATAAACATGCTGTTCACACATATAAGATCTCAGATAGCTAAATGTGACTACTCTTTTGGTTTGGGGGTAACATCCAATGTCGCCCAGGGGTTGTGGTTACTCCTGGCATCATTCCTGGAAGACTTGGCCCCATATCAAATGCCAGGGATCAAATCCAGATTTGCTGTGTGCAAGGTAAACTACCTACTGTGCTTAGACTTTATCCCTGATATCATTTTATTTATATGTCACACATTTTTTATTTTTGATTTTGGGGTCACATCCGACAGAGCTCTGGGCTTACATCTGTAATCTTTGTGTTCAAGGTTCATTTGAGGGGTCAAATAAATCATATGGGTTACTGGGCATTGAACACAGGTCAACCATGTACTAAACAAGTCTTTTCTTGTACAAAACAAATCCTTATGTATATTTCTCCAAACTCTTGCATATATTACACATTTTTATGTGTATCTATTCTGTTTTATTACAACTGGAAAAGGTAATCATGTATTTTTTAAGTTAGCACCGAGTTCAAATAAATACATAACTTGAATAAAAATCGCTTGACTGATTAAAATATAAAATATTGAGAGTAATTTTATTTCTCCTTAAGTGTGTTTTATCTCATAAATTAGCTTGCATTTGGTGAACATATAATTTATTTTGAGTAATGAAATTTAAAGCATACTAAATTAAACTTAACCAGTTAATTGACATGTTAAAATTGTAATTTATTGGTAATACTATTTGCAACTGTTTTTTGCACACTTAGATAAATAGTAAAGAGTATCAGTATAAAATACTAATAAATGAAAATGATACTTAGATTAGATTAAAATTTCTAAGATTCCTTTCATCAAAAAAAACATCAAAATGAAGTATGTTGTGTATATATGTAATAAAATATTTTTCTTTCTACAGTTCCTGATTGTGCTATTAGATATTGATTTCCTATGTTTTTAGCAATTTACCATGTTTTTCTTTCTTTGAATAGAAATAAAATCACAATGATCATAATAAAAATAAGGAAAGTAACAAACACAAAATACTTATGATATCTAATCTGCAGCAGAGGATTTTTCAATAGCAGGATTATTTATTTCAATAAGAGCTAAAAAAACTAAAAGCTGATTTGTCAAAAGTTTAATAAGTGCTTGTTCAGATATCAGTACTTCATCTTAGACACATATAAAGTAAAATAATGATGTTTATAATGCAATGCAGTATTGTTAGAATTGCAAAACAATGACTAAGCATGAAAAACTAGCAATAGAGAAACCTCACTTTTATCGGATTTTAAAAAGTCACTGTTTTCATCTTAAAAAATTGCTTCATTAAAGAAAATGGACTTAGAGAGTTTGGAAGGATGATAGAAATTACCCAACCACTTTCTATAGCTACAGTTCTATAGTTATATTAGTCAGAGTTATCTGAAAAAAAGTAATCAATGTAGAAAGTGTTTTATCATAAGGAAGAGGTTTATTCATTTAATGGAAGCTTGGAAGCCCAATATTTGCTGTCTTCAAACAAGAGACCAATAAATATTGATGGTCTTACAAAAGTTTGAATCTGAAAGCAAACTTACAAAAGGTGAAAATGATGTGTTTCTAAGTGGGAGGTAATTACATTCTTGATCCAAGAAGAGCCAATAATGTAACTTCAGTTTGAAGCAGAAAAAAAAATGACAGTATCCTAGATGAGAAGCATTTGGGCAGAGGAAGTTCTTATTTCTAGAAGAGAAAGACTCTTCTTCATGCCTTCAATGGACAAGATGGGGCCTACTTATATTATAGAGACCTATTTTATTTAGCTTACTAATAAAAATATTAATCTCATTCATATGCACATTAATGGTCTGTAGATGTATGAATATTTGACTAAGCACTCAAAACATTGATACAAAGAATTGACCATCAGAATAAGATGAATTCTCTTTGAATATATTGTAGGTTATAAAATTGATAGAGATCTATTGATTTGGGCCCTATCAAATAATGCTCAAAGACCCAGGAGATCACTGCAATAATATTTAGCCAATTGGATTGAACCTGATGATAAGGCAGTAGTCAGGAGCAGAGGTCACTCACCAAGGTATATCATGAGAGAATGGAAACACATGTTACCTGAATTTAAGCCGTAATTTTGCCTGTGGAAGCAAATTTTCTGATACTGAATTATCTCACCGATACCTGAAACAAAGTTTTGTCTTTGGATCTCTTAATCGAGTAACAATGATTGATACCGCGTTCTGTCTCATGTTCATTTAAACCTTGTTTTAATTTTAAATTTCTTATTCTTAGCGGAAAGATTTTGGCTTTGGGATTTGATTTCATTTTTAGTTGTGTTATATGGAATTGTTGCTAAACTTGAGATTGTTTTTTTATCTGCTGAGATTTAATGATAACTTGTATTAGGAATAGTTATAGTTTCATATTAATAAAATCATTTTGCTGTCTTCCCCAAGTTTTCATATTTTGAGACACTTATACTGGCATCATTGTTTTAATGCATAATTTCATAACTTATAAAACTTTATGATAACTTTGTAAAAACTAGGAAACCATTTTGATTGAATTATAGTCAGTTATTTTCTATAAGCTGTTGTATTCAAAACAGAAAAATCAGGAAATATAAAATGTTCTATGTATATATCCACACACATTATAGTTTTTTAGGACAAGGTCCCTATATGTTAAAGGTTTTCTCAGAGGAAAAAAAACAACCAGTTGCCTTAAATGGTGCAAATAGTTTCAGGGAGAAAAAAATCCTTTGTTTTAAAACTGTGGAGAAAATAGTCAAGGAATAAAAAAACTTAAAAGCAGAAAAACATCAGATGCACTATAATTAAAGGAATGTGAGATTGTATGAGAAGTAGGTAAAAGAACACTATGCACTGAAGTACATTTCTAAATGGAAAAATAAGTAAAAAAAAAAGTCCTAGGGATTTATTAATGTTTTATTCTCTTTTTGAATATCTTAATAGCTCTCATTTCTTATTCATTAGGCAACTACAGTTCCCATTCTATAATACAGTGTTTCATTGCCACTAATTATTTCTGAAATTTCCCAGTGAGAAATCACAAATAAAACTTCTAGGCGGTGCTCATTAATTCCATATTTGAACAAATTCTTCAACATTTTTAAGAGATCAGATGCATAGCATGCTGATTAGAGAACTACAAGGTCCAATGGGTTAAACTCATTGTATTTTAAATTTTTAATGACTGTATTTTTATTGCTTGAAAATAATAAAATCTACTTGATACCCTCTTAGGCTGAGGAGTTTTTTTTTTTTTAGTTAAAAGATTTGTTGGCTTCTATTTAGAGATCTCTACTCTTCTTATACACTGTACACTAATATTTATTTAATATATATTTATTAATAGTGTCAACCAATATTTAAAATGCAAAGGAGAAATTTTTTTAATGCCTAATGTAATGTTTTTGAATAATGTTATTCTATTTTTGTTGTTAAAGGTTTTAATGCTTATATTTAAAAATAATATTTACTTGCTTATAGTAAATATAAGACTAAAAATAGTGCAATGCAAATTAAAAATTATTACTGCATTTGGAGATTATATGTTTCAACCAATTCTCATTTTCTTAGTATGGTTTGTATTTAATAAGATACTTTCTATCATAATTATTATAAATACACAAGTTCCATTAATTAATACTCCAACAATAATTATCAATGATGATATATTTATAATGTCTTTGGTACAGTCTATTTTTGAAATAATTTTAATATATACAATTTTTATTAATATTGCTATTTGAGTACTAAAATGAATAATTATAAAATTAGTTTTAAATAATGTTGTAGTCTTGGCCTTCATGTTTATTTTCTAATGTTCTAGCAGATAATTTACCTCATTGCAAAATCTAAAATTTACAATTCCAGATTTAGTTAAAATATAGTAGATCACTTAATTTCAGAAGGAAGTAAAAATGTATCATTTTTTTTGTTTTTCTTTCCTTCAATAATGTTTATACCTTTACTTTGAAAAGCCAAATCTGAAAATGGTTTTTATTTAATAAATATGTTAATCTGAGTAGCTAATTAGCTTACTAACTAGTCAGCTGCAGAGCTATCAGGCAAGCCTGATATTTTTCTACATAATAATCATTTGGATTGGGGCTGGAGAGATGGCATGGAGGTAAGGCATTTGCCTATCACGCAGAAGGATGGTGGTTCGAATCCTAGCAGCCCATATGGTCTCCTGTGCCTGCCAGGGGCGATTTTTGAGCATAGAGCCAGGAGTAATCCCTGAGCTCTGATGGGTTTGACCCCCAAAACCAAAATAAATAAATGAATAAATAAAATAATCATTTGGATTTATGTATGTATTTATTTGTTATTATTTTTTAAAGGTTATAGTGAGGGCCAGGAAAATAGCTCAAGAATAAAGAATGTGTCTTGTATGCTCAAGGCCCACAAGTTCCATCTCAGCTGTGTTTACAGTAAATTTGGTTTCTGAAGCTCAGTGGGTATATGCCATTTTAAAAGTGCATGATCATCTCTGCTATCTTCCGCAATGCATTCCAAATTAAAATTATTTTTCTTTTTTCTATCTCTTATTATATTTTTTGTTTGTTTTGCAGTCTCACAAGGTTGGTGCTGAGGGGTTACTCCTGGCTCTGTGCTCAGAAATCACTCATGTTGGGCTCTGAATGTGGAGAATAGAACCTGAATCAGATTCAAGCCTACCTACTATATTAATGTTCTGGCCCCAAAGTCATTTTTCTGAATGTTGTTTACCTTGCTTTAAACTTACCATGATTTTAAAATGCAAATCAAAATAATGCAGTATTGATGGATAAAACACGTTGGGGTAAATTTTTAGTATTCAGGAAGCCTAATTTGATCCCCAGCACTACAAAGCTTCCCTGAGCATGGAGACGAGTGACTGTAATAAACAATTGTGAACCTACATATTTTCAACTAACATTGCTTTTTTGTTGTTTCTTCTTATGAATAATTTCCTAAAATAAGACAGTAATATGTTTAATTGTTGTTTTCATTTAAAAAATAAAAACCTTGATGATATGTCTGAAGAAAGAATTTACTTGAATTAACATAGAAAATGGAAGAAAAACCTCAAAGTAAGCAAGTGAAAGAAACTTCTAGGAGGTGGAAAACAGTAGGGCTAGAAAATTTAAATGAGTTGGAGTAAGTACAAATAAAATTAATATACTCTGTCTAAAAACTGGTTTTCTTGGAGTAACATCTTAACTAGCATCCGAGATTTTCAAGGAAAACGCTAATTGAGCCAGGATTAAATTCGGTCAGAAATGCTGCCAATTCTATGTGTGATGTAAAAAGAAAATCACAAAATTTCAAAGGAATAATTCTTATATATCCAATATATGTCATAAAGTAAAAATATTATTAATTATTTGTAAGTCTAATATTTCATTATTATTATTATGATTCCAAGGCTTTAGATAACTGATATATTTATTCAAATGTACTTCATTATATAATTTACCTGGATTATATTTGTAAAAGTTAAAAATAGTATCACTCTGAGTAGAATTCTTAGAACACATTAGGGAATTAAATATGCAAATGGCACTTTAACTATTAATTATAGCATTAGAGATAATAATCTGGCATATGATAGAAAAACATTTCAAACAGTAGGTAAAGCTTTTAGAGTGGGAGCAGAAAAAGGGCCAACATTAAATCATGCCAAAAAAAGAAGAACAAAAAGACTTACAAAACAAACAAACAGAAAACATGATCTACCATTTTTAAATGCATGTGTGACATTAATAGACAATTGTAGAGTTAATGAGAACTTGGTTCAGGAGTAATTGTAAAATTTAAAAATTGGTATTTTCTGACATAAAAATTTATATATAATGTCAATATATATTTTGTTACACATATATAACTATATTTCAGTGGAATACTGCAAGATTTTAAGTTATGATAATTATAATAGTGGATTAATTTAAAATAAATAGAAATTCTTTTTTTAATATATAGAATCATTACATTTATCTAACAAAATTTAGATACTGAAATGATGTACTTAATCCTCAGGTTTAATAAAAAAGACCTTTTATTATCATATTAAATTATTCAGTGAATATTATTAGTTTAAAACGTTCTTCAAAATGTTTACAAATCAGGTATGCCATAGAAATACATGTTAATTTCATGGCTTTTCATGAAAGATATATTGAAATTAAAAGTTCATAAAATGGATTTGTCAAAAAAGCACAGAGTAGGTAGAACATTTGACTTGCAAGGAGTCTACCCCAACTGGATTCCTGGCACCCCTTATTTTCTCCTGAACCTACCAAATGTATACAGCCAAACACCCACTCCACAAAAACTCACTGAATAGCTGGGTAAGATAGTGCAGTGGGTAGGATGTTTGGGTTGCACATAGAAGTTCCAGGATTGGTATGTGGCATATAATACCAAGCACTGTCTGAAGTGATTGCTATTGCAGAATCAGGAGTAGCTTGTGAGTTTCAGGTGTGCTATCCCCCAAAATTCACAGAATAGCAAAATAAATGTATAATCTGTCATTTAAAAATGCATTTTGTTTAGCAATCTCCCTTATATTCTTTCAACTTTCTCCTTTAAGTCCTCTTAAAAATGGATATTTTTATTTGCTATTCTCCAACATTAATTCCTCTTATATGATAAATTAATATTCCCTTTAATTCTCTGGGTATTCTATTTCATATTTTCTCCTTTCCTTCATTTCTCTATGATACATTCCCTGTTCTTTCCTCATTTATACACATTAACCATTAGATTTTATTATCTTCCATAAAGCAACGTAATTTTAAATTACTTCATGAGATTTGGGCTACACTTAGTAGTGTTCAGAAAACATTCCCTATACAGTACACTCAGGGACAACTCCCAATGTTGCTTTGTGTTCACAATTAGTGATGCTCAGGAATTACTCCTGGCTTTGTATTCAGGGTTATACTCTGAATACAAAATAAAATACTTTTATCAGAGAAAAGTATAAGGAGAGAAGTCAACAGAAAGATTTAGATAAATTTTTAAGAGATCACGGACTTCTGTGGAATGGAGTCTGCTTGTATATTTCCAAATTAGGTGTGTGTGGGTTATCTCCCCAGAATGGGGAAATGGTCATTAAACTAATTGTTGTAATACCGGGTATCATATTCTGAGACATGGTTTCTATCATTTAAGTCTTATATTATTCCCTAGAGTGAATTTTACCCAAGTTTTCCTGTTTTCTTTTTTTTTTTTAGAATCCCCCCTTTTTAATTTTTATTGTGGTCATAGTGAGTTACAAAATTTCACAGTAATAGTTAAGGTATATAGTGATGATGAATAAGGGGAATTCCCTGTACCAGTGCTGTCCTCTCTCCATCCCTTTTCCCAACATGCATCCCACTTCTCCTTCCTTTTCCCCCAGGATGCTAGTGTAACTGGTCCCCACTTGTACAGCTTGTTGTAGATTGGGTATCGATTCTGTTGTCATTGATTTTGGGTTTGGTGTTCAAGTCTGATCATTTTTATAATTTCAACTAACTGTTCATATGACTGTCTAGTTCCAGTAGCATCCATTTTTCCCCTTCAAATTATGAGGCTGAGCAAGATGATTTCAGTAATGTGTTCTGTTGGAAGTATAAGAAATGAAAAGGGAAAGGAAAAAAACCTAGAAGGAATTGTCTAGGTTTTAAAAATATGAATTTAGAAGAAGAAAGGGGAAAGGGGGGAAAAAGTTTAGCAAACCAACACAAAAGCAAAACACAGAAACAGAAAGTAACAAGGAAGCTGTAACAACAAAAATACAAAAAAAAAAAAAAGCAAAGAAATAACAAGCAAAATCTAAAACCAGTAACTACAAAAAAAATGTTTTATATGTGGGCTGATTATTTTTGTAATACATATGTTTAACTAATAATAATGATTGTACCCAAGTTTGAAAGCAGTAAAATTAACAGCTTATAGAATCTTTAAAATACTATTAAGATTTACATCAAGCTGCCAAGTAAGCATGTGAAGTAAGATGCAGATTAAATGGTTAATCCTGACTTAACCAATTTAGAGGAAAATATCTTGCTAACAATTTGATAATTACATTTCTGTCATTAGATTCTGTGTTAAAATTTATATTTCTGGGCCAAGAGATAGCATGAAGGTATGGCGTTTGCCTTGTATGCAGAAGGACGGTGGTTCAAAACCCGGCATCCCGTATTGGTCCCCTGAGCCTGCTAGGAGTGATTTCTGAGAGTAGAGCCAGGAGTAACCCCTGAACGCTGCCGGGTGTGACCCCCCCAATATTATTTTCCAAACAATAAAGTATACTTTAGAAATTTGTGGTATTGGAGAAAGCTATAATCCCCCAAAGAGGACAAAACTGACTGTAAAGAATTTAGACAAATGTACAACACTATATTCTAAATCACACCTCCTACATCTTTCTCCCAGGATTCAACATATCTAAGAATAAGGAAAGAAATAAAAGTAAAGCAAAGGTCATGTCAGTAGAAGATTAAACTTTAAATTCAGTGGGTTTAGTGAGGTAGAGTCTTAAAAAGCCTTACAAGTCCAATGTTATGTGGTGCTTAATCCACACTTAATGTATCAGAAGATATTAAAAAATCCTTCCAACTGATATTAGAACCAATAGACTCAAGTTAAATCAACATTATAAATACTCAAAATATAAATATAACAGTATTTGAAGTTTCTCTAAAAAAAGAATAATAGTTTATTTGATATTAATTTCAAATTAAATTTTGTAACATTTATAATAAATTTCAAAATTATTTAATCTTTTCTTTCTTTTTTTAATTAATCTTTTCTTTTCTTTTTACTTATTATTGAGGTAACCAGTTTACAATAGCATTAGTGTATATATTTTTTGATAAATGAAATTATTACAACTCCACTAACATCATAGTCCAAGACTTTCTATCACTGACTTCTAAGTACCCCCTTGCCAGTTACTGCCAGACTCCCATCATGTCCTTCATGTAGTAACCTCCGTTCTATAGTATAGAACACAGGTTTGTTTTTATTAATAATATTTATTTTCTTGTAGTTTCCCTGTGTGCCACGTATGTGTGAGATCATCTGTTATCTGCTATTTGCCTCTGAAAATTTTAATAAACATGGTAGTTTTTCCTGAACCCAAATTATAGCAAAAAATATTTTATATTTTTAACACTTTAGTATGATCCCATTAGTAGGATTCCATTACATATGTGTTAAACAATTTCTTTACCCATTTGTTTTTATTGGATGTTTAAGATGTTTTCATATCTTAGCTACTGTAGGTAGCACTTCTTTGTGAATAAATGCATATTTACATATATTTTGAATGAATGTTCAAGTGTTTTGGGATTAATACCATGGTGTACAATTATTGGATCTGTTAGAAACCTGATTTTTTTTCTTTTATTTCTTCTCTTTTCTTTCTCTCTCTTTTTTTTTTTTTTTTGTGGTTTTTGGGTCACACCCGGCAGTGCTCAGGGGTTATTCCTGGCTCCAGGCTCAGAAATTGCTCCTGGCAGGCACAGGGGACCATATGGGACGCCGGGATTCGAATCGATGACCTCCTGCATGAAAGGCAAACACCTTACCTCCATGCTATCTCTCCGGCCCCTTTTCTTTCTCTCTTTTCTTTACTTATCTGTTTTGTTTTCCTTTCCAGTCTCTTCTTTTGTGCCTCACCTTTCCATTCTTTAATTCCTTCCCACCTCTCCTGTCCATTCGCTCCATTCCCACGTTTTGTTATCTAGAAACCCTGAACTAGAGAGAATTCCCACCAATGAAGAAAGATTCTTTAATAATGAAATTTCTAGCACAGGCCATTTCCAGTCTTTGAGGTTCTAAAGCATTTTTATTTGTATTTGTATAGCCCTGATAATAATATTAAGACAGTTTCACCTGATTATTGATTAAATGGAACTTTAATTCTTTCAGGGTTAACTGTTCATCATCTACCCCACATTTTGATGCAGCTGTTTTTTTATCATTGTTGAGTTTTATTCGTACTTGATATATCTTAGGTATTAGCACTGTCAGATATATGTCATGTGATATTTTCTACTATTCAATGGGGTAAATTTACATTTACTTATTTTTATAGTACACAAGATTATAAATTTTATGTCATTCCATTTGTGTATGTTTTAGTTCTTTTCAATTAACTTAATTCATTAGAACATCTCTGAAGTTGATATCTGGAAAACTGAAATTTTTCATATCTCTTGTCTAATATAAAAATCTTTAAATAATTTAATTTGTTTAGTATGAGACAGAAGTCAACATTCTTTGTTGGTTTTGATATTGTTGGTTTGCAGATGGCTACACATTTTTAAAACACTTTATTGATGACTCTTTCCTTTCTTGACTTAATGAATGCAGCTCCTTCATTGCCAAAAAGTCTCAATTCATGAGTCTATTTATTTGGTCTTATTGTCTCTTATTATCCAAGTATTACATTTTACTTCCAATTATAGCAGAATTAGTGAATGCAGTCCTTCCAGTAATTTTTTTCTGCAAAATTTCTTTAGTTTTTTAGTTTTATTATTTAATTAAACATTTAATAGTGTTTGTTCTATATCATTACAGTATGCCTTATCAATTTTGATAAGAATTGTTTTTGAAAAAAAAAAAAAAGAGGGGGCCGGAGAGTTGGCATGGAGGTAAGGCGTTTGCCTTTCATGCAGGAGGTCATGGTTCGAATCCCAGCGCCCCATATGGTCCCCTGTGCCTGCCAGGAGCAATTTCTGAGCCTGGAGCCAGAAATAACCCCTGAGCACTGCCGGGTGTGACCCAAAAACCACAAAAAAAAAAAAAAAAAAAAAAAGAATTGTTTTTGATTCTGTACAATGGTTTGGAGTGGATGGCCACTTTAACAAAACTATATCTCCCAATTCATGGACATGAAAGCCATCTCTTCTTTTCCATTATCTTGTGATCTATAGTGTTAGAAGTGTGATAAAGTTTTTTTTATTTAAACATTCTCTATGAATTCTCATTAGTTCATAGATACTTTATGTTTGTGAAACATGTATAAACTTTTAATCTTTTCCTCTTCTTGTTTAAGGTGTGTATTCCAAAGAAAAAGTTAGTAGTAAAAATAATGAACATATTAACTAAATTAATGTAATTTGAAAATTTTATACCAATGTCTACAGACCTATTTATATTAAAACCAGGTAACATGTGAAAACATTATGTGAATATCTGAATTAAAAACATTATATACTTGCAGATTACACAGACATACATACATAAAAATGCTTTGGATTGTTGTTGTTAAAGCAATAGGATTAATTTGGGATTGAGAAAGAGTAGTAGATATTTTTCATTGGTACTTTTTCTAAATAAAATTGTGTGTGTCAGTATGTGTAGGTGTGTGTGGCATGCATGTGGGTTGTTAATGAGGGGTTATGCTAACAATATATAGAGAAAAAGAATATGGAAAGTAGGTCTAAGCTACTTGCTGAGTCACTATGGAAAAAATAGCATCAGAAAGAACATATTTATGCGTTAATTCCTAACATTTTATTCTATAACTAAACACTCAAAAGTAAGTAAAAAATAACTAAAACTATATTTTCTTTTAAGTTTTGAATTTTGTTTGAAAATAAAAAGTATATAAATAAAGCTGATGTTTATAAAGGAAGTTAGTTATAATTAATATGCATCCTGAATGTTATCATTTTTGTAGGTTCTCATTATAGGAAGGCTCAAAATTAATGATGAAATTAAATTTTGCATAATTCAAGCTACCACTTCCACAGAGAAAACCTCTAATTATTAGGTATGTTTTAGAAATTATAAAACAATATTATAATTTCCTGTCATTGTTTAATGAGTACATGAGTAGCCTTCTAATGTGGTCATAATTCATGGCTATCTCAAATGATTTGATTAATTAAAGGGTATCTTATGGCAAAACAAATATAATCTAAAACATTTGCCCCTAAATTTTTTAAATTATATGTTAAGTTGTATAGACATAATTTTACCTGCATTATTATCTTTATAAAATTAAGATTTTAATATTTATTATTATTTCATTTATCTGAGATATAGAAGACCAGAGTACTAACATCTCAGGGTTTGAGCTTCAACTCCAGATCATCATGCATAGAGAAGAAGTCTGGAGTCAGATAATTATAACAAAACCCTGAAAACTTAAATTTGTAGTTTTAATAGGAAACTAACACTTCCTCTCCCTCATGTTTTGCCATTGTAAAATAATGTCTATGTTATTAGCTCATATTTTGGAAATTATGCAAGTCCATTCATGTGAAGTGATTAGTACAATATGTACTCTAGTAGGTTTTGTATTAAATATAAATATTGTGAATGGTTTTAAGATTGAGTGGTAGACACAAAAACAGCCCTCTTTAGTTCTCTGCATTGCCCTTTAATTGTGAGGTGAAAACTAAAAGACTCTCCACCTCCCTGACTTCAATGTAGGATATGCAGATTTCAGGATGTTTAATACAGAAACATGATACTAACAACAGAGACTGAAAAATTAAAGTGTATTGGCACTACAGACAATGACTTGGATGGGCAAACTAGTTTGCCTGGAGCCTAGAGATGGTCTTATGCCAGGATACTTCAGGGGTAGGATCTCCTTGTATGTAGGCCAAGGCTTTTCCTTTCCATGTCCCTCATATTTTGGTGGGCCTATGCAAACAATTATTGCCACTCTAACATCGTTTTTACTGTGCTCCTTTGACTCTCATTCTTAAAAAAAAAACACTTAAACTTTTGAGGTTAACAAACTAATATGCATGTGCATGGAAATATAGAAAAATACTATGACTTCAATGTTTAAGGAGTTACATAAGTTTTATGGCTTTAGATTGCTTTCTGTGCTGCTGAGAAATATTATAATGTATTACAATATGAGGACTTGAGGGACAAAGTAATTGTACATGGGTTCTGTTTTAATGTTCTTTGAATGTTCAAAGTTAAGATATCAGCAAGCAGACTTCTGAGAATTTTGTTTATGGGTGATTGTCCTTACACTATAATTTTACCTTGTCCTCATTCTTTGCATTTTTTCTCATAATAAAAAAATTAAAAAAAAAAAGAAAACAGCCCTCTTTAGAGCTAAATGCCTAAAAATGTTGATGCTTTGTTAGTATTACGCATTACATCTGATTCTATAATATGTAGTCTTTGACACTGTATTTATGGCCTACAATAATGGGCATTATTTAATTATTCTGGAAGGCAAATATCTGAAAATATATTGTCAACCTGGCTAATCTCCTGCTGGAGATAATAGGAAAGATATTATCCATGCTTTACTTCATCTGCTAATGGCCATTTCATCTTAGTATACTTTGACATGGGTACATGTATGACTCTTCGAAACTCCAACATGCTTCTTCTTTGAATATCTGATGACACAATCTTCTTTTTCTTTTATAAGTCTGCTTGGGAAGACATTTGGAGATGACTCATTTCATCCAAATTTATATACTGACTTCAAAATCCTTTTCATATTTGCAGAGGTTTATATGGTAATGGACTATAACACTAATGTATATTTAATTCCTTTATCAGCCTGTTGTAATTAAAACATATTAATTTAACATTATTTGGATATTCAAGAATACATAACATTTTTTATAGTATAAATTTTAGGATATTTTGATATATAGTTGAACAAGATAATATATAAATAAGTTTAGAACATAAAAATGAAAAGGAATAAGTATACAAGTTCTTAAGTTTATTGCTTTTTTTTTTTTTTTTTTTTTTTGGTTTTTGGGCCACGCCCGGCATTTCTCAGGGGTTACTCCTGGCTGTCTGCTCAGAAATAGCTCCTGGCAGGCACGGGGGACCATTTAGGACACCAGGATTCGAACCAACCACCTTAGGTTCTGGATCGGCTGTTTGCAAGGCAAACGCCGCTGTGCTATCTCTCTGGGCCTGTTTATTGCTTTTTAATTAGCATTTTATTGATACCAAATTCATTTTGATTGTATTATAAAATTTTAACCTAAATTTTTTCTTTAATTTTCATTTGAGTTGGATTTAAAATAAATGAATATGGTTTAGAGAGATGGTTTAGAACTTATTATCGTTCCATGTGGTTAAAACCATTTTATTCCCCAGAATCACATAGAGTCTTCTAAGCACAGACCAGAGTTTCTCATTGAACAGGGTCAGAAATAAGCCCTGAACAATTACTGGGTTGCTAATCCCAAAAATATGTAAATATTATACTAATTACATTTGAAATAACTAAAAGTCCACTTGCTTTAAAGCATATAAATATTACAGTAGCGTATAACTTTCAGTAATACAAAAGTATGGGTTCTTTCTCCAGCAATTGATACTTTATGAATAAAATAATTGCGCTAGAAGAATAATGAAAGTTTGACATTTTCTTACCCCTGGTCTTATATTCCATTATTACACAGTGATAACATTTGCTTAATATTTAATATTTCCAGTTACTTTTTCTTCTACTGAATTGCAAAGCTCATATATTCTACTATATAATTTTAATATGGAAGTTATATTGAATGTCAAATATCATAGAGAAATTAATTTGTAGGTTGGCTTAATTTTTGACTTAAACTTTTTGAACATTAGTACTTAATTGAGAGTTTAAAACTCTTTTAAGCAATTTCACCAATTTTATTATACACATGTTTTTGAGGAATAATTACAAAATATTAATTTAATTTTTAACCCAAACTTTAAAAGAAATTGCACTTCCAAGACATTAAAGGCATGAACTTCCAAATTTTATGGTTCTATTATTTAAGCATAACTATTTTCCTCACTCAACAGATGCTGCCTTTTATTAGATAATGCCTAGGGAAGTTTTGAGGATTCTAGTAAATCAATAAATAATAACCCTCTTTCTACATCACAGTTAGACAATAAACATAGACCATTAATGATGAAACTAGATTTAAGCATTATAATATAAACTAAAACTATTGCACGTTTTTGGGGATAGCAAAATATTCTCCTTCTGCCAATAACTGGGGTTATTGGGCTAATCTAATAATAAATTGACACAAGTTAGATTAACAGAATAAACATTAATTTCTTGCATATGGAAACCCAAACATATGAGACTAGAGAAATTATCAGAAAGTGTTATTTTGCACATATATACATATATAAGACCTTAAAATAATTGAAAATTTATAAATTAAAAAATGAGAAAATAAATTTTGCCTATACATTACTCTGAATTTATTTCTTGTTGAAGTAAAACACCTTTATTGGAGAAAATATAAGTAAAGAAGTCAAGAGGAAGACTTAGGTAAATTTTTTTTTTTTATTAATTATTTTTTTTATTATTTTAATTATGACAACAAAGATGCAAAGAAAGAGGACAGGGTAAAGTTACAGTGGAAGCCCAATCACCCATAAACAGGATTCTCAGTAGTTCCATCGATGATATCCCAGCCTTGAACTTTCAGCCAAAGAACATTAAGAAAAACAAAACTGAACCCATGTACAATACAATTACTTTGTCCCTCAAATCCCCAGTTGTAGTACATATTGTTTCTTAGCAGCACACCATATAATCTAAAGATATTAAACTTATGTAACTCTTTAAACATTGAGGGCAAAGTACATTTATCTAGTTCCATGCACATGCTTACTAGTTTAAGTTAACCTCAAAAGTTTTAATGGGTTGTTTTTCTTAAGGATTGGAGTCAAGAGAGACTTAGGTAAATTTTTAAGAGATCAAAGACTTCTCTGGAATGGAGCCTTTCAGTATATTTCCCAATCAGGGTTGTGTGCCTTATCTCCCCAGAATGGGAAAATGGTCATTAAATTAAGAAAGTCCATCTCTTTAAATCAATTTTGCAGGCAGCATATGCATGCCTTTTACTCTTCTTTAATTGTTAATATACAGTTTTCCCAAAATTTCCTCTAGATTGGTTGGCTAAGGAAAGCTGGAGGTAGTTGATTCCTTTTTAGATAATTTTTCGAGGGATTCATCGTGCTTAAAAATGTAATTCTGCATCTTAAATATGCTTTGGACTCCTGAGATGACTAATTTGTGTCCAAGGCGTCATATCATTTGGCTGCTTTACATAATAAAGATTACCAGGGTCCCATGTCTTCCTGTTTGCAACATTTTCTCCCTTAGGGATTTTTCACCCCCTTAAATCATTAAGTGAAGATAAAGGAAGTTCAACCTTCTGCAATCTCCATGTTAACAAAAGGGCAGAGACCCTTTAAAATATGCAAGGGTGTGGAATCTCATGCTAACTAGTGTTAATGAACACAGACAATCATGTATTTTGGTTTAGGATAGTCAGTTAAAGTTGGAAAGAACATGAATAGAACAAGAAGAATAAATAGATCTTTTATCTGATTTTCGGAGGCTAGAGTATATTAACAAGACAAAAGTTAAAGCAGGAGCTTTGGTGGTCTTCTTGATATGCTAGTAAAGATATTGTAAAAACACATGGTTAGTTTCTGCTTATAATGCTTATCTATACAAATGTGTTCAAAGTTGATAGGCATAGTTTAGCTTTTCAGCATTGAATTTTCTTTATTTCTTCTCCTTCTCCTCCTCCTCCTTCTCTATCTCTTACTTCTCCTCCTCTCTTCTCCTTTCTTCTTTCCTTACTCTCCTCTCCTCTCCTCTCCTCTCCTCCTCTTTTCCTTCCTTTCCTCCTTCCTCTCCTTCTTCTTTCTTCTTCTTCTTCGTCTTCCTCTTCCTCACTTCCTTCTCCTCCTCCTCCACTTCCTCCTCCTCTTCCTTTCCTTTTCTCTCTCCTTTCTTTCCTTCTCCTCTTCCTTCTTCTCTTCTTTCTTTCTTTCTTTCTTCTTTCTTTTTCTTTTTTTCTTTCTTTTTCTTTCTTTCTTTCTTTCTTTCTTTCTTTCTTTCTTTCTTTCTTTCTTTCTTTCTTTCTTTCTTTCTTTCTTTCTTTCTTTCTTTCTTTCTTTCTTTCTTTCTTTCTTCCTTCTTCCTTCCTTCCTTCCTTCCTTCCTTCCTTTTTCTTTTTCTTTCTTTCTTTCTTCTTTCTTTCTTTCTTTCTTTCTTTCTTTCTTTCTTTCTTTCTTTCTTTCTTTCTTTCTTTCTTTTTTTCTTTCTTTCTTTCTTTCTTTCTTTCTTCTTTCTTTCTTTCTTTCTTTCTTTCTCTCTCTCTCTCTCTCTTTCTTTCTTTCTTTCTTTCTTTCTTTCTTTTTTCTTTCTTTCTTTCTTTCTTCTTTCTTTCTTTTTCTTCTTTTCTTCTTCTTCTTCTTTTCTTCTTTTCTTCTTCTTCTTCTTCTTCTTCTTCTTTTCTTCTTCTTCTTCTTCTTCTTCTTCTTCTTCTTCTTCTTCTTCTTCTTCTTCTTCTTCTTCTTCTTCTTCTTCTTCTTCTTCGGTTTTTGGGCCACACCCAGTGACAATCAGGAGTTACTCATGGATATGTGGTCAGAAATCGATCCTGGCTTGGGGGATCATATGGGACTTCAGGGAATTGAACTGCAATCATCCTAGGTCAGTTGCATGCAAAGCAAATGCCGTACCGCTATGCTACCACTCCAGCCCTACTTCTTATTATTTTTAAATTGATTTATTTATTATCTGTGCTTTAAAAAGTTAATGATAGTTGAATTTCTGGCACATGATATTTCAACACAAATTCCACCACCAATGTTAATACTTACCAGTATTTCCATACTTGGTCAGTCCCTACTCTTAACCCCTGCCTGCCTCTTTGACAGGCACATTACAAAGTCTGGCAATTGCATCTTAGATTTTGTATTTTCAGTGTTGTTGAGTCTGTGCTTTAGATTTATAGCTACACCACTTTTCCACCTGAACAGTATAATAGAAGTTCAAACCACTGTCCCCCCATTACTTCCCTTTCTCATCTTCTTTCTTCCAGCCTTGATTTTCTTTAAAAGGAATTCACAGTCATTGTGTTTACAGCAATATTCTAATCTGCATTTTAGACTGAAATCCCTTTACTTTGATGCTTTTACAAATGGAAAATTCAGTTTGGCCTCCAAGGACAAAGGGGCACTACCAGCTATTTCTGAAGTACCATTTAGTTCAAAATAATCTAAATGCCAAGGCAGCACATTTTGTAACAGCCTACTCTTGCAACTTCATGTTAGTACTCTGTAAAGGGTGTTTGAAGGATGTAGCATTATACTGATAATGTATTTTTAATAATCACAGGATTTATCTATTTATTTCCAAATTTTATGCCTCACTTTAGCCATATATTTAAGCATTCGGATTTAAGCTAGAAACACCACTGGTCAGGACTGAGTACAATTAAGAATCCCTCTTCCCATCTCTGAGAACTTATCACTCAGAATATTAACTCCTCTAAGAAGTAAACAACAAAGGGTAAATATACACTGTCATGAATATCTGTAAAGTTAATGTTACACAAAGTTGCCTTAGGCGATGAGTTTCAGTGAGCTAATTATATTTTATTGTTTTTTAATAGTCTTCATAATTTTTTATACACTATTTGGTTTTACAACTTAAAAGTATGTAATACTTTTTTTAAGGTACTTCCCATCTGCTGTGAGCAAAGGCTCCATGAGTCTATTCTAGACAAGTGCCTTATTCTCTGTATTTTCATTCCTGCCTCCCTTCTATTGTTTTAGTGATACTACCATACTACCAAAAGGGCCATGGTAACTCAGTGAACTAATAGCCATTCTGCCACTAGCAATTCTGTATATTATGGGTGAAGACACTTAGACTCTTATCCTAAAGGATTTAAGATCAAAATCAAGGAACTAGAGACCTAATGGCTGAAATTATAAAAAAAAAAAAAAAAAAAAGAAAGAAAAAAAGACATTTTAAAATAAAGGACAATATATTCAGAAACTTCTAGATTATATTCTTATATATAATTTTATATAGGTTCCTAAAGAAAGATTTCAGAGAAATGCAGAAAGAGCATTTTTTTCTTTTTATTCACTTTTAGCAAAATTAGGTATGTCAGCATTTCTTTATAATGTTCCAAGTATATGGATGGGCTTTTAAAACTAAAGAGAAGGTGGAAAGATGATTGTCTTCTGGTGACCATTTCTGCAAGGCCTGGGTCATCTAAGTTATCAAACACTTCCTAGGCTTCCCTGTGACCTTCATTTTTAGTTTTTCCCTTTCTTGAGGGCTGTGACCCAACTCTTGCTCTGCCTGTTTCCCATGTCCTTGTGAATTTTAAATCCTAAATATATTTCCTTATAATTTAATTCCATAAAACACTTCAGAACTAGTTAAGTAAAATTAAATAGCATTTCAAAGTTTTGTTTATAATAAATTATGATGATAATAAGTACATGTCATCATGTATAATTTTAAATGTTCTTATTTTATTAATATATATTAAAGTTCAGATATTAAGTCTTTTTGGGTGTCTATGATTTTGAGGAATATCATTCTAAAGCAGTACAACCAACATTTATTTCTATTTTATGAATGACTAGACATTCAGATGAATAAAATCTCAACTTATTAATCCTTCAATAATTTATTTTAATTATAAATAAAATATTTTACAATACCTTAATAATTCTAGAGATTATATAATCTCATATTGGAATAAAAGAAAATCCTCAGAATATAAATGAAATATTTTTCTGTGCATCACATTCATGAGTCCAAACAAAGTGCACCCAAGACTTAAATATCCTTAACTTGATACTTTCATTGCACAGGACACACACACACACACACAAACACAACACACCTTTAATTTGCATAAAAACACACCTAAACCTCAGAAAACTTAGACTTTATAAAAATGACTTGTTCCTGAAATTGCTATCTTAAAAAACTGTGATATTTGTTATTATCCTAATAGAAAATAGCCCATTGTCTAGAGTTTAAAATGGCATTGAAAAAAATATTTCAATATGCAGCTAATTAAGAAGTTCAATTTGCTATTTGAAGGAAATTTCACATGTGAATACCGTCATTTTTCCCCAAAGCAATCCTATTTTTAATAAAATGAGAATGCTTTTGTTTTACATATCCAGCTTATTTAATTCCTTTTAAATTATGTTTAGCTTTTAGTGAATTGACTCTTATATTGTGCTTTTGATCAAAATTTCCTTAGCCAGCTCACAATCTATGATAAGTGGGTCTCTCATACATGGTCACTACCTATGCTCTTACTAGTCTGAAATCTCTTAAGCAGAAGAAATGGATCACTTCGGAAAACTCTTTTTCTCAGAATTTTGTTTTCTTCTTTATTTTAAGTAGAAGAATCATATTTGTAATATTTCTAGATTGAAGTTATTTCAATAGTCCTCAAATTAGATTTCTAGATTTTCAGGTTTAAAAGTTTTGTAGTTTCTCAAATGTCCACTTCATTGCCTATTATTAAAATTTTCATGCATTTAAACAGTTATTTTTGTTTTATTGATTCTTCCCATAGTAACATATGCCTTTAGTGTTTTATCAATTATTTGAAATAATATTTATATCTCTCCGTGGTGTAACTAAGATAAGTGTCTAAGAACATACTTGGCTGTGATTGGTTCTAGTTGAGTCTTTGTTACTGGTTAGGCTCATTGAATTTGGTGGAGTAATGTATGACACTCTCATCAGATTTCCTTTGACATGACTAGACTGACACTACTATAAAATTATGAGGTGTTGAACAGTACATAATTTATAGATGTGAAACAAACGTGGTGTCTCGGCAGCTTAATAAGTTAAGTTGCAGGGCTGGGAAGATTCTGTGGGAAGTTATAGAATGTGGTACTAGACTGCTTTGGCTTCTGCAGAAAGAAGAATCTGCCCAACCATTCTGAATTGCCACAGGGGTATCAGCCCAGACCAAATTACTTGGAAAATATTGGTGACAAGCACATTCTTTTGGAGCTTGGTAGAGGTACACGGCTAATTTTTTTTTTTTTTACTAAGAAGATGGCAGGTATAGTAAAAGGCTACTGAGTTTTATGGTGGATGGGTGGGTGTGGGAGAGGGGGAGATCTGTCCTTTCTCATTCCAAAAATAGTTTTGGAGTTGTCAGCCCAGAGGAGGTCCTGCCTGAAAAGGTTCAGTTGCTCATATTATTTGAGTTTGTTGGAGTATGCAGGATGTGAGCTGGGCTTCTGTGGTTCATACAAAAAGGAGAATCTGCCTCCACCCTTTATGAGTATTCCACAGACTACTTGGACTAGACTACTTGGATAAATGTCATTAGCCCTTATTTTCTTTTTCATGATGTCAGTTTGATAGATTGCTCAAGCTTTATCATGTTCCTCTTAAGTTTATTTGTATGTTAGTTGCTTTTTATATGTGGCAATGAATATTTATTATAGATATTATTATTAAATCCTGGATATGCCCAGGGTAGGTATTACTCACCTTAAATACATAGGTAGTGGCTGGCAAAAGTCCTACCGATTTAATCACTGCTACCACAAAATTTCTCATGCCTCTAACAAATAGAAATGTAGAATCAACAATCTACAGTAGTTTTGCAATCAGAACACTTTTCTATACAATTTAATAATAATATTTCCTGGATTTTAGTTCTGGCCAACTGTGGTTTTTATTCTCTGTTTTACTAATTTCTCAGTAAGCTTAATGTTCAGATTAAAAATAAATTTCAATGTCTTCTTGTGCATTATTCTGATAAAATAAATTAAAAGTTTGTGGCATATGAGCTTTCACATAATCCATTTAAATACTAATCAGTAAAATTGCATAATTATAATAAGTTGAACTATATAAGTATGTATATTTAATTTGAATCAAATGAACTTTATGTTAGGACAAAGGACATATTGAATATTTCTCATTACCCATTTCAATCCCTTGATATTAGATTATTTTGATTAAATAAGTGTTGTATAGATTCATGTCAAACAAAGTACAAATTGAGATAAGATTACAAAGACCTCTATAAGTAGGTAAAGTACATAGTTTTCTCTGTGTTTCCCTTATAGGAATTGGTTCCATTTGAGGGTATTTTGTATGCAGAAAAATGATAGCATCCCAGAGAGGGAAATTATATTCCTCCAAACTGCTTTGAACATTTCTAATACCTAACTTATCATGCTGCATAAAGCATTACTTGTGCATATTTGTGAGTAGATATGTTTGTAAATCCTTCTGCTGACAACAAAATAGGAAGCTCTAAATATATTTTTGGTGCATACCTGGCATTTCTTTCAAAACTCATAAGAATGTAAATGTAATTATGTAGCCTGTGTATAAATACACTATAGCAGAGATTTAGAATACTAGATGGAACCATTAAAAGAGACCTAGCAAATAAATTTCTTTTTACTGTTAGACCTGTTGAAATGACTGACAGAGCAAAAATGTCATCTTTAATCTGTTTTACACTGATATTGTGGTAACCAAGGTATCCAACAGTGAATGTCAAGCCATGGGTGAATGGAGGTTGTACCAAACAGAAGGATAATATCTTCACTAAAACATATTCATATTCTACTTACTATTGAAAATGAAGCTCTGCTAAACATATTTAAGAAATAGCACAGTAAGAATATAATACAACTTTTCTTCTTTTATTTCTTACTGTGAAAGCCAAGTTTCTACTGTTTGTTACTTTTCATATACACAATTCTCATATTTTTATAAAAAACATAAGAGCAAAAAACGATATCAAAGGGGAAGAATATAGAAAAGCTTTATTTTTCAACTCCATTCTCATTTTATTCTGAACAATTTTTCCATCTCATAGTGGATTACATTTTTATGCTTTGCTAGACATTCTAGTAAGAACTACTGTAAATCTTAGCTATATGTGACTGCTCAAAATCCACATAGAATCCAAATCTATTTAAGCAATAATTTTGCTCTAATATTTGAATTGGTGTGTAATGTTACAGTTTATAGTTCTTTAAAAGCATAAGGAAAATAACGAAATCCTTAAATTCTTTAGAAAGACATAAGGAAAGCATTTTCAACAGTTCATGGCAAAAGAGAGGCTCTGGTTTTAGCATTGAAATCAACTCATAATTTCATTGGCCAAATTCAATAAAACATATGACATTTATGTCAGCTGAATTTTGTCTTTATTTACAATAGGTTTACATGTTATTATTAAAAACTTTGTAACACTTTTGTCAATATGCTGGATGCTTATTTATTTATACTTAAATGAGGTAGGTGAGATTTTCCATTCTGCACAAAATCAAGTGCTAATCCATAAAAAAAAATTGTGTCTTTTAACAGTTGCTATTCTTATAAGTGAATTTGGTATGTAAGATAAAACCATATTTTCCTCAATTTTTATTTTCAATCCTTATATTTGTGTAGAAGAATAACTCATTTCTTTAAACACTAATGGTACACTTACTAAATATTATGTTTATCATTTCAAAAGCTCTTGTCCAAAGCATATTTAATTTCTGTTTGTAAAATTAAGTTACCATTGCTGTGCTGAACTAACAGAATAGTTTGGAGGAAACTGCCAAGAGGTTAATTACCAAATTCTCTTGAAAGTCAATAGATAATTTTTTCAATAGTCTTTTCTACCAAGTAGGTCCGCAGGGTATTTATTGCCAGAAGATCTTTGGTGTTTGTAAATTATTTTTAGTTTCCTCTGAAAAACTCCACATTTTGAATGAAATTAGTTTTCTAAAAGAGAATTATATATATACATATATGATTATATATGTGTATAAACATTTGGAAATTACAATAGAGCACAAATAACACTTTCAGTTCAGAGACATTTTTAAATTGATCTAAATTGTTTGTGAATTTAAAATTAAGTCATGTTTATTGCCAATGAAAATGTTATATAATATTGTGTGACTGCAGTATAAATCTCTACTTTCATATAGATATAACTACTGCCGTGAAATAATGTATTTAGACCAAGTAAGATAATCAACAAGAAAGTTCAATTTGTTTTGCACTAAGTCCCTTTATATATTCTGATCTATATCAATGCCAATATATATATATATATATAAGCAATAAAAGGTTGTTTACTTTTTATTTTAGTCTCAAGAAAAATTTACATAACATTTGTCAATTACAATGAAAATATTTGCATTTTGACTCATATTATAAGAAAGTACAAAATTAATTTGTCTCCATTTTAACAAATTATCTGGTTATATGATTTTTTAACCTAGGGTTTTCTAATTTAGCTCATTTCTATGCAGTAGAATGTTGATGAGAAAAGAAATCACACTACCATTTATTCTTTGATTACTTAATATTTGTCAAATATTCATTTTGTTTCAGGATAATCTTTTTTCTAATATCTTTATTTAAATACTTTGATTACAAATATGATTGTAGTTGGGTTTCAGCCATGTAAAGAACACCCTCTTCACCAGTGCAACATTCCCGTCACCAATATTCCAAATTTCCCTCTTCTCCATCCCACCCCTGCCTGTACTCCAGACAGGCTTTCTATTTTCCTCCTTCATTCACATTATTACAATAGTTCTCAGTGTAGTTATTTATCCAACTGCACTCACCACTCTTTGTGGTAAGTTCATGTCAAGAGCTAGACCTTCCAACCCTCCTCTCCTTTGTCTCTTAGAATTACTGAAAAAATGTCTTTTATTTTTCTTAAAATCCATTGATGAATGAGACTATGCAACTGTCAGAAGAGATGAAGTCATGAAATTTTCCTATACATGGATGTACATGGAATCTATTATGCTGAGTGAAATAAGCCAGAGGGAAAGAGATAGACACAGAATAGTTTCACTCTGGGGCCGGGCGGTGGCGCTCGAGGTAAGGTGCCTGCCTTACCTGCGCTAGCCTAGGAGACGGACCGCGGTTCGATCCCCCGGCGTCCCATATGGTCCCCCAAGCCAGGAGCGACTTCTGAGCGCATAGCCAGGAGTAACCCCTGAGCGTCACCGGGTGTGGCCCAAAAACCAAAAAAAAAAAAAAAAAAAAAAAAAAAAAAGAATAGTTTCACTCTTCTAATGTCAATGTTTAATGGGGCAGTAATATTATGAATAACTTACAGTCTATATTAAGTCTGAATTTTTAATACTTTAGGATATGTAAAAGAGATTACTTACTACTAGTCCCAAACATGAATTAAGCACCTAAAGTCACTTAAATGTGCTTCTTGTCACTCATTACACTTTCCTTTCCCCAAAATATAATTGGTTATTTATCTTGATGGTCTTACTTTGTGGACTTAACTTCCCAGTGCTCCTAAATGATACTCTATGCAGCCACTGTCAATGATTTTTGCTGAAAAGACAAGATGAACTCTATTTTTCATTCTCAGCTTCATCCAATTTGCTCCTTGTCACATATACCTCTGAGAGTCTCTGATTGTGCTTGGAAACTTCTAAGAATGAAGAACAACATCTAACATCATAAAACAACATCATTCAATTTGGGAAAGTTACAGAACTTGTTATGTGTTAGTAGAAACTAAATTAGGGTAGTATAATTTCCAGAATTCAACCCCAATTCACATCCTTCACATTCTTCATTCATCCATATTAAAGTTGAATTTAGGTGTACTAGTGACATTTTGAAATAACTGTGCTCTTAAATAAATATGCATTTTTAAAGTATATACAGGAGGTAAATGGAAACAAATACAAAATTACATAATGTAACTCTCCCAATGTGAATGATTTGCAATGTAATAGTAATAAAATTAAAATAAAATTGAAATAAAATAAAATAAAATAAAATGTCAACTCAAAAAAGTGGTAGAAGTAGCATAAGAATCACTAGAAATATTATTTTCAGATAATTCTTTTCATAGGAAAGAAAGTACAACTTGATGAGTATAAAAATTTTCCATAAAACTCATCACAAGGTCCTTATTATATACTAAGGTTATAAGATTTTTTCTAAGATTTTCCAAATTAGGTAAAATTCCGTTTTTATAATAAATCCCTGATATTTGATTTCACTGTCTACTCAGCAACAAAATATTCAAAGTCCAAGGTCTTTGCCCACTGCTTAACATTTTTTTTTGTGCCTATGGGTGGCAGTTCTTTTACAAGTTAAACATCACTAAAAACTAAAAGGTCCTCCCTAATGAATTTATTATTTGGCCTCCATTTCATATGAATCAAAACACAGTGTTACACCTAAGTTTACCCAAACTCAATGAGAGCCAAAGAGGAAAACTTAGGTGAGATGTACAGGAAGTCTTTCTCCTCCAATTCACTATAAAATGGCCGATGATCTCGAAGCCACTATGTAACTCAAAGATTACTATCACTTGTATAACCTAAAACTATATTCAAGTATGCCAATTAAGAGCATTCATGATTAACTGTAATCTGTTGTAAAGCAAAATATCCCCCTGCATCTTGAAAAGAAGTTAGGGAAACACGATATGGTTACTGGCATATAATAGAAAGAAAACAATATTATTTATTTTACACTGCTTAGGTTCAGGGCACAGTTTACAGTTATCTATCATGGAGTTAGTACAGGTGGTTGCTGGAGCTTTCCAACAACCAGGGTCTAATAGAGAATGCCAAAGTCGTCATATTTATGAAGATTGGGGATCATAACTCAGACCCAATATTAATTCTTTACTTGGATCAAAGATAAACAATATATTTTTCTTTACCTGTATTACTTTATTTAATATCAAAGAAGTGCATAACAGGTTTTTATATAACAACAGGCACTATATAACTTTTCTTTGATCTTCATGGCACACTGCTGAGAGGGAACAACCCTAACACTATTTAAGTACATGTTTGTCAAGTTGAGGATAACTTCTGGGTAGTTATTTAGATCTTCCAGAATCTTAATAAGGATTCTTGTAACTAAAACCTTGGATGTATTGCATAGTTCTTCTTAAATGTAGTTTATATTTTAGTAGATAATATATTTTCTCTTCTCATCAAATATTATGTCAATGTAACTTTACTACATAGTCAATCATAGCTTATGTTCTGTCTTAAAACAAGAATGATTATCAATATTCAGAGTTTTTTTTTTTTGGAATAAGGAGTCTTCATTCTGTTCAAGGTAATTTTTCTTTACTGGTGCTTATCTCTCATTAGATTTAAGCACATTTAGATTGAAGCACCTTTTATATTGGTCCCTTACCTGTTCTCCACCGCAGGGTGTGGTCTTTTGCTTCCCAATAAAATTCCAGGTCTCAAGGAGAAACGACTTGTTGTTTTCCACAGCCGAGCTGTTTGCCTGCTGGCCTTGGTGTTAGGAACAAAAAGCTTGTGGTGGAATTTTCCTGGACTTCTACAATTCAGACCCACGTCTCCCAATGCCTTGGTATGGGGTCATGAACTTTCCGCTACACCTGGTGCTATGAATCTATAAAATATCTGGACAGATGATGAGAGGGTGTTTGAACAGTCTCTAAACTCTCAACTTCTGGCACTTATCAAACTGGTTGATGTGGGGAAAACCGTCAACAATGTCTCTTGGAATTAACTCTTTGTCAACTGAATAATTATTAAATATGTCAGATCACCCAACAGATACTAAATTGTTTTAGTGACTAAAGAAATGGGGGGGAGGAGCGGTGGCGCAGCAGTAGGGCCTTGTATGCGGCTGACCTAAGACGGACTTTGGTTTGATCCCCCGGCATCCTCATATGGTCTCCCAAGCCAAGAACAATTTCTGAGCTCAGAGCCAGGAGTAATCCCTGAACATCACCAGGTGTGGCCCCAAAACAAAAACAAATGAACAAAAAAAATCCAGCAACACACAAACTCTATTGTATGCAGCACAACAAGGTAGGTAAGCTAAAAGCCAACTCTCCACATTTCCACAGAATATATCTGCTTCTACTGAGCCTCTGGGGTCAGTTTATTCTTCATCTGATAACCGATAACAAATTAGTTTCTTTTTCAAACATACATATTTGATTCATCATATTGTTAAATTATAGGTTACAATACTAACCATGTAAAAATCTCTACGGCAGTTTCAAAATAGTTTTTCTCTCAAAATGCATTCCAGTTGGAGCAAAGTGGGAAAGAAAACAGAAAGTGGTTGTTCCAGTAGAGGAACAAAAATCTGCCATGATAATACATATTTGACAAAATAAAAATATTCTGGGAATGGCCTGTAGGCACATTGATATTCCAGTTTAAAGATGTTCACATGTAATCACATTCTTTAGCGTCTTATATAATTTTGGCATATTATAATTTGCCAAGCAACATAATCAATGAAGAAAGGAAAACACATGTTTTTACTATGCCTTCTCTGGGATTCTTCTATCCTTCCTGACATCCTTTCTAAAGTTCTCTGCATTATATGTATTTTAGTGATGGCATTTATGATAAAGCATAATGATTTTCTCAGTTCTCTGGGTCTTACCCTTGGTCTATGCATTCTGTATGTTTGAATACAAATATATGTATTTATTTTATCTTATTAATCCACATCATACTTTTTAAATAATTTTTCCAGATACTAAAGGAATCACAGGGGAATGATTTCCTGTATCACAATATTCCAAACAGTATTTCAGGAGGAAAAATTCTGTCTGCCCTTGTGCTCATATTTAGAATCTAAAAAGGTATTGATTTCATTTTCTGTCATCTGATTAGAGCTATAAGACAGATTTAGGGGGCTGACGATATAGCATGGAGGTAGTGTGTTTGCCTTCCATGTAGGATGTTGGTTTGAATCCCGACATACATATGGTCCCCTGTGTCTGCCAGGTGCAATTTCTGAGCGTAGAGCTAGGAGAAATCCCTGAGCGCTGCCAGATGTGATCCAAAACCAAAATAATAATAATAATAATAATAATAATAATAATAATAATAATACAAATTTAAACCATAGTAAGCTGTAAAAGACTCACATTAGATGTACTCATATTCTCCCAGGGAAAATCTAGGTAGCTGAGATTACTCAACTAGTATACCATAGGATAGCAAACATAGGTAATTTTTATCCTAGAAAGATTAGTTTTATATATATATATATATATATATATATATATATATATATATATATATATATGTGCATATATGTTATATTTCTTCTTTCTCTCCCATTATCCCTCTCTCCTCAAATTCCTTAAATTAAGTTTTTACTTTGTCTCTTTCTTCTGGACTTTGCTTTTCTGAGATAGTACAACAATTTTGAGAGCCAAGCCAGAGGTTAGAACTGACTTTTCCATTCCTGCAGATATCAGTCCTCTCTCCAGCATTAAACTATGGCTTCAGAGAACTTGGGTGGTAGGATCTACTACCGAGTCATGAATTAGATCAAATGGAACTCAGGTACATCTCTCAGCTGTCAAAAAAGGCTGGTGGAAATGCAAGTATGAATACCATATAGGCTTTCCTTATTACATGTAGAGTTTGCCAGCCCTAGCCTTCAGGTACATTTCTGGATGACTGAGATGGAAGTATTAATATTTTCCTCTCCAGAGGCTGCTGTCTCTCATTCCCTGTTTGTAATATAAGCACTTAGATTTTTCCTTAATACTCTCTTATTAATGCAATACTTTATAAAATGAATGTTTGCATTGTCAAAATTCTTGCACATCCAATATATTGCTGACCTACTATGTGTTTATTATAGGGGCTAGAGAGAGCAGAGTGGATAGGTTTTTTTTATCTTACATGACTAACCCAGGTTCAATTCTTGAAGCCCCATATGGTATTTGGATTATTTAGAAGTCTTGGAGTGATTCTTGATTACAGAGTGAGACATAAACCTTGGACATAGCTCAGTGTGAGCTTTTTTTAAAGGCTCATTTTCCAATTTGGGTATAGATTTAAGAAATTAAATATTTACATGAACTTTAGAATAATAAATTTTAAGCACACAGATTTTTCAAAAGAAAGGCACTAGATAAAACTACAAATTTTAGTTCATTTTATGTGAAAGAAAAGCTAAACAATTGTACTTTTCTTTCTGTCTGGAGACCCATAAGATGTGATTTGTAGGATATTCAAGTAGCTTGAGTACCCAGGGTTTATGCTAAAAGCTATTGACAAACAGAAAAGAAGACCATTTGGATATTTAGGTCTTTTGGTTGATCTCTTAGGAGGGAATAATTAGTTTATGTGTTTTCTTCTCTTGCTAATGTAATCGAGTATGTCTAATTCTTGATCTTGCTAAAACATGTCTAATTCTTGTTTGTTTGGTTTTTGTTTCTACTATTGTGTTAGTTCTATGTTTCTTCTTTTTTTCTGTTGTCTATATATACTTATAAAAATTGTATTTATTGTCCATTCATGATTGCCAATACAGATGATAGTTGCTTCTTTTAGAAGATATTTATCTTTTGTGTTTTTATTCTTATAGCTACACATTAAATTCATGTTTTCTCTCGAACTGGTACAATGGGTATTTAAGCATTACAATTAGATAAAAAAATTAAGACATTCAGTTATATAACTTCAGAAAAAGATTTTTTAAAAGCTAAATATTTTATCTAAAGGGGATCAAGATTCAGAATAATAAATTAGCAACTTCATATCTATGGATAACCCAGTTTGCAGTGAGATGAAAATTCTGAGGTCAAATCCTCTGTGCTTTGCAGATCTTTAAAAATAATGATTATGTGGTTTTAAAAGGCACAGCTATCAATTAGTTGAAGATAGGTATGTTCAAATTTAAATATTGCATGTACCTTAGAGAGCAGAAAATTTCAAATGCTAAAGAAATATTGAAGTTGTGGTTTTATGTTTAATAAGTATTTGGAATTACACAAATTTATACATAAAACTTTAAAATCAAATCAAGAAATGATTAGATACATTCTCATCAACTCTAGAAATTCAGAAAATATCACAAAATCATCTATGTGAATCATTTCTATTCGTCAGCAAATTTTTACATTTCTACTTAGCAATAATTTAAAAGTTAGTTTTGAAGAAAATATTCATTTTCTTTTTTATTAAACTTGTTGCTAGATTTTAGGAAAACTTTAGATAAACACAACCTAATTATTATGGGGCTTTAAAAAACGCAAGGCTTTAGAAAGCATACCTAAAAAGCAAAAATTAAATGTTCTAGCTTTTAATATGTATCTAAATGTGGTAATATACAATTGTGCATAGAAATAGGAACAGGGGCTGATCCTGGTGGTTTGAAACTGTCTTACTTGTATCAATAAACAGACATATGTTCTACTAAATTATATCCCGCCCATTGTTTATTTCTTACTCACTAAGAACATCACAGGAAAAGAACAAATCTTTTAAAGGATGATCAGTGAATGTAATGAAGAAAAAACCTGTAAAATTCTGGTATAATACATATGTTTTGCTTATCCAACTGTTTTTATTCACTTTTCATATTATAATCATATTTTAAAGCATTGTGATTTACAAAGTTATTCATAGTTGAGCTTTTGACATACTAATGCCAATCTTTTCACCAGTATCACCCTCCTTCACCAACATTTCCAAATTTCTTTTTTTGGGGGGAGCAGGGCACACCTGGTGACACTCAGAGATTACTCTTGGCTATGCGCTCAGAAATCACTCTTGGCTTTGAGGACCATATAGGACATTGGGGATCGGACTGAGATCTCTCCTGGGTCAGCCATATGCAAGGTAATACACCCTACCACTGCACTATCGCTTGGCCCCATTCCCAGATTTCTTACCATATCACCACCACACCACCATCCACTCCATGTCTAAGAGGCATGTTTCCAAGTATGGTTGATAATGTTTGGATCTCTTTATTTCATTGTTGTTAACGCCATGTTTTGCATATTTAGTTTGTCTTTTCTTAAAAGCATCACTGCACCTGAGTCCTGTTACCTATTATTTCACATCTGTCTTTCTCATCCTTACACTCAATTTCTTTTTTTTTTTTTTTTTTGGTTTTTGGGCCACACCCGGTAACACTCAGGGGTTACTCCTGGCTATGCGCTCAGAAGTTGCTCCTGGCTTGGGGGACCATATGGGACACCGGGGGATCGAACCGCGGTCCGTCCAAGGCTAGCGCTGGCAAGGCAGGCACCTTACCTTTAGCGCCACCGCCCGGCCCCTACACTCAATTTCTTTCCAACTCCTTCCTATACTCTGGGGCCAAAAGTGTTCTGAGAAAATCCATTTAAGCCATTGCATCTTTTAATTTGAAATACCACATATAAGTGATATCAACCATTATTTATTCTTAGCCTCTCTCTTACTTCATTTAACATATTATCTCCCAGTTCCATAAATGTTGCAACAAATTGTATGATTTCATCATTACACAGAGCTGGAATATACAGGATATGTAGTATTCTATTATGTATGTATATGTACATATACTTATATTTATTTATAGTGTATGCACACATATACTTTATATATACCTTTATGTGTATATACACATACACACATATATACAAAATCTCATCATCCAATCATTTGTTTTTGGACATCTAGGTTGATTCCAATTTACTGTATTGAGTACTATGATGTATAGATATGATATACATACTGAATTTTGAATGAATGCTTTTATTTCCTTGGGTAAATATCCAGAAATAAAATTTCTGGGTTATATTGATGCTCAATTGTGAATTTTCTGAGAATCCTTCATACTGTTTTCTATATGGGTTGAACCAGAGAGTATTTTCAACAGCTGAAGATGATAGTTTCATTTTCCTCATCTCCACACTAACACAGAGTGTTCCTGGTAATTTTGATATGTGACATCCTAATTGATATATGATGATATCTAAATTGCATTTTGATTTTTATAATGATAAGAGATGATGAGCATTTTTCATGTGTTTGTTAGCCATCTGTTGGTCTTTCTCATAGGGGTGTTTGTTCATTTCCTATACCCATTTAAATGGTGTCTTAGATTTTGTGAGGGCTTTACCTTTGTATACGGAGTTCTAGAAAGTACTAGTACATTGTACTAGATATCAATTCTTCATCTAATGTGTTGAGTTCAAATATTGTCTCCCACTCAGTTAGTTCTCTTTTAGTTTTAGCACTCTTTCTTTGCCATAAAAAAATTTTTAGGGGGCCAGCGAGATAGCATGGAGGTAAGGCGTTTGCCTTCCATGAGGACGGTAGTTCAAATCCCAGCATCCCATATGGTCCCCCGTGCCTGCCAGGGGCGATTTCTGAGCATAGAGCCAGGAGTAATCCCTGAGTGCAGCCAAGTGTGACCCAAAAAAACCAAAACAACAACAAATGTTTTTTAGTTTGATTTTGTCCCGATTGTTCAAATTTGATTTTGTATCGTTTTCATTTACATCATCATATCATTGAATATTCCTATGAGTTCTAGGTCTTGCAATTTTCTACCAATATTTTCTTTAACATACATTATAGATATAGGTCAGACCTAAATATCTTTGACTTACTTTGAATTGATGTTTTTGTAAGATGTAAGCTTTAATTATTTTTTACCTTTGGTTATCCAATTGCCCCAATACCATTTGTTGAAGAGGGTCTTTATTTCATTTTATGAATTTGGTTCCTTAGTCAAAAATGAGTTGACCATATACTTGGGGGCTGTGATCATATATTTCTTTCCAACAACTTAGTACAAAAGTCGGTCTTTGTTTCAAGAGCATGCTGTTTTATATTATGGCTTTATAATAAAGCTTCAAGTTATGTAATGAGATGTCTCATACTTTATTGTTTTTCAATATGGTTTTGACTATCTGGGGTCTTTTATGGTTTCACACAAATTTTAAAATTGACTGTTCTAAGTCCTGGAGGAATGTTTTATTAATTGGAATATAGATTGCATTGAAAATATATAGTTGTTTAGTAATATAGTCATTTGAATGACATTGATTTTTCCAATGAATGAACATGGATTATTTTTTCCCATTACCTTAGGTCTTCTTTAATTTCTTTCTTAAGTGTTTTAAAGTTAAGGAGTTATTTTTAGGAACTTGATGATTTTTGACACAAACTTCAATGAGGCAGATTCTTTTATCTCTCTCCCCTGACTCAGTCTTTGTATAAAGGAGTGCACTTGATTTTTGTATATTTACTATGTTGCTGCCATTTTGCTGTCTGATTTACTGTTTTTAGAAGGCTGCTTTTTGTAAACTCTTTAGTATCTTCAATGTATCAACACATTATCAACAGATAAAGATAGATAGACTTCCTTTTTCACAATTTCATTTCATTCTCTGGCCTGACTGCTATTATTATGACTTCTAATCTATATTGAATAAGACTGGAGACACTGTACATCCTTGCCTTGTGACCAATCTCATTGGAAATGGTTTTAGTTTATCACCTTTAATAATTCAGATTCTTTTTTTTTTTTTGGCTTTTGGGCCACACCCAGTGATGCTCAGGGGCTACGCCTAGCTATGTGCTCAGAAATTGCTCCTGGCTTGGGTGTCTATACGGGATGCCAGGGAATCCAAACATAGGTCAATCCTAGGTCAGCAGCTTGCAAGGCAAATGCCCTACAGCTGCACTACCACTCTGGCCCCAATAATTTAGACTTTTAACAGATAGCTTGAGGAGGGTTCCTTCCACAACAATTTTGTCATGGGTTTTAATCATGGATGGGTGTTAGAACTTGTCAAATGATTTTCTTCATTGATTGATATGAACATCTGGTTTTTATATTTTTTTACTAATCTGTTGTGTGATGTTAATTGATTTGCAAGTATTGAATCATCCTTGCATTCCTGAATGAAACTCATTTAATCATGATCTATTATTTATTTGAAGTGCTGTTGGATTTAGTTTTCCAAGATATCTCTGAAGACTTTTGTATCAATGCACTTCAGGGAGATTGGTCTATGAACTATGGATGTTCATCTTAGTAGTATCTCTGTAAGCTTCATGAATCAACTATATATTAGATTTATATAAGGTAATAGATAGGTGTCTTGTCTATTCAAAAATTTGCAAGAGTTTACAATCAATAACAATGATATTTACCTGAATATTAGATAAAATCAAGTTAACCGTAGACTATTCTTGGGATTCTTGGAAAGATTCTTAGTTACTGTTTACTTGTGATTGGCTTGTTTAGGTATCTACTTACTTCTTATTCATTTTTTCAGAGATTACATTTTTCCAGAATTTTGTTTTCCTAAAATTCTTTTAGATTCTCTAACTTTAGTGAGTATAATTGCTAATTAATAGTAAGCTGTCATTATATCTTAGATTTCTGGGGCTTTTGTTGTAATTTCTCTCCTTTCATTTTTTTTTTTTTGATTTTTGGGCCACACCCGGTAATGCTCAGCGGTTACTCCTGGCTATGTGCTCAGAAGTTGCTCCTGGCTTGGGGGACCATATGAGACACCAGGGGATCGAACCGCGATCGGTCCAAGGCTAGCGCAGGCAAGGCAGGCACCTTACCTTTAGCGCCACCGCCCGGCCCCTCCTTTCATTTTCTTTTCTGATTTATTTGAGCACTTTCTTTTTCCTTGTGAGTCTTATAATGGTTTGCCTATCTTGTTAATCTTTTTAAATATTCTCTAATTTTCTTCGTTAGTGGATTATATATTAAAAATAGATGTTTTTATAGTAAGTATATACATTTTAAAATTTACACATTCATTGAATGAATATTTAAATCAAGTGTCCAACCCCATCTTATACAATAAAGATGAGTGGAGACATACATTTAATGAAACATTTTAAATATCATAAATTTGTTTGAAAATATTTTTTATGGACCAGAAAATGATAAAATAGGTAATATATTTCTTTGTATGCAGAATAACTGGATTTGATCTCTGGTACTATTTATAAACCTTGAACTATGGAATTTGTGAATCCTGAATAGAGAGTCAAGTGTAGATCCTGAGCACATATTGGTATGGCCATAAACTAAACACACATTGATGTATTTTATTCTTTGCTGGATTAAAGGTCTATTTCAGAGATAAAGCACATATTTGTTAGTAAAGTTGAACTTGTAAAAAGTTAATTTTATTTCAATAATAGGAAAGAAAAATAGGATACATTATGTCATGAAATATTTTATTACCACATTAATCCTTAATATAAAAATATGAAATGTGATGTCAATAAGTTGATGCAAATGGTGACGCTTGTTCAGCAAATGTGTTAACTACTAAAGTTTTATTATGAATTGTTTTTGACAATTTATAATCACAAACATCAAAGCATACTTCCGAAAATTTTCATACATGTATCAGTATTTCAGTTTCATAAATTTCACTATTTGCAGAATTTCATATAACTACAAAATATCATTTAATGTCTTAGTTATCAAAATTAATTTGCCCTTTAACATTTCATAAAATTTTATTTTAAAATGGTTAGTTTTAACTCAAAAAGATTGTATGTGGCTAAATGTGACTTTGAAACTTGGGTTTTTTATTCTCAAAGCACTAAAAAAAAACCTCTCAAATTCAATACACTATATGCATTTGAAGTTTTTACATTTTCAGATGTGGGAATAGCTCTGCAACTGGAAATTAGTTTCAGGGCATAGCAATGTCATAGACAGTAGCCAACTGTGCTAGAAATGAGAGATAATGGCACAAAAGTGATGGCAATTTGTAGTATAGTGTTTAAAGGATATTGGTTTTCTCTATATTCTATTCCATCAATCCTAGCGATGTACACAAAGAGAGAACTAAAGTTTATTAAGAATCCACCAGGGCAGCACTCCATTCTAGAGATGCCCACGCATCCTAACATTGAGTGCATTATTTCATTACTTTATGGGAGCTTCTTTTTGTCTCCTGTCTGTTTCCTAAATAAAACTTTTTTAAAAAATATTCTTATATTTTATGTATAGAGAATAAATAAATATATAAATGAGTAAATAAATAGATCGATCCATTAATTTATATTATCCATCAATAATATTTATATTTTAAAATGTGAATGAATATTTACTTTTAGCTCTATCCCAATAAATTATTTCTTTAAGATTTCATATTATAATTCTTTTTCAAAAAAAGCCATATTACTAAGCCTATTTAGATGATTTCACATTAAAATAATAAAAATATGTTAAGAATTAAATAGTTTAATTACAAACTCCACTTAGAATATAATATGTAGAAAAGTCATGTTTCAATTTTTATTTTATTTTATTTTAGGGTCTCACCTGGTAGCACTCAGAGGCTACTCCTGGCTATCCCTTCAGAATTACTGCTGGCAGGCTTGGGGGACTATATGGGATGCTGGGATTCAAACTACTGTCCTTCTGCATGCAAGACCAGCGCCCTACCTCTATGCTATTTCTCCAATTCCTCAATTTATTTTTAATAATATAACTTACATGCACCAAACTCTACCAGTGAAGTTACATAAAGAAAAATATTAAACGCAATCTTTGTTAAGATAAATATTAGGAAGTTATTATTAAATCTCATTTATAGAAATTTAAAATTTTATGAATATAAATGTATTGATAATGTTTCCACTATACCAGACAGCTCAGGCACTGCTTTTGCAAAGAAATAGGCTTTCATAAGCATTCTATCTGGACTGAATGCTATACTCTATTTAACAGGAAAAGCTTGATGGAAGGGGTTTTAAAAAGTAATTAAAGTAGAACGTTTTGTCAAAAGGAAAACAAACTATTCTACAATGTCAAAGAAATCAGAATAAATTTTTTTTTTTATGTCATCGATGTCTAAATCTCTGGATGCTTTTTGTAACTCAAGCTTTAAAACTGACAAACGTTCACCCTTTTAAAAAAAATTGGTGCTAAGGAATGTTTCTTCATTAAAAGACAAAAATAAATATATAAAGTAGTTATTATGAGACACACTCTGCTTTTTCAGTATATAATATATGATATTCAAATTATAATAAATATTTTAAACAAATAAACTTAAATCCTGGCAAATGTAACAACCAATATTGAGAAAAGCTAGCTATACTTTTATTTTCATTAAAGCTATACTTCAGGAGGACAAACTAACTCTAATTTCTGAAGGTAGCTAAACTTATGGACATAGACTGGCAGTATATTACAGCATAATTAGTTCCTCAGACTGAAAAATGTCTCTTTTATAGAAAGAATTCTACTCTGGTATCATTAGTAATCTATATTTTGCCCTGTGGGCAAATAGTTGAAGTGAATCAGTACCAAACATCTGTACTATGACTTTATCACTCTTATAAGTAGTAAACATCTTAGCTACTGAATTGTGTTTATAACCAAAATTCTGGCAGGCAAATTTGGAATTCACTTGTGTGTCAAAGTCTTAGCACTGCAAGGTGTTTGTTTTATATTTATTAGATTCTGCCCAACAGGTATAGAATATATGTTTGTGAAAAAACTATAATATTTATCTTCGATGGGAATAAGGCAGAAGTCATGTATTCTAGTCCTGTTAAGTAAAAATCAAACCACTAGTTTAGTGAGAGAGTGCCAGGGGTGGGTGCTTTTCTTGCATGCAGCAGACCAGTATTCAACCCCTGCACTCTTATTTATTCTTTTGAGCTTCCTGGAATGATCCCAAGTTCAGAGCAAAGTAAGTCAGTCAGTCTTGAGCACCACCCAAAAACAAAAATCCAAACTATTAATTTTAAGTATTTACTAAAAAAAAAATTGCTGCTTGAAATAGCTCAAGATGATTTTTCATTAGAGAACAAGAAATTAGAGATTCTTATATGACAAAATAGATAAAAAGGCCAAAGTTTAGTTTGACTGTTTTATACTTGTATAAATTGAAATGGGACCAGATTGTGTGATTGGAGCATTGACCTGAGTGGACTCAATTAATTGTACTGGATTATCTGACACCCAGTTTGTGTCAGAGATTTGGAGAATTGGTGTCCTGAAAAGATACAACTACATATCTTACATATCTGATATCAATAGGGAAGTATGTGCAGAAAGTAAATTATTACCTCTGATCATAAGAAAACAAGGTTCTGATTGGGGAAATCTCATTCAAAAGAAAATTTCAGTTGATCTAAATGCTATTAGCTGCTACATATAATAATTCAATTTTGTAATTTCTTGTATCTACTTCAGTTATGTTTTAAAATATATATATTTATAAAATATATATTAACATAAAAATCTTCAAAGGGAAATCTTCTAGATTCTATCAGTAGATGTGTGTATTTTATTGAATATTTTAAATTAACAAGCCTCTTCATATTTCAAAAACAAAATATTCAAAAGTCTTAAATGATAAATTATTGCAATATTAAAATGTCACAAGCAATGTAATGAAAATATTAATAATTTACAAGGATAAAAAATGGGAAATTAAACCAGGAGTGAGGACATGCCAAAATATTGTATTTAATCATAAATGTTTCCTTGTCATATCTAAAAATCCTAGAGTTATAACTATTCAATACTAAGATATGATTTTGCTTTTCTGTAAGGTATTTAACTTTTTAATATACCCATTACCCCCAAGAAATTTACTTATGTTAGTATTTAAAATTTTGAGCTTATATTTTGATTAAGCCATTCACAATAGCATGCCTTTTTTATTTAGAAATATGAAACTGTGATATAAGCTGTCTGAAGCATTTTGAATCAAATAAGTGTTCAAAGTACAGATGATATTTATAACACTAGGAAAAAAGTGCTTTATTTTTTGTCTTCATCGAGTGAAGTGTGTTGTTGTTGTTGTTTAATTGTTGGCTGGTTTTGTTCTGTTTTGTTTTCCCTTTTCTCTCTTCTTATCTCCCTCTTCTTCCACCTTCTTCTCCTCATTACCATCAATTCAATCCAGGTCAAATAAAAACCACATGGTTACCTCCTCTATAGGAAAGGAAAGAAAGCTGATATAAAGGGTGCTGCGGACAATACTGCAAAGGGTAAACACCTATATAGATAGACCTCACTAACACAATGGTTAGTACTCGAGACACAAAACCTATACATATCCAAAAGTTGATCTATTAGTTTCCTTTCCTTACAAGTACTATACCTACCTATCTTTCTGTACTCAGCGTATCTCTTGCCCTCTCCACCTCGCTACATTAATATATTCCTAAGCTAACTTCTATATGTTTATATGGGGGCAGAAGCACACAGAGATAGGAATCCTCTTAAGAAACAAACCTAAACCACAATCTATACCTATACCCTATATAACCCCTCCCATGTACTATCCCCTCTCCCCTCTCAGAAACCTGACTATCCCTTCAGCCCTTAATCCAATCCCCGATATCCCCACCATGTTATAACTCTTCACCCTCAATTCATAACCCATTAGGCAGCAAGACCAACCTCCTACACCAACGAAGCAGCACCCAGTTCCCAAGTGAAGAGACACCCACTCAAACTCACACCTCGTTCCCGGCAAGAAAATACAACCAACACCCCAACTGACTCATGCAGTGTGGCCCTCTTAATCACCTCTTCCTATTGTGGACTGTGGCTTAATACCGGATTAGTTCCAAAAGGACTCCCATTGCAAGAACTCTACCGGAGACCTCACTGCGTGGAGCCCACACCTCACGAGGAAATCTCAAAAGACAATGGGAAGCCTATACTATCATCATAAGTATAGACCTATATATAACACTACCTCTTAAACTGTTTCTCTCCAAATGTAAATTAATCTCCTGAATCACTTTCTCCCTTTTTTTTCTTTTTTCCCCCTTGTTTGTTTTTTGTTTTGTTTTGTTTTGTTCTATTTTATGTTTTTTTTTTTTTTTGATTTGATTTGTTTTGTGCTTCTTTTGGGTCACAGCTGGTGGCGCTCGGAGGGTGCTCTTGGCTCTGTGCTCTGAGGTTGCCCCTGGTGGGCATGGCGGACCATGTAGGATGCCGGGATGTGAGCCACCGTCCTTCTGCAGGAAGGACAGACGCCTTGCCTCCATGCTATCCCTCCTGGTCCCACTTTATTACTTTAATTATGTCTTTTATTTAATTCTTCTTTTTCTCTTAAGAAACTCTTTTTTCTTTAGATATGTCCGAGCATATATATTTAGTTTTTGTCATGGGTCTGTTTTCTTCTCTCTTCATCCTCAAATCCACCAGCAATATAATGTAGTACCACTTCTTCTTGCAAAGGCATATTAAAAATAGGGGAAATTTTACCCGTAAAAACAAGCTCTTATCTACTAGGGATAAGAACTTATACTTTTTTACAACACAGGGACATCTCCCACCCTGAATGTATGTCATGGGGAACCAACCTAGACTCCAGAGAAATAGGCACCGACCGCCCAGCCTTGACTCCTGGATCCCAGACATAGAAACGACAGAGTTCTCCAGAGCAGCTCCAGGAACCAAGTCCCCTCCAGGGCATTCATAATACTTCTCTGACGCCAACATATGCCAGTTCTAAATTGATAACCTGACAAAGAGGAAATGGGAACAACTAGATCTGAGAGCAAATTATCCTTCCTCACCAGCCAACTATAAGACAAAATCAGAAGACATGTCACCCTTTGATCTGTGCAAAACCCAAGATTGCTATGTACAAATGACTGGTTGTTACAACCAAGACTAGACAGTACGCATCCCGGGACCAACAACAGCAACAAAAAGCTCTAACCTAGCTTTTGGTCTACAATCTGTTCAACAAACAAGATCTCCAATTCCAGAGGTCTGACTGAGACAACCGCAAGTGAATGGGTCTTCCAGAAACATAATGAAAGATAGTCCCAGGCTCCATCCTAGGAACAACATAATGACCAAGAACACCAACTACAGAAGATCAATTAAAACGACACTGAAGAAGCAGAACTGCTAGAACCACAAAGAAAGCCTTCATCATAAGTTCCATTCCTCGAGCTGCTGCACAGCCACCAAGATCTCTAGATACAGAGGTCTGATTTTACCATCCATGACGAAGCAGAAGTCTTCCACACACTACGAAAGCACCGAGGGGAGAGTAAATGATCATGCAAGGAGTCTATAGTTAATCCCATGACAGTATACTTCAGGGATGGAGAAACCCTGTATCTCCTAGGCCAAGGGAATTCTCTCTACAATATCCCCAATAATTACTGTGCCTATGCAGGGGGAAATAAAACACAAAATAATCATTTTTCCACATATATATTAATTGATTGATTGATTTTTTGACGTCTTTGGTTTGGTATAGATATTGAAGTTGATGTCTCCTTTTTTATTTTATATTATTTTATCTTATCTTTCTCTTTCTTTTTGCATTCCGACATAATTTGAATTCAGAACCGAGACTATTGTGTGGTGCTTCTCTTTATTGCTGTAGGGCTCACTGAATATTTAATTTGACATTTATTTTTGTATTGTTATGGTGTTTCAATTACCTTTTTCATGTCCTCTCTCAAACTGAGGCTGATAGCCACTAGAAGGACTCCACCCATTTCAGCATATTTTTATTAATTAATTTACTTTTTAATTTTTTTTGCTTAATCTTTACCCCATTCTATTGCCTTTCTTTCCCTCAAACAAAACCACATAACTCGATTTATCTAGGTTACCCTTTTAAATAGAGAGAGAAAAAAGTGAGGGCACCAAGGACCAAACAGATGTATGATCACTGATAGTAAGCTAGACAAAGAAGGGACTTCCTACTCTAGCAGCCTGGTGGGGGATATGGGTTGCAGAAAGGGAACAGGGAAGGGGGGAGGACAAATTTGGTGGTGGGTATTCCCCTGATTCAATGTCAATATGTACCTAAAATACTAATGTGAAAGATATGTAAGCCGCTATGATCAAAATAAAAATTTAAAAAATCTTAAAAAAAAGGAAAGCCAACAAGACTTAAAAAAAAAGAAAAATGAAATTGTGATATAAGCTGTCTGAAATGTTTTGAATCAAATAAGTGTTCAAAGTACAGATGATATCTATAGCACTAGGTAAAAAGTGCTTTATTTTTGTCTTCATTGAGTGAAGTGTGTAATTTTTTCTTTGATTGCTGATACAATGTGTTATGAACTTAATACTAAAAATTTCTAAAAATAAAGAATATGTTTTCTTTGCTTTAACTTTTGTTTATAGGTCATACCCAGTGGTGCTCAAGGTTTACTCCTAAATCACACTCAAAGATCACTCCTTGAAGACTCAGGGGCCTTACCTATCCAAATCAGAGAGTTAATCAATAACACTGAGAGCTTAAGTCTCAAACCACATCAACCAAGTTTAAACTATGTTTTCCAATAAAGAGAGACTAGAAGGAATAGCATGGTGGGAAGAAATGTAGGCATGCTTTTAAGGAAGGTTTACACTAGTGGTGGGAGTGATGCTGTAATAGTGTATGCCATAACTCATTTTTAAATGGCTTTTTAAATTACTGTACCTTATCTAATAAAATTAATACAATAAAATTAATTAAACAAAATTTTTGCAAAAAATAGTGTTCATGTATATAACCTGGTTCTCTTCTTTATAGAAAGACAACTTCCTAATTTATGATTATGCTACTTTATGATTATTAGCACAGGCTTTAAGACAAGTAAGATATCTTTCTAGCAATAATGTCCATTCAGCAGTTTAATAATGTGTAGAGGCCAGTACTTTTCATTATTTAGAGAGGTAAGTGTTTCATTTATAAACTAAAGTGAAAACATAATAAAATTCTGTTTGTATGCACCAGACACATACCTTAAGTGGTAGAGTTCATATACGATATTGTGAGTTGGATCTTGGAGCTTCATGAGACTTGAGCACTAGCAAGCATGATCCTGATGGCCCCTGAGAATAAAAACAACTAAGGAGCAAGCTACTCACCCAAACCACCTTATTGCTAATCACCTGGAGTACTGCCTACCCAGAAACTAAGTATGTGTATGGTCTGTTCAAAATTCTTTTTTAAAAATATTCTTAATTGAGGGGTTAGAGTTATAGCACAGGGGTAGAGCATTTGCCTTGCATGTGGCTGATCCAGGACAGACCTGGGTTCGATTCCTGGCTTGCCATATGGTCCCCTGAGTCAGGAGTGATTTCTAAGCGCAGAGCCATGACTAGCTCCTTCAAGACACTAGGTGTGGCCCCCCTCCCCAAAAAGAACAGTGTGAAGTGCCATAAATAGCCAAACGTACCAGATAGTACAATTCTCCTTCCAATGTTATAAAAGAGTTTTGCATGTAGTAAGCAATTAAAAATAATTTTGAATCAATAGGATGGTAAATTATATGACATCATTTCACTGAACTGTAAAAATATAATTCTAGATTGTTCTCTTTATATGACATTCCTGAAAAGCACTAAATATGTATAATACTACAATGTTTTAAATAATGATTATAAATGTTGATCATTTATTTATTTTTTACTAATTTTTGGTACTTTTTTATAAAAAAAAGTTCCATCAAAAAAGTTTTTCTCTTCATTGTCACTAATAATTATATGATATATAATCACTTCAAAAAGCATTGCCTCCTGGTAAGTTAATATTTTCTCGAACATTTTTGTTGCTTGAATAGTACCGTTTTGCACAACATTATTTTCTATTGCATAGTACTTAATTTGATCCAATGAAGCATTCCAGTGTATTCAGATATTTTATATACAATCAAAATTTTAGATATATAAAATATACATTATTTTAAAGAGAATTCAATTTAGAAAGTGTTAAAAGATTCTTATAATAACCCTGAAAGGTGATCAGGTGTTGAGGATACACCAGTGAGTGGCCCTGTAAAGCTCTTGCTTTCCATTTACTCTCAATTGTTTTTAGCAACTACAAACTGACCATCAACAGTGGGAGTTGACACATAGATTTTGTTTTACTTTTTCATATATGCTTCCCCCCTTTATTTATGTATATATGCCACATTTTGGCATATTTAGGTTATCACTTATATATTGCATAATAGTACATAAAAATGTGGTTATTTCAAATAATTTTAGTATTTTATGAGAAATTATTTAAGCATGATGACAAACTTTTCTTTATCATGGTTTTCTGAGTATTTTTTGTAGCTTCTTCAATAAAACTATTTAATCTTCCATTAGCAGCAAACTTCTTTCTTTTATGTTTTTATTTTTTGTTTTGTTTTGCTTTTGTTTTTGAGTCACAACGGGCAGGCTCAGGGATCACTCCTGTCTCTTCACTTAGAAATCGCTACTGGCAGGGTCAGTGGAACATATGGGATGCCGGGCTTCAAACCAACGACCTTCTGCATGCAAAGCAAATGCCCTACCTCCGTGCTATCTCTCCAGCTCTGCAGCAGATTTCTTGATTCCTCCCTTTCTCCTACTAGATGATTTTATAACTAGCTATTCATAAAAACTATTTCTTTTGCTCACCTTTCATATGCATAAGAATTTACATTTTATTTTTCCTGTTAATATCTTTTTAAATTAATGTAAAGGTCCTCTATAATTCAGATCTAAAATGTTAAAGGCAAAATTTCCTTCCAAAACTGATTAAATTGACCTTTGTAAAAGAAGCATTCTTTCGGTTAAATTCTTTTAAGTTAATAATGATGTTGACTGAAAATGCAGTTGAAAGTCAAATCACAATTTTTATTTTATTTTATTTTATTTTTGTTTTTTGGGCCACACCGGCAATGCTCAGGGTTACTCCTGGCTGTCTGCTCAGAAATAGCTCCTGGCAGGCATGGGGGGGACCATATGGGACACGAGGATTCGAACCAAACCACCTTTGGTCCTGGATCGACTACTTGCAAGGCAAACGACCGCTGTGCTATTTCTCCGGGCCCCAATGCACAATTTTTATATCTAAATTTTATTATTTAGTTAAACTGAATTGCAGATTTTATCATACTCATATAGAAAAATATTTCTTAGCATAAATATTCCAGAAATAGAGAAATAGTATATAGCTCTGAAATATGCCCCCAAGCTTGGTCTTCAAAGATTCTTATAATAGCTATAAATTAATTTTATTCAGATAACCTAATGGTTTTCAATAACAAACTAAAAATTTCCTTTCAGCAGTCTGAGTTTTAATATTTTCTGGATGATTTAAATGCATGTTGTTTTTCTCATGACCTTTTCTTTGTCTCTCTATCTAATTTGTTTGCATATCAGGCTATAATAACATTGATGGAAACACAACAATATATCAAATTTTTCTATTATTATTTCTATTGAGGGGAGAAGAGAGCTGGTAGGTCACCGCTGGCATAGCTCAGGGGCTTATTTCTAGCTTTGTGTTATGAATCACTCGTGTATTTGTTGCTTGAGGGATTATATGCAGTGACAAGGATCAATCAGCACACATGCCTTAATATCTTTAACTTATTTTCTAGTTTCTTTTACCTTAGTCAACAGTAGGCAAATTATTTTCATTTTAAGAGAAATTTAATTTCCACCAAAAACAGTAAACAATTTAGCTATATATGGCTTTTCTTCATACATTAAACATTTTAATACAATTGTTAAATTAATACAAATTTTAAATGTATTAAATATCAGATGTGCAAAGTTTTCCTTAATAGCAAGTTGGCCATCCAATGGTCAAATACCAATTCCACCACCATATCAAATTTTCAAGGATTCTTTTTACACTCTCTCCTGTCTGCCTCTTTAACAGGTACATTTTTATGATTGTAGTTTGCATCCAATACTTAACATTTTGTTGACATTTTATTTATGCTGATTTACATACATTTACAATATTCACATTTTTGTACAATACTGATGTGCCAAGAGAATACTAAACTTTACTTGTTACTTTTGTTCACCTTCTTTTATTTAGCGTCTAAATTAACTTATTCTACTTTTTTTCCTTGATCTTTTATTGTGGATAATCTAAAGCCCAGAGGTTAATATACCCTTGATATTTTGCTCTCTTTTGTCATGTTATTTTATATATTGCAAGATAAATGAATAACACAACATTTGCCCTATGGACTGACTTGCTTCACCTATCATGTCATCTTCTAGTACAATATAATATACAGAGTCATTTTTCATTTTACTGACTTATTTCATTTTTCCTTGAAATCTGTATTGTCTTGTATTGACACTTTAATTATTTACTGTATGTCCAATTTTATAGGAAAAACAGGTTCTAAATAGAAATTTTATTTTTTAATTTAAAATATGTATGGGCTTACAGCAAATAAAAGTTTTTAAATGTAGAAGTTGACTAAATGAATGCTAAAATTTTAATAATTTCTAATTTTATAATTTCTATTAATGGTATATTGATTAATAAGTCAATTATATCATGCTTTGTAATGTCTGTAATATACTATGTGAGTAGATTCTTTTTAGTTTTCTAGAAATATGCATTATTTTGTAGGTAAAATAATTTTACGTAAAATATGACATTAATAGGCTTTTAATTTGGCATTCAAAACTGAAGTTTATATTTTCTGTTTTATTTTTATTTACAAATATAAACTCTGATTTTGAATTTTTACTTCTGCTACAAACATTTCTGAATAAAATAGCCTTAATGAATATTTCTATAATCATCAGAACTACAAAAAAATCAAGGAAATACTATTATTTGCCTTCTAGATTTATAAATGATAATTTTCTAGAAGGTTATAAATCCAAGTTTTCTTTTAATTTTTATATCCCTTATAATAGGTCTAATGACTAGATAATAAATGCATTTAACACCATGTCCAAGGTAAGGTAATAAATAAATAATTTAGGTTTTGTTACTTATGTGTGTATTTGTTTATTTGTTTTTTGTTTTAGGTCTGAGCCAGAGTGCTTGGGGAAATGTTCTCAGTCTTGGTACCCTTTTAGTTTCCTGCAGTGCTTAGGAGAACATGTGCTGCTGGGGACTGAGATTAATGCATTCACATGCTAAACAAACAAATCAGAACTTTGAGACATTTCCCTAATACTAAAATATCCCAGCCTATTTTGTTTGAATGCTTTCTTAAATTTATTCATAAATGTCAATATTCAAATTAAACATAATTAGCTTCCTATCTTCTGTCCTACATTTGACTTTTATTCTGCACTGTGTCTATTGCATTCAGGGATCTAGAAGTGAATTTCACTGCTGATTTCACCTTTGTGATGGAAGCTGTGTTTCTGATATGTCAGGTGATAAATATGCCAATGAGCAACAGAGAGTTTTTTACAACAGTTATTTACTCAATCTGACAGAGATGAGACCAAGTTTGCCAGCACAGTAAAATAAAGACATAAGATTATTTCCTTTTTGAAGACCACATGTAGCTTGTGGAGTTCTGACATTTATGAGAAATAAAACTAGAACCTTCGGAAGGTTTTTAAATCACTCTTACAAGGTTGCTTGCTGTTTTCAAATCCTTCAGAATTCAAAATGATCATATCATGCAGGGAATTGATGCTGTAAATCAATGAAAGAAAACAGAACTAAAAATCCAGAAAAAATGAAATAGTTCTTACTAATATCACTCACACAATCATTCACTTTCAAACTACTTCACTGCATTTATTTATATTTTTGTGAAATAAAACTAGATACTCCATGTATTTTGGAAATGTATGAAAATATTGCAGATGTATATTCAATATATCATCTTTAGCTCAAATATTATTTTTCATTTTAAAATCATGTTTTATTGTTTCTATCTATAGGCATCTCTACAATATTAAATTTTTCACTGCACAAATACGTTTTTTATTTTCAGTTACTTCTTAGTTTGCTTTGTTCACTATTTTGCCCATTTTATCATGGAGGTTTTTCACCCCCTTTATAGATCATTTTACTCCTAAATAGCTTTTGTTTCCATCTTGATATATTAAAAATGGAATTGTATATTAATTTTCTTCTTAGATATTTTTTGTTAGTATACATAAATATTTGTACTTTAATTTTGTATCCTCTGATATTGTTAATTTAATTAATCTTTATAAATGTATTCACAATAAATTTTCATATAATTATATCTGTGCAAAATTATTTAATTGTAATCAAATTATTTGAAATAATCATGTAGAATTATATATACATATAATGTATATTTTAATATATATATATATGTATATTGCTTTTTGGTCACACCCACCTATGCTCAGAGGTTACTCCTGGCTCTGCACTCAGGAATCATGTCTAACAAACTCGGAGAGTCTTGGGTCAGCAGCATACAAGGCAAATGCCTTCCTTACCTACTATACTATTGCTCCAGCCCCAATTTAATATATTTTCTTATTGAGCAGTCCAAAAGACTCATTTAATTTTTACATTTGAATGTGCTTTAATAGCATTTATTTCTTATACGCTTTTTATATCACAGGAAGAAAATATTTAGATTATATTAGTATCAGTGTTTTTACCCTAACTCATATTTGCAGCATTAAAACATTAGTCATAAACTTATATTTCACGGTTTATAATAATTGATGTTACTTTTGTTATTGTCATTAGTTACATAAAAATCAAGTTGTTTCTTTCTTTGGCGGCACTTATTGTGCAGGAGAAGTAAGTGATAGTCTGTATTACCATCTACAATTACAACTAGACTGATAAAAGTTATAGCTACAATCTACAATTAAATGTGTCACCATTGCTAGTGGCCAATACCATAGGATACTTTCAGCCAACTTCAAGAGCAGTGAGAAATGTATTTCAGGAAAAGATAACTGTTTTGCATTTATAAAATAGCTTAACTGCCATGAGGTAGAAGCTAGAGTGCATCTATCAAGAGACTTGTAAAATATGTCTGGTAAAATTTAGAAAGTACAATTTAAATTTTTGCACATACCTCTAATCTACCACAAGTGTAGTTGAACCAAGGAAGGGTATGTTTAATTTGTAACAAAAAAAAAAGCTGCATGAAAAATATTTTTAATATTGTATTTGTTTGGTAATAAAATTTTCATTCCCGTTTATTTTCTGACATAAAATAAGAATAACTTAAAAGATTTATATTCTTAAGAAAGAATAACTTTTGGGCAAAGTTTAAATTTAGAGTGCTTTACTTTATCCTCAATTTGAGAATAAAATCTGGATGTTGCTCTAAGACCTTTCAATATTCCTGTACAAAATTCAATATGATAACTTTTGGGTTCTACTATATAAAAGAAAAATTGTCAAAACATCAAAATTTTGTTGTTTAGCATCCTGATTTATACTATGAAGCAGAACTAAATTTTTATTAAATTATTTGTGTTACTATTACATAACAGTTTATTATAATTGGTACACTTAAAATATTTAAAAGACATTTTATTTTATAATAGGAAAAACATTTTGTTCTATTTATGACATTCTCAGTGGTGCTCAGAGTTTATTCCTGACTCAGTGCTTAGAGTCATTATTGACAGGAACTTGGGAACCATTAGTGGTACTGTGAATCAAATCCAGATAAGCCACATGTAAGGAAACTGTCTTATCTGTTGTTCTTTCTTTTCTCTCTGGCTCAGTATACACATTTTAAGGTTCTTTTTTGTTTAGACTAAAAAGGTCACTATAACAAAATAAAGAGAGGTAACTTGGGGAACTGATTTTTAATGAACAGGAAGCAGCCTGAAAACTATTTACCTGCAAAGTGATTTATCAATGAAAAAAATAAACTGTCTCAAATCAGATTCTACAAAAAAAATAGGTGGAACAATACAATGCAGATTTTATTCCTAGGACCCAATGAAGACTCATTTCTAGAAACAATTAATGAGATTTTAACAAAGAAACAGATCCTTAGAACAAATATCAATTTCATATTATTTACAATGGAAAGAATTCCTGAATGTGCTGTTCCCCACATTTTTTTCTTCTACAAAGAAAAATTGTTATTGTCGATTTTCTCTCCTTATGGAACATTTTTACTTTAGGTGAATGGTTTAGCTTTGAAAAATGCTGATTTTATTTCAGCTTATTTATCCTTCCCTTGGTGTTGAGTCAACCTGGTGACTAGCCTTGATTAACTGACTTGGGCAGTGATTAATAGTCAATATCTGTAAACTTCAGTTTCCACATCTTGAGAGAAATGGCTGCTTCCCTGTCAGTATCTGAGTGATTAGGTAATCTAAATGAAGACATGTAAAAGATCAGTCCATCTTGGATTTTCCAGCCCCAGTTGAGATCCCTCCTGTGACAATCACACAGTAATCCAAAAATCAGCTTTGTCCAATCACCTGACAGAAAACAGGAGAAAATAGTAGCACTGTTCTTCGATGTCACTGTCAGTTGTGGATGCTCTTATTACTAAGCTAGTAATTAAAGCGACTTTGAAATAAAGTGAAATCACAAAAATATATTTTGTCTTTTGTGGGTAGCATTAACTATCATTATTCCCTGTTGGTTTTTTTATTCTTTGAAATTATTTTTCTGCTCACAATTTTTATTTTCCCTTTTGTCTCTGAAACTTTGTTAAATATTAACATGAGACAAGGACAAATGTCCTTCTCCCAAGGTCTAAAGAGAAATGATTTATCCTCCAGGTTACCCTTTCTGCATAAAGCCTAACCCTTTTTGTGTTTATGATTGCAGATAAACTAGATTGTATCAGGAGAGTTCCAGTCCAAGATGGGATATTATTAATCATTCTGGTTCCCACTGCCACTAATCTGCCTTTTTTTCCCAGTTTTTTTCCCCTTAAAATCTCCTCCTTGTTGGGGCCAGAGAGATAATACTGTGGTAGGGCATTTGCCTTGCATTGCAGCAGATCCAGTATGGACGATGTTTCAACTCCTTGGATTCCATATGGTTCCCCATGCTGCCAGGAATGACTTCTGAGCTATCCCTGAGCTCTGCCGGGTATGAACCCAATAACAAACAAACAAACAAACAAAATAAAAAAAATAAAAATAAACTACTCTTTGTGTTCATGCTCACAGGATTATTTTCTTGAGGACATGAGTTCACTGTCTCTATAGTTACCTGGCTATTAATTAATCTTTTTTATCAACAACAACAACAATAACAAAAAAAAGCCCATGTCTATATTTGACTAATCTGATCAATGAGTGGCAAAGAATCCAACCCTTCATGGTCACCAAAACAACAACAACAACAGCATCAACAATAACAATTCTATGGAACATATTATTTAAGTAAGTAATACCACATGTCAATGTCAGCCATTTTCTATAAGGAAAATTTTGTTGTCTTTGTATTTTTTCTTCTGCATAGTGGTCAATATTGGACAGTATCAATTCAAACTATAATTAATCAGCAAAGCTGTAGTTTATACATATTATATATACAGTAATTTATTTTATTCACTGAGAAAATAAATTTATACTTTATTCTATTGAAAGAGGGCTACTATTGATATAAACTGCTATGTTCTACATATGTAGAAGTTTAGACTTTGATATTTTGCACAATACTTTTATGTGGTCTTATAGGGAGAAAAACTCTAACTTTTAAGCCTAATTTATAATTTTTGAGGAAAATAATCTTCTCATTGCTTATATATGTGAGAATTCTCAGTTACTTGTCTATAATAAAATGACTCTCTAATTAAAATAATAAAATATTTCATCCTGAAAACATAGATGAGAAAAATTGTGACTCTCTAAAATGCTGAGAGAAGGGTAATTTGGAATGAATTTGGAAATATAAAAAACAACCTCCAGCATTTGAGTTAAATCCAGAAATGACAAACATGTTATGTAGCTATGGTTTTATTTCTGCCTACATGCTGAGATGAAAATGGAGATGTATATTGATCAAACTGCATAGAGCACATACAGGAATTCCTTCAGGCTGTTATTATACTATAATGAATGTCCATAACTCAAAACACATTATGATGTGCTTGGAAAATTCTTATAGGATGATGGTTGTGTTTTGTTTTGTTTTGTTTTGTTTTTGTAATTTTTAAGGACATTTTATTATAGTTAGAAATACCAAACATGATAGAGAATTTATTTTAAAATTCAAATATATAAAATAAAATTGAATATTTATACTTCTTGTTTATAAATTATTAAAAATATGAATACACTTGAAGATAATGTAATATACATTTAGTTTTGCACAAAATTCTTAGTTCTTAGTCACTTACACACTTTTCTGTTGCTTTGGCATTAATGCATTTGTTTGTGGGCCACATCTGTAAGTGGTAGGCAGATGTGGTGAGAGTGATACTACATTTGCATTTGTGTTTAGGGCTTGATGTTAGGATATTGGTTTGTCTGAATTGAATTTTGATAGCCTACATACAAAGCATTTGGTCAGTCCAAGTGACGTTATTTCCCTAATTAAATCTGAGTTTATGGGCATTAGATAGTGGTGCTTACATCTACTCCCTACTTACTTCTTACTTCTTGGTGGTACTTCCAGCTTAGTGGAACATGTGATACCTGTAATAGGACCACAACTCTCATAATGCAAAGCATGTACTCTATCATTTTGAGCTATGTATAAGGCCATAGAATATATCACATGATTGTGTGAATAATTGAAAACAGATACCTGATATTTGCTTGGAATATAATTTATAATTTTAATTTAAATGATAAATGACAGTGGTTAATGACATTTTATATCTACAAAGGTCATATAATTTAATAAATCCAACACAAGAGTATTTTACCCACTGGAGTAAAAAAAAACAAGATGTAGGAACCATGATAACAATTCTATTTTTTATGCTCTTAAATAAAATAATGGTTATCTTAAGAAATATAGAAGTTCCATCTCTTATTAAGAATATTGCAATGAGTAAGGGGAAATTATATTCTGCTAAAGTTTTGATTTGCCTCTGTTGGTTTGTTTGACGGACATCCCCAGAAATGCTCAGGCATTCCTCTTAGCTTTACACTCAAAAATTACTCCTGATGTTACTTCATGGACCATATGGTATGATGGGGATTCGAACCTGAATTGGTTGCCTAAAAGGTGTTATACCTGCTGTACAATCTCTCCATCCCTTTATTTGCTTTTTAATTGTAATGATACTATCTATACAAATGTTACTGATGATGTAGGTATAGCAAGAGACTTTTGTCAACTTTTGCCCCATCAATTATTAAAATTGACTGAATTGAGCTGCATTTACATAATAATATATAATGTTATATATCAACATGTAATATTAATTATATAATATAATGTTATTATAATCAATATGTCATATTATATATTAGGTCATAAATATATTGTGTGATCATGCATTTATGATATATTATATATTGATATTTTGTAGTATAATATATTATATAACATTAATATTCTATTATATACACTTGTATATTATATGCTATATATTATAAAAATGTATTTTATATATAATGTTATGTATTGTATATAATTATGTTTTATTATATTATATTGTATTAAAAAATCTGCATTGCAAGTGACTGACTGACTCTGCATACAGTCCCCAAGGCCCAGTAGAAAGGATTCCTCAATTAAGACCTTAATTTAAACCACAGAACTTTTAAATTAATTGATTTGATTAAAATGATTCAAATTTTAAGCTAACTAGAAATGAACTCTAAGATTATTTTCTGCATGAAAATTAATGAAAAATTAAGATATCAATTTGAGTTCTAAGCAGAAGAAATTTTTTAGATTACACAAAGAAAATGGAATGTTTGTAATCGATATTAATACTAGGGCCAACAGCTATAATTATTTTAAATATTTTATAGGGACATAATAAATATTCATAGGAATGAATCTAAGAGCATTATATCATGTATTAAATTTTCAGAAAAGTCTGCTTATTTCTTAAATGTGCAATTGAATATTATCAGACTTCCATAACACATATATCTTATACCCCAAGATCAAACTGGTCTGAGAATTAAACATTAAAATTAAGGTGATTTGGCCTTTTCAGGTCAAAATACATTACTATGAAGGAGTCCTTAAAAACTTTCTTAAGGCTCAATTGTATAAAGATAATACAGAATAAAATATTACATTATATAATACAGAATAATATATATAAAAAAGTAGTCTGAGCAGTGATTTAATTACATAGGTACTGTTGTATTAAATAATCATTACAAAGTCCTGGATGGTGCATGATGGATGGTGCCTGCCGCCCCTTTAGGCAAGCAGGTCTGAGGATTCAGAATAAGGGCGAGGAAATGATCCACAGGCCGTCAGTTGAAGTTAGGAGACGCAGCTTTATTATAAGGCCCTAATCGCCATGTGCATATGTCACATGGCTTCTAAGCTAAACAGCATCTGCATTCATGCTGTCTCTGCTCTCTCTGTCCGGTTCCTGCATCTTCTTCCTGCTCCTCCTCTTGCTGAGCCTCTCAGTCTTGCTATTCTCTCTGCCTCTCCCCATGAGGCAACCCCTATGTTACCATAAACCATAAACCCCACCCATCAGTGGGCTGGTCAGACCATCAGGCAAGATTAGCATTTTGCTTTGGGAGAGGTAACAAAGAACTACTTTAACAGGCTTATAAACTTAAGTATTAATAAGTGAAATTGAAACTATGCTAATATATTGAGACATAAAATGCTCCTATCCAACATAGATCCAGGATTATAGTGTTTATTTTACTTTTGTAAATAAACTCTATATTATAAAAGGGTGAATCTTTAGAAATGAGGGCAAAGATATTATTTAGAAGTAAGACATTTAAATATACAAAATGAATATTATGCAGCCCTCAGGAGATATAATGTCATGACATTTTCCTATACATGGATGTACATGGAATCTATTATGCTGTGTGAAAAAAGTCAGAAGGAGATAGACACAGAATAGTCTCACTCATCTATGGATTTTCAGAAAAATTAAAGACATTATTGTTATAATGCCCACAGACAATAGAGTTGATGGCTGCAAGGACTGGCTCAAAATATGAAGCTCACCACAAAGAGTGGTAAGTGAAGTTAGGGAAATAACTACACTAACAACTAGCATGACAATGTTAATGAATGAGAGAAGAATGCCTGTCTTGAATACAGGCAGGAGTGAGATAGGAGAAGAGTGGGGGGCAGGAATGTTCCACTGGTGAAGGGGACTGTTCTGTTTATTATTGAAACCCAACTACAATCATGCTTATAATAATGGTGCTTAAATAAAGATTTTATAAAAAAATAAAATAAAATAAAAGTAAAACATTTGGAGATTACCATTGGAATTCTTACTGGATTCAAGAAACATGGGATAGTATTTAGGTCTTATGACTTATAACTTTAATAAATCTTCATTGAAATGTAGAACAATAATTAAACTAAAATTTTTATAATAGGTGGAAAATAATTCTAATGGTAAATTGATTAAAGAGATCCCAATAAAAATGATGTGCACAAAACCAGAATAGATCATCAAATTGAGGTGATATTTTCAAACTGGAGTTTACTCAGAGTTATGCTTCAATAGAAAAATTTCAGCCTTACATGACACAGAAAATGGTGGGGTCTATTACCCAAAGACAGAAACTGTGATCTATAAGAAAAGTTATATTTTAAACATTTATTAGGATCAAGAAATAAATTTCAATTTTATGACTGATGACATCATCAACAATACATTTTCTCTAGCATTCATTTTTAGAAAGCAATAAATAGCTTTTGGAGTTTAAAAAAAGTCAATCAGCACTGTAACAATTAGCCAGAAGCTTTCCTAGAATTAGATTAGTTTTAATCTAAACCTTAAATAAAAATTTTACTAATATTATAACACAGTTTGCTTTTTTCAATAGAAGCAACATTTTAAATAGTGTTCAAGAGATAGTACAGCAGTTATGGTGCTGGTCTTGTGCATGGCTGACCTGGGTTCAATCCCTGGCACCCCATATGATACTTGGATGCTCTTCTAGAGTAAATCCTGAGTCCAGAGGCAAAAGTATGACCTGAGCCCGCTGTATCTAGCAAAAAATTAAATATAATAATAGTCTATAAGATGAACATACACAAATTAAAGAAGGAAAATATTTGATTTATTTCATTTAGAATTAAACAAGTTGAAGAAAAAGTGCACTTTTACACTTTCTTTGAATGTAAGAAACACAAATATAAGATAATCTAGGACAGTATTTATAGTCCTTGGACATAAACGGCACATCTCAATATTCATAGTACTGGATTTCAGAGTTTATAAATTAATTTACTACTCTTAATCCTCCCCCAGCTTCACAGGACTATGTGTAGGTGCTTCATTCTACCTATCCAATCATTGCATGCATGACGTGTGAGGAGGGCATCTTACATTCCATTTCACATTTTAAGAGAAACCTCACAAAATGAGTCTCATTTATATCTAAAGCCAATTTTTGATTGATGAGTTTATAATTTAGAACAAATCATTTTTTTACAACCTAAATTTATTTTACACATAGGCTGAATACAGAGAATTCTGCTATATAAAGAATAATGGGACAGGTAGTTGTTAGGATCTTCAATGTAGCGCACATATCCTTGTGTAATCATCTGAATGTGGAAAGGACTTTTGACTTGTTGGTAATTAATAGAATATGGCTACATAATAGGTTAAATAATAGTACATATTTGTTTTTATATGTGAAATAGTAACCTATTTTGCTACACTTATCTCTCTTCCTACTATTTTGAAGAAGCAAGTCGTCATAATGAGAGTATTACACAAAGGATCAAAAGATGGGTCCAGCAAAGAACCAGCAACAATATGGTGTCCTCAGTGGAGAAGCCTTCAAAGTAATTAAAACCTGCCAACAACATTATGAAAGTTTAGAAGCAGCTCATTGCTGATTCACCTTCGAAATGAGAACACAACTCTAGCCAAACTATTATGGGCATCATTGTGAGAGCTTGAATCAGATGACTCAGCTAAATTACACTCAAACTTTTGACCTGCAGGTATTTTAATACAATGATATTGGTTGTGCCTTATCTTAAGCCACTAAATCTGTGATAATACCATTATGAAACAACTGATACTATAATGGGACTTTTATGATGATTCAGTAATAATGAAAGAAAATAAAAACAAACTAAACCAAGAAAATCTAATTATTTTTATCCACTAAGTAAAAAAAAACCAACTGAGTACATTTAAATATTGAGCTGGATTTATTAAAATACTTGTTTTTTAGGCAATACCCCATTTGGTTAGTGAAAGTGTGTTCAGAGGAGTCATACAGCATTGTATTTATAAAGAATTAGAATGATGTGTTATTAAAAAAATAAAGCAATGCCTTTAGGCAAGGTCACTTTCCTAAGCAGAAGACAATATAAATAGGGTTCTCTTAACCTGCAGAAGAATCACAGGAATTAACAACAGCAACAAAAAAAATCCTTATTAAGGTGTTTAAATTTTTGCTTTAGGAAGAAACTGAAATGACATTTAGGTTAGGTGTTAAGTCATTGTAGTTTTATCACAAACCAAACCATCTGTAGTCCATTATTTCTCATTTTCTCTCCTTAAAAATATCATATCTTAGTTTACTTCTTTGGAAAATATACTGAAAACAAGTAATTTTAACTAAAATACTATATTTTATGTCTTAAATATATTAATACAATCATTTTGTGATTATAAAAATGAAAAGAAATATTTATATGGAGAGACATTTATCTTATCAACATTGATATAGAAAAAGGTACTGGTACATGTATATTCTGGTAAGAATTTCCTTATAGAGAATATTTTTGTTTATTGATGATTTTTATTTTATTATTTTATGAGATAGACCAAACCCAATGTGGCATTCAAGAACTACATTTAATTAACTGGGAATCACTCCTGTTAGTGCTTGGAACCTGGTGGTGCTAGGGAACAAATCTGGACCTCACTTCCTCACTTGTATAATACCATCTGACCTATGGACTATATCTTCAACTCTCGGCAGATAAGTATTATTAATTAGCATATTAAAAACTCAGTGCAAAGATAAAGATCAGAAATTTATATTTATGTTGCTACCTTCTGATATCCATTAACATAAAGATATAGAATCCAGATGAAACATGTTTATTGATATTGACTTTTTTTTTAGTTTTGCATCACACAGGTGATGTTTTGGGATAATTTATGGCTCTTCATTCAAGAATTACTCAAGATGATGTTTGAATATGATGCTTGGGTATTATAGGATATGCCAGGGATGGAACTTGAATTAGGCTCATACAGGTGCCCTACCTTCTGCATTCTTACTCTGGACTCTTGTCATTTATTTTAATACCATTTTATTTAAACTTAATCTTAAGTTTTTTCCTATATTTTTCAGATTTCCATGATCTTAACTTTTAGAATACTGATTCAGGTGGGTTTTTCGTTGGCCTTCATTCTGGAAGTCTCAGATATTTCATGATACTTAGACTCAGTTAAGCAGCTTTACTAGAGATACATTACAGTGATTGATATGTTTGCCTTTGTAAGTGGCTAACTGTAGTTTGCCCCTCAACACAAACTATTCTTTGCCAGCATTGATCACTGCATATATAGCTAGGAGAAAGCATATCTGCATATGACAAAATAAGATAATAAATAAAAAATAACAAAAACCTATTTAGCAATCATAGCATGTATAATAAAATTGGTGCTTTCATCTGAATCTATCAATGTATGCTACTTCACCTATTTCATTGTTTTCTGATTTTTATTTTAAACATATTTAATAACTAATGAGACCTCTTCACCTAGAATTTTCAACAATAGGCATGGTATAGAAACTGTTCGACAGATAACAGGGTTTCATAGTTATAACTTATTAAACATAGTTGGAATCCACACCTCCATCATGACATAATTAAAATTCTATCCTTAATTACTGGATAGATAGTAGATTTTGACCAGATATCACTGGGCCTTTTAGCTTCTTCAGTAGTGTTGCCTGTGCACAGAGCCATGAATAAGTTTTGAGTAAGGGTGTAGTAAAATATATATATATATATATATATATATATATATATATATATATATATATATATATATATATATATATATATATATATATATATATAAAATAGGGGCCAGAGCGGTGACACAAGCAGTGCTTGCCTTGTACGCGCTAATCTAGGACAGACTGCGGTTTGATACCCAGTCATTCCATATGGTCCCCCAAGCCAGGAGTAATTTCTGAGTGCATAGCCAGGAGTAACACCCTAGCATCACCGGGTGTGGCCCAAAAAGCAAAAAATAAAAAGAAGATAGTAAACATATGCAGTTGAATGTTTGCTTTTTTTTTTTTCCAGGGGAGAGCGTGAACGCAGTCCCCCACTACCACAAATTATGCAGTCGAGTTTCCCACATTTGGGGAAATCGCAGGGGTCAGCACATCCGGAGTGCAACGAATAAGCCTCACCCTGGGAAAACCACCTTCATGATCATGGTATCTCCCCTGCCAGGTAAGTATACTTTGTTACATAAAAATATATACAGGGATAGTCTAGTTCCTTCGTTAGACCAGAAAAAGTTATATTGGTAAAAGTAAAAAAGTAAAAAAATAGTGCATAAATATATTTTTTAAATTACCTTAAATTTTAATAATATAACATAGTGGTAGTTATTTGATATAGTATAAAGATCTTAGAAATCTTATTCTAGAGATATTTAAAATTCTAGAACTACTCTCGATTTATATTTTACTAGATTACATTTATTTTTTAAAGGAAAAGAAGTGTTATAGCCAGAGAGATAGTACAGACATGAAAGTACTTCTCTGGTAGGAGACCAGCCTGTTTAAAATCCTGGCAGATAGATAGATAGATAGATAGATAGATAGATAGATAGATAGATAGATAGATAGATAGATAGATAGATAGATAGATAGATAGATAGAATTTGTATATGTGTATATACATATATAAACATTATGTAACTGTCGGTTTACATAGTAAAACAAAGTGAAATATATATTTTTCACTATGCTATAAAAAAACCTCCTGCACTGAAGTGATTCCATTTTTCTTTACTAACAATGAAATGAAATTTTGAGTATTCAATTTTTTTAAAGCCCCATCTGGTGTTGATTCTGGATTAGATTTGTTCTCAGATTAAACATTACCATAAATGCACTTATATATTTATATATTTTCTAGATAATATATAGAAGTTTCTATTATAGATGCCTTTAATTTTGCACGTGTCAGACTAAAGAGGAATACACATATATACATGCATTTGTATATATATGGTAATATGCATATGTATATGTGGTAATATGCATAGAGGATATATAGTTCTTTGATTTTGTAACTTCTGTATCATTATCAAAATAATGTAATATAAATAATCAATACTTAAACTGATCATTTGTTTAATAATTATATTATCTATTTATATTGGTGTAGTATTTTTATGGAATAACTATATAAAAATATTGGGGAGTATATTGATGCCTGCCTTATAGGATTACTCCTTGTGGACTTTGGTCACCCTATGGAGTTCTTGGGAATTAACTTTGTCAACCAGGTACATGTACAAGACAAATGAAAAACCCACTATTCAATCTTTCCAGGCCTTTCAGAAACAATTTTTATAAATTAAGAACATTAGAAAATGAACAGTTATGCAAATATTTCCAGCTTCTACTCATAGCACAAAGAATGGTAGCTGAGTTTAAAATAAAGGTTTGGGAGCCCAAGCAATAGCACAGTGGTAGGGCTTTTGCTTTGTATGAGACCAACCCAGGACTGATCCAACTTCTATTCCCAGCAATCCCATATGGTCCTCCGAGCTTCCAGGAGCAATTTCTGAGCACAGAGCCAGGACTAATCCCAGAGCCACCATGTGTGACCCAAAAATAAATAAATAAATAAATAAATAAATAAATAAATAAATAAATAAAATAAAGTTTTGTTACATATTTTCTAAACTACCTAAAACATTTTCTGAACCTCTAAACTTATCTGTGACATCATATGAATTGTGAGGACTAAAAAAGAAATTTATATTTTATGTAATCATTTTCCTTCTCCTCTGCAATATCTAGTCATTATAGGTAAAGGGTTGAGCATTTTAGGTGTCTAAATAAGTCGTAATTGACCTGCACAGAGTTACTTGTCATTCTGACTTAAAGAATAAACATATTAGAAATATTCAAGATGCTGAAACAAACCATATTACTATAAAAATAAAATTAATGTGGAGACTGAATTTAAACTCCTGGTAATATTAATTCTGTATTCCATCCATCCACGCTACTACATAAAAACATACTCTCTTCTATTTATTTTTTGTTCAAAATGGAGTTTATATAGCTTGTTGAACTTTTCACCTCTTTTACTTACTGAAATATCTCATTAATATTTTTCATCTGATGTTATATTTATTCCTTTAGTAAAGACAGAGATCAAAAATAGTCTTATGTAGTGATTAAAAAATGAAAGTACTTAATTGCCTATGGTTGTTTCCAGGCATCAACAAGGCCATTTTTATTATAGAAATATTGTTTATCATTTTTAATGTTGACTTGATATTTGCAAATATAGCAGGGTTTTTGCATTTGTAATCTTTGCATTGGAAAAATGAGAACAGTACATGATTATATAGATAGGTTAGTATAAAATATGATAGATTTTTCATAGATTATGATCAAATTAAGTAAATTTTTGCAGAAAAATTTTCTTACTGTATTTATGGACCACACCTAATGATGCTCAAAGAATATTCTTGATTCTTTGTACAGGGATCACTACTAGAAGGGACCATAATGAGATGCCAGCAATCAAACCCAAGTTAGCCTTGTGAAAGGATAACACTCAACTTGCTCTATTAATTCTCCTTGCAAAACAATTTTAATAGAACTGCGAAACCTACTGTAATAATATATTTATATACCTGATAATAATGTTAAAATGAAATCAGACAAATGTTACTTTTGAATAGCACAAGCGAAATAGTTTGTATATTCAATAGTAGTAGTGGTGAGTTGGTTTTCTCTTAAAATGACAAACTGCAGAGCCTTAAGAGATACTTCAGAGGTATAAAGCTTACTTTGTTTGTCACAATGAAATCTCCAGAACCATACATAGTTGCCTGTGCATCACTGGGGAATGTCCCCTAAGCACAGAGCTTAGAATAGCCCTTGATTCATTTAGAGTGGCTGTTTCTACCCTACAAATCAAAATAAATGGAACCATTGCAGAGCTTTCATATTATGAATACAGCTGTAACCACACAATTTAAATATTGTTTAAATAAAATTATTTGACAACATATCCAAAATTTTAAGTAATAGCAAGCATCCTATTAAGGATCATTTTATTTGCAAGGTTCATGCAAGAATAAAAACTACTACCTCTTAAAAAACCATTGAATGACTTCCAAGAGTTGAGCAACCTGAGAAATCATAGGTCAAAGCCAATTAATCAATATGGGTTTGTACCTCCCATCTAAACAAAATGAATGTCCAGATGCCCTACTGCAAATCAATTTTCTGATTATTGTGACTTTTAGCTCCATGGTTTGTACACTAAAAATATCAAATAAGTAATGATTTTTAAAAAATTATCCTCACTACTTTCAGAGATATTATGAAGATTACAGTGCAGTAGCTCTTTGCTTTAGGATGGTAATTGCATATCATCAAAAATAATGTTTATATTAACTCTGATTGTTTCTTCTTTTGGAAGTCAGAGATTATTACTTTGGGTTTAGAAAGGGGAGAGGCATTGAGTACTATGGGGGATTGGGACTCATTTTTAACTATTGTTTGGTATTTGATAATACTATATTATAGAGCAAGCTTAACTTTTTTTAAATATAATTTATATTTTGAACATAGTGGCTTACATATTGTTGAAAATAATATTTTAGGTACATATTTACATAAAATCAAGGGGATTCCCATCACCTGGAGAAACCCCATATCTCTTAGGCCAAGCTTAACTTTTAACTTTGTTAAATAGTTTAAAGTACTTGCCATTGACTATATTGCTACTTTCCTCCTTTCTAATAAAGCCATATAGCATAGTAAAAAGTAATACACCACCTCTTTACCTGCCCTCCCTCAAATGTAAGGTAGTCTTTTGCACCACTTTGGTCCCATAAAAATTTCGCTAATTTCATTTTATTTCTTTTCCTTTTTTTTTTTTTTTGTGGTTTTTGGGTCACACCCGGCAGTGCTCAGGGGTTACTCCTGGCTCCATGCTCAGAAATTGCTCCTGGCAGGCACGGGGGACCATATGGGACGCTGGGATTCGAACCGATGACCTCTTGCATGAAAGGCAAATGCCTTACCTCCATGCTATCTCTCCAGCCCCTTCTTTTCCTTTTTTTTTTAAATTTATTTATTTATCTTTTTTAAATGTTTGTCCTACATATATATTTGTGAGCACATACATTTTTAATCCCCCCCCCTTTTTTTTTCTTCGTTTTTTGGTATGTGACCTGTGTCTGTTATCCCATCAGTCCACCCACGAATACACAGACATTATAATGTAGCACCACTTCCCCCTACAAAGGCACACTAAGTAAAGGGGAAATTTTACATTTAAAAAAAATAAAAGAGAGCTCTTATCTACTAGAGATAGGAACTCATAGTTGTTTAAAATATAGGGATATTTCCTGCCTTGAAAATATGTCATGTGGAATCAAATTAGACCTCAGGTGATTAGATACCATTCATCCAGCCTTGAACCCTGGATCCCCGACATAGAAACGGCACAGCTCTTCACAACAGCTGCAGGAAACAAACTCCATCCAGGACGGCCTTAATACGACGAGACAAACAACAAGGCCCAGCTCTAACATGATATCCTGACAACGAGGAAAATGCGAACATCTTGACCTTAGAGCAGATTAGCCTACCTTACCAACTAACGACAAGACAAAACCAGAAGTCTTGGCACCCTTAGGTAGGACAAAAACCCAAGATCGGGATTTACAGATGACTGGCTGCTTGATCCACGACCAGACTGTATACATCTTGGGACCAATAAATAAGCCCTAGTTTAGGGTTTGAACTATGACCTTCACAAGAATCATGATCCCCAGCCCCAAAGGTCCGGCAGAGACAATTGTAACGGAATGGGGCTTTTGGGAGCACAAAGAAAGACGCTATCCTAGGTGCCACCCTAGGCTCAGTGCAAAGACCAAGATCATCAACCACAGAAGATGGATTAAAATGACACTGAGGTAACAGAACCTCTAGAACCACAAAGACTGACTTCATCATAAGTCCCACCTCAGGATCTGTGCAGATACTGAGACCTCTAAACACAGAGCAGAAGTCTTCCACACACCAAAACAAAACAAAACAAAACAAAACAAAACAAAACAAAACAAAAAAAAAACACCACCGGGAAAGTAAAGGATCCTGAGCAATGTCTAGAGTTGATCCCATGACAGTATGCTCCAAGGACGGAGAAATCCCATATCTCTTAGGCCAAGTGAATTCTTTTTCGAATGACCCCAATATTTACTGTGCCAGGGCAGGAGGGAAAAAACAAAAATACAAAAAGCACAAAACCTTGGTTATTTTTTATATAAATATATATATTACCTTCATTTATTATTGTTATTATTATTTTTGATTTACCAATCTATTTTGGTCGATTTCTCTGTTTGGGTGTGATTATTGAAAGTGTAGTCCCCAATTATACTTATTTTTTTTTCTCTTCCTTTCTTCTCTTTCGTTATGTGCTATGCCATGTTTCTTAATTCAAGACCATGGCGTGATTTTTGTTTGTCTGTTTTTGTTTTTGTTTTTTTCTATTTGTTTGTTTGTTTGTTTTGTCTGCTCTGTGTGGTGCTTATCGATATAGCTGGAGCCCTCACTGGATACTTGACACTTCTTTTGGTACTAGTGGAGTGTTTCACCTACTTTTTCTCCATCTCCCAAATTGATGATGAGAGCCTTTAGAAGGACTCTGCCCATTTTCGGGGTATTAGACTCTTACCCCAGTTTATTACTTTTCTCTCCTTCAAACAAAACCACGCAACTTGAACTAGCTAGTCCTGACTCCAGTTAGAGGGGGAAATAAGGGAGGCATCAAGACCAAACAGGTGCAAGACTACTAAGTAGTGGGTTGGATACAGAGGGGACCACATATTCTAGCCGCCCTGGGGTGAGGGAAAAGGAAAAGGGAGGTAGGACAGAAACGGAGGCGTAGGGAGGACAATTTGGCGATGGGAATCCCCCCTGATTTTATGTAAATATGTACCTAAAATATTATTGTCAACAATATGTAAGCCACTATGATCAAAATAAAAATTTATATTAAAAAATAAAAATAATGATAATTTTTGGAGTAAAAAAAAGTCATTTTCTAAATACAATCTAATTATTCTGAAAAACTGAGTTTAGATACAACAGTAAAAGACTGTCAGTAGTTATATAGACTGATCGTATCTTGTCTAAATGCTAGTAACAAATCAAGCATGATGAGTTATTCAGGATGATGTGGTCCAAATGACAGATTTTATACAGCAGTCTGGACTTGTTTCAGAGTCTATTGGGGTTCATTGAAAAGTAGTAGCATGTTAGATCATTCAGTAAGTGGTCTGGAACAACATACCCCAACGGATGATGCACTGACTCTGAATTTCAAAGAAGGCACATTAGGACTATTAGATTATAGGAGGTCCAGATGCAGTAATTTACCTTTTAACATAGAAAAAACATATCAACATTCTTCACATCACTGAACTTTAAGAAGAAATGCCAGTGAAGTGGAATCTTGTTGATTTTTTAATTGGATTTATTTCCCATCCTCTGACTTCTATATCTTACTAATATGTGCAAAGTATTTATATTTCCTGCTTACAAGATCCAACTAGCCTAATATGATAATCAGCGTCTTCATCCAAAACATGACGGGTTGTGGAAAGGAAAGTTTTTAAGATTTTTGCTAACTAAAATATAGCATAGGGATAGGGAATAGTTATATTTCTGAGGGACCATATAGGCTCCACAAATGTGCTGACATCCTATAAAGAAGGGAATGATAGAGACAGAGGAAATGACTTAGGTTCAGGAAAAAAAAATAATCCTAATAAAAGGATTAGATAGTATTCATCAAAAGTACACCTTACAACAAGATATCTTGATAACCAGAAAGTCATCAAGCTTTTGTCAGCTTGCTGCTTTAGTTTCAATTAAAGTTTTTATTTGCCTCTTTGATAAAGAAAAAACATAACTATAACCTTGGAAATGTTTCTCATTATCTCTGAAATCCCGTTTTGAAATATCTTTAATTTTGTAATTTTTGCCCTTTATTTTATCTCTTAAATAAAATTTTGCTTTGTTTTTGCTTATTTGCATTTGGTCATTTGATATCTAGTTCTTCTTTATCAACTTGGCCCACATAAAGAAAAAAATTGAGATAGTGTATCTGCTATAATAGTAAAGAATTAGGGGCCAGAAACCTGGTGCAGAGATGAGAAGTTTGCCTTGCATGCACAAATCTAGGACAGAATGTGGTACTATTCCCCAGGCATCTCATATGGTCCTCCAAGTCAGAGGAGACATCTGAGTGCATAGCCAGGAGTAACCCCTGACCATCATTGGGTGTGGCCCCAAACCAAACAAAAACCAAAAAAAAAAAAAAAAAGAGTAAAGCGTTAAAAAAAAAAAAAAAGAAATAACTGATCTATTTGTTGTAGCTTAGACAAATCATTGCTGATCACTAATGTGGTAAGTGATGGTGCTGGAGATGATGAGAGATTAGGTTTTTACAAACACTACACATTTTTTAATTTTAATTTAATTTTCCTTTCTATATTTGGGGGTTATCTTATTTTGGGGAGGAAATTTTGCCCAGAATATACTCTTGTCTCTGCATAGAGATATCATTTCTTCGAAGTATCAAAGAATCATATCTGGTGCTGGGCTTCCATTTTGAGTCTGTAGCCTGCAAGCAGATATTTACCTGCTATACAATTTCTCTGGCCTCTATATTAATTTTAATATAAAGTGTGGCTAAGTCTGGGACAGTAAGTAAATTGTAATTAACAGCTCATTAAACTCCCTCACTTCAATTGCATACTTCAGTATTTGTTTTTTGCAGATGCCAAAAATAAATTGAATGGAATGTGGTAGGAATCACTCAGTCTGCCATTATTACCCTACTCCTCTAGTCAGGAAACCAAGCTAAGGATTTTGCTAAATTTTTAGACTGTTTAATCAATGTTTGTGTTCTGAACTCCTGAAAATAACTACAGAATGGGATCCTATAGCCACTAGTTCCATTGAGAGTTGGGCATTAGACAAACCTCCAGTAACTTCATTTAACTTTGCTAAAATCATTATATGACTGACAGAAAATACAGAATTGATTAGTGTCCAGGTATTAGAGCTAGTTTAGAATCAGTGTGCAACAAGTCTGAAAACTTAAGAATACTTATCCAAGAGCCTGAATGGTGGCTCAAGTGGTAAGGCTTCTCCCTTGCCTGCACAAGCCTAGACAGACAGCACGGTTTCATCCCCTGACGTCCTATATGGTCCCTCAAGTGAGGAGCGATTTCTGAACACAAAGCAGGATAATCCCTGAGCATCACCGGATGTGGCCCAAAAGGGCAAAATAAGAAAAGACTATGTATATATATATATATATATATATATATATATATACATATATATGTATATATATGTATATATATGTATATATATGTATACATATAACTAGTATGTAATCAAAGTACTAAAAATATGATAGATACTTTCATCAGTAAAAATATTTTCTTAAGGGGATTTGGTTTTAGATATTAAGTCTCTTCAATAATATCTTGTAGCTATAAAACTTGTGTGAGGATATTATAGAACCTGAGTGAGCTCCCTCACACACAAAAAATAAAGACAATAAATGTTCACAATCATTTGTGCACTTATACTGTTTAGATAAGAGTGGTAGAGATATAATCAAATTTTATTGATTTAAACCAAATGCTAAGTTCATGACCTCTCATCAATACAAGAGGAAATTTAAACACTGAATATAGACATATAAGTAAAATGCCATATTAGGATAAAGTCTGGAGAGATATTTTCAAGTTAGGGAGTATTCTTGCTTATGATATTCATAAAAGATATGTTTGGTAAAAACTTAATTTTAGTGTTTTAGCCTTCAAAAATGTAACAGATAATATTTCTATTTTTATTTAACCTGCTTATTTAAAATTATTTTATAAATAAAAATGATAGAAAACCAATGTACTGCTTATTTCCTTCCTAGGGGCATCACAAATCCCTAGCCAAATCCATAGACTTCTTCAAGTAAGACTATTCATAATATTACTTTGACTCCTCCATCCATTACTATAATGATGTTTAATTTGTCTTTGGGGATTAATATTCTGGTACTTAACCTCTGGCATCCTGTGCTCATAATTTACTATACATTTTAGAATCCCATTTCAATGGTAAAGCTCCATGTAATTTGTAATTTGACATTTTTGACCTATAGTATAAAAAAATATAACTCCTTCAGGAGAGTGGTATTCCCTTTACAATTTTTAAAAATTAATTTTTGGTGTAGTGAAACCTTTTTCTTTTAACCCAAAATTAGCACAGAGGTCTTGTATTGTTACTCTATTTTTGACACTTTATTGTTTATTAAGCAATTATGGAATTTCAACTATTTTTATATGTTTTAGACAGACTTTGAATCTAAATGAGCCAAAATAGAGCAAACTGGAAGAAAATTTTCTAACGCTGAAATTATAATATAGGCTTAAAAATCTCTGCTTACTAAACTGATATTGGTATGTTTGATCAAATCTTACATCTTATACCTTTCACCAAGATTCAAAACCCTTCAAATCTATTTTTACATATGTTTAAATATATGTACTTGTTTAAAAATTGTGACAAGTCACATTTAATTTCTTTAATTGTAGGTACTGACTTTGGGTTACTTTAGGAACTTACTCATTTATGCCTATTTAGCATTGGATAGTTCTGTTATTTCTTTTTAGACATGCTGAAATCAAATAATTAATTAAATTAGAAGGCAGGGTGCAATTTTCTCACTGTTGGAGTAAGTACAAACATGTACAAAAGAGTAAATGGGCTGGAGCAATAGCACAGCCTGTGGTACACTTGACTTTCACTTGGCTGACAAAGGTTCTATTACTGGCACATTATATGGTACCCCAAGCACCATAGGAATAATCGCTGATTGTAACATCAGAAATTTTTACACTTCATCCCTGAGTACAATTGAGTGTGCCTCCCCCCAAGAAAAAACAAGCAACAAATTTAGAGAACAAACTATGTGGCAATCATCTTTGTGATAATACTGTATACGTGTTTGTCTCTGTGTGTATTTTGGGGGCCTTACTCATTAGTGTCAGGGCTTATTCTTGACTTTGCACTCAGGGATCACCCTTGAAAGACTCAGGGGACCATACAGGGTGTCAGAAATCAAACCTGTGTCTGCCACTTGCAAGATAAACACCCTATCCATTGTACTATCACTACATCCCTATGAAATATTACTTTTAGAAGAATTTGTAAGTGTGGAGTTGTATAGATTGATATATAGATATTTTTAAATATTTATATAACAATGTCTAGATAAAAATTAATATATAAAAACCTTTCATTTAATTGTCTTCTGAGATTGTCCAGAATTAAAAATTTTATAAACAATGGATATCCTGTACCCAGACCTTACTTTCTTTTTTTTTTTTCACAGCATTATTTATGGTACATAGTGACAACGAATGAGGGGCACTCCCACCCCAGTGCTGTCCTCCCTCCACCCCCGTTTCCAGCATGCATCTCATATCTCCCTCCCTTTCCCCCCAGAATACTAGTGCAACTGGTCTCCACTTTATAACTTGTTGTAGATTGTCTATTCTGTTGTCGTTTGAGATAAAAAGGATAAGAAGAAAAAAGAAAGAAAAAAGAAAAAAAAGAGAGAAAAAAAAGGAAGAGAGAAAAAAATTGGCCGCAACTATCAAAAAAAGAAAGAGAAAAAGAAGAAAAAAATACACCTGGCTAATGAGAAAAGAAAAAAAAAATCACCAAAATAATCACAGTAGTGAAAACGGAAGAGAAAAGTGGAGAAAAGAAGGAAATTAAAGTAAAAAACTAACAAATCAAAACAAAACAAGAAAAAGAAGGGGTGCTGCAGTAGTAGGGTTTGGCATTCCCTCCACTTTTTTTTTGTATAGGCACAGTAAGCATTGGGAGATAATGGGAATTCCCGTGGCCTAGGAGATTCAGGGCTTCTCCATCCTTGAAGTATACCATCATGGGATCAACCCCTGGCTCCATAGGTGTTCATTAACTCGTCTCAAGGGCTTTGTATGTGGTGCCAGGAAACTTTCCTCTCAGTTGTGGGTGAGACAATGAGGCCACTGTATCCAGCGTTCTTGGCATTTGTACAGATCCTAAGACAGGGTCTAGGTTAGAGTCTTTATGGTTCTAAAGGTTCTGTTCCACCATTATTGTGTACAGTATTCTGTATCAGATGCTCCCTGTTTTCATTTAGTCCCCAAGCCGAAGAATGGGATATTATGGATCTCAGGGTTCTGCTCAGTCTCTGTTGTCCAAGTTGGGCCTCTGCAATAGAAATCCTTTTTTTTTTTTTTTAATTATTTTTAATAAGAGTTCTGGTCCACAGTCTAGGGCAGGGTTTTCCTTATTGGTCCCCAGGATAGTTCTGCCCAGTCACAGCTGTCAAAGTCAGTTTTCTGTACATGGTGCTCTTATTTTTCGCTGTTCAAAAGACAGTACATCTTCTGGTTTCCATCCAGTGTTAGGTGAGGTGATAAGACGAGTTGGTCTTGGGTCAAGTTTGTCATTTCCTCATTGTCATATCATAACTGGTACAAGTTAGTGCCAGAGCTGTGCTATAATTCTCCCAATGGAGTTGGGTCCTGGAGTTGTTGCCCAGAGCTGTTTCAGTTCTACATCTGGGATCTGGGGTTTGGAGTTGAACTGCCACTGTCCAATCTCCTGAAGACTGGATTGTATCCACATGACACATGTCCAGGATGGGAGGCACCCTAGTGTTATAAAAAGTGTAAGGTCTTATCCCTAGAATATAAGATCTTGTTTCTGTGTCTATGGTTTCCCCTTGTTTACTGTGCCCATACAAAACGTATGATTTCATGTTGGATTGCTGGTGCTATTCTGGATAAGGATGACTGGTTATACTCACACTTTCTGTGGTCCGTTTTTGATCTGCCATTTTATCCCAAACAAGGCTTTAGTACAAAGCAGCACCAAAAATGATAATGATAGCAAAAATATGAATACATTAAAATAGAACAGGTAAATAAACCTGTGTTTAAAAAGAAAAAAAAAGAAAGAAAGAAAGAAAGAACAAAAAGCTTTTTGAAGACAACAGGTGATAGTTGAGTTTGAGACATGCCTTGCGGCATTACAGAATCCTATGTTGTCCATGAACTAGGGGTTTTGCTAAAGCTTATTCCGGTATCATGCAACAGACCATAGTTTGATGGGGGCGAGAGGGGCCACCAAGCATGGGTCAGCGGGCGTGCTGGTTGTAGTTCTTTGTTGAGGCATGAGATGGGGACCAAGAGGGTGTCTTTCAATGAGGAGCTGGATGGTGGTCTGTTGGGGCAGAAGGTCAGTCTTGGTGTCTACCCAGTTAGGAACTGAGGATAAAGATGGTTAAATAAGGGGAAGATAATGATTCAGGGTTGGGCGATGAGGGGGTAGGAGAGACACAGGGGTGAGGGGAGAGGCAATACATGCTAGAGACTATATACAGTATATAGATGGACTGTTTATGGTTTAGTCTTGGAGTCAATATGAAAAGTCACGTCCACAAAAAGACTAGAGAATAAAGGTCTATTTGAGTGTTTTATCCAAATCTTGGTCATCCTGATTCCATTCCTAGGAACAGGATAATGCTTAAAAAGTATATTTGTCATGCGCCCGTGTGGTTTTGAAAAATAGTATTAGTAGCAAACAATACAGGGGGTCCAGTATGCATAGGGGAGGGGTTTCTCTCCTCCGCCCCCCCCAGGGCCCAAGTTGCCAGGGCCGACCATGAAGACCCGCCTGTGGCCCCCTGTCTGCCCAGAGACCCTGACATACCAGAAAAAAGAGGCACGGCTTTCCTGGCATGTGCACTCTGCTGGGTCCAACTGCAGGCTCCCTCTCCAGTTTGAAAATTGAAAGGGGAGGGGTTTCCCTCCTCCACCCACCCCATCAGGGCCCGAGTTGCCAGGCGGCCATGAAGATCCGCCTGGCATGGAGTCGGGGGTCTCAGTCTCCTGGACCAAGTTTTCAGTCCAGGACAGACCTTATTTTCTAATGTTATTCTTCAATAATAATAATATCCAAGGAGAAATGTTTCTCTTGGAGATATAGTTGTGAAAAGATTTTGAGACTGGGAAAATACATGAAAGTTGAATCTAGGATATATACTGACTGTACTTAAAAAAAAAGTGTTCAAAAGCAAATAAAGAGACAAATTTGAGTTTAAAGAATTCCCAGTGGTCAAAGTTATTGTCACATTGCTATTGTGAATTTGATGAAAATAACTGTCTCTCTGATTTTAATTCCTGTACTACCTAATTCCAAGTAAATCAGGTTAAAAGAAAATTCTATCATAACGAAGAGGAATGACTCAAAGAATATAAGAACAATTAAGTGTAATGTGGATCTAATAATAATGTATTGATATTGGCTGAAAAAGTATAATAAAACAGTATCACTCTTAGTCTTTTATATAAAAAAGGAAATTATACAATACATGGAAATAACTTTGATTTTTCTTTATATTTTTTCTGAACATAAATAGTTGTTTAAAATACTTGTTTAAATTTGAATATTAACATACATATTTTATATTTTCTATACAATTGGTATATGACTACAATATATTCTGTAGAGAGTTGGGGATACTTCTAGAGTCTTGATTTAGATATCTATTATAAATCTCAGGAATATAGTTTTTAAGCAGCCTATTACATGATTCAGTATAGACTATAGTCTTTGAAAAAGCAAAAAGCATAGTAGCTTCAGTGATGCAGAAAATTTATGCCTGTCCCTTCAAGAATATATAAGGTTATGTGAGGAAGTAGATGTAAGTAAAAATACATTCTTGAGTTAAATTATGATATATCAAACCTAATAAAACAGATACCTGCCCTGGAGAATATATTCATTTTTACATTAAGCCTTGATAAATACTGCATGCAAGCTGTCACTGTTTCATTATGAAAAGTTATAAATTATGGATGATATTAGATACTATAAGAAATTAGCTGAGGATATTACACAAATAAAAATTACTAAATGTTTTATTGCAAGAAAAATACTGTGTAATAACACACTTTGATTTGATTATCAGAAAAACAACCATTTCTAGATGAAAAATTATATCTGACTCACTACTACCATGAGAGAAATGAAATATCAAAAATAGTTTTAATCTTGTATGAAACTTGATATGAAACTTTTGTATGTTTAAATGACCATATTAATTTTGCATTTTTAATTTCTAAGTGTTTATGAGTAATGAGTTTTGCTTCATGTTTTCAAAGCTCATTGTTCTCTTTTAATTTCTTAACAAAATTTTATAGAGATAATGGATATTCATTTATTAAGCAACAAAGTTTGTATAAATAATAGAATAATAATAGTTACATTTTGTGCATATCATTTTGAACATGATGTTAAATTACATAGCTAGTGCTTTTTTTTCTATTAGTCAATGGAAATGTTATGTCATAAACATGTGAAAGAAAATGTATCTTTCTTGTGGTTTTTTTTTTTTTTTGGTTTTTCAGACCACACCCGTTTGATGCTCAGGGGTTACTCCTGGCTACGTGCTCAGAAATTGCCCCTGGCTTGGGGTGACCATATGGGATGCCAAGGGATCGAACCACAGTTGCAATCTTTCCTTGGCTAGCGCTTGCAAGGCAGATACCTTACCTCTAGTGCCACCTTGCCAGCCCCAATCTTTCTTAACTTGAATAAGAATAATAGTTTGCCTACATATACTCAAAAATTATTTTCTCTTTAGAATAATTTTAACTGTTTATACAAAGATAATGAATACCATATTTAAATAAAGTTTCTCTTAGTATGGTCTGTTAAATCAATGAGTTCTCAATTAATATTGAACTTACTTTTATTTTATTTTGGAAAGGGATTTGCACCGGAACTCAAGCATTAAAGACAAGTACTCTACTACAAATCATCACCAGTCTGAAATATATATATATATATATATATATATATATATATATATATATATATATATCTGTGTGTGTATGTGTGTTTAATTTATAATGATATGAAATATATATTATTGTATATAATTTATATATATATATATTTATATGTTGCATATATATTAAATATATAATATGTATCATATAGTTAGGTATAAAAGTGCAGTGGCTTACAATTAATTCCCAGAGCCAATGATATTGTATGTATGAGACCAAAACACTGAAACAACCACACTTCAAAGTATACCTGTACAGGAGATAAGTTGGGCATTGGAGGAAACCTGGGAATACAGGTGGAAGAAACTTGAAACTGGTTGGAACACTGTACGTCTGAAACTCTACCATGCATAACTGCCAATCCTGTAAGCTTATTAAAAAAGATTTAACAAGAGATTGAAAGAGGGGCCGGAGCCGAGGCACAAGCGGTAAGGCATCTGCCTTGCCCGTGCTATCCTAGAACGGACCTAGGTTCGATTCCCGAAATCCCCTTTGGTTTCCAAACCTGGAGCAATTTCTGATAGCATAACCAGGAGTAATCCCTGAGCATCGCTGGGTGTGGCCTAAAAACCAAAAGAGTGCTGAAGCAATGTTTGGGCTGGATCTCTTGAGCTTTCCTTATTCATGGTCAACCTGGGTTCAATCCGGAAGGAAGGAAGGAAGGAAGGAAGGAAGGAAGGAAGGAAGGAAGGAAGGAAGGAAGGAAGGAAGGAAGGAAGGAAGGAAGGAAGGAAGGAAGGAAGGAAGGAAGGAAGGAAGGAAGGAAAAGGAAGGAAAAGGAAGGAAGGAGGGAGGGAGGGAAGGAGTGAAGGAGGGAGGGAGGGAGAGGAGGAGGTGAGGAGTGGAGGAGGGGAGGAGGGGAGGAGGGAAAGAAGAAATACAGATTAAGTATTACGCAGTTGTCCACATTGTATTCTCACTTTAAATACCCAGTTATAGTTTGTCAATGTTTCCAACTGGTTTGAATTTTCACAAATCAATTAAAATTGTTTTATAATTTATATTCTTTACTATATTCCCATAATATTTATTTTGTTTAATATAAAATATATAAATGTAAAAGTGACATTTAATTCTGAATCAATATAATACATTAAGTTTTTCTTTTTATTAAAATAATTCAGAATTAAATACTTTAAGAGATTATTTATTTATGTATTTATTTATTTATGTATTTATTTATTTATTTATTTATTTTTGGTTTTGAGGTATCAAATTTAGTGATGCTCAGAGATTACTCCTGGCTCTGTGCTCAGAAGAAGTCCCTCCTGGCAGGTTCACAGGACCATATGAGTGCCAGGGTTTGAACCCAGGTCTGTCCTGTGTCGGCTGAGTGCAAGACAAATGCCCTAAAGCTCTGCTATCTCTCCGACTCCAAAATGCTTTAAATTTTTAAGTTACTTTAAAATAAAATTGATACAGGGAGATATCATGATCACAAAAGTGGTTTTCCCAGTGTGAGTCTTATCCACTGCACTCCAGATGTGTTAACCATTGAGATTTACCCACATGTGAGAAACTCAACTGCATAATTAGTGGTAATGAAGTGCTATGTTCATGCTCTCTCTTTTTAAAATTAAATAGAGACAAAACTTAAATGTTTTGAAACATTAATTTTAAGAAATAAAGTTTAATATTTTTACGATTAATTCCCTGTGAGCAAGAAATATTTTTAGTTACTTTGAAATGAGCAGTTCCCTTTATTATTGATTGAATATATTTCCAAATATCTTTACAAACTCTCTTCTCTAATACAAGAATAAACTAAAATTAAATGCATTTCAGTTTTTTGGGGGGAGAGGAAGGAGTATACCTGGCAGCACTCAGAGGTTACTCCTGGCTCTGTGCTAAGAATCGCTCCTGGTAAGCTCTGGGGACTATATGAGTTGTCGGGATTCGAACCACCATCCTTCTTGGATCTCCTGCATGGAAAAGCAAACACTCTACTGCTGTGCTTTCTCTCTGGCCCTAGATTAAATGCATTTTAATTTAATCAAGTGAATAAATTTAATTAAAAGAATAACTGTAGTTATTCCTGGTAAAAATTTTTGTTTTATGTTAAGCAACAAAGTTTTCCCTATTTATTTTAAAAATAGGTCTCAATGTATTTTTTTATAATCCTTCATTTGACAAGTTTTTTATTTGTACATCTCTCTTGACCTGCAGCTAAATCTTCTCCAAGTAAAATTTTTAACTGTTTTTTGAAAAAAAAAATGAAACAAACTTGTCTCCTAATTTTATTGTATTTTTCATGAAATCATCTGTCACTTAAATAGGATACAGTTTGAGAAGAAAATAAGCCATTAAACACTCTCTTCTTTCTGTGAGGGTCAAAATGTATGATGACACATACCAACTACACAACTCAGCTCTTTGATATGAATTATTGAGCCACCTTTGTAAGTTTATGATGTTAATGACTAAAATATAATTAATGAACGCAAGACTGGTTAAAGACTGCTATGACCTTACATACTCAGAACGAACCAGATTATGAATTTAATGATTCAATTCACATTCCAAAAAGTTTATTCTATTCTCATAGTTCAAAGTGTAACTATAGAAAAAACTATGAGAATAAATGTGTGAGAATATACAACACAATATATATATAGGTGAGCTCATTAAATGAATCATTCACTTGAATAAAAACAGGAAATTGATGTGAATTGTAACTAGTCTATTAGAAAAAGCAATTATCTTAACTTTAAATAGACCTTTTAAACTTCCTTTTACAAATATTCCTGGTATCACTGTCATTCTAGAATCTTCATTTTTAGTCAGAAAGCTCAACTCTGTGTTTGTATGTCATGGAATGACATGGTCTTTCATTTATGACCTACTCCATCAACATTTAACACCTGCTATTTGCTCCATTATTTATCACCGATCAATATTTTAACAGACAAGAGAAAGGTTTACAGCTTTATCTTCTGTACAGGTAACGTTGCCATTTACTGAATAATTAAGGAAAATTGTATACTTATTGATGTTACTCCTTCTTTAAAGACAGCCAGCTATAAAAAATATTAGCTCTTTACATTGATTTTGATATATTAGTAGGTCTTTCTCTTACATTGTTCAAAAGTGGTTCCTTCATTATTGTTTTGAGCAGTGTTTTTTAAAATTTTGAAATGAGCTAATGAAAAGAATGCACTAGAATGCTCTCACCATTGCGGGTTGTTTTTCCTGCATGCCTGATGATTCATCACACAGAAACATCAAGAGATGAGAATTTTGACAGAATAGTTTATATTTAACATTTTTACAGCCAAACCTGGAGGGACAGGGACAGTGGTTGAAATCCAGGCATCCCATATAGTCTTCCGAGCCTGCCAGGAGCAATTTCTGAGCACAGAGCCAGGAGTAACCCCTGAGTGCAACCAGGGGTGACCAAAACATTATTTTACAAATTTAAAGTAAAATACAATAAAATCATAACATGCTAATACTTACATTAATAAAATTTATCTGAGATTTGGGAGCCAGGAAATAGTAAGTAGGTAGGGCACTTGTACTGCATACTGAAGACCTGGATTTCATAATCAGAATCCCAGAAGATCACCAGAGCACCAACAAGAGTAATTGCTGAGTGCAGAGCCAGAAGTAAGCCCTTCAGTACCTCAGGTCTGTTCCAAATTAAAAACAAAAAATTAAATTAAAAAAAATTTAAAATGTAAAAAATTTTTCTGAGATTCATAGAAATTTTTGTTGTACCCTCTCAAGTGATGTTCATGCATTTTTTCCTATAAATTCTATATAAAATGGTCCCCTCCACAGCTATATTTTAAATGTCATTTTGAAAATATTAACTCATGATATCAAGTTCTTTTCTGCTAACCTTTTATTAAATTTTAGTGTGTATTTCCTGCTACATTAAAATGTAAGATAATTAATCTCAATAGCTTGTTTTTAGATTGCATTATTTCTTTGAATTATTATTGGTCTTTGAAAAATTATCGGTCTTTGATTTGAGACCAATAACTTGAATTCATTGAGAAGTGGACTTCCTAAATAATAGACTTACATCTTCATTAATTAAAGGAGAAAGCAAGCTTGAGACATCAAAATAATTTTTAAAATAGTTTTCAAAATTGTGTAATTGTACTTCAATGGAAATTAGTCTTATCTAAAAACTTTACACTGTAGAGAAGAGCTTAGTGTGTCAGGAATGTTTAGTTGTCTATTAATTGAAGTTTATAGGTTAGCTGAAGTTTAATTAAAGTTTCTAATCAAACCTGGGACTATTATTTCCATTTACAATGTCTATTTATGGTACAAATGGTCGCTGGAATATTAGACATTACATGTGTTTAGAAGACAAAAATCAGAAACAGGAAGAAAAACCAAAGAGTCTTTTCACCTTAAAACAAAACAAAACAAAACAAAAACATTTAATTAACAGCCAGTTGATAGTGTCACTAATACATAATAATTTTGTCACAATTGAGGAAGGTTGTGTTTAAAACAAATATCTAATGTTTTAATATTTCAATATATTTAATAATGCAATTTTGCCATCATAAACATCAATGAGATTTCTATTGATTTTAATTTCCTTAATCTTTTTTTTTGTTTTGATTCAAATATCTTAGTGTGGGATTTTGTAGAGAAATGTTGATATCATAGAAAATTGTAATTTTAAGTTTTTGAAGTACTTATATATAATTTATTTTCTGATTTACTTAAACTGTAACTGAATTTTTTGCTAGCAATGGCCAAACTTAAGTAATTGGGTTCTGCTAATGTCTTTCAGCTCCCTACTGAATAAATGTTCCTACTAAAGAGAAGAATTTATCTTTTTTTTTGGGGGGGGGGGGGTTCACACCCGGCAGTACTCAGGAGTTAGTCCTGGCTCTGCACTTAGACTTCTGCAGGCTCCAGGTACCATATGGGATGCTGAGATTCGAACCTCCGTCAGTCCTGTGTTGGCCGAGTGCAGGGCAAATACCTTACCACTGTGCTATCATTCCAGCCCCAGAATTCATCATTTTGATTTAGTTATCAAATCAGTTTAATATGCCTTATTTTTTTTTACCAGAGTTTGCCTATGAATGCAGACTCTCAAACATCTACATTAATTCACAAACTTGCTTTTTAATTTGTCTTTTTTGTATTACACTTTAAAAGAATAGGCAGCATTCCAATAATTTTATTAAATCATTTAATCTGATGGTAAATATACTGATTCAATTGAAACAATAAAATATTATTAATCATAATAGGTAAAAATCACACCTCACCATGAATGATTAGAGAAAAAATAGATTCAAAATATTTTATGCTCTTCAGACTATATTCTTTCTAATTACCAGTTTTCATAAGTTCCTCTCAGTAGGTTCATTAATATTTTGTTTTAGTTAAACAAGTGAGGATTTTAAATGAGGCACTGTGAAATGAACTGGCCAAAAGCCTACCACATTTAGTCCTATTCTTTCTCTTTGCATAGAAATGACCCCATTTCTCATTTTCTGCAGTCTCAAGTAGAGCTGATTCAAGCAGAAAAATTCCTTGAATTAATAAAAGATGAACACGAGGTCAGTTTATCAGACCTGGAAAGATAGAAGTAAGCAGAAGTAAAGGAGCAATTTGGAATGCAAACAAGGTTAAATGCAAGATCAGATTTAGACCAGACTTACGTTTTTGTTAATGTTTTAAGTTCAACAATCAAATAGAAAGCTTTTCTAAATTTGTTTTGAGGAGGGACTCCTGAGATGCCTTCAGATCCCTCACAGACCTCCTTGGCAACAGAGGCTCAGTGGTTCAATGCTTGAGACCAAGGATAAGGCAGAGATTATGCAGACCAACCTATCAGTGCTGAAGTTTTGGGGGACTCCAAATGTACATCTGGTAGTGCTTGGGTTGGGAGTTGTATGTAAGATGAAATTTAATCAGAATTGGCTTGAAGCAGCTGACCGGTGCGGTCCCTGAGCACAGAGCCACGAGTAAATCCTGAGCAACTCCATATTTAAAAACAAGAAACAAAAAAATAGACAAATCACTAATGACTGTGGTCAAGATCACAAAGTCTCCAGTAAACAGGTCTGAGTCCTGGCACCATAAATTTGTTTTGATGAGATACAAAGAAGATATATCTAGGCCAGACTTCTGAAAAAAGAGATAACAAATGAGCACGAAATTTTAAATTACAAAATGTGTTGCAATTCGTTACAAAAATAAGAAAAACTGAATACATTGTGGGAAAACAAATTATAAACTGTAAAGTGCCTTATAACATTTAGACATGATAATTGGAACCTTGAATGCTTTAGATGTTATTCTTATTCTGTAGCTGAAATAAATTTCTGTTCTGATTAAATATGATTCCTAATAACTTAAAGAAGTTTTACAGTTTTTAAATTACATTATTTATAAGCATGAACTACATGAGACTACTAACAAGCTAAAACAAATGCATTATATAGTAATAACATCTTTCAATTCCTATATCAAATTCTATATACATTTTAGTAATTATTTTTCAATTTCTCCAGTTACTCTAATAGATTTTGACTAATATTTCACTAAAGACAGAATATAATTTTAAAAGAAATATATCTTTATGTTTGGAAATGTTCAACATATAACCATTGAGTATCTGCATATTCCATTATATATACTTTATTTATAAGATGATCCTATATATAAAGCAATTTGTTATTTTTCTTTTGAATATATTCTCATTGATAGCACACATTAAAATAATGCTTTAGTAAATATCCATATTATATAACATAAACTAGAAAAATAGTTCTCTGTATTTACAGAACATAAAAACTATATTCATATGATTTTTTTTCCTTTAATAAATTAGGGTGTTGTAGTGATAACACAGCAGTAAGGGTGTTTGCCTTGCATGTGGTCAACCCTGGACAGACCCAGATTCAATCCCAGGCATCCCATATGGTCCCCAGAGCCTGCCAGGATCAATTTCTGAGTGCAGAGCCAAGAGTAACCCCTGAGTGCTATTGGGTATGGCCCAAAAAGCAAAAGCGGAAAAAAAAAACATTAAAAATTTGTAACATCATGGTTTGCATGGTGACAAAACTGTCAAATAAAATGAGACTTGGGATATTTGACAACAGTGATTTATCAGTGTGTTTCAACCCACAGAATAGCACTTTTCTTAATAAATACAGAGATGTTTTTGAAATATTTTATGATTATTATAAAACCAAACTCAAATTGTAAAAGTGGTTAGAGCTTTATCACCTATTCTGTCTCTTACTGAGTTATTCCTAGCTAAGTTTCTTTATAGCAACCCATCAATTATAATAATTTTCTGATTATAATATATTATTACTAAAATAATACATTACAAAATTATAAACTTTTCACACAACTATGAGTTTAGTTCTATTTTAAGATACTTTGCAAACATTACATTAAAACATTTAAAGAAACTTCAAAATAAACCTATTCCTAATATAAGATTTAATATAAGAAAAAACATAAGGTGACAACTTAAAAATTACATAATACATTCTAATAATCACATTTCTGACTATGCTTCCTCCCAGTCTGATTAAATGGAGCTGGATAAATGCTTTTTTTGTATTTAAAAAGCTTAAGAATTTTTTAAAAATAATTATTTGATTGATTGATTGATTGATTTTGGGGCCACAACTTGCAGTGTTCATGGATTACTCCTGACTCTTCACTCAGAAATTGCTACTGGCAGGCACATAGGATGCCAGTTATCAAACTGGGCCCATCTAGGGTAGGCACTATGCAAGGGAAACATTTTACCATTGTGCTATTAATTCTGCCCAAGCTTAAGAAATTTTTATGCATATAATTTCAGAAAATACAATGTAATCTTTGTTATATAATGTCATTACTGTTATTGCTAATGAGAAGCTTAGTAAGAAAATTTGAAATTTTTATAATATTATATTGTCAGTGAATATCACTGATATCTATTCTCATTAGAAATAACTTTAACATTTATAAATCTAAATTAGATTAAAATATCTCAGCTTTTATCTACCTTTATAAATAATTCTAATGTTTAGCAGGACTAGTCTATTATCTATATTAATTTCACTGGAGAAAATATGTTCTGCAGAAAATATGGTTGTAACTTAGTATATGAAAATAAGAACTGAAAAAAAATGTTTTAAAATTGCAGAATTTCATTTTTATCTTATATTTATTTCTGGCCATATCATACTCTGCACTGAGAGATAATTTCTAGGTAGGGAATGGGTGATCATTTGTGGTGCTAGTGGTGGCCACATCCTTTGCACACAAAATAAACTTTCTATATACTGTTCCATTGATCTGGCCCACACATTTTATTTTCCATGTCTTAGATAAGTGGATTAATGATATTACTTAGGGTATTCTAAAAAGAAACTGAAAAATCGACATAATTTTGGAGAATAATTATTTTCTTAGTCTCGATATTAGTAGTGACATGCTTTCAAATGAAAACAATCCAGAAGATGAGTAAGGCTGTGTATTCAAATTATGTCCTCCCTTATCTCATTGATTGAAATATCTAAAAGACAAATGTTTATTTATAAAATTTGGAATATTTTAATAAATTCTTTAGCACGTGGTTCTTTCTAGACCGTGATTATAGACCGACCTTATAGATGTGCCTACTCTAATTTCTAATTTACTCTAAACTTCTACATTTTTGATACCAAAATTATTGGAATTCTTGCTAAAAATAAAACATAAGAAGCATGGACTACAACCTAGAGCCCAAGAGCTCCATTTACTGAATTTATAGGGAAGGTATAATTTTAAGGTATTGTCTTAAGGTACTGTCTATAAATTTGCTAATCTCACCAGATTAGATGCAACTGTACAATTTAAATGGACTTGTTTAAAAGTGATATGAGTGTAGGCCACTTGATTTGAAACATTACTGATTAAGACTATTCATAGTTCTGTCAATACTTGATAAGAGTTCATACACTATACTGCGGGATCTCTGTGACAATCAGAATGATCATAATTATTTTATAGGTTACAGTTGCAGAAGCAGGCTGCCAAAAGTATTCACCCAGTGTCAAGAAGGCAGGGAGAGATAGGGAAACTGAGTAAATAGTGCTTCCACAGGAGTGTGCAGTCTGTATGTTATGATGCTGCTTTTTCCTAATTTAAGTGGACTTCTCTAAGTCATTGAAGAAACATTCATCAAAAACAATGAAATTGACATGTAACAATGCATTGTTATTATTTTAATCCTCTTTTATAATGATCTTTTCTATAATTCTAGGCATTTAGTTATAAATGCCATTCTATCTGTTGCCCAGAATATTTATTTATTTTCTTTACTTAAACATTTACATTTTGTTTTTATCTCAATAAAATGTCAGAATTAATTTTTCTTTAGTTCTAAAAAATATGCCCATAGTTTAAACAGTTGGAGTCAATGTTGTTCCCTGTTAAAAAAGAAAAGTTAAAATTGTCTTCTGTTTAAGAGTTCAAGTACTTATTATATTAGTCTGATTCAAAGCTTTTGTGTTCTTATCTTTGTCTATTAATGCTTCTTATAACTATACCTCCCTAGCTTTTTTCATTTATACTTTCCTATCTGTGCTTTGCAGACAAACAGAAATTTCCCTTTAAAAGTTTTATGGTAGCTAATAAAATAGGTATGAGCTAGAGACTTAATTCAAAAGGTAACTACTAGTAAAAAAGATTGTCTAATTTAGTATGGTGAGTTATTATCTTTGGATCATCACTGTGTAAGAGCTAGCACAGATAGGAAGGGGAAAAGTGAGTTTTATTGAGTTAAATAATAAATGATGCAACATTTCTGGCTCTGGGAACAAGCTCAGTTACATAGTCCCCATAGCTTATTCAGGTCTGAATTTTAAAGCCACCAAACAGTTGAAAATCAGTAGAAACTTGTCAGAACCTGGAATTAATCAGACGATGTCAAAAATTAGCCATAACACTGATAGTTGTGTGGCTTTTGACCTCTTGAAATTTAATTTTCTTATTTGTAAAACGAAACTACAGTGTTGGGTAAATACTTCCAGTAATAGAACACATATTTTACATGTGATAGGACCTGAGTTCCATCTTTGGCATTTTAGTGACTCCCCATGGGATTGACTATTAAGTAAATACTTTCATTGCTATCTTTAGTAAATATTAAAAATCTAGAGGTATCATCGACGATTAATGACATTGGCCAAGCAAATGGAGCAAAGACAATGATCCTAAAAATGCTTCACTGTAGTGAAAAAAAGAAAGAAAAATTCCAATGATCAGAAAGAAAAATAAAATCTAGCCACAAACTTTGAGAAAATATGTGTCATCTCTCTTCTGATAGAAAGCTAAAATCCAATATATATAAAACACTGGTATATCTCTATAATAAAAAAAAAAACAATCAACCTTTCAAAAATTGGAGAGGTGAAATAAACAGAAAAAACCTCAAAGAAAATATAAAAATGGATAAAAGGTATATTAAAAATATCGGAATCCCTTATTACTGTGTAAAACAAATCAAACACCAAATATAGAGGCCAGAGAGTAAGCCACAGTCTCACACCAGTTATACTGGTATACTTCACAAAGAATAAAATCCTGTGTTTTCTTGGATGTCGAAAAAATGGACCATGATTCATGCTGGAAGTAATGTTGACTGCTTCTATACTTTCGGCAAATTTCTTAGAAAACTAGAGCTTTGAACTTCTATATGATACAGCAATTCTTCTTGACATATCTTGCCTAAAGGCCCAAAAACTACTAAGAAAAGAAATTTGTACGCCTATGTTCATTGCAATACTATGATTACAATAGCTAAATTCTGAAAACAAACCAAATGTTTTGTAGTCTTTGTCCAAAGACTGCCAAAAGAAACTATGGTACTTACACACAATAAAGTTCAACTCATCCACTCAACAAACCAGCTGCAAGAAAAGATTAAATTAAGATAAAGTTGCAGGTAGGGCACTTGTCTTGCTTTGGCCATGATGGATTCAGTACCTGCTCTCAATATTGGTCCCTTAAATCCTATCAGGTAGGATTCCAAAGTGCAGAACCAGGAGTAAGTCCAGAACACCATCTGGTATGGCTTCAAAACAAATTGTACAATTTTCTGTTAACTTGTGGAAATGAAGAAACATTATACAAAAATAGTAAACCCCGTCAGAAACTGAGAATCATAGCATGGGAATTATGTTTGAGAATAGGCAGAATACTGGGACAATCGTAGAGGTTGATGATGACTCTGCTAAGGCATCTGGTGAGTTATCTTGGTTCCAGTTTTGAATGTGGTGCTCTTCTTTTGTGCATGGAAGTTTCCACTTTACTTCCGGACCATCTCACCATATGAAGCTCACCACAGAGTGGTGAGTGAAGTTAGAGAAATAACTATGCTAACAACATTCATGACAATGGTAATGAGTGAAAGAAGTAGAATGCCTGTCGCAAATACAGGTAGGGGATGGGCGAGGAGGGAGATGGTAGTGGGAATGTTGCTCTGGTGAAGGAGGGTGTTCTTTTTATGACAGAAGCCCAACTACAATCATGTTTGTAATCATAATGCTTAAAGATATTATTTAAAAAATAGTTTCCACTTTTAAAAAAATTATAAACCAGTACCACATAATATATATTTTCAAGAAAAAATAGATAAAATAAAATTTACCTCTATATTATAATTATGCCTACGAAGTGCTAAGAGAAAATGCATTTATCAACAACTTATGTATCATACACATAATATATTTATCTTCTATTTCGCCTAACATTAGTGAACACTAACTAAAGTAGCTGTTTTTGTGATATCGTTGTGAAAATTAGGATTGGTTAGACTTGTACTTTCAAATAGGCTTAATGATCATTTCAAGATTTTAATATTTATAAACTAGTTGGAAATTGAAGGTTGGGTATTATTCTAGTGAAAATATTCACACATTCTGTGCATGATAGAAATCTTTAAATGAGTTCTGGGAATTCCAACTGATAAAAATTTTCAGCTCCTAAGTGACTCTACAATGTAAAACAAGCAACTGGCCTCTTAATTAAAGCTGCTTGTGAAAGGATAAAGTGTCACAAGTAGCTTTATCCCCTTTATGCAAGTGTCATTTTGCTCCTGCAAGCCTTATGAGTGTCACTTGTACCTCTGCATGCTGAAGAATAAGCCTGATCATTTCCCATTCACTTGTTTATTGTCACTTAGCTATGAAAGCTTTGCACATTAGTTCAAAGACATTATTTTACTGATGTTCTCATCATAAAGGATCATTGAAAATGCCATTATAATACATTTTAAATATAAACCATACATGTTTTTTCCTTTTAGAAGCTTAGAAAATGTGGACATTTAGTGGCTTTGATTTGTATAATTAGCATTTTATCGTATACCAACTATATAAATATAATAGTATTCAAGCTAGTGTGTATAATACCTCTAAAATCTAATTAGTTAATTAACTAGGTGAAAATAATAGAGGTACTGGGGAATAAAACAATACATAAAACAATGAATAACACAGAAAGGAACAGTTTAGAAAAAGCAGTAAAATTTTGAATCCAAAGTAGGGAGATCATACAAGGTAAGTAAATGTTCAGAACTGCTGACAATTTCTTCTCATGTTAATAAAAATTATAAATTATTTTTTACCATAGGCTAGAATATTGCAACATGTAACATATAGCTATGCTATATCAAAGATAGCAGTGTTTTACTATTTTAGGTACACTAATAGATTATTATAAAATCTGGATTGAAATGCAAGTAAGGGATTGAGATGGAAATGTAAAATAAAAAGAAAACATGTTGCAAGAAATTTTATCTATGCATAAAATTGAATATTGCTGTTATAATTCTTAGTAATATTTTTTAAATTTATTCAGGAAAAATTTTCTCCCAATTGACATTTAATGATACATTTTTAGTTCAGGCTGAAGTTAATTTGAGGAAATAAAGTTCTTGAATTGTGTGACATGTGATCCATATTTTTTAAATTAGGTTTTGAGGTCACAACTGTAAATGACTCTGGTAATGTCAGATCCAAAGAGGTAGAAGTCACTGGTGAAGTGAGAGTCACTGGTGAGGTCAGCAAGTAGAACACTCAAAAAGAAGCATTTATCAGCTACTTCTGTAGATTAATTAGTTTATTTTAAGTGGGAAAGGAACATTTATTTAAGGGGAAAGTAGGGTATAGAATCTATGTCAGCCAATCAGGTAGGATGTGAGAGGAATTTAAAACAATGTGTGCTTGTTTGTTTAGGGAAGACAGGGTAAGGATATTGGGGAAAGCAGGGTGTATGCTCTGAGTATTAAAACAGGGTGTGTGCAAAAAATGATTAGCTACGAAGCTCAAAGTCCAAAGTACTTTAATCCTGGTTCTGTGCTCAGAAATCACTCGTATATATATGGAATGCCAGAAAAAGAACTCAGGTTGGCCATATGCAAAGCAAGTACCCTACCCACTTTACTATCATTCTAGTCTCATTGGAGATATATTTTCCATTATTAATCCAATATCTTTATTTATTATCTCTATTTTACAAATTATTCTTCTCCTTCATGTGCCATTTATCCTGCAATGCAAAGGATCTGTTACATACTAGAAGGAAATGTTAAAAACTAGAAGGGAATGTAAGTTTGGAATTAACTGTTGGTTTGCATCTGTAACCCTGTCTTTGCTTATTATTCTTAAATACAATGACAAACATAACAGGAACTGATAAACCACATTCAAATCTATGAGCCCATACAGGAAATAACAAAATGGGAAGATGGCTCATAAAAGTTAAAGAATCACAGGGACCAAGAAACCCATCCTGGACCTGGAAACAAATTATTTTCTCCCAAAGCTCTGGGACCAATCCGACTTGTTTGTAGGATGTAATATGTACTAAAAACCAATAGTTTTAAAGGTCAGCTAAATTTATGTGGAAATCCTCTGAAAGCCCTATAAAGAGGCCTTCAATCCTGTCTGAGTCACCATTCCACAAGGATGATTGACCCCAGCATGCTAGAATAAACTGTTTTTGCATTGCTGTTTGTCTCCTTGCAATCTCTGTGGATCGAATCTCTAGTTCAGTGCTAACAGATACATGTTCATTTAAGATACCCAGCCTTTATGGAAAACAATATGGAAATTTTACAAAAAAAAAAACAGAAATTGAGGGGCAGGAGAGATAGCATGGAATAGGGTGTTTGCCTTGCATGCAGAAGGTTGGTGGTTTGAATCCCGACATCCTATATGGTCACTGGAGACTGCCAGGAGCGATTTCTGAGCATAGAGCTAGGAGTAGCCCCCTAAGTGCTCCTAGGTGTTACCCCAAAACCAAAAAAAAATTGGAAATTGAGCTCCCATATGATCCAGATCTACCATTCCTAGGAATATACCTTAGAAACATAAAAATACCATTTAAAAATCCTTTTCTCATACCTATATTCATTGAAGCTCTATTTACAATAGTCAGACTCTGGAAACAACCAAGATGCCCTTCAAAAGATGAATAGCTGAAGAAACTGTGGTCCATATACACAGTGGAATATTTTGTAGCCATCAGAATAGATAAAGTCATGAAATTTTCCTATACATAGGTGTACATGGAATCTATTATGCTGAGTGAAATAAGTCAGAGGGAGAGATATAGACACAGAATAGTCTCATTCATCTATGAGTTTTAAGAAAAATTAAAGACTTTATTGCAGTACGTCCAAGAGATAATATAGTTAAGTGCTGGACGGTCTGGAAGAACTGGCTCAAAATTTTAAGCTCACTACAAAGAGTGGTGAATGCTGTTAGGGAAATAACTACACTAAAAACTAGCATGAAAATGTTAAAGAATGAGAGAAGTAGAATGCCTATCTCGAATACAGGCAGAGGTGGGGGTAGAAAGAAGGCATTGGTGGTGGGAATGTTACACTGGTGAAGGGGGGGGTATTCTGTTTATGACTAAAACCCAACTACAATCATGCTTATAATCATGGTGCTTAAATAAAGGTTTTATATATTTAAAAAATTGCAAAAAATAAGACTAAAAATAGAACTTAATCTGTATAAGAAAAAAATAAAATAAACTTAAAAATTAGCTACTGAAAATAGACTTTCACTGTTCCAAATCCAAAATGGAAATGCTAATTAGAAAATTATTGTCATATACTGTGCCTGGATTCAAACTGAATATTAGGAACATTAGTGGCTTCAGTGTTCTGTGACCATTTTTGATTAACTATTAATCTTTTTGTAATTATTGGTCATAATGAATAAATTCATATGAGAAAAATACTAACAGTTCAGAGAGTAATTTTCAGAATTTAATTTTTTCATTATAATGTAGGTATAATATTTAGAACTTGAACTAATATGAATGTTAATTGTGTCCACAAGGTAAGAAACTTGCTTTTCAAAATACCTTATAGATTTTATGTTAATACTTTCTTGTCAACATGATTAATGTTCTAATTTTACTCTATAGATAAAAAACACTTTAAACATAGTCAGTACTTAGATAATAGTAGGTAGTATATTTACATGAGCTTATCACCAAACATAAAATATTAAAAAGGATCTTTCTAGATGAATTCATACAGGATAGGTAATTTTGTCTCCAAAATAATTGAACAAAAATTATTATTAACTGATTATAAATATGTTTTTTCTATGAATATACCATATAAAATATAATGTATCCATTAATATTATCTGATAATTGATAAAATATCTATGTAACTATGATGCATGATTATATTCTTACTTTGTACACTAAGTTAAGAATTAAATTATATAGTTATTTATGTTATAAAATGTAATGAATTGTAATCTATTAACATGCTTCTTTACATGTATGATGCAACCACTACAAAGTGAGCAAAGAAAAAAAATCAAGGAATTTAGTTCATGCTTTGCAGGCAGTAGGTTGAATTTTATCTCTCATACCTATGTCCCCAGATAGTGGCAGAAGGTCATCCCTGTGCGAGTGTATGTTGGCTTAATGTTTCACCCAAGCCTGAGCCCCACCTTACACAGTTAGGCCTCCTCCTTATCCAGGTTTTTATGGGCTTGATAATGAGACAAAGAAAGCCTACACAGCTTCATCTTTCTATCTTTTCTTTGGCCACAGAAAACAGCATACTCTTTCGAACCATATCTTGCAGAATGCAAGAATGCCAAGTACTTTGCGCATGCAGTTGTGTTCAAGTGATAAATTGTTTCCTGACTAAACCTGCTTTGCCTAACCTATATAAGAAGTGCCTTTGTTTGCAATAAATGGCTTCTGCTTTACAGCATCCCTCACTGTTGAGTGTTTGTATGTGTGTGTGTGGGGAGGTGGGTTCACTCCAGTGGCAGCCCCTCTCTCTCCAACCCGTCCCAGACTCTGCAAAAGAGTAAATTGGTTAAGGGAGACTTCAAACCTTTCAGCGTGCCGGGCCACCACTGGTGAGCCCGACAAATTTTTACTTATTAACTGGGATTATTCCCCAATTTACATGAAAAGTGCTCACAAAACAAACAAAAAGTTAGGAAGGAAGTTAGAAACACAAAAATACAATTCAAAAATTCCTTTCTCACATCTATATTCATTGCAATGCTATTTATTATAGTCAGACTCTGGAAACAACCAAGATGCCTTTCAACAGATGAATGACTAAAAAATTGGGGTATATATACACAATGGGATATTATGCAGCTGTCAGGAGGATTGATGTCATAAAATTTCCTATACATAGATTGGAATCTAATATGCTGAGTGAATAAGTCAGAGGGCGAGAAATAGACATAGAATAGTCTCACTCATCTATGAGTTTTAAGAAAAATTAAAGAGATTATTGTAATAAGTCCCAGAGACAATAGAGGTAAGGGTTGGATTAGCTGGAAGGACTGGCTCACAATTTGAAGCTCACCAAAGGGGTGGTGAATTCTGTTAGGGAAATAAATACACTAACAACTAGCATGACAATGTTAAATAATGAGAGAAGTAGAATGCCTGTTTCGAATACAGGCAAGGGTGAGAGAGGTGGAGGTGCATTGGTGGTGAGAATGTTGCACTGGTGAAGGGGGGTCCTCTGTTTATGACTGAAATCTAACTACAATCAATATTTTATAAAATTTTTAAAAAGTTAAATGCAGTAAGAACAATTATATTTTATTTTGTTTTTTTCTTTTTTCATTTTTTATAATTACTTTATTTAAATACCTTGGATAAAAGGTTGTTCATGATTGAGTGTTAGTTCTACAATGTATACCTCCATTTTCTAGTCCATATTTCCTGCTACCAATGTCCCAAGTTTACTACCAATCAGTCCCCAGCCTTGCAGGCTTTTATTCTCTCTCTCTTTCTCTCTCTCTCTCAGTCCTTTTATGATAATATGTTTGCACTATTGTAAAACAATGGATAACATGAATATTACTTTATCCCTTTTCAGCTCCTAGTTCTTACCTAGAATGATCAGTCCCAACTATCAAAGTCACAGTGGACTCTTTTCTATCCTAACTGCATTTGTTGATTTTTGTGGCAAGCTTCCTATCATACATTGACCCTCCAGGCTCTCATGTCTATTGTTACTGTATATTAAAATTATACTGTTTTTATTTTTATATCCCATAAATGAGTGAAATTATTCTATGTCTATCCCTCTCCATATGTCATTCAGCATAATACTCTCCATATCTATCAATGAAAAAACAAATGTTATGACTTCACTTTTCCAGATGGCTGCATAGTATTTCATTATATAAATGTATCACTATTTTGTTAGCCACTTATCTGTAGTCTCAAGCACTTGTGTTGCTTCCAGATTCTGACTATTATAAATAGTTATATGATAAATATAGGAATGAAGAGAGCTTCTCTATATTATGTTTTTGTGTTCCTATTGTATATTCTAGTAATGGTATAGCTAGATCATATGGAAGCTCAATTCCTAGTTTTTGACAAATATCCATAGTGTTTTCCCAAAAGGCTGGGACAGTCTATATCCCAATCTGAAGTGAATGAGATTCCCTTTCTTCCCACATCTGTGCCAGTCTTGGTTGTGCTTGTTCTTTGCGATGTGTGTTAGTCTCTGGGATGTGAGATGGTATATAATTGTTGTTTTGATTTTGCATTTCCTTGATGATTTTTAATTTATTATTTATTGATTGAATGATTAATTTTTGGGGGGCCACACTCAGTGGCACTCAATGGTCACTCTGGCTCTGCACTCAGAAATCACCCCTGGCAGACAGGGTCCCTCCCAGGTTGGCTACATGCAAAGCAAGTGTGCTATCTCTCCAGTCCCTCGCTGATGATTAGTAACATAATGCATTTTTATGTGCCCTTTGGCCATCTTTATTAAGCAAAGATAAACAAATGTGACTACATTAAACTAAGAAGCTTCTATTCTTCAAAGGATATGGTGTCTCGTACAAAGACTACTCACAGAATGGGGAAATAATTCACCCAATACACATCTAATAAAGAGTTAATACCCAAAATAAACAAGAGCTTAGCAAGAGAAAAAAAAAGCTATCTAAATATATCTTTAATTGGAGAGAAAAAATAAACAAACCTTTTTCTGAGGAATATTTTTAACAGTATTTTCTCCACTTCCCTATTCTTTTAAAGTTTTGCTGTTGTCTTTTCTTGATATTTAATACTTGGTTGTGGTGTTTTCCAAAGATCAAACATTTTAGTCGTGCTTTTGATTTTTTCAAAGCACATGATTGTGGTGTACAAAGATCAAGGACTTAATTGTGTTGTTGGGGATCACAAATGACAGTGGTCCTGGGATTCCACATGTAGTGTGATTCAAGCATGATATCAAAATCACAACCTGTAGTTTGTAAAGCAGGCATTTAGCACTGAGCCAAATATCCCCACCAAAAAAAAATTTTAAAAATAAAACAAGTCAGTGATTAAGAGCTGTATAGCATTTCACCCATAATCTGGCAGCTTTATACTAAATTATTAATGATTATTTACGTTTATCAATATTCTAGTCGACAAATTATTTTTATATTATTGAAGAATATAGTTGGATTGTATTCAAAGTTTCTCTTGTAGGATTACTATAACTTAAGAAAATTCTGGGAAACAAAGTAAAATAGCAAATTAATACATATAAATAATATACCCTATACATGTAATTTTAAATAAATATATTTTATATAAACGTATCTAAATATAATATATATATTATATATATATATATATATATATGATTTTGAGTCAAGCAGTCTTTTAAAATAATTAAAATGGAGAGTCAACTAACTTGCTTTTTACATTTTTTTGTTTTGTTTTTTTGGGCCACACACAGCGATGCTCAGGGGTTACTCCTGGCTGTCTGCTCAGAAATAGCTACTGGCAGGCATGAGGGACCATATGGGAAACCGGGATTCGAACCAACCACCTTTAGTCCTGCATTGGCTGCTTGCAAGGCAAATGCCGCTGTGATTTCTCTCCGGGCCCACTTTTTTTTTTTTTACTTTGGTTTTTGAGCCACACCTGGTGACACTCAGAAGTCACTCCTGGCTTGGAGGACCATATGAGACTCCATGGAATCTAACAGTGGTACGTTCCATGTTAGCATGTGCAAGACAAAAGCCCTACTGCTTGTAACACTGCTCTGGCCCCATACTTTTACTTTTATCTTCTCTTGTTTTATGTACCACAAAACTAGGTGTTGTGTTGAAATGATACTTACTTGGGTTAAATTCCTTTTCTAAGAATAGCTGATACTGAGCAATGTCTTAATGACATTAAGATAGATAGATATCTATCTTAATTAAGATCAATAGATCTTAATTATTAAGATCTTAATCATTAAGATTATTATCTTAATGATTAAGATCTTAATCATTAAGATCAATAGATAAGTAGCCAGCAAAAGAGACTGACATATATGGTGTATTACTTATCTTGATTTTAATTTCATTTTAATATTTATTTGTTTTGCTGTTTGGGGGGGCTGTAAATGAGGGCTACACATACAAGCAAGTGCACTATCACTGAGCCAGATATAAAATCCATGCTGTTTTGCAAGTATTGTCTAATAAATTCAATGAATGCTAGATTTTAAAAAGAAAACAACCTTCAGATCTAAAGAGAAAAAGAAATGCATTTAAAAAAATGTTCTTCAGAGACTGAGCAAGCTTTAATGTGCAGCCCTCAAGGATGACTAGGGTAAAGGAAGTAGCAGAAAAGGAAACTCCTTACACTTGCTGAAGTAGCTCCTTAGCTCCTAGGAAACTTGGGGGTAACATAAGGCAGTGCCTACTTTTAAGCTAAAATTGTACATCACCAAGGCAGAGCAGTGACAGCCTTATTTTCTGGGTATGTTATTTAGGGACAGTAGCCTAAATAAATAATGTTATTACATGAAGATAGGATCTTACTTTTTATGCCCCATTGCCTGAATAAGCTAATCCTTAATACTCATGGTGGATATGCCCATTTGGGATCCATACTTTTTTTAATTGCCTATCTCAATAGCAGTCTAGTTCCTAGAAAATGAAATGGTAATTGTATTCTCGAAAATGCCATCTTCAATATTGTTCTACTGCTGAATAAATATAGAAAGCATGTTACAAGACAATAATACATCTTGCTAACTCATTTTATTATATTAAATTTATCCTTTATAATATATATACCACTTCAAAATAAAGCTCAATTCTATATTTTCATATTTTACCCATGATGTTTTGTATTTATCTTGATCATTTAAAGATTAAGTATTAAAACATACTAATTAGTTTTATAGTTACTCATAAATTGTTATTCAAGTGAGAACAATTTACTGACTCTTGACAATGACTGATAATTTTCTCAGGTCTAGAAAATCAGTAAATAATAAATACCTTTCCATAATATGTCTTCTGTGATCTCACATATAAAATGACAATCATCTTTTTATTGATCTTCAACACCTAGCACAATGTTCAGATACTTAGTTCTCAAAATCTTTTTGTGCATGATGTTTTATTTCTATAAAATTTAAAATATCTTGAAATCTGTAGCTCGAGGTAACCTAAGGTCAACCTCTCTTGTAGAGAACCATTTTTAACTATTGACGGTATTGATTATATTCTCTTTTTGTCTTTATAATAATCCAGAATATTTTATATGATATTTTATTCATTAGTTATTTATAACTACTTTATTATATGATTCCCTTTTCATGTTTCACATGATTTGGAGATAGAAATACCATTTCTTAAGTTTTGTGTGTTTTACATTTAATAGAATATGTGATGCTACATTCAGAATAAATTTATAAGAAATTCATATACAAAGTTCTTCTAGGTAAAGAATCTAGCAGGATGCCGGACCAGATGAAGACAAAGCTAAATACTTAGAAATGGTTACGGTATATTGAGTCCAAGTTTATAAGTTGAGAAAAATAGAAACAAATCAGAGAATGAGTTTGCCTTAGTTAACACGGAATTGTTATGAGATTCTAATTCTGATTGCTAGCAGAGGGAAAACAGTCTCTGAAATTAAGTTGTGATAAAAAACTTCAACTTTATAGCATTAAAAGTTGTTAAAGTTTTAATTCAATCATAACATACTATATATGCACAAAATACATGAAGACATTTTATAACTAATATCCCAACACTCTTTTTCAAAAATTTATCTTGATTTACATTTAAATGTTTTAAAGAGGCAAAAAATATAGTTTACTATATTCCATTCAAGGACCAATACTATAACAGGTATAAAGTCATTGTAGAACACATATATTTAGGGGTGAGAGTAGATTGGATCATGCATGGGGTTTTTAATAGTTATTCTTGATTTTGTCCTCCAAGTGAACTATGACCTTGCTAGTGGGACAATAAGTGGCCCTTTGAGTTTGAACCAGAGAATTATGAGTCAAGTCTTTTATCATCATTATGTTGCTTGAATACATATATTCCCAGACTCATATCATAGTAAAATATTACTTACAGTGATCAAAATTTTGCAATTTCATGCACTAATTATGAAAATAGGAAATTAGGTACATAAATCTCTTTTGACTACAAAATAACTTCATGTTTATTAGCAAATACTTAAAACTGTTTTTATACTGTACTGGATTTTCTCACTGGTAAAATAAATTAGTTCCTCAAGATATAATTATCATTATGGAACTAGTATTAGTATGTTCACCTAATTACATTCAGTAACTCAGTAATGCCAAAGTGTATCAAATCATTAGGCCAGAGTGGGTCCACTTTCACTCTTTTTTTTAAATAATATTTTTTACTTAAACACCGTGGTTACAAACATGATTGTGGTTGGGTTTCAGTCACATAAGAGGACACTTCACATCACCAGTGCAACATTCCCACCACCAATGTCCCAAATCTCCCTCCTCCCCACCCCGCCCCCACCTGTACTCTAGACAGGCTTTCTATTTTCCTCATACATTCTCATTGTTAGGATAGTTTGCAATGTAGTTATTTCTCTAATTAAACTCATCACTCTTTGTGGTGAGGTTCATGAGGTGGGCTGTAACTTCCAGTCCTCCTCTCTTTGTCTCTGAAAATTACTGCAAGAATGTCTGTCATTTTTCTTAAAACCCATAGATGAATGAGACCATTCTGAGTCTTTCTCTCTCTCTCTCTTCCTCTCTCTCTCTCTGACTTACTTCACTCAGCATAATATATTCCATGTACATCCATGTATAGGAAAATTTCATGACTTCATCTCTCCTGATAGCTGCATAATATTCCATTGTGTATATGTACCACAGTTTCTTTAGCCATTCATCTGTTGAAGGGCAACTTGGTTGTTTCCAGAGTCTTGCTATGGTAAATAGTGCTTCAATAAATATAGGTGTAAGGAAAAGATTTTTGTATTGTATTTTTGTGTTCCTAAGGTATATTCCTAGAAGTGGTATAGCTGGAACATATGGGAGCTCGATTTCCAGTTTTTGGAGGAATCTCCATATCGCTTTCCAGAAAGGTTTAACTAGACGACTTTCCCACCAGCAGTGGATAAGAGTTCCTTTCTCTCCACATCCCCGCCAACACTGATTGTTCTCATTCTTTGTGATGTGTACCAATCTCTGTGGTGTGAGGTGGTACCTCATAGTTGTTTTGATTTGCATCTCCCTGATGATTAGTGATGTGGAGCATTTTTTCATGTATCTTTTGGCCATTTGTATTTCTTCTTTATCAAAGTGTCTGTCCATTTCTTCTCCCCATTTTTTGATAGGATTAGATGCTTTATTTTTCTTGTAAAGTTCTGTTAGTGCCTTGTATATTTTGGAGATTAGCTCCTTATCTGATGGATATTGGGTGAATAGTTTTTCTCACTCAGTGGGGGGCTCTTGTATCCTGGGCACTGTTTCCTTCGAGGTGCAGAAGCTTCTCAGCGTAATATATTCCCTTCTGTTAATCTCTGCTTTCACTTGCTTGGAGAGTACAGTTTCTTCCTTGAATATGCCTTTAGTCTCAATGTCATAGAGTGTTTTACCTATATGTTGTTCTATATAACTTATGGTATCAGGTCTGATATCGAGGTCTTTAATCCATTTGGATTTTACCTTCGTACATGATGTTAGCTAGGGGTCTAACTTCGCTTTTTTGCAAGTGGCTAGCCAGTTGTGCCAACACCACTTATTGAAGAGGCTATCTTTCCTCCATTTAGGATTTCTTGCTCCTTTATCAAAGATTAGGTGATTGTATGTCTGGGGAACATTCTCTGAGTATTCAAGTCTATTTCACTGATCTTTTTTGGTACATTCAGGATTGGGTATATTACCTCTCACTGATGAGCCATGACACTTCATGCCATTCTAGAAATGCTTATATAGGACAAGAGAAACTGAGATACATGCAGGTTTCCAAGACACAGCTTAAGCATAGCCAGGAGATAGTGAGATACCAGGAAGAAGATAACCATAAATTTTGGGGCTTAGGAATGCATCAGTAGGTGCAGTGTTAATAGGTAATATCTCCTTTAAATAGAGCTCTTTTCAACAGAGAAGTAGGTAACAGAGCCACCCTAATTAATAACCAGTAACTATAACCCATAACCAATAACTGTAAGTAAAGGGAGCCCCTTTGTGCTGTCCTTCTCCATCTTTGAAGCAGTGTCTCAGAAGCTTTTGCCATAAGGAGAATCCCTGAAACAGTTGCTCTATAGAGTACCCAGAAATAGTTGCGACACAGAGTTCCATCTGCCAGTTGGTTCAGGAACCGCAACATAGGGAGGATCCAGTAGAGTAGGAGAAAAAGATGTTTCTATTTAGCAAACAACTTTATTTTTGAATAAATTCAAATATTCAAATAATGGAAATTATTTATTTACTCACATTTATAATCATAAATTATGTAACTTGGAATATACTATGAAGTTTTATATAGATAATTTATTAAATAAACCATATTTTACATAAAATATAAACTAATAAAACCTTATTCAGTAATATTTGCAAAAGTTATAAAAAAGTAATATTTTTAAAATGTTATAATTACTTATTAAATATGTTCATTCATATGGTCACTCATCTCTTTCTGAATTATGAAATGACACATTTTTAAATTATCACAAAATGTCTCGTTAGATGAGAAGAGTGACTAAAGCTGTACAATTATGCTTCAATATTTCTTTAATGATTTCTTACACCTTCTCAGAGCAACTCCTTTGTAACAGATATCAGATGTGTTGAATTTCACTAACTGGAGTCTCACACCTACAAATACTGTGATTGCAAATGAGTTCTTTATACATCTTTATTTTTTTAGCTGGAACATAGTGAAAATTGAAAACTACTTTAATATACTAATTAGTTTGTTGCCTGTCACTAATACTTTCATACTATAATCTATAAGATGTATGAATTGAAAGAAATCAACTTTTATTTTGTATTCATTTTTCCTTACATTATTAATTTATTTGATATTGCAATAGCAGATCATGGTGAACTAGCTTTTTAATGTTATTTTCCTTTTTGTTAAAATTGAATCCTTAAATGCACAGACAAACATTACATTACTCTAAGGATACAAAAACTGTAGTTGAATCAGTCCTTCAAAGTGTCAGGTATAGAAATTTTCTAAAAACTGGACCACATGATAAGGCTATAAAAATATATAGTAATGTTTTCTTCAATGTACTGGTTCTTTAGGCAATATTACATCTGTGACTATGACTAATGATGGCATTAAACACAGTGAGTACATTCATGCATTTTTTTAATGCTTTGCTCTCAGGACTATTATTACATATGCTTGAGTGCCTAACCTTGAAATACATGAAAATAATTATTGGGTTTATTTCAAGATAGAGAAATATCATGATATATAAAGCTTTAGAAAATGCACATTGATACCAGATAATGTTATTATGAATCACAGACATACTTATCTGTTTAACTCAAAGTCTAGACCTCTATGTGAGTCATTATGAATTTGACTTAGGAAAAGAAGAAAACTTCAATGTGTACATAGTCATATACTATCCATAATAACAGTTCCTCTTTCTTAATACCAAACTTAAGATAAATGATATAAATATATTAAATAATAGAACTAATAAATAACATTCACTATAAAGCCTTATTTGTATGAGATAATTTAGGCTACATCAATCAGTGTAATAAAATCTACAGAGATAAGGTAAAATACAAAGGATTAACCACATTCATTTTTGAAATCAGCTGCTGCAGAAATGGGAAACTAAAGCAAAATCACAAAAAGTCTGTTTTGAAAGTTTTCACATGTTTATTTATAAGGTTCTTACTTTACTGATGATTAAGTTTTTTAAAATCTCAGTTAGATACCTATGTTTTGTTATTTGGCAATATTGCCTAGAAATCTTAAGATTAGAACAATGTTACTCAGACTTAGCAGAGCTTACTAATATGTCCCTGACAACTCTTCTCTGCAGAATCTATACACAATAATTTCAGAAAAATAATTTATGATCACTTGTTACTCTGTTTAGGTCTCTACTCTACCCTCACCCCCCAAGGCTCTGCCATTATAAGGAAGTTTTATCTAGTTTTTCATTGAATCTTTAAATTGTTCTGAAAGCATGATTCAAAACAGCATAATAGTTACTACCCAATCACATAATAACAAGACATGATGGTAAAAAGAAATAAAGAACTCCCTAATTTTATAGAGCATTCTTCTTCTGTTTAGTTGTATGTGTGAATTACATTTTATTCTATCCTTGCTGCATATAAAATTATATAATTGGTGCTATATATGTATATATGTAATATATATATATATATATATTACAACAAGTAGAACTATTTTCTTACATGTGGTCTACCCAAGCTCACTGAAGCCCATTTGGTTCTCAAAGCCCCACTATTCTTGAGCACAAAAACAGAACTGAATTAAGTCCTTATCACTGAGAATATTATGATATAATATGATATTGATATTTATCTTCCATTAATCAATATATTGTAGAAATAAATATATATGCACTTTTGGCCTTTTTTTTCTTTGATTCTATTAATGATCAACCCATTTTAGTTGCTTGATTTAACATATATTGTGCTTTTCCACAGCTATGGAATTTTGTACACTAGAATTTAAGAACTGCTTAATTCATGAAGCATATCTGATGGCATTCATATATATGTAGAACATTCACATTTTAAATAGGTCAATTAATCTTAGTGCTGTAGAGGAAAAAGTCATAAATATATAGTTATAAATATAGTATCAGATTATACCTTGTTCCATTTTAGTCTAATAAATAATAATTTAGTTATTTTAAAAAGGTGATTATTTATTTCTCATTTCAAAATGCATCCTAAGGTGGGTATGGTTTTATTCATGTGCTAACATAAAAATAATATAGTCACATATATGTTATAGAGGTATAAGGTAAAATAATCTATTTGGTATTGAATAAAAATAAGACATTAAAAATACTAGAGGAATATATTCATAATTATTTATTTTTGTGCCACATTTTGTTACAAATAATTCATGCTTAGGAGACCATATTCAGTTGTGGAAATAAAACAGGTCCACTGAATGCAAGGCAAAGTTTTTATGCTCTGTACTGTCTATTAAGCTCCTATCATTATTATTAAATGTAAATAATTGTTTTATTTTATTCTTAGCTTTATTGCTATGTATCAAATGTTTACACAATTCTGAAAATGCTCTAAAATTAATAATTTAAAGCTATAAAATTATGACTAAAGTCCATGAGCACTATTAACTCACATAATTTATTTTAGAGCAAAAAATAGAAAAATATGTTAGAAATGTATTCATTTAAAAGTAAGTTTCTAGGAGCAGAGCAACCATATAGCAGAGAGGTCCAATCCCTGGCTTTCCATATAGTTCCCCAAGTATTGACACAAATGGTTCCAGAGTGCATAGCTGGAGTAAACCCTGACATTGTTTTACATAACTAAACAAAACAAAATAAATAAAATAATTTTCTGAAATATTGGATTAAATATAAATATATTTTAACTTGACATGTCCAGGAAAACACTGTTCTTTATTTCTTTTGCTATTTCTAGAATTAGTTAGCTTAAATATAATTAAAGTAAAATAAAATATTAATTTGGAAAATCACACTGCTTTTCTAGTTCTATAATGACACACTGATGGGTGAGGCCCCCCAAACCAAATTTCAGGTAATATGGCATTTTAAAAGCAAAACATGATCAAAATATATCTACAAGTATTATGTAATTTTGAACTATGTAAATAGTTATCTTTACAAAGAAATTTCATTCTAGTTTTATTTATTCTGCTCTGGAAATAGATTCACACACCAAACAAGTGTGCTAAAATATGTGATTTAGTTAACACTATGAAAATCTATGAAATTTCATCTTAATTTGGCCATTTTTGAATTTGAATGATATTTCCTATAAATGTTCATTTCAGTTATTATTGCTTTATAAAAATCAGCACTTATCATAAAGTAACTCGGCAATTAAAACTTTCATTTAAAATATCTTAATACTGTCACCTAATATAAAATTTCTATTAACTGTGTTAATAGATACTGTGTTTTATAAAATATATATATATATATACAACTTGCACACTTTGATTCTATTATTAATTAAAGCAAACTGTTTCAATATATAGATTAAATTATTATGACCTAAAGCCTGAAATAATAGACCTATGATGTAATATGACCTAAAGCGCAAAGTAATAGAATGCAATGTATTATCCATGCATGTAGAAGACTGAGATTCTATTTGGAGGACAATATACTGTCCCAGAAGCCTTGCCAGAAATAATCTTTCAGGACCAAGAAAAGACTCTGAATAGGTTTTTATATATCGTATGTCTGTAATTCAAACATGAACAACTTTATCTGTGGGTATAAACAAAAATAATAGTATGAACTACCTATGAACAATCTATGGTGTTTAAATTTAAAAAATAATATACAAACTCTCACTTCTGGGCATGACCCAAAAATATATTTGTGTGATATATATGTTTGTATAAAATGATCCAAAGGTTTGTAAGCACAATCACAGTACCATAATAATGTAAAGAATTAAATATCTATATATGTTCCTCTCAAAAGAAAATAACAAAATGCTGATTTTTTGTAACTGCAATGGTAAAAATTGTTTCAATACAGATTATAATGGGAAAAAAACAATTGTATTTTCTAGGACAAGAGCAAAATAAAGTTTTCAATAAAAGCAGATTATAAAAGATAAGAGATTTGAGAAAATACGTTTTAGTTGAAAAAATTGATCACCAGATGAAAATAAAACTGTCAATTCAACAAAAATATAGAAAAGTTTAAACTTTTTGTGCATATGAAATAATTTCTAAATACCTGAAGGAGTCTTGGTAAAAAATTACATAAAATTTAAAAAGTCCCTTTTTTAGAAAATAGTATTTTAAATTGCCCTCTCTACAGATGGTTAAAATAGCATCCAGAAACCAGGTACTATGAATATTCTTAAACACATATCATTTCAAAATTAAGTAGATAACAAAATGTAAAATAGTTCATGAATTTCTTGCTAAGCAAAAATAAATTTCATTTACTTGCAATGTTTGCTATATTTTTCTACAGAAATTACTAATTCCATAATACATATCATCTTATTTCTTTAGAGACTTAATTATCTTTTAAAATAATTTAAGTGGGAAAAGAGGGATTATTTTATATTTATTATATTGATTTTATAAAATATTTTATTTTATGGACAGTACTGGACAAAATCACATACATTTTAAGTATACAATGAGTATGGTATAAGTGTAGATCAGTATACATATCTAAGTTTTTGCAAGTATCAGACTAATTTAGAACATTCACCAGCTTACTAGTAATCATTTTTGGTTTACAATTTAAGAAAGTGATTGAGATAAAATCTTGAAAACTTTAAACACAAATAGAATGTATTCAGATGCTGTAGTCATCAAGCTAATCTTTAGACTATCAGAGTGTACTGATCTTATATTCATCTAAGTCTAAAAACTTTACCTAAGATCTGGTCAGTTCCTTGTCTGATAGCATTTTGGGGGGTGTGTGTGGTAACTGTTCTTCTCTTTACAGTTCTAGTTTCAATGCATTTTAATATGAAACATACATGAACTCATAGAGTAGTTAACTTTTCTGGCTATTTCACTTTGAAGTAAGCTTGATCAAAATTGTCACTTATGATAATAAGTTTCCTTTTTTTATATCATTGAATAGCAGGTGAATCATAGACATATTGATCATCTCTGATCTCATAGTTTCCCAAATTCAAAGTTTATTTTGGGTATATAATATCTTTTCTGTTAGAACATATGTATAACTAATAAAAACAATTATTTTTTTTACATTTAATAGACCTAAATTTAGCCTTTATATTTGCTTCATTTGTGCATTTAATATAGAATTAGGTTTCTTCCCTTTTTTTAAATTTGTGTTTGGGCCACACACAACATTGTTTAGTAATTTATTTCATCCTACTAATTCGAGTCTCTTCTATTAATGTTCTTATATGTTGCTGTGGATCAAACTAGGTCCTACTGCTTACAAATTATGTAATCTATCCCATTGGGTGATTTCTCATACAGTTAATATAAGATCTTGATTGCCAGTCCAAGCCCTCATGTTTACCAACATCTAAAGTACAAGGACTTCAAAGACAGCACCCTATTGCATTCATATATTTAAATGACTACTCAAAGGTTGAATTCCACTACAGAATCAGGAACCAGTCAATTTATTTCTACACTAATGGGTAAACAAGTTTTATTTAATACCAAAATACTGAGTTCATGTCTTGGAGAGCAATCTTGCCTTCACAATCACAAAGAAAAAAAGAGAGGAGATATTATAGTTTACTTTTAGAAACATAGATTTTCCTAATGAATGTATTAAAGGGGTCAAGAATGTATTAAATGGGTCAAGAGTGCCTCTTGTGGGCAAAAGTCCTCAAAGGAAGATTCAATTTTAACAATTTAAACAAAAGTTTTAACTTAAGGAACCAAAGAGTTGTTATTTAAAGCTTTTGGTCAGAAGAATAAAATAACAAAACATATTCTATATTTTTGCTTATTTAAAAACTTATCTATGTGTTATTAATTCATTTAACATTATGTATAATACTTTCAATAAAATTGTCGTGCATATAGAATTCTAACACCATACCTCAATAACAAATGTCCAATTTGCTTCCACTATTGTCTTTGGGGTTTTCCCTCTTCTCCCCATCATCAGCTTAGTTTTGTTGACAGGTTCACAGATTCTGATTCTTTAAATCATTTATTATTTACCTAATATGCTGCTTTATGTCCCACATACGAAAGAGGTCGTTTTATCTGTCTTCTTTCAGACTGACTTCATTGATAAACTCTGTTCCAATCATATAGAGCCAAGCTGCATGATTTCATCTTTTCTTATAGGTGACTAGGATTCATTGTACTTCTGTACCATAGAGTGTTTATCCAGTCATTTATTCAGGGACACTTGAATTCTTTCTAGATTTTGAATATTATGATTATTGCAGTAAAGAACAAAAGAGTGCACTTATCTTTCTGAAAGAGTTTTTGATATTTTGAAGTAGATACCAAGAAATGGGATTTCTGGATCCTATGAATACTCAAATCTTTTTTTTTTTTATTGTGCCCATATAGTTTTCAAAATGGTTGAACCAGTAGCAGTCCACTTCATTTATATCTACTCCAACTCAGGCTTTTGTTGTATTTTGTTTTAGAAGTTTTGATAACTGTTCTAATCTTAATTTTTATGACAGTATTTATTTTTGTTATGGTTTGCATTATCCTGATAATCAGTAGTGGTTAAAAGTTATTTATATCTATTGGCTATATATATCATCCTTGTGAAAGTTTCTATTAGTGTCACCATTTGTTGACAGGGGTAGATTAAGATTCACAAGTGTTTTATGCCTTGGATAGATACTAATATTTTTCACATGGTTGGTGGCCAAATATTTTCTCTGAATTTGTATAGTATCTTGTTATTCTTGTCATCATTTCTTTAGTGGTGCAGAACTTCGTAATTTAATGTAATCTCAAGTTTTCTACTTTTTGTACTAGAGTCTTAAGCAATGAATTAGACTTCTTTATAAATTTCTTCTTTGATATTTCCAGTATTCCATATATAGTCACCCTCTTATTCCTAAAGTTTCTTCTGTGCTTTTAGACATTATTTTTCATTTAATGTATTTGTGTGTGAAAATAGTCATGTACAAAAATAAATTGCATTAGATAACTTTTCTTTCGGGGGCAGGGGTGACCTAGCTTTGCTTAGTAGTCACTTCTGGCTTTATACTCAGGGATTACTCCTGAAAGGCTCATAGAACTTGAGTGGAGCTTTGCAAGACAAATGCCTCACCCATTCTACTCCCTCCCGTTTCAACATAAGATGAATCCTCAGGGCCGGGCGGTGGCGCTAAAGGTAAGGTGCCTGCCTTGCCTGCGCTAACCTTGGACGGACCGCGGTTCGATCCCCCGGCGTCCCATATGGTCCCCCAAGCCAGGAGCAACTTCTGAGCACATAGCCAGGAGTAACCCCTGAGCATTATCGGGTGTGGCCCAAAAACCAAAAAAAAAGATGAATCCTCAGCAATGTAGTAGTAAAGGATTGAAATAAATTATTTATTTTGTTTCTGAATTTCACTGTAAATCTCTCAGATCACAGTAGTGTTTCTGTAACTGACCATTGCAACTTTACCCCTTTTCTTCTTTACTGGGACAGTGTGGGCCAGCTCTGGGTTATGAACAAGGAAGGACTCTATTTTGTAAAGGAACACGTGCTGTAAACCTCTTAGGCTTCTCCTTCTCAAGCCTAAATTGCAATTAACACCTCCCCAAGATAAAAGGAGAAAAAGAAGCAAGCGGTAGGAGATACCTTAGACAACAGCCAATCACTTTAAAGATCATCAGAAGATAGACTCTCATCATCCCCTCTCTTTATAAACTGGCTTGTGACCTTGGCTGTAGTGTCATCTCTTATAGAAGGATTGAAGTTTTGTTTAGCATTATTCCAATTGTGTATTCTTGTCCTTCAACTCCAGACCCTACCACAGAATGATTCCTTTAACTGAATTTCTCTCTCCAGCAAAAGTTAGTCTCTAATTAAACCTAAAAAGGTTCTGTTCTGGTAAAAAAAAAAATAAAAAATAAAAAACACTTTTTTCCCCTTAATGACATCTTTGTTAAGAACAAAAGTTTTGCCTTATTTAAAATGATGCTTTGTCATTTCCCCCTGCTGGAAGCATGAGACATTTTTCTCTCAGCTCTTCATTGTGTCACTGTTGAAAGACATAGTTTTATGCTAACATTTCCATTAAATTCTTCTCATGGGGGAGATGTAAACAACAGAGAAGCACAATTTAAATTGCAGTCCTGTGCCTTCTGTGCCTAACTGGCCTCCCTTTTCTCCTTCCCTATGTCCTCAGCCTTAGCTGAGCTATTTAAGGATGATATCTAAGCCACATGGTAAGAAATTCATTTTTTGTCTCTCTTATGTATAGGGAGGTAATATATATTATTAATAAGCCTCCTTTTACTTTTCCTTCCCAATTACTCTGTCTCATACTTATTTAAGTTCTCAGAATCAGAAGAGCGTAGAGGGCTGTAAGATGATTTCCTTTACATCCTGACAATACTTATTATGTTTTTTTTAAAGTCTTAAAGTTTATTTAACACACATTTAAGTTATCACAAGGTAAGAGCAACCTTTTCAAAACTCATTTATAATCTCTGTAAGTGCAAAACTATATTTATTATAAATTTATGAAGCAGATCTTCCCAGAAAGGGCTCCTTGCACCTGAATTTTAAGTAGTCACAAAGCTAAGATGTGACCTGAAAAGAAGTTCCACTTTCCAGAATCCATGTCCCAGCTCAAAACTGAGGATCCTAGCTCAATCTCTAATGCTCAGGATTCTCAGGAGTCCCCTCAAGAAATTCCTCGAAGGCCAATTCAGAAGAAACAATAGGCGTGCTAAGCATGAATAGATATTACTAAACTTCTCAATGCCTCAGCAAAGGATGCTTATTCCAAACCGAGGCTGCTTGTAAAAAAGGCTATAAATATGAATTTTGCAAAAAGCTAGCTCTGCACACTGCATTCTGTGACAGAATCCATTCTGAACTAGGGAGCTTATATCCTTTTACATACTGTCTGCAGTAGCTTTCGAAGTCACTTGTACATCTCCACTTAGGGTGTATAATTTATTTTCTTTATGTGGATTTTCTGTCTCCCATATCGTTTAGTATATCTATTTTGGTTTCATTGTCTTGTACTGAAAATATTGTTTTGCTGATATAGACAACAAGCAAAATGCTTTAGCAATTTCAGGTTTTTGTCCTTAAGCAGACACAATTAGAATTAGGAGATAAGAAAATATGGTTTAAGAAAGAAAAAAAAAACTTAATTCCAGCAGACAGCATAGATGGGAGAGAAGTGGAGGGAGCCAAGAGAAGGGAAAAATGTCCACATCAGGAAACAAGGCTATTCCAAACTTGGTAATGTTAGGTAGCTGCTGCTTGAGGAACAGGACAAATACAGAGTGAACAGGACAGAAATAGGATTATTAATACTCAGCAGAGAGGGCCGCAAGTCGGAAAAACTTGAAGCTTCTAATATTGGGAAGGCACAAGATTTATACATTTTTAATCTGCATAATCAAGGCACAGCTCTACATTTCTAATACTTATCTAAGCAAAGCAGAAACTAGATTAAACCATACATCTGTGTATGAGTCATTTGCTTATTGCCATAGGTCCTTCCCTCCCTCCCCAAGAAGTTGTCTGTGAGGGGGTAACTTCCCAAATCCTCATTCAGGTTAATGGACGGGCCTGATTTCCATTATGTTTTTATAGGTTGAAGTTTGAACTGTGTAATGGCATTGTTCTGGTTCACAATAACAAAGGGAACTTAGTTAAATCATATCTTGGTTTTATTGCTAAAGAAAAAATTGCGAGGGATCCCTTTCTTCCCCCTTGTTCTCTACCTGTAACTCTGGTCTTAGGATAAGAGTTGAATTATTTTTTCCCCCAATGCTATCACCCTGCCACATAAGACACAAAATTCTGGTGGCCCAAGCAGTATTTCAGGAAGATAATTTTTACTATTGTGAATAGCTCCTCCCACTTTGTAGTACCCAACACACCCAATCCAGCACTTAAATTTGACTATCACTAGCATATACTTTTGGGTTTGTGTAGACACCTAAACATAATTACAGCAATGACAGAATCAAATTTTAAGAACGAAGACTAGGCCTAGAAGAACAACCAGTTCCTGGATCCAGATCATATAGGTTCATACCAAGATATACAGCAACGAACAGATAGACCAATGGCAACAACACCCTGGGTCTGAAAACAATAACAGAAACTAACCACCACACCCTGGATCTGGAGGTGCATGATCTCTCCTCACTGAGCTTACAACCCACTCTAGCAATTTGTCTCATGCAACATATGCCTATAACCCATTATAGCCGATTTTATGATGCAATTTTGTACTAAGAACCTATAGTTTTAAAAATAAATTACCCAGAGGTGGGACTCCCCTAAATCACCTATAAAAAGGGGCCTGCGAATTTATTGGGGTCGCCATTTTCTTTGGAGATTGTTGACGCCAACATGCTGGATTAAAACTCCCTTGCTTACTTGCAATGCTGTCTGACTTCTTTGGTCTTTAGGGGACGAGTCTTGAGTCCGGATCTAACACTATCTGATTCTTATCTGGATGGAAAAATCCCTTATGGGGCAGGTTGGGAAGCCTGTATTATATAGGAGAAATGGACATGTGCTACCTGAGTATATGGTACTTAAACACATGTCCCTTGCATCTCCTATTTTAATGTGGACTTTTTTTTATTATATCTCTAGGATATGTATTGAAACTCTCACCCTAGAAAAACCTGTGCTTTCCTTTAAGCATGTTACTCTCCTATTCTCTCCCTTTTCCTTCCCAGTACTTTCCAATTAAACCTTTTTTAACTTAAATGTTCCTCTCCTCCTGAAATTTATTTTTTTATCGGAAGGTGACAGACCCAGTAGCCTGGGTAAAGTCCTAGGGCTGATTTTATTTTCCTTGCCAGAGCAAGGCTCACAGATTTCCTTCTTGCGATAACCTCTTCTCTGCTCAACTTCATATAAATCACCCCTAGGGACCTCCACCAGCATCACTATTAATAAAATGCCCAAATCTTACTGGTAAAAACTGAATGGTTCAAAAGTGCATGGGCTTTGGAATATGTATTGTCACAGTCATCTGGTTTAAATATTTTTACTCAAGCTACAGGTTATTATTCAACTATTTCTTCAAATTCCATTTGCATAGTTCTGAATTAATTGCACTGTTTTCTTCCCTCTGATACTGTTCTTTAGATATTTCCATTGTTAGATTTTCCCATTTCACTCTTCTCAATTTAGTAAGATCACCGATCCACCACTAGTTAACAAAGTAGTGAACAGAAAAGTTTTCAATAGCCTTTATTATGTGCGGAGCTATTAAATATTCTTTTGCTTCTGTGGGATTTTGTTTTACAGGAAAATAAAGTAACTGTGGGATTTTTTTAAAGGATAAAACATCTTTTATAGTTGTACCACTGAACAGTAACTATTTTTTACATCTTTATTGTTTAGTAGGTGACTGGTATGAAGTGGGGATCAAAGAAGAGTAGCCTCAAGAAAACAGTGCTCCACCTCTATGATGCACCCACGTTGATAACCCAGGGAATACCCGATGTAGTAGATTGGCCATGTCTGCTATGAGTATAAACACTGCATGAATACTGACATCCCAGTAGCCCCAGTGGACGAAAGGCAAGCTGTGCTGGAAGCCCATATGTCCTACAAAACACAGGTATCAGTTTAGTTCTCCAGGAGCTGGGGAATCAGGCTGCTATGACCAATTATTCTTTGATGGAAAAAAAAGTTGATCTTAGTCTTGTCTTTACACAAGTTTTTCTGGATTATTATTTTAATGAATATAAAATTATTTTAGGTGAAAGTGAAATAATGAAGCAAAGTAGTTTTTTTTTTTCCTTTTTAAAGGAATTGTCTTAGAAAAAAGTGATGCTATATAGATAGGACAGACCATTTGGATCTTGTCCCAGAGAAAGACATGAGTTCTTAATATTCCTTTCATATTCTAATCAAGTCCTCCAATTCTCAGAGTCTTTTCTTTTTCTGAGGTAGCCACCTTCAGTTTTTACATTTAGGTGGTGTCAACATTTTTGTATTTGTATTTTCTTTATTTCCAAAGAGATGGGAATTTACATCTCAAATCTCATGTCTTTGGGCTACTTTCGAACTTAGCAATTTTTGCTCAGTCTTATTATTTCCCCAAAATCCATTACCAGAACCCCCTATCTATCTACCTGCAATTTCAAGGTATATTATGGTTTTTATGGGAGGCACAGGATAACACCTGAACATATGACTCTTTGAAATATTGATCACTTTGGAGTAAACCTTTTTGAGAAGCTGCAGACTAAGAGAAACTCTGAAAATTGAGAAAAATTTAACTTTTTGTAAGCAATATTGCCATATATGAGGAAATATCCATTTGTAAAGATATCTCCCTCATGTAGAAGCAAAGGTATTAAGTTTAAGAACTTTAGAAACCCATAGATGGAAAATTATAGCATAAACTATAAACTGCATAATGGTTCTGCCTTATAATGTATTTTGTCTATTAAGTTATTAGTTAGGGCATTGCAGGAACTTGATTTTTTTGTTTTCATCTCTAATTTTATGTAAGTTTTCCATACTTATGGAGCTGATTTTACTGTTAATCTGTATTTTATTAGAAAAGTATCTTAGTCAAAACACTAAAAACATAAAGAGCAAATTGTTTTTCCATATTTTATCTCGGATTTAATTAATTCTAGAGGCAGGTTTAAGTATTAGCATGATATATTTCTGAATATATGTGGATTATGGCAGATATTTAATATATTATTCAAATTTTGCTTAAATTTCTTCTCTTATTTATTTCCTAGATTATTTTTTTTCTTTTCAAAAAGTATCATTCATTCAAAAACTCATTTATTTAGTATAAAATATTTAATATATTTGTTCATAAAGAACTTCTTATCTGTAACTGAGTCAAATCCCCATTCCAGAGCATTTAGGTTCATATGTTAGGAATTGTTTTAGACTATAATCTGCCCTAAATTTACAGAACATAAGCCAAATGATATTAGAATTTCTCCTACTTTGTTATTACTGAACAAAAATCTGTTTCATTTAAATGCCTTCCATATTCAATTAGAAGAAATAAAGAAATGTCTGTTTTACTTTTAGCAAAAAAAAGTTGTATTTGTTTATTTATTTATTTGTTGTTGTTGTCATTGTTTTTTGAGTCATATCCAGCAGTGCTTAGGGGTTTCTTCTGGCTCTGAGCTCAAAAATTGCTCCTGGCAGGCTCTGGGGACCATATGGAATGCCGGGATTCGAACCACCATCCTTCTGCATGCAAGGCAAACACCTTACCTTCATGCTGTCTCTCCGGCCCCTATTTGTTTATTATTAGTTCAATTTTACAAAGAGCTACCAAGCAGGCCAAAGAGGCAAGTTAGAAGAGGGGACAATGTCTTGCCTGTGACTACTTGGCTGACACTTTTTCTAATACTGACACCACATTTCATTACTTTGAGCACCACCAGGGGTTACTGCTGAGCACATAACAGGAAGAACATCAAGAACAATGCATACCAGGTTTTCTACCAAGACTTTATCAACATGTATGTTGTAGTTAAATTTTTAATCATATTATAAAATATTTTAAAAAATGAAAAATGTAATTTTTATTGTAAACTATTTTAAGAGATGAAGGAAAGTGAAGAGAATAGGTAAAGATAAGAGTTTTCTTGCATTCTAAAAGGAAAAGAATATTATTCTTTAGAAGTGAGGCACTAGAGAATGGTTTGAAGTTGCCATCTGGAGTAATAATAAGGTTGGCAAGACAGCAGATGTCAAAGATAGCTTCTCCTAGTCAAAATGAAATGTAACAAGAATTAGAATTTTTCACTGGGGAGCAATTTGTTTTGGGGATTTTTTTTTTTTTTAATCAATGACTAGCCTCTCATTTGTATGGCCCAAAGTTCCAGAAACAGAGTTCTCATCATCCTGGATGATCTGTAGCTCATTGCTAAAAAAAAAATCAACTGCATTATTGAGGACAGATTGTTGTTAAGCAGATCTCTCTGCTGTCATTATTTCTTTAATTGTTGAAAATGAGCCATTCGGGAAGAGAAATGAAAGTGAGGTGATTATTGCAATATTTAACCGAATAAGAATTTCACACTTTCTTTCTTCTTTAAATTAATTGAGATTTTTTCAATTTGATGCCAAGGTTGATTAATTTTAGATTCCTTTTTGTTATAGCACACATTACTAAAATAATTATCAGTCATTGCTGTGTTTCAAACATTAACTAATACAGTTTGATCCTTTTGGGTAACAATTCTTGACATTATTTAGTTGTTCTGAAATATTTTATTCCTATTTAATTATAGGCAGAAGACACATAAATAGTAAGTATGTGGAAACACATATTTGAATGTGCATCTTTATACATATGTACATATTTGTTTGATGGTGACCATTCAAGAAGACTCTTATTTTCTGGCTATAATTGAGTATGCAATTACATATCTAAGGAAAAACATCTAGAATTAAAATTAATATTCAGTAAATAGAATTAATCATTTTACAATTAATAATAAACATTGTATTGTGTAATATACAGCAATTATATAGTAATTCCTATTAATCAATATCAACATATTGTTAATTAATTATTATGTATCAGTAACATTTTTTCTAATCTTTAAGCACCATAATTACAAGCATGATTGTAATTGGGTTTTAGTCTTAGATAGAACACCCCCTTCACCAGAGCAACATTCCAGTGCCCTCAATCTCCCTTCTCCCTAACCCCTGCCTGTATTCGAGACAGGCATTCTACTTCTCTCATTCATTAACTTTGACTCGCTTGTTGTTAGTGTAGGTATTTCCCTAACAGCATTCACCACTCTTTGTGGTGAGCTTCATATTGTGAGCTGGTCCTTCTGTCTCTTCACTCTATTGTCTCTGGGATTATTACAAATATGTCTTTACTCTTCTTTAAAAGCTGTAGATGAGTGAGATGACTTCTATTTCTCTATTTCTCTCCCTCTTACTTATTTCACTCAGCATAATAGATTGCACGTACATCCACTCATAAGAAAATTTGATGACTTCATTTCTCCTGATGAATAGCTATATAATATTCCATTGTGTATATGTACCACAGTTTCTTTAGCCATTCATCTGTTAAAGTGCATCTTGGTTGTTTCCAGAGTCTGGCGATTTTTGCTTAAAATAGTAGTGTGCTTCCATGATATCATTCAGGTTCTATGAAAGAGTGACTGAATATCCCTGAACTTAAACTAAAGAGATTCCTAAAGAGAAGTGGGATACTCAATCATGGAAAGAAAAACTTGGTATCAAATATCAGTCGATTTATTTTTTTAAATATAATGAGTAACATTATGGGTCAAATTAGAGTACTATCTTGAAGTACATACACAAAGTCATGAATAATGATCTAAAACTTCATACATTTACTTTGTTCATTAATTTTATTTGCTTTTACTACGGTACTCAAGTTCTTATTTCTCTTTAATTTATGATCCCCTAATGGACATACTTAATATCTATCTATTAGCATATATGAATTATTTTATAGAAACTGAATTATTCAACTTAGTATTAAAAAGAAGAAAGGTAAATTAGCAAAGACATATCTCAAACATAATAAAATTACGTTTTTATTTGCTACATTTCACAGTAGAGGTTTAAACATTAAACATAAGCAAACAAGCATGTTTATCATTTTATAATCATTTGAAAAATTATGAAGTTATGTTGTTATTTAGGTTTACGTCAGACTTCTGAATTTAAATAATGTTACAGACATCTAAATAAATCTATTAATTTATAGGTTACCCTATATAAATTTATAAGGAATTTGATAATTTTTGAACTTACTGAATAGAAACATTACAAAATTCAATAAGATATTTTTCTGACATTTTGAAATAAAATGAAGATGTTCTGGTTATTTATTTGTTTATTGTCAGTAGGTTACATAGAATTTATAACAAAAAATGGTCAAGCGTTGTGAGAGATAATAGTAATGATAACTGTTTCTAAATCCTCTTGCTTGGAGTCCTAAGTACTGCTGTATAAGCATTCTTCTATTTATTTTATGAAAAAATACTTTAAAATTGACTAATTGCTATAGCTTATTCTCATTTATTGTGATAGTTATTCTGTTATATAGAACAACAGTTTCCTTTTATTCTGTGAATTTCTGTCATTATTAAAATACTGCTACTAATTAGGCATATAATTATTTTACATTTAATATATTATACAAGTCTCTATATGTTTGCTTAACCAAAATGTATAAAAAGTATAAGTAATCAATTTTAGAAATGAACTCGTTATAAAAGATATCAAAATTATTTGCAAATATTTAATCACTAAAGCAATCAAATGTTGAACTTAAAATTTAAAATTAAGATGGTGATAGAAACATTTATAAAACAAACTTCACTTATGTTTTCTCATCATTAAATATATGGATTGTCATCAGTATGGTTCTCATGGTGTTATTTCTCTTCTAAATTTTATAGGAGTAAAGATAAATATTATATCTTAAATATGTAAGTAACCTATATAAATATGTTACTACTATTTACTTAAATACTTTAAGACTTTACTTGGTTATTAACTATAATTCTTCCTCAACACATGCTCACATGTACACAGAAATAATAATATTTTAAGTGGCAAGTTATTTTGATTCTACATGAGTAAAGACAGTCTGTGTGTTTCTCAGTAGGCTTTCAAAACAAACAAGTTTTTGCTTGTTTAAATTGAGAAATAATAGAATAGAAATTTCCTAAAGTAATATCATTTGAAGTAAAAAATCTTTAAAAAAAGATGAAATTACTAAACACCAGTGTCATGTGAGTCAAAATAATGATCTATGAAGTTCACAATTAATCACTGAAGAAGGTTAATCAAGGAGCAAAAAAAAAAAACTTATAAGGTCCAAGATGTGGAATAGTCAATAAAACTAAAACAGATTGATGAGACTATTGAACATATGTTAAGTTCTATACACTTTTCAGAATATGTCACCAAAAATTTTGGTTAGGAATGGTTTAAAAATTTGCAGCATGTGAAAATAGCTTAAATAGTATCTTATGCTCACATAGATATTTTATGAAATAAACTATTAAGAAAAAGAAAAAACCCTCAACTTTATATATGTAGATGTCAAATCTTAAACAAATATTTAGGAAGTGTGTTTATTACAGTTTTCAATAAAATACTCAACAATATTGCACTTTGGAGACCTAATGGAAATTTTCATAAAGATAAAATCCACAACAGAATGTTACTTCATTAATACCTTGGATTCTTTTAACTAGTTAAAATAAAGATCAAATTACTTTAACGGTAAGTTTACCTGTAATGTTCATGAAAAGAAAATTTGCAAACATACTCAAGGATTAAATATTAAAAAATTATTTTCTCCTCCATAGCTTCATCTTTCTGGAAGTCTCTCTGCACCATGTGGGCTAAGTTAAGGAAGACCTGAATATGATGAGATGGAGATCCAAACAATCTTCTGGGATTGTGCATGTGGAGGCCACAGGAACAGAAGCAAAAAAATGATGGAGGCTATGTGCATTGACCCAACTAACATTGATGTGGTCTCGAATTCATCTCACTGGATCTGTCTTTTGATAGTCGCCATTACCTTTGAAAGACAGACCTCCCAAAACCTTTCTTTGCAGTCTTTTGTCCAAGACCTAAGCTCCTGGACTAATTCTGGTTTTGACTGGCTAAATGTAGATCGTCCCTCTGTCTTTCCTTTAAATAAAAAAAATAAATAAACAAACAAATAAAGTACCATTAGTGGTTGTGGCTGGAGAGATGTTATAGCAGGTAGGGTGTTTTCCCTATAGGGACCCCACCAGGTTCTATTTCCATATAGTGTCCCAAACACAGCCAGGAGTAACTCCTGAATATAGAGCATGGAGTAAACCTTGGGATCATCATTAGGTTTGACCCCCCAAAAAATAAAATAATAGTAACATTTATGATGGTAATGTTTGCTTCATTCAAATAGACAATAAAATTACATTTCAAAACAATATCAGGGTCCAAGGAGATAACACAGTGGATAGAGTGTTTTCTTTATACATGGTCGACCTAGTTTGATCTCTGGCATCTTATATGGTCCCTAGAGTCTGCCAGGAGTGATTTTTGAGAACAGAGTCAGGAGTAATCCTTGAGAGCTTTCTGGGTGTGGCCTAAAAACAAAAACAAAAAAGAAAAAGAAAAAAAAAAGCAACAGGATATTGTTGCATTATACTAACTAAAGCAAAGTGGTTATAGATGGGTATATACAAATTACATGCTCTTCAATAAAATAAATAAAATTAAGAGCCTTAGCTTTAATATTAAAACAGCAGAAAATTACTTACATCTTTTGCAAGGTTATTTTCCTTTTACTTTGGTTTTAAATGCATTTTGAAATGTAAATAATATGTACTTCTATTCCATTTTTCATTTTTACTTTTATATTTTGCATGCTTTTCAGTTATTTTTTAATTTTTATTGTGATCATAATGGGTTATATATCATTCACAGTAGTATTTTAGGTACATATTAACATTGAATCAGGGGGAATACCCATCACCAAATTTGTCCTTCCCCCATCCCAGTTCCCTTTCTGCAACCCATATACCCCACCAACACCCCTGGGCTGCTAGAGTAGGTGGTCCCCTCTTTGTCTAGCTTACTATTAGTGGTCATTAGTTATTATTTTATAGACAATGAAGACGTATTATGAAGATTTCCAATTAGTCATTTCATAAAACTTACTTGTACAGACCAAAAATTACCCATTTGCCATCCCACAAAATAATGTATGTCTATGATCTAACCAATCAGATAGCAGGAACATCTGAGGTACAGGAATATCAAACACACATACACACATGTGCAACAAGTGGATATGTAGAGAACAGATGGATAGATGACAAAGTACTGAAATCACAGATGCATGGCAAAGATAAATAGCATAAATGGACAACGAAGAGCAGATGGTGAATCTCAGATGGTGAGGTGAAGCTACAGTTGCAGATTCCACTAAAGAGACAGTCCACAGAGATGAACTTAGAAGTGAGATAAAGTAAACAGCTTTAGTTCTAAGGATAGCTAGTATAAGGTCAGAGTGCTAAGGTTAAAAGAATCTAATTTTAGTTGAATCCACTATGTACCTGAACATGGGACAAACAACAGCTCCTTGTGAACCAGAAAAAGAAAAAAAAAAAAACCTACAATGAATTTGACTTTTGTACAACACTATTGCTGTCCATGGAACCATCTGGCTCCATGTTGATATTCTGGGGACATAAATTCAGTTTTGTCCCAGATCTGATCACATACCTCTTAAAGCCCTGTGTTGTATGTCCAGACAAGAACTGTAGTATTCATCTTCATTTTCATCCTTTTGTAGAAGTCATTCCAAATGATTCATTGCTATTTATTTGTCTGAGTATTTCTTTATCTTGGTATAGGAAGAAACCTTCAGAAGAGGCTTCAGCTTGTACTTACTGGTGCACAGAAAGCTCTTGATCCTATTTTTTGAGTGTTCAGCCATAAGATGATGGCTCATAACCCTGTCCTGGTGTTCTTACACACAAAGCAGTTGACTATCAACTCTAAGCTAGATGTTTAGCTATAAGCAGCAGTTCTCAGCTCACCACTTACCACTTAATATTTGTTTATAGGACAGTAACATTCAGCCTTGCTTTAAGGTTATTATATACATGGGGAAAAAGAGTTTAGTAGGTTTTGTAATATGCAGATATTATTTTACCAATAAGTGCCAATATGTTTATATATTAAAACTAGATAAGCCAGGAGCCATAGTTGTGGCACAGAGGTAGGGTGTTTGCCTTGTACGCAGCTAATCCAGGATGGATCTGGGTTCTATCCCCAGTGTCCCATATGTTCCCCCAAGCCAGGAACGATTTCTGAGCATATAGGTAGGAGTAACTGCTGAGCATCACCAGTTGTGACCCAAAAAAGCAAAACAAACAAAGAACAAAAAAGAACATCTATATAAACCAGATACTTGAATCAATTATTTATTTAGTAATTTTGCAAATACATTTAGTATATCAGCAATATACTTTCAAATATTTCCTTAATCTGTAACAAAATTTTTCTACACATGCCATTTTCTCCAACTCTGACTTTGATTTAACAGAAATCCTCTCAAACTATGACCAGCAATCCTGGGAGCCATCTCATGTGATACCCAACTAAATGGAGTACTGAGATCACAATCTGCTCAGGTTCAATTGTTAAATATGAATTTCAAAAAACAAATAAAATTAGCTAGAGAGTTGATTATCAAGAGGTGTCACAGAAAAAGGTGATATGTGCTCGTAGTTTTTGCATTACCTGAATGCAGGCTATCTCAGGAAACACCCTATGGTATATTCACTGCTTTGCTCTTACACACCCATGTTTGAAATATACAAACCTGTGTATGCTTTATTAGTGTTAGATAGGTATCTCAGCCTCCTTCTATATTGCATCCCATGTTATATTTTTACTGAAGAATAAATACTGTGTATGAAGGTCAGTCAGGGCTTTTCATCCTTGAGGCTGGAAGCCCATTCATCTAAATATTTCTCTATTATGTCTGTCTTGTTTTTTTAATTCTCAAGGCTGTGCCCCTACTTCAGGTCCAGTCTTCTTGGGCTAGATTACAACAAGTCTCACTTGGACAGGGACCTGGAGCAGTAGGAAATGTCTGGTGTCAACTAAAACCAGTGAAGTAGAAAACTCTGAGGAACCAGAATTGAAGGAAGGTGTCTAAACAAGCGCATAAATCTCAAAGGGTGAGTGTTCTGGAAATCTGCTGTTCAGGGGAATAAAAGGGCAGAATATTTCCAAAGAAGTATATTCAACTCCTAAGAATGATAATTTAAAACGAAAACTTTAAAATAAACGTTTCAGGGCAGGAGATATTGCACAGCGGTAGGGCGTTTGCCTGACATGCAGCTAATTAAGGTGGTTCCAATCTCAGCATCCCAAATTGTCCCTCGTGCCTGCCTGCCAGATGTGGTCTCTGACCACAGAGCCAGGAGTAACCCCTGAGTGCTGCTATATGTGAAAAAAGCAAACAAACAAACAAACAAACAAAAACCCACAAAAAATAAAAGAAGCCTTTCAGCAACTTTTCTGGGCTACTAGGCAGCATTGCTACCCACTGTACTTGTGGGAAACTTAAGATTTGAAGCAATTGAGGAAAGCTATTTTTCAATTAAGAAAGATCCTCTGACAAGGAGCACCTATATTGGTTATATTATAGTATTTATTTAATTTATTCATTTTAGATTCACGACAGTCAGAAGCGGGGAAAAGAAAAAAAAATGACTAGGAAGAAACAAATAATAGTGAAGAGGAAGAGAGTAAATGCTTCCCTTGATGTCTCTAAACATCAGTATTCTCACAGAGGTTAGATATATAAATAAATCAAGAGTACTTAGGGGGCCAGATAGATAGCACAGCGGTAGGGTGTTTGCCTTGCATACAGAGGGATGGTGGTTCAAATCCTGGCATCCTATATGGTCTCCCAAGCTTGCTGGAAACGATTTCTGAGTGTAGAGCCAGGAGTTGCTGGGTGTGACCCGCCAAAAAAGAATACTCATGCTGAGTGTTAAGTAAAGGAAAAACACTCAGGAACCTAACAAATACCAAGACCAGTGTGTTCAGGAATAATATCAGATTAACACTGATATCAGATTTTGGTCAACTCAAGCAATCTCAGTAACTTTATCTGGCCCATGAAGAATGCACAAGAAAAGGCTGGTCCTGCAAATACTTTTTTGTTTTGTTTTGTTTTGTTTTGTTTGTTTTTGTTATTATACCCAGCAGTTATCAGTGGTTATTCCTGTTTTACACTCAGAAATTACACCTGAAAGGTTTGGGGGACCATCTAGGATACAGGAGATCTTACCTGGGTTAGCCGTGTGCAAGACAAAAGCTAACTGCTGTTCTATTGCTCCAGGCCACTGACCCTGCAAATTCTTTTTGTTGTTGTCGTTGTTTTTGTTTTTGGGCCACACCGGTAATGCTCAGGGGTTACTCCTGGCTATGTGCTCAGTCTCTAGGCTTGGGAGACCGGATGGGACACCGTGGGGGGGGAGGGATCAAACCGCCGTCCTTCCTTGGCTAGCGCTTGCACGGCAGACACCTTACCTTTAGCGCCATCACGCCTGCCCCAGACCCTGCAAATTCTTAAATTTGAAAAGTTAGAGTTAAATATTGGCACTTTCCACCTTTATATGGCTGCAAAAGCTATTCATTTATGGGGTAAAATCTCCATTGTCATAATAATGGAGAGCATCCTTAATCATCCCAGGCACTTATCTGTCAAAGCTGGTGAAAGAAAATTAATAGTTTTTAAGGCAAGATCTTAACTTCTAAAATCTTTAACTGAGGCCACTGTTGTTGTACATCTAAATCCATACACTTGGTATGGAAATTACGTAGCCAGACTGACTGCCCGCACTGGCATTGATTCTTAGATACTAGATATTACAACTACTAACTTAAAATTGTTCTTAATATCCCAAATGGCAGAGGCCACTAGGGCAGCCTTTCCCTGTGTCTAAGGTAATATTAATTCTCTCCCTTAGAGCAGGATAAGTGATAGTGGTAACATCTCCTGTCTAGAAAGATACCCTGCCTAGACCATACTTGCTGGCTTTATACCAATGAAGAACTTTGACCCATTCCTGTTCAAAACAGCCTTGGATCAGTGTCGGGTGTGTGAGTTTGGGAAATGTAAAACAAAGTTCTGTTAGTTGACGGGGACAATTTTGCCCTGGAAACTGTTTTTCCTTTTTTAGACCTACAATAGTTTCCTTCCTAACATCCTAGATGGGTCAAAATAACAGCTGGAACAAACTGATCTATCAACTGTGTCTATGTATATTTGTGTGGTGGTTACTTTTATGTTTGTAGTCAATTCATATGTTTTCATGTTGTGGTAGAATATTAAAGTCAGTTTGGAATCAGAAATAGAAATTCTCAGATAAAGACCTAGGGTAGTCAGTGAATAAATGGATTAAACAGTATAACCCCTAGATATCAATGATATGTAAACTAACAATTTTAATTGTCTAGGCACTCCACTTATTTTATGTGACCTCATTTTAACAAAGGAAAGCTCAAAAAAATTTTTACTTGGCTAAAAAGACTATAAAGAAACTGGAATTATTGATCTAAAAATCCTCATGGGAACAATTCATTTTATAGACACCTAAAATTCTTGAGCATCAGAATTTGTATTTTTTAGAAAGAGTTGCAGAACTGAATCAAAGATAAAATGAGCTTAGACACAGGACTTTGCAGATCTAAACCAATTTTGATTAGCAATTAGACTGTTTTACAAATATAAATATAACTTTAGCAATACTTGGACCTTTGTACAAAATTATTAATATTAAATCAAAGAGTTTTGAGACTATTTAAAATCTAACAGTGTAAATGTTTTATTTTACTGGTATCTAAATTTTACTAAGAGCTAAAAATATATGTGCTTAAATGTAAATAGTTCTTTGCTTATGAATAAAATTACTAACATATTTGAATCCCTAAACTATACAAACTGGTACTAATAAACCAAGATATTAAATATTTATATATATGGTACCTAAAGTTTTTGATAATCTAGATTTAATTATTCTAGTTGAACTGAACTAAATTTTTTCCAAATAAACTAGTCAATTATTTTATAGAATGATCAAAAAAAATACTTAAAGAACTTCTTATCTTATCCTGGTGAACTTTCTTCCACAAAGATTGAGGGGTAAAAATGAAAAAAATAGGTATAGAGGGAAGAAAAAAAGGTCAGGTTGATATAAAAACTGCTAGGAAATCTCCACATTACTTGAATTTCTATTTATTTCCAAAATAAAGGATTGAATTAAAAAATATTTGCCACTTGTTTTCAAATTTATTGGTAAATCAAATATGCTAAATTTAATAAGGGGTTAAATCTATAAAATGTGATCAAAATAGGCTAAGAAGTTAATTTAAAGTAAGGCAGATAATGAATGAAGATGTTTGAAAAAATTGTCTTAAACTGAAAAAGAATTGATTTTGAAAAAAGTTACAGTACAAAATGAATGTAAAGAAATATACAGAAGGTTTGAGTATTATGTTTTCTGAATAAAAGTCAAAGTCCAACTGAATTCTTATAGAGATTTTTAAATTGTATTGTACCTTCAGAATTTCTTAATACTCATGTTTTGAAAAAGTGTGAAAACTCACCTTAGCTATTCTAAAATATAAACTTGTTATGGAACTAAGAAAAAAATTGTAGCACTCATAAAAAAATTGGTCAGTTCAATCATTACAGAAAATCAAGTTTTTCCACATAGAACTAAAAGAATCAAGCAATTATGATAGAGTTTAAAATGTATAATGACCTTCATAGGTGTTAACAATGTTTTCTTTTATCATTAATGGGCCTATCCCTTATATAGGGCCCTAGCTCTAGGAACAGCCCTATCTGTCAACCTTTTGAGGCATAGCCTTACTTCTGATAAATAAGGCCCAGTTCCCTCATGCTCACCTAAACAGCTTCAAGCTGTTATTCCAATGTTAAAAGAACAATTGACTCATTTAGCCTAGATCCTGATAAAATTCAGAAGAAATATTTAATTCAATACCTTGACCATTTAATGAATAGGAATGTAATTGTGCTCTAAAAAGTACAGCTCAGGATTGATTAATTAAGTACATTAAATTACTTTCAGGAGACAAAAATTTGGCTGGCCTACTTTGGGCATCCCATATATGGTAACGTATTTAACCTTTTTATAGGTGATCTCAGTTTGAATAGTCCTCTACACCTGACCACAGCTGCTAAATTAGAATAAGAATTCCTGAGGCTTAATTAGAAGGTGGTTTCCTGATGAGAAAATAGATCTACTAGCTTTTCCATCTAAGTTTTCTTCCAAAGATGTTTTGAAACAAGAAAGAATAATGGCATGAATTTTTTTTTTTGCCTCATGTGTAATAAAAGAGAAAGGATACTTATTTAGATAAAATAGGAAACATTGTATATGTAAGACAGGGTTGTTGTGCCAATTAATTGACCAAGAGCCAAATAAAGTAGTTGTCTCACTAATCAACAAGTGATCTAAGCACTTCGAGTGAATTTGGAATGGCATTTGGGACTTTCTGACTTCATAGGGCAAAATCATTAAACCCCTTTAAAACTGTTTTAAAATTTAAAAATAACTCTTTGGATTTTACCTAAGTGATATCACCCCAATCTTTAATGCACCTACCTACTTTTTTGATGAGAGCAGTGATGGAAAGCACCCTATTGAAGGCTCACTGTGCAAGTGTAGCTGACATTCGATTCCTGTCCAGACAGTAGAATTAAAAGCAGTGATTAAAGGGCTATTAATTATTATTAAAATATTATTTATTATTAAAGGTTGTCAAATTACTAAAAGATGTGTCCAGAAAGTTAAATATTGTTTTTGATAACCAATCTGTAGTCAGATTAGTACAAGATAATATATAGAAGCTTCATCTTCAGGAGGCCACAAAGGAAATAGATGAACTCTTTATACAACATCATTTCAAGTAAGTATACATTTATGTGCTTTTTCTTCTTTACCAGGATAAAATGTTAAGGAAAATTTTCTAATAGACTAGATACTTTTTGGTAATGTTCAGAAGGCTCAGGAGTGGCACCAACTAACTCAAAGCAATAGGAAAATTCTGAAATTAATTTGTAAAAGCACAGGCAAGAGAAAGTCCTTTGTCCAACTAGTATTTCTATTGTTTGGCCCCAGGGGTTAGCCCCCAGGTTGAAAATGTTAATAATCCCTGGCAGGAAGATGTCACTCCTGTGTTATCTTTTGGCCAGCAGGATATTTAATATTTTTTATGGGCCTATCCTTTATCTTTGGAACAAGCAACATGTGTCCTTGACTTTCTATTTTCCTGGTTTGCAGTTATGAGTCTAAAAGTAAAAAGAGAGACAATGGCCCAGCATATATGTCTAAAAACTTAAAACATTTTTTTCAACAATGAACTAGTAAGCATTTCATTGGCGTCCCATATAAAACTATGTATGTATGTAGCTATGTAAGTATGTAGAAAGACCCAAAGTTTTACTTAAAGCTCAATTACCAAGTAAAAAAGGGGAGAAAAGAGTCCTGCAGGCAACAAATACATAGAGCCTTTTTAACTATAATATTTTGATCTTCAAGGACAGAAAATGGTCTCAGCAGTAAAAACAAATTAAAACACTGGAAAAAAGGCTGATAATAAAATCCAAACTAAGCAACCTTTTTGGTTGAAGGATGAAGAAAAGGAAAATGGGTAAAAAATATATGGGTGAAAATTTGGAGGAGAAGGTATACTTGAATTTTTATAGGAAAAGATGCCCAACCTGACTCATTCGATGCAAGAAAATGATGGAAAATACCAGTTCAGTATCACTAGTCACCAGGGGATGAATGAAGAAGTTTGTCTAGAAATTGGGAAAAGTACTTACTGATCCAAAAATAATATTTTAACACAACAACCACTACTTTTATAGCTTCAATTATGATTTTGAATATGTTGGTAAGTTATGTGAATGAGCTAGTGCAGGTAGTGGAATATGCCATCTTTGACATTCATTAATTAAACTGTTTGAGTACACAATAGGTCGGACCCTATAAGCTCAGAAAAATTATCTAGAAAAATGATTGTACCTCATATTATTTACACTTATGGATTTAACATCAGTAAAGCCAAAGCAGAGCAGTATTTCAAATTTGCAGATCTGATTTGGTTTCAAGCCTCATTAACACCACAAAGGAGAATTTAGCATTAGTTGTTTCCCTAGGCTCTTCTTTAAAAGGCCTGGGTTAACTCCCAAATAACTTTTGGACAGATTTGATGACTTGTGAATTTAAAACTATTGAAAGAATTGGATATGGATTGTTTAACTGAAAGAATAAAATATATTTCATATAAACTATTGTAAAAAGTATGCTATGTTATCTTTATAGGAAAGGTGCCAGTTGATAAAGAAAAAGGAACTTGGCCCATACCAAATTTAACTACTAACTATTCACTAGTTTGAATTTGAGCATAACACTTTTTTTTGGGGGGTCACATGTGTTAATAGGAGCTACTAATTTTGGCGGTGTCACACCTGGCAGCACTTAGGGTTTACTCCTGGCTCTGTGCTCAGAAATCGCTCCTGGCAGGCTCGGGGACCATATGGGACCATGTGGGATGCTGGGGATTGAATCACCATCTGTCCTGATTTGCATGCAAGGCAAATACCGTACCGTAGTGCTATCTCTCCAGCCCCTTGAACATAACATTTATTTATTTATTTAATATTTAATATTTTTACTTTAAAATCTTTATTTAAGCATCATGATTACAAGCATGATTGTAGTTGGGTTTCAGTCATAAACAGAACACCCTCTTCACCAGTGCAACATTCCCACTAGCAAGGTACAGATTCCCTTTACTTAAAGCCTGAGGAGGAGCTACACAGTTGCTAGTTAAACTTGCCAGGGCTTGGCAGAATTCCCCTTTGATGTATGTCTTAGAAAGCTTGTTGGATATTAAAAAATATATATATACCAAACCTCAAGTTTTATATCAATGATTCTTTTAGGAACCATGGCATTTAAGTAGTAGCCTTAACTACTGCTGTTGCTGCTGGAACTGCCCTTCACCAGGGTATTTAACCATTTTGTAGTGAATTGCCAGAAAAACATTAGTTTCTTATGGCACCACTAGCAACAAATTGTCGCTAAAATAGTTTCTGAGCAGATTTGCAGTAAGTAGTAGTTTTTTTTTTAGGTTGTGACAAATAAAAAATAAAAATAAAGCTCATCTAAAATGTGACTGCAACTTTACCCAATATTGTGTAAAACCCAAAATATATAATGAAACACAGTATTCTTGGGAGCTAGTTAAAAAGCATTTGCTTAATCAAGGAAATAATTCTCATGATATACAACTTTTGCAACAGGAAATATTCGATACTTATAAGTTTGAAATTCTCTCTGGCAGTGTTTTACTTGGAAGCATGATGAATGATATCTTTGGACTTACTCCACTAAAAATTTTCCCATTCATTATAATTCTAATAGTTTTTCCTTTTATCTTAATCATCCTATTTTTACTGATAAGTGTAGTCTGGAGAAGTTAGCACAGAGTCCAAGCAGACAAAACTGAGAAGTCAGCCACAGGGCACTCTAGCAATTCATGAATTAAGAACCTTTTCATCTTTTTATCTTTTTCTTCCTCTCCTTGGACTATCAACTCTCTTGCTAAATTTATTACTTGGAAGTCTTCATATCTAACATACCACTGTTTCCTTTATATCCATCACTGGTCAGAACCAGAATGCCCTGTGGAATGAGTCCTGTATTCATATTATGATCTGCCATCAGCCCTGGAAGAATATATACACAGACCTCACACACCCTCTTTGAGATATCAAAGCCTATGTATGTTTGATTCCTTTAGGTAGATATCTGGTCCTCCTTCCATGTTGATTATCTCTGAAAAATAAATATTGTATGTGAATGCTAGTTAGGGCTTTCTGTCCAGAAGTCTATCTCTAGACCTACTATCTCTAGTAGGTCTATCTTATTTTCTTTAACCTTGCAGCACCCCTGCTTCAGGCCCATTCACCTGGAATTGCACTCCTGCATCAGTGATGCTAGAACTCCTAGAGCCATAGTGAATATATTTAGGATTCTTCAGCGTAATATCCAGAAATATAGGGAAAGCACATGCTATCTGGGAATAAGCTCAGGATCTCACATGTGCAAGAAAAAAGTCCTCTGAGCTATATTCTGGATACTTTCTCTGCTTTTCAATATTCAGTATCTCTTTAGTTATAACACACAAGAATCAACAGTACACTGATATAAAAAGACACATTTTTCAATGTAAGTGCAGCCATAATAACTTTAGTAACATTTGTAAGAAAATCTAACGTTTAAGACTAAGATTGGGGGAAATGTATATTACACAAAGAAAAAATGAATATGAATTCTTTTAAAGATCCTGTTTTGTTGTGAAGATTGTACTGTTATAAGTGGTTGTTTTCATCAGCAGTATTTTATTCTCTTTTGAGATATGGATACTTTACATAATTGCTTCCCACATCGATGTTTTTATAAAATAAAATTTTTTTTGTAAAGATATTTCACATACTTAGTAAAATACATTTTATTCCTTTTTTCTTGTTTGTGTAAAATGGCCTTTTAGATGCTGGATTATATTCGTTAAGCACCATTTGTTTGGTTTCTTATTTACATAGGGAAATATTCAAAAGAACTTGTCTTAGACTTAGAGAGTTCACTATCATAGTGTGACTAGAATCAAGTTAAATAAAGGAACATAGTATTTAACACAGTGTGTATATCTATACCAGTCTATAAAAATAGATGAAACTTGAGTCACCAGCTGCAATATGTAAACAATCATGACTCATTCTTCATTTTGAAATTTTAGTCACTAGAAAGGGAAACATTTGGGGAGTTAATCTTTAAAATAGTTCAGTATAAAACAAAATAAAACAGACATTCCTGAGAACTTGGAATTTGTCAACATAACAAACAAAGATAAAAAATTTAGTTTCATTTCAACAGTATACTGGGCTTATAGAATCCTCGAATGTACTTTTTTTAGCTCTTGTTTATAAGCAGGGAAGATATTATCTATGCTATTTAAGACTTTATAAAGTGCATTTCTAATAAAGTGAGTTATTGACAATGTCAAAAAAGACACTTAAACATATGTTAAAAAGGCAAAACATCTCCCAAATTTTCCAGTTATTTAGAAAATCATAAAACTGGTAGATGTGAAACTGCAGGTTCGTCGGCATAGCTTGAGGAAAAATAATGGATGATACTAATATATCATTGAATGAATGGAGCAATGAATCTGGAACAACACATTTTTGTCCACTGAATAATCTAAACAAGTATATATTATAGTCAATATTCTTTTTAAAAGAGTAATTCGAATAGGGAGATAAGTCGCATCTTGTCTACCTGATTTTGAGCAAATTTAGTGGGGCTAGTTCTTTATTTTTTTTTATTTTCTTGTCTTTTATTTCTCTCTCTCATTCTTTCTTTTTTTCTTTTTTTCTTTTTTTTATTATTATTTTTTTTTGATCATAGTGGCTTACATATTGTTGACAATGATATTTTAGGTACATATTTACATAAAATCAGATTTTTAAAATAAATTTATTCAAGCATCTGATTACAAACATGATTTTAGTTGGGTTTCATTCATAAAAAGAACACACCCTTTCACCAGTGCAACGTTCCCATCACTAATGTCCTAGTTCTTAATAAATTCAATCAAGTAAAAGGCTTCCAAACAAAATTGAAAATGTGTTATTTTAAAAGCTACATATATTTTAATTATCCTGCAGATATGCAACATTAAAGACAGTTTTTGATTTGTTTTCTACACTACTAAATTTGAGGTTGTTTAATAAGAACCATGAAACTTGGGGTATGTTATAGAAACGTGGAAATTTAGTTCCCATTTTTAATTTTTCAATATAAATAAATATTATAGCATTATTTTCAAATGATTAAAAAGTACTGCTTTATTAAATATAAATATGCTTTTAAATTTTATTTAAATGACTTATAGTTGCTTTTTAGACATACAATATTTCAGCACCAATCCCACTACAGTATCAATCACCCTGCACTGATGTTCCCTGAGTCCTTCCCAGATACTGTTCCACACAGACCTTGCATCACAATCTGCCATCTTAATAGGCACCATTTTAATGTTTGGTGGTTAAAGTTTGGGTCTTATGATTTCAGTTTTGTTGACTGCAGTTTGGATAATTAGTTTTGTCCTTCCTCAAGACCACAACTAAACCTGGATCAGCATGAACCTGCCCTGCTCCCATTATTTCACATCTGTCTTTCTCCCCCTCTTCTCATTCTTCCTTGTTCTCTTACTTTAAGGTCAAGAGTATCTAGACAATCCCCTTTAAACTATTACATTTCCGAATGCAGTTATTCTAAAATCACAGTTCATCAGGCACATACTAATGATCTTTTAAAGAGCAAATATCTTTAAGTAACTTTTGAAGGATGCTATCGAGTGACTTCTTATAATTCTTTTTAGAGTGCCACAAGCATAAAACAACTTCGGCCACTGATTTAGGCATCACACTAGGATGAAACACCATCTGCTTTTTCTTTGACTGATAAAAAAGCAAAAGCACAAATTAGGTACCTCGAACCCATATGGGACTTAATTAACACTTTAAAAAATAAATGCAATAAGGCTTAATTAAATTCAAATCAGTTGAAAGTATAACATAAAAAGGTTGTTCTATTCTAGGCAGAAAGAATCTACTGCTTGGATGACAAACCCCAAACATTTCTTAAACAAAATGTGCCTATATGATATATATGTCACCCAGTGTTTGACAAGAAAATGACTATAAAAGATTGACTTGTACATTATACTGCTTGATTGACACATTATGGCTGCTTTTGTTAAACTCACATAACTATTCAATTTTTTAATATGTATTATCTACTTTAGATAAAAGGTGCTATATTTGGAAAGTGAATAATAATATCAACAATGTGAGCTTTCAAATGGGCCGTATGAAGAAAAAAAATCCACCACCTCTCATTTATTCTGACAGGAAAAATTTTGCTAGCTAATTTACATTCAATAGGCATTTTATTTTCAAAGTAAGTGAACCAAAAATTATTAAAATAAAATAGCTTCCCTTAATGACAGCCTACATTTAAAAAGAACACTCATTTTCCTTTAAAATATTCTAAATTTAATCAACTATTTTTTCTTTTTAGTTAAACAAAGTATAATGTTCAATTTTTTTCTGATAACAATGATTTCTATCATCATAATATTCCTAATCTGATAAGTTATTCTGATAGTAAAGAAAATTCACCCCCAAACAAACATTTTAATTTATTGATACACACCATTCTAACATGGATCATTCACACTAGTTTTGATAATTATTCTAAATTTAGTTAAAAGCCAAAATAATGATGTCTGTTGCATTTAAGAAAAATAAAAGAGAGTTTGTTAATAATACTCAGGTAAAATAAAGTTGAGGGCTAGAAGGACTGATTCATGATATGAAGCTTACCACAAAGATTAATGAGTGCAGTTAGAGAAATAACTAACCTGACAACTATCATGATAATGGTTGTGGGTGAGAGAAATAGAATGCCTGTCTCAAAGACAGGCAGGGGTGGGGGAGGACAAAGATGGGGGCATTGGTGGTTGTACTGGTGGGGAGGGCTGTTCTTTTCTGTGACTGAAACCTAACTACAAACATTTTTGTAATCATGGTGCATAAATAAAGACATTATTAAAAATAATTATTCGTGTTTTCACTTTTGGCTAATATATCATTAAGTCCTTGTGCAGATCTCACAAATGTTAAGCTATATAGGGATTGTTTTCTGTTAATTTAAAATTGGAATTGGTAGTTAGCTATCATTTGAAAGCATAAAATGCCTTATTTTTAAGCCAATAATATATGTATATATTGTATAGTGTTAATGTGTTGTATTGTTTTACATGTGGTCTGATTTATCCACATTACCCCTTTATCCTAGAAGATGTTTGACATCTTTATTTATATAAAAATAAATATCCAGTGAAAATCCTAAGTGTATATATATATATATATATATATATATATATATATATATATATATATATATATATATGTTTTTGGGCCACACCCAGCGTTGCTCAGGGGTTACTCCTGGCTGTCTGCTCAGAAATAGCTCCTGGCAGGCATGGGGGACCATATGGGACACCGGGATTTGAACCAACCACCTTTGGTCCTGGATCGGCTGCTTGCAAGGCTGTGCCATCTCTCCGGGCCCCTAAGTATATTTTTTAAAAAAGAAATTAGTAGATAGATATTTACACCAATTATAATAATAAAATATTGGCATAAAAATGCAAATGAATAAATATTGGTAAGGCCAATGGAAATATGTGAAGAACTATATAAAAAGGACTAGTAATCAAATATATTTATATATCTGTATATGTATATTATATATATTATATTTTGACTTTTGAGACACAGCCAGTGACATTCAGAGGTTATGCACTCAGAAATCGCTCCTGGCTTGTGGGGACCATATGGGATGCCATGGTCTGTCCTAGACTAGCGCTTTCAAGGCACTTACCTCTGTCTTATCTCTCAAGATGCCTTACCTCTAGCACCACCACTCCAGCCCCTCAAATATATATGTTTTGAGGGGGAAGGCACAATTTACGGTACTGAGGGATTACAATAAAATTTGCACTTAAGTCTGATACCTGGAAACCTCAGTGGACATTATGGAATGTCAGGGATAAAACCTTGGCTCTCTGCAAGGAAGGCAAGTGCCCTAACCACTTTACTATAGTTTCTGCCTTTCTAATGTCTAAAGCTTGTAGGCCTAATGACATAACTATATTTTGAGCTTTTAAGAAAGGTCTTTAGTCTAGAGATTCTTTGAGAAGATCTGAGAGTCCAATGCTGACTGTTGTCCCCTCCTACTACCTTACCCCCCTTTTACGATCCGGATTTCCATCAGAGTCCAGGGTAAATCTAAAGTGTGGGTGTTGATGCTGTTTTTTTCTTCATGTCTTTTTTTAATTTTGTTTATTCGTCTTTATTTTTTGCCTATCTCTTTAGTGACCAAGGAAATTTTTGATTGAAGCCATATTAATATTATTCTTTCTTAATTGCCATTTATATAACTTTTGTTTTAACTTTGCCTTTCTTTTGTGGAAGACTTTTGCCTCAAGAGGAGTAAAGAATTCTGTAAGAGACTGTGACTGTTACAGAGAATATTTTATCTCCACCTGAAGGAAAAATTAGGATTCATTATTTATATTCTTTCTTTTCTTTGTTTGCCTCAGCACTCGGGGGACCATACAGTGCCAGAGATTTGTACCTGTACCCCTGTCATTGTAAAACATACACTCATCCTACTGGGCTATCTCTCTAGTCCACAATGTTCTATTCTCATTATTGAGCTGCTTCGAAAAATGGCACTACTGGTTTTTAGTTTTGGACCTGAGTTCTGTTGAGGCAGAAATATGGGAAAGATGCTACCAGGAGGACATTGTGGAGAGAATCAGAGCTGAAGGAGGTGGTTGATAGTGCCAGCACTGTCAGTGTCAACTTGTAGAGATGTTGCTGCCACCACTAACATCCCTCTGGTTGCCATTTGCCACGAGCTTGGCTGTTAAGAGCAGCCCCCAACCAGAACTAGAGCAAAAGTCCTTTATCCTTGCACATTGATTTGCTCAGAATTTTTCAGAATTTAGGTTACTCAATATGGACATCTTTGAGAAATTAGGTCTTTCACCTTAGCTAAAAATTAAATTTTGTTTATTGGGAAGGGGGGTTATTATCAATGCCAAGGATCAAACCCAGGGTCCCACATACAAATCATTCACTCTACTACCTTTCTACCTCACCCACAGTATGAAATGGATTATTTTTTTTTTACAAAAGAACTTATGCAATGATGTCAAATAGTTTACGCTATTTTAAAAATATCCATTACCACCTGACTTTGTAAAGAAGCAGCTCATTTCTTCATGACTGTTCAGGTGGATGCTATAGCTGTACCTACTTGTGGGTTGATTGAATTGATGTAGTTTATAAAGCGAATTACAATTACCAATTTTTATTTTTTTACTCTTAAAATAATTTCTTTTAGGTTCTAGGCTACACCTGGTGGGATCAGAGATTATTCCTGTGTATGTTCTCATTGGACACTCCGTGGGAACTCAGAAAACCTTGTGGGGTGCCAAGGATCAAACCATGGGTTTCTGGGGATTAAACCCAGGTCTGCCACTGCAAGTCAAGCTTACTGGCCCCCAGGTTTTTTTAGGTGTTGTTATGCCATGCATTTAATTCAGGGCCTTCAGAGGCAAGTCACTTGTCAAATGTACTCTTGAGACGTAGAATGCTCTAGGAAGTGGAACAAAATTTGTGTTTGTCATCCTCCTCAACTGATTCATAATGGCTGACCTTGGTCAAGTCACGCCTTTAAATGCCTCAGTTCCCCATCTACCAAATGGAGGTAATAATAATCCTGTGTTGTGAGGTATTAGAAAACAAAGTTGATACGAGATGTTAGGATTCTTAGTGGAGATCCTCTTGGGCCTAAATATTTTTTGTTCTCAATTAGTTGTCCCAAGGTTCGATCTGCTTTGTGATCTTGGCAGCTTCTTTGTCCTCTACCCCTCCTCAAAGCTGCTAGTTCAAATGTTGACAGTGTTGAATGTTGTAGTCTCAGTCATACAGATTAATTAGTATGGTCCTGGGGAAATATTTGGTATTTTTCTTTTCCTTTCTTTCTTTCTTTCTTTCTTTCTTTCTTTCTTTCTTTCTTTCTTTCTTTCTTTCTTTCTTTCTTTCTTTCTTTCTTTCTTTCTTTCTTTCTTTCTTTCTTTCTTTCTTTCTTTCTTTCTTTCTTTCTTTCTTTCTTTCTTTCTTTCTTTCTTTCTTTCTTTCTTTCTTTCTTTCTTTCTTTCTTTCTTTCTTTCTTTCTTTCTTTCTTTCTTTCTTTCTTTCTCTCTCTCTCTCTCTCTCTCTCTCTCTCTCTCTCTCTTTCTTTCTTTCTTTCTTTCTTTCTTTCTTTCTTTCTTTCTTTCTTTCTTTCTTTCTTTCTTTCTTTCTTTTCTTTTCTTTACTTTCTTTTCCTTTCTTCTTTTCTTTTCATTCTTTTCTCTTCCCATTTTTTTTACCTTCTTTAGTTTTTTATTGATTTGGGGGCCACATCCGGTGACGCTCAGGGGTTATTCCTGGCTAGGCACTCAGAAATTCCTGGCTTGGGGAACCATATGAGATGTTGGGGGATCAAGCTGCAGTCCATCCTAGGTTAGCTTCATGCAAGGCAAATGCCCTACCACTGTATCACCACTCCAGCCCCAGCATTTTGTATTTTCTGAATTTGCAACCACAAAGAGTTTTCTTTAGAACGAAGATAATTGGACAAAGAAATCATGTGGTTGAACTGTCATTTCTTTGTTCTGTTTGCAAGTAAGAAAGGAAGGTTCCCTGGGAACAGACTTGGGCCTTTTGGAGTAAAATAAACCCATTGGGTTTGACAGACAGTGTTGCATATCACACCCCAAATTGAACATAGGAAAGCTGGATAATGCTCTGAAGTACAAGCATATAGCTTCTGCCTCCCCAGAAGCCATGATTCAGAAAACATAACCACTTTCTCTGTCCTCTACCATTGAAAAATAATATTTTTTTTTACTAGAAGCACATTTAACTCATTTAAATTATGATAATCCTTTAAAGTTTATCCAGTTCATTGTTGAGAATTCATTATCTCTCAGTATGCAAAGGCTGAATTTGATTTTGAATTCCCGGTTTTGGGAAACTTTGAATTGTACATTCTTTCTGTTTTCCCTGGTGTAGATTTGAACCTTACTTTTCATCCTAGTTTAGGGACCCTCCTCCCTATAGGCCTCGTACTCTACTCCTTTCCTTGGCCGCAGAATTATAACTCATGAAAAAGCACCAGGTCCTAGCTTCTTGATGTGGTCACATTCTGCTTCTCCATAGATGTGCGCTCTTTTCCTCTAGTACTCCCATGTTTGTTGGTTCTATGGAGACCTAAAGATGAAGAGACCCTGGTCTACACATCCATCTCTGCCAGTAGCCAAAAGTTGGTTCTCATGGCCTACTGGTCTTTCTGGAGAATGGGATATGAGAAACTCAAGAGGATGAGTTTTAGCCTCTGGTCTATTCTGATTTATGACACAAATCACACTTTAAATGTAAATATATGAAACTAGGTTATTTTTGTGTTCCCAAAACTGAGATGTGATGCAAACTTCATTCTCTCTCCTTCTACCCTTCTTTTTCCTCTTTTTGTACTCTTGTGTTGGTTCTAATAAATGGTTGCTCTTCATGAAAAATACGTTTGACATTGATTAAATATAACTATATTTAGTAATGCTAGTGATTATAAATGTGTAAATTAGTAACATATTTATAAATGTGTAAATTAGTGTTTATAGTATTGGATAGTAACACTGGTGATTAATCAGGAACTGACTGATTATAAAATTCATGTTTCAATTCATTAAAAATGCATATTGTGTTTGCTTGAGAAAACATTAATTATTGCTAGGAGTGTTCATTTTGATATGTTTTGAAGTAAATGTACACTTGTAAAAAACATGGTGTTAAATATTTACTTTGTATTAAATTTTATATGCATAATACTCTTTCTATAAAATGACAGTAGGGTTAAGATCTATTCTGCTTTCATTGCCCCTTATTTTGGAAAATTTTGAAATATAATACAATAGACTTTCTTGAAAGTTTAATATAGTTTTTATAAATATTGTATGTTAAATATAAAGTGCTAGATATTTTGAAAATATTGTTAAAATATAGCATTTCTATATCATTAATAACATTTAATTTGTGAATGGACTGAGATAAAATAGAACTAGAAAATACTATTTAATTTAAGTATTTATGAGCCCTTATATCATTTAATGATAGAATAACTGTTATTATATATTAGAGGATATTTTAAAAGAAGAATGCAAGATAGATGTATAAAGAGTTCATTAAATTTTAAATGAAAATATATGTAAATAACTATATAATACTTTCCTCTGTTCACAATATAAACTAAGCTTTATATACACTTTGAATTTAAGGATAGTGTATATTAGCATACAGAAGGAATGCAGTTAAAATAACAGATAAGGATTTTAAAAGTTGTTTCACAAATCAGTTTTCCAGGAATATTTTGACATAGTAAGTATAGAAATTATTAAAAATAAATAATACCAAGAAAAATTTGAAATTTCCAAAAAAGGTAATATATTCAAAATACTAAAATAGTATAAAATAAAATATATAAAATATACTAAAAATAGTACATTTAAAATTAAACTCTAATATGTAAAAGTTTTTCCAGCTTTATTTCACTTTGAAAACTTTACTGGAGATAAAAGGTCAAATCTGAAATAAAATACATTTAATTTTACAGTCATTTTTATACTTATTAAACTAAAATAGATACATATATGCTATGCACATTTAAACAAGACAACTTAGTGTTGATTCTTTTAAAGTCAGCTTTTATTCATAGCAAATGTTAGATGTCAGAAATAAGGTAAGATATTATTAAACATTAATCATGTCATGTTATCTTTGCTCAGGTTATTTCCATTTCTAGAGTGAGAAGATTAGCAAGTCAATGTATAATCGGACAATGGCCTATAATTTAGGAACCTGGATGTTTATAGAACAGCATAGCTGTTCCTCCTTATCATCTCAGAGGAAAAGAATCCAAGTCATCCTAAGTGTCAAGAAATCTTCTTTATGATATAATGAAACAGGAACATATACATTTTAATAAGGTTATCTAAAATAAAACAATTGGCAAATAATTTGGCAAAAGTGTAAATCCAAATCCATTATTGACACGTTGTAATGACCTCAAGCTTTATCATCAATAATATTTTTGGAGTTGAGCATTAAAGCGAATTATATTTACAGTCACCAGGAGAATGTCTTAAAAGAACTATTTAGCTAGTTTAGATGTAATGGTTTACCTGTATTAGGTAAAATCGAAAGTTCTAGAAAAAAGAGGAAGTAGGAAGGTAAGTATAAGGTCATCAAAATATTCTTGATAGAGTGACAAGAGTACATGTGACTAGAACAGAGACAGAAATATCATCTAAGATGACAGGATCTGTACATTGTGGTGAGGACCTGACATATATAGAAAAGAAAAAAAAGGATGCGTGAAAAATAAAGAAGGAAGCATATTTTCTGTGATGGCCTAAGGGAAAGAACATCTCTATGTGAATGAAATCTTAACTGGATCATGGTTCTGTGAATGTATCAGAGTTTTACAAATAAATATTTTGGTTTAAAAGATAAATCAGGTAATTAAACTTTTTATTTATACTTCAAAATGTAAATTTCTACTGAGCATTCTTTGTTCTAGAATTTCTTCATAGTGTAATTTGAATCAAAGCCTAACTTTTATATATTATATGGAAAAAAGTTATATAATTTCAGTTAATGTTAACAATAACATTTATAACCTATTCATCTGGTTACTAAAATAAGAAATTTTAATTTTTTCCTAACAACTGAATGGTGTCAGTAACATAAACTTAAAAATATAGTCTTATAAAAATCTTATCATTAAACATGTAACAGTGAAGCTATAAAAATATTATACATATTTAATGTTTAAAAGCCACATTGAGTCTATGTCAGAAAAAAATATCTTTCTGGTTTTTTACCCTTTGTAAGGAAGAATATTAGATTTGTTATATTAACATAATTCATGATATTTTATAAAAGGAAAGAACGTGAGGTCAGAGTGAGGGCTCAGCGTTAGTTTGCCTTGCATGTGGCTAACCCAGGCCAGAGCGTGGTTCATTCCCCTGGCATCCTATATGGTTCCCCAAGCCAGGAGAGATTTCTGAGTGCATAGCCAGGAGTAATCCCTAAGCGTCACTGGGTGTGGCCCAAAAATCAGAAAAAGTAAAAGAAAAACATACATAAATATGAAAACAATGAAAATATATTTGTTATAAAATAACAGGTAAAAGAAGACTAATCTTCTATTTTCTATTTAAAATACAAAAATAAAAAAAAGAAGACTAATCTATAATAATAATATTATAAAAATCTTTACATTTTTTGGGGGGTCACACCCGGCGGTGCTCAGGGTTTACTCCTGGGTGCCTGCTCAGAAATAGCTCCTGGCAGGCACGGGGGACCATATGGGACCCAGGGATTCGAACCAACCACCTTTGGTCCTGGATCGGCTGCTTGCAAGGTAAACACCGCTGTGCTATCTCTCCGGGCCCAAAATCTTTACATTTTTTTATTTACTTAAAATTTAGCAATAGTAAACAATGCATATTATTATAGAGATTATTTTGTTCATCTTTAAATTCACCTATTTTTTGTTTTGTTTGTTTTGGGGCCATACAAAGTGGTGCTCAGAGGTTACTCCTGGCTCTGCACTCAGAAATCTCTCCTGGCAGGCTCAGAAAACATTGTGGGATGCTGGATATCCAATCTGGGCCAGCTGCATGCAAGGCAAAAGCCCTTCCCCCTTTTTATCACCCCAACCCCTAAATTTTATTTTAATAATTATAATTTATTTTATTTGCCAAATTTGCTGTGCACCTTTAATAAAAATAAATGTAAAATATATTAAAATATTCAATGGGATGGAATAAAACTCAATGTATTATGCCTTGTATGTGTTCCCATCTCTATAAGATAAGAACGTGTTTGAATATAATTTCCCATATTAATGTGCCTAAGCAAAGAAAGAACATGTCGAGATTCGTGCCTATGGGGATGCTAGAACAAGTCCAACAATCTAATTGACTTGGTTCTTATATAAGCGTTAAATGGAGGTACACTTCTACAATTTCCTTATTTAACAAATAACAAAGGAATAAAATGTGGGGGAAATAAACAATCTAACTTAAGACAGTGAACTCAGTAGTCACCGTTTTTGGGAAATAATCAGAAACCTAGTATGGTAGCAAACACAGTTACACAGTGAAGAAAGGAAGAGGCCAAGAAGCCGCTGAGAGTAAACAAGTAGGAAAGAGTACTGGACTCTTCCTAGCCTGAGAGTTCATCCTCTCATTTTTATTTTGAATATATATGGTATTCCCACCCGAACTGGTCTCTTCTCAACCTGGGAATCCATCCTCCCATTTTTATTTTGAATATATATGGTACCCCCACGTGAACTAGTCTCCTTCCAGACTGAGAGGCCATCCTCCCATTTATATATTATTCAAATATATTATATTCAAACATGTTCTTGCCTTATAGAGATGGGAATACATAAATCTTGTAATGCAGTAGGATCTTACACCCTGAACATTGTCATAAAGACCTGGCTCATGTCTTGAAAGAATGGGCATTGTCCATTTACCCCTGAATCAGGGATGCCATCTAGAAAACAACCATGGTTGTGTACTACATCACCTAATGCAATCCTATACTGTAGCAGGACAGCCCCTGAAGAGGTTGACTGATGGAGGGATGGAGAATGAGGCCCTTTTCTTCCAGCTCGGAGCACGTGTCTGCCACCCTGTCTAGCCCACGGTTCTGAGGTGAAACGGCGGGTAAACAGCTCGCAGACAATCAGGCTCGTGGAAATATTTGCTTTATTCGGATGGACAAAACTGAAGTCCAAAGACTCAGATTCAGATCCAGCCAGCCAAAAGCCCTCGCCTTCCACAGACCCTTGCTCTTATAGTCCAGAGTCAGGTCCCACCCAATGGTGGGATCAGATACCAACCAATGGTGGAAGCAGAATCAGGTCCTACCCTAGGGTGGGGGCAGAATGCCAGGTCACACCCTAGGGTAGGGCACAATCACCTAATCAGATTAGGGTGAGCAACATAGTAATCCCCCAAAATATTTACATACACAACACTATACCAGGGAAGATCCTACCACTGCTCCGGTATAGACCTATTCAACAGAAACTTCCCTTTAACACCCAGAGAACTCAACAATAATAATAGTCTGCTTTAAAGACTGAGCTCTCTGCATCACCTTCTGATTGTGAGTGAAACTAAAGGGTGCTCCGCATCATCCTGACCATTATATAGGATACGGACATATTCTAAGAACCTTGGTTACAGAAACCGGATACCAACAACAGTGACTATGTGAAAAATAAAAGTGTATTGGCACTACAGACAATGACTTGGGTTGGACAACCTAAAATGCCTGAAGCCTAGAGTGGGTCTTGTGACAGAAAACTTCAGGGTTAAGGTCTTCTTGTATTTAGGCCAAGACTTTTTCTTTCCATGTCCCCTATATTTCGCTGGGCCTATGTGAAAGAAGAAAAAGAAGAAAGAAAGAAAAGAAAGAAAGAAGAAAGAAAGAAAGAAAGAAAGAAAGAAAGAAAGAAAGAAAGAAAGAAAGAAAGAAAGAAAGAAAGAAAGAAAGAAAGAAAGAAAGAAAGAAAGAGAGAGAGAGAGAGAGAGAGAAAGAAAGAAAGAAAGAAAGAAAGAAAGAAAGAAAGAAAGAAAGAAAGAAAGAAAGAAAGAAAGAAAGAAAGAAAGAAAGAAAGAAAGAAAGAAAGAAAGAAGAAAGAGAGAAAGAAAGAAAGAAAGAGAGAAAGAAAAAGAAAGAAGAAAGAAAGAAAGAAAGAAGAAAGAAGAAAGAAAGAAGAAAGAAAGAAAGAAAGAGAGAGAAAGAGAAAGGAAAGAAGAAAGGAAGGAAGGAAGGAAGAAAGAAAGAAAGAAAGAAAGAAAGAAAGAAAGGAAGGAATAAAGGAAGGAAGGAAGAAAGAAAGGAAGGAAGGAAAGAAGGAAGAAGAAAGGAAGGAAGGAAGAAAAAAGGAAGGAAGAAGGAAGGAAGGAAGGAAGGAAGAGAGAGAAAGAAAGACAGACAGAAAGAAAGAGAAAGAAAGATAGTAGGAAGGAAGGAAGAAAGAAAGAAAAGAATGAAAGAAGAAAGAAAGAAAAAAAGAAAGAAAGAAAGGAAGGAAGGAAGGAAGGAAGGAAGGAAGGAAGAAAGGAAGGAAGGAAGGAAGAGGAAGGAAGAAAGAAAGAAAGAAAGAAAGATGTAAGGAAGGAAGGATGGAAGAGAAAGAAAGAAAGGAAGAAAGAAAAAAAGAAAGAAAGAAAGGAAGGAAGGAAGGAAGGAAGGAAGAAAGAAGGAGGGAAGGAAGAAGGAGGGAAGGAAGGAAGAACGAAAGAGGGAAGGAAGAAAGAAGGAATGAAGGAAGGAAGAAAGAGAGAGAAAGAAAGACAGAAAGAAAGAGAAAGGAAGCTAGTAGGAAGGAAGGAAGGAATGAAAGAAGGAATGAAAGAAAGAAAGAAAGAAAGAAAGAAAGAAAGAAAGAAAGAAAGAAAGAAAGAAAGAAAGAAAGAAAGAAAGAAAGAAAGAAAGAAAGAAAGAAAGAAAGAAGGAAGGAAGGAAGGAAGGAAGGAAGGAAGGAAGGAAGAAAGAAAGAAAGAAAGAAAGAAAGAAAGAAAGAAAGAAAGAAAGAAAGAAAGAAAGAAAGAAAGAAAGAAAGAAAGAAAGAAAGAAAGAAAGAAAGAAAGAAAGAAAGAAAGAGAAAGGAAGGAAGGAAGGATGGAAGGAAGGAAGGAAGGAAGAAAAGGAAGGAAGAAAGAAAGGAAGGAAGGAAGGAAGGAAGATAGAAAGATAGAAAGGAAGGAAGGAAGGAAGGAAGGAAGGAAGAAAAGGAAGGAAGAAAGAAAGGAAGGAAGGAAGGAAGATAGAAAGATAGGAAGGAAGGAAGGAAGGAAGGAAGGAAGGAAGGAAGGAAGGAAGGAAGGAAGGAAGGAAGGAAGGAAGGAAGGAAGGAAGGAAGGAAAGAGGCAGAAGATCTGTTTTCTGGTTACCGGAGAATCATCTGAAATGAGAGTGATCTGGAACTGAGTTCTGGCCCATAAGATCACTCATTAAATGATTGTGACAAGTCTTCAACCTCTCTTGACCTCAGAGTCATGTCTTTATTTAGGAAATCAATTTTATGGCTCTAAGCATTTGATTTGGAGAGGATTAAAAATGTAGCTATGATTTGTAAAAGACCTATGTGGGGTCAGGACTGAGATGGACTCTGGGAACATTGGTGGAGGGAGGTTTGCACAGGTAGTGGGTTTGATGCTGAAAATTGTATGTCTAAAATTCAACTATGAAAAACTTTGTAAATAAAAATGCCTTAAATAAAAAATAAATAAATAAATGCCTTGTATGTGTAAGACTCTGGGTTCTATCCCCTCCACTATTATATTCTACCTTCATTAATAACAAGAGAAATGTTGTGACCTTTCAGCATTGCCTGGACTGGTCCTGCCCCTTGAATACACAGGATTTAACCTGTAGATAACAGAAACTTTCAAAATAGCCCTCATAAGATTTTATTATCTATTAAGTAAAAGCATTCCTAAAACATGTATGTAAATAGCTTTTATTTTTCTAACAACTTACTTTGATAACTGCCCTATATTATTTGAATAGTAAGTAATTTAAGTATTCAACAAATATTAATTAAATGTACACCATAACAATATATTAATAATATAAATAATATTAATCATAAGGCATAAGATAACAAAGAAAACATATTTAGTATTTATGAGCTTTCACAATAAGTATTTATGTGTGTGGCAAAAGTGGTATATTATAAATGTATTTTCCTATGTAATTTCAACACATTTTCACTATCACTAGCCCAAATTTCCATTCTCATTCTAATCTACAAATGAGTTTCACTTATTGATAATTGATTTAAATTATCATATATTTTCTAGTAAAACACGGTGAAGATTCCATATGTTTTTGAAATACAATATTCTGTTTTGAAATTATGTAAATATTAATGTTGATCCACTGGCATGTTTTGTGATCTTAGTGACTAGGTGAAAATAATGATTGAGACTTTAAAAACGTTTTAGACTCTCCGAGGAAAAGCATATGATTTACCCTATTAGTAGTACTTACCTGTAAAAATGTTTTATGATAAAAGTACATTAATTTAAAAACAAATAACCATTACATTTAAAAGCACTTAAACTCAGGGTTATTTATATCATCATTATATTATCAATATATTAACTTATAAAAGAACTTGTATTAATAGAATGGGGATCCTCTAAGATTTCTTTCCATGTTATTACTTTTTTATAAATATTGGTAAATATTTATGTTTAAATATTATAAACACTTTTATTTTTTTGCTCCTGTCTGAATTTTTAAACACATAACTTCACAAAGGTATCATGATTATATTTATTTCCCTGCTCTGTGGAACAGGGAAGTTTCTGAGGAAAATTTTCAGGGGAGGAATGATGGGGACAATATCTCATTAACTGAGTATACTAATTCATTATACTCTTTTAGAATCAATATATAGAAGGTGACACCACTTAGTCACTTTGGGTGTGGGAGGAATCAGAAGTAGCAATTTGTATAAAGTGCCTCCTTATCTTAATACCCACCCTCACAATTTGCTATCCCTCTAGTGGTAAAACCGAAAATTGTGAGTCACTTGATCGGGTTTTCAAACTATTTTCTGTACTTAATTTTGATATTTATTCAATAATAAGCATACATTATAAGAAATTGTAGCATAAAACAAACTACCTACATTTTTTAATGCCAAGAAACATTGTAAAAACATTTTATTATGGTAGATTTAGTGAACCAATGAAGGATATTGCATAGTATACACAAATCAACATAGACAAATATTATAGATTATCATTAGCATATGTAAAGTCAAGACTTTACTGTTTTTATAAGGGTACAAAAATTTATAGTATCTTTAACTTAAATGTTTTTCGAAGTGGGTTGCACTGTTTTTTTATGGTTCAACTGACATAATTAAATCTTAATATCTTTGATATGGCAACACAGTCATTTTTATTGAAGTCAATTTACCTTTATTTCTCTTATTTATACTTACAGATTAATGTAAGAAATTTTTTAATTTATCATAAGAAGATCTCTTTGAATTTGGTGTCTTTACCACATTATTCTTGGGGTATTATTTCATTAAATTAATTTTAAATGGTACTTTTAATAAAAATCACACCTATCTAAAAATTTTAAGGAGTTACTGAGATATGCTAAAGATACTTAAGTCATAGATTTTTCCAAGATAGGAGGGACTGATTACAAAATAAAATATGATTGAAGAGAAACAGAACCTTATAAATTTCATAACATGACTAACTTTTTATTACTTATACTAAAAATGTGAACTATCTTAAAATCTCATTTTATTAGTTAGTCATAAATATATTAAAATAATATAAAATAATAAAATTTCCATACCATTTTCATATTTAAATATAAAAATTAAATTAATTATTGACTTTGAAAAATCATTATTGAACCTATCTGCCTTACAGTAGATATAGAAAATATTAGCAATAAAATGTTTTCAAAATTTTGTTTTTAAATAAGAGAAAATTATTTACAAATGAGGACTCTGAGAGAGAATGAAAACTGATACCAAACTTGGCTTGATTAATTTATACAATGAAATAAGGTAATTATATATTTGAATAAATCAGTATTTATAAAACAATGATAAAATTATTCAATTTAATGTTTCATATATTTAGATAAAATGAAACATTTGCAAAATATTTGCTTTTGCTTTTTAATATTTAAAAAATATAATCATTTTAAAGTCTAATAAAGTACCACTGAAAACTGTGTTTCTCTTAGTTATTAATTATAGTAATAACATTCACATTTAGTTGGATAATTAACATTTAATTATTAAGAGTGCTTTATGAATATTGAATATAGCATTAAGAAAAATTCTTAAAGGTAAAACATTGTTTTTATACCACTAAAAAGAGAAAGTATGGGTTTAAAAAGAATAAGAAAGAGATTTAAAAAGAATAAGAAAGAGATAAGGAAACAATTTCAACACATCTTACTATCACTGATATAATACTGTATAGAGTTATTTGTACATTAAAAAATCAAATACTGGGGCCAGAGTGCTGGTGCAAGTGATAGGGCATTTCCCTTGCATGTGCTAAACTAGGACCGACTGTGATTGGATCCCACGGCATCCAATAAGTTCTTTCAAGCCATGCTCTTTCTGAGAGCATATCCAGGAGTAACCCCTGTGCATCACTGTGTTTGGCCCAAAAAGAAAAAAACCAAAAACCTATCAAATATTGATTTGATTAAAAAGGAATATAAAATAATTTTTTGGCAATTTAAATATTTAATTCACATGTTGCTCCTTTTTATTTTGAAAATCCTATTTTCTTTAACTGTTCCCAGACTTCCTCCTACAGCTATTCTATTTTTATTATTACTCCTACTTGATAAATTCTGCTAGCACCCAAAGAATCTTGCTTTTCCTTTGTGCTTCAGCTTCTCATGCTGTTTTTATTAAATGTTATTTTTTTCCTTTATACATATAAAAGTCTCTTAGAGAGCATAATACTTTATACTGCAAAATAAATTTAGGTAAATAAAGCAGTTTTAATAATAATTTATTATCATGAAATATAATATTTTCTCTTTAAATAAAATGTTTTATGTATTTTAATATGTAGCTTAAAAGTTACTGTTGTGTCTTATATTGATTTAATATGAACAGCAAAGTGTATGTATATGTATATTCCTCATTACATTACTTTGGGTGATTTCTTTGTACATGACTGTTTGGAATAGTAGTAAATAGTAGTCTACTTACATTTTGAAATGGCAATGATATTGTCATTATTATGTTGGCTTGGTTTTTTTTTTTTTGGTTTTTGGGCCACACCTGGCGATGCTCAGGGGTTACTCCTGGCTGTCTGCTCAGAAATAGCTCCTGGCAGGCACAGGGGACTAGATGGGACACCGGGATTCGAACCAACCATCTTTGGTACTGGATCGGCTGCTTTCAAAGCAAACACCTCTGTGCTATATCTCCGGGCCCTATTTTCATTATTATGGATGCCTGATAGTGGATGGAGAGATAGCTCAATTTGTTTGAGTCTGTGGTTTACATTCAGAAGTCCTGGTATTGATCCTCAGTACTGTAAGTTCAGTGAAATACCTTCAGGAGTGACTCCAAAATCAGATCAGGAAGTAGTTTCTGAGTACCAATGATAGTGGCTCAAAACTCAAATGCACTCGGAAACAATAAAGCATGAGAAAAGGTAGATATATATTGATCATATTTAAAAATAGTCTGCCAAGATCAATTACAACAAATAATCAATGTCAAACTAAAAGATTATTATTCTGTTCAGAATTTTCCCAATAATTATATCCTAGCTCTTGAATTTAAATGTGGTAAATAGACAGTCATTATCTGCCTTCCTAATTTTCCAATGGAAATGAATAAGATAATAATCATTTGCTAGTTCAAATATAAGTGGGGTAGTTGGGGGGAGAAAAAAGAAAACAAAACTTTAAAATTCAAGTCGTCACTTAATGGACAAAGAACTCTAAGCCAAAGACTCATTGCTCTATAATGTTTAATTTTTGCTCACTTTGGTCATTTAAAAATTTTATTATCTAGAATATTTTCCTTTTATAACTTATCATATTTAATATTGAGTAACTAGTATTTACAGTTTTACAATTCTATCAGCTTTGGTGATTTATGTGTATACAATGTTATGGAATCAGACCAACCACCATAGTGTCCATTTTCTTCAACTCTTATCTCAGTGTTCTGCCATCCTACTCAATACCACCATAGTCCCACTCCTTCAGGGCACTGGTGTAGTAAGTTCCATTCCTTAGAAGAGTTCTTAGTTTCTATTGATATGGGCTTCTTGTTCTTCCCATATGATGTGTTTTTATATTTCACATATGGGAGAGGTCATGTTGCATCTATCTTCTAAATTCACTCCACATGATGCCTATTGGTTCAATTCACATAACAACAAATGGCATAATCTTGTTTTTTCTTATACCAGTGTAATATTTTGTAGTCTATATATATATATATATATATATATATATATATATATATATATACCAACAATTCTTTAGACATTTAATTCTTAGACATTTAGGCTGTTTCCAAATATTTATTTTCCATTTTTTCCATATCTGATTACTAGGTAACATTTCAGACATTTTATATATTCTTATAGTCTATATATACAATTATTGAGGACCATTTAAGTACAAAATTGATTACATAAATATATATTTTCCAAGTAAATACAAATATTCTAGGGCCATGTATGAGTGGCTATAAGTATATTGAGTGAGACTTGTATTTTCTCTAAGTACAATAGCAAGCTGACCTTTATTTTTTCTTCAGTTAGCTATTCTCACAATTACAGAGGCAGTAATTGTGAGCTGGTGCAAAGGCATCATTTCAGCAATGCTAGGTTACATTAGGTGGGAGGTATTTGCTGATGCAGCATATGTGTATACATTGAACTTGAGGAGGTGTCAGTGATTGACACAGTGATCAGCAAACCCAAGATTTAGCTGACTTTATGATACCATCATTTTATGCTGGGTAGATCTAGTCATTTGATAATCCATGGGCATATGATTAATTATTTTAGAACAGACCAAGTAAATCTCACTTTGTATGTCTTTGCTACTAGAGCCTTAGAGATATAAACATAATCTTCCTATTTTGGTTTTGAGAAACGTCATAAGGATATTTATATACCATGTATTTTTCTAGTATTGTATAGCATTGTTTTTGTATCAGATTTTGTTGGAAACTCTATTCTAATAAAGAATTTTCTCTTTCTTTATGCAACTTTTGTCTCTAAAACACAAAGTATTACAAAGACTACATCACTTCTTTGGTAGAAAGTAAATTCCAAACAATCAGACTTATAATAGCTGTTTTGGCATGTGTATGTATGTTTCAGTGAAAGATATCAATCTTATCAATTTCCCTCATGTCCTTTGTAATTTTTCCTTCCCACACCTTCTCATTTCCATTTGACATACAACCTCAGACTTACTTGCTGACATTGCAGCACAGTTTGCGATTTCTAGAGATTTATAAATGGTCTTAAACAGCATGAGCTATGTATGACTGGTTTCTTTCCCTAGGAATAAAATTCCTGAGATCAATCCAGACTTAGCATGTATCAATATTTCACTACTTTTATTGCTGAGTAATGCATTATTGTGTATATTTTTACAATTCATTGTGTATTTGTTTATTGATGAATATGTGAGCTTTGGGCTGTAAAAAGAAAAAAATAGTTGCTAGAGACATTTGTCTGTAAATTTGACATAAATAATATGCGATAGAATAAAGTTAAGGGTGTGCTGTTCTAATGATTCAAGTATTTATTTTTGATTTTATAATCAAAAGCATACTTTTCAAGGTTATAATTTCATGAGCAGGCAAAATGGATCACATATACAATGAACAGGCCACGGAATATTTGTCAAGATCTCCTATTGACAAATTATAGGTAAAGAAACAAATTAAAAATAATTCCCTTTACAAGAAAAATATATTGGTTTAACATAAAACAATATTCAAGACAAATAAAATACTATTAAAAGTAAATATATCTACATTTAAATAATTACCATATAAAATAATTGCAGTTTATTAATTTATTCATAAATTGCTAATAACCTCAGGACAAGGAAATAATGAAAGAAGAATGGGTTTAGGTACTACTGATTACAAGATACTCTGTATTTGAATAGTCTATCAGGGATCTCAAACTCAATTTTCCTGGGGGCCGCAGGAGGCAAAGTCGGGGTGATCCTTGAGTGCAAAGTCAGTAGTAAGCCTTGAACTTTGGGGGGTGTGACCCAAACAACTAAAACAAAACAAAACAAAAAAGATTCCTCTAGGCCTAGGGCAGGGCCACAATATGTTGTATGGAGGGCCGTTTGCGGCCCGCAAGCCGCGAGTTAAAGCCTCTATTTTTATCATCTAGCTGCTTGATGATTTAATCATTCATTTATTCACCCTTTGTATCTAATTGTTGTAGAGACAGTATATATTTTTTTTGTTTGTCTTCTACTCCCTCAGATTTGTTTCTGCTATTTCTGTTTCTTTGTACTTAGCATTTATATTTCTTTTTTTGTTTGTTTGTTTATTTGTTTTTGGGTCACACCCGGTAGTGCAAGGGAGACTCCTGGCTCTACGCTCAGAAATCGCTCCTGGCAGACTCAGGGGACCATATGGGTGCCGGGAATCGAACCACCGACCTTCTGCATGCAAGGCAAATGCCTTACCTCCATGCTATCTTTTCTGCTCCGCGTTTATATTTCTATATACACACAAATAGCTTTATGTGTATGTATGTTAATAATTGTCACATTGTTCTCTTTACCCAGAAATTCTTTCATACATCTTAATTACTGATTTTGGGCTGTTTGTTTGAGGGAGGTTGGGATCCAAAAACCACACCGAAGGAGTTCAGAAACTGCTCCTGGTAATATTTGTTCTACTCACCTGGCAGTTCAGTGCAAAGGCCCAAATGTGGGGAGCTGCTTGGACAACTTGGCACAATAGAATACCAGGGTCACCCTATTAATATTCAAGATCATTTCGAGCTAGACATTTTAAAACATGGGAGATTACCTGACGCTATAATAGAACCTAAGTTGGACATCAACATCCTAGCACCTGTTCGAAATTCCTATCCAAATCACTAATGCTATATATGATAGATTTTCTCAAGCAGTGCTCATTGATCCTTGGTGTGGATGCAGGTGTATGCATGCATGTGTTGTGTTGTGTACATGTGCATTTGCGTGTCTATGTGTGTGTCTCTCTGTGTGCTAGGATCATCCCACTTATGTTCAGTATAGCTGAGCAAGATTGGTGGTCCAATGCGTGAGCCTGAGGTGTGTTCCTACTTCTACCCAGTGCTTGAAGTCACCATGGCTGATCAACAAGTTCTTGGAGGAAATGACATTACAGCTGACAGTTCTCAGGAAACTGAGCAGCTCTGGAGATCAAACCTGGACTAGACATGCATGTAAAACAACTCTCCTTCAAACTACCTCTTCAGTCCCACAAGAGAATAAATTTTGTTCTTTTGTTCTGTGGGGTTCAGATTCTTGATTTTAAAGAGTAGAAGCAGAGATACTCAAACTGCTTTGCAGTGATTAAGGTCAGCAGTGGCCCTTTGGTTCCATTGGAAAATTTTAAATTATTAAATTTTAGAACAGTTTTAGGGTTACAATAAAGTTGAGAAAGAAGAATAAAGATGATAAGAATTCTCTTTTTCACACTTTTATATTTTTAATATCAATGTTAATTTTGAAAATATTAAATAAGAAAGGATGAACATAGACACACATCACAGTGATAATTATTTTCATAAAATTCTCTAGCCAAAACAAAATCTGAAATAATATAGAACAATGAAATGTTTAAATAAAAGATAATTTTTCATAAGTCACCAACTATAGAAGAAAATCTTTTTAAAATTTTGAGAAGCTTTCTTTTCTGACTGTTATAAATTGAATGTGTCTTTTATAAACATAATTAAGAAATTCTAGCTCCCATTAGCATAGACTAATTTGAAATAAAATTATTATAAAAGTTCATTTTAAGAATGACCCCCACTACATTAGGCCTAGTAATTTAGTCCTGCTGAGATATGGCAGAGGATCAGACTTTGCCCCCTGACCATTGAGCTAGCTCCTCAGATAACAGAGACATTATTGTTATGGGAAGGTTCTAAAGGACCTATTTGAAAGTATTTCTGGTGGTGTCCAGATTTCTGGAGCTTGAACCTCGGCCTCCTGAATGAAAGTATAAATTCATACCTTGAACTCTCTTATTGACCCTGTAGATATCTTTCTTAAATTGGCATGATATCATATTAGATTAAGCAGAGTAATTACTTTTATACATGGTGTTCATACATTGCATTTTATAAAAGAAAAAGTAACACACAGAATGTATGTTGCTGACAATGTTCTTAAAGAACTCCAAAAAGTTTGATCTAGAGATGAGTTTTAAAATTTAAACCTTTTTAGAATAAGAAACAATGTTGTTAATTAATTAATGGAAATATAAAATAGTCTGTTAAGATTTGTAAAACTCAGTTTGAAAAACTTTAAAAGTTATACATTTAAGAATAAAGAAATATAATTTTTTTAGGTAACAATATTTAAGTACACTTTAAAGAACAAAGATTTTGAATCATTAGTATACATTGCATGGCAAGATCATCTCAAAGAAATTGCATTTAATTATTCATAAAATGTTACAACAAACATAAAGTTTATTAATAATGTATTATAGCTACACTTATCCAAAACTAAGGATACATTTATTCTTTCAAAGAAAATAAAACAAAAATTAAAATGCTCCTCTAATTCTTATATCTTCCTTTCTGTTGCCTATTATTTAAAATTATTATTCATATAAAAAAAGCAACCATTCTTTTGGATTTCATGACATCTTTACCAAAAATTTTATTTTGACATTGAAGGTAATGCTCAAAAATATATTTGTAGATCTTATTTAACTTTCATTTCTTATTTTCCCATCAATCCAAATAATCTGTACATGAATGGATATTGATTTCTGAAGTGATTGGTGAATAATATTATATTAGAATATAGCTATACAGATCATAATGATCTTAGTTATTTTGTATACCATTTTTTGATATTTTTAATTTTAGACTATTCTTAGTAATATTTAGAGGTCATGACCAGCAGTATTTGGGGAAACATGCTGTACTGAGATTTAACCCATGTCCTTAATCATGGAAAGCACAAGTTGAGATATTGAACTATCTTTCCAGTAAATGGCTCTACTAATGTCAAGTGAATAATATAATATTATATTTTCCATTGCTAATATTTATATTAAAGTGTACTCATCTTTAAATGAGCTCATATGTTTGAATAGTCAATCTAGTTAAATTACTAAGTATAATATTTGGTTCAAACTTTTGTTCTAAAAACTTTACATTCAAACAATTTTTACAAGATCTAAATATCTTAATAGCATTATATTTTTCAGAACTTATAATACATGTATAGATAGAAGATGACAATGATGTAAAGTAGTTAATTGAAGAGAAATTATTTTAAAGTTTGCATATTATGCAGATTGTGAGCAAAATTTACTGTGTTTTTAAAAGCATAAAATACAATCTGTTTATGATTACAAAGATTTTAAAAACTACAAAAACTGTGAGTTGTACTTTTTAATTTTCATATATAGGCTTATCATGGAAGAACTGAATTCTACAACTATTTGTTTTTAAATGGATTTATTATGATAACGAACAAAAGTAAACAAAGACGAACTGTTATACTGAAAATAAGTGTAGATTTACTTATAGTTTATCTTTACTTATTTGAATAAAAATATAATTCTATTTTCTGCAAGAATTTTTTAGAAATGTATTTTAGATTAAAATTAGAAAAATATTCTATTGGGAATTTTTAATAAATTAATGAAATCTAAGAATCATAAAAATATGTGTGATAAATCTAAAGTGAAAATATCTCACAAATAACTATACATATAATATTGTGAAGAAACTTTGGATACTTCAAGTAATTAATGGTAGTAATTTTATTTATTAATATTATTCCTTCAGTTTTATAAAAACTTTTGTTTTTTATTTTAGGAACATCTGATGTCTCTCAGGCATTATTCCTGGATATTTGCTCAGATATATCTACTGACAGGTTCAGGGGACCATATGGGATGCTAGGAATTTAGCCCAGGTCAGCTGAATGCAAGGCAAATGCTCTACTCATTGTGCTATTTCTCAGGCCACAATTTTTATAAAAACATTTAAATACTCTTTCTTCTTTTACTTTTGCTTTTTATAGTCTCTTTCTTTGTGTATATATGTATATATATGTATATCAGTAAAACGACATAGATATTTAAAGGATATTAAGGCCAGCAAGTAAAATTACTATAGTTTATTACTAGAATTGCAATGTTATTGATAATTTCCCTAGCATTGATGGTATTGCTTGAACTTTAAAGGATATTGTTTTATAATTAAGTAATAGGAATAAATCATAGAAAAATTTATGTTGCCTTGAAAATGACAGAATTCCTTTGCACATATGTCTCATGTTTATTTTATAAAATATTTTATTTTATATATTAGTGGCTATATTGAATTAATTTTATTATGAAAAATAAAATTGTTTTAGGAATATATTTTACAACAGTATACTATATAAAGAAGAAAATCACTAAACTTAAATTATGAATAAATAAGATATAATATATACATCCTAACTTTTTTCATAATTTTATTGATATTATTAGATTAGTGAGACTTAGTCTACCATGTCTTGACCTAAATTAAAAAATAATATTTATCAGTGATTATTGCTTCACAAACCATAATTTATAACACTTATAGATTTTGTCCTAAGTGAAAATATTACAGTATGTATATCATTTTTTTCTTGATTTCTGTTATTGTTCAGATAGTGAAACCTTGAAATCTAAAATGAGAAAACAAAAAATTAGAGTTAGAGTCAGTAGTAAATATAGTAAAACTTAGAAACTAAAATATTTTAAAAATAGTGATCTACAATACAGGATAAGGTTGCTCCTGAAATAAATATTGTTTTTTTCACCAAAGGGAATTTGGTCAACTAACTGTGCTGTTGTTTTTCTCTTTTCTACGTAAATTGAGTATAACCTTTGATCTATCTGCAATTGAATGACTTTCCCCCTTTCTATCTCATGCATAGAAAATTTCTCTTAGATGAAGATTTACTTATTAAACTTTTCTTGTTAGTGGAATGTGAAAATTCTAGAGAACTCGCAATTTGGAATCATAGAATGCTATACAGTTTTCCAATATGGCTGAACTATGACAGCTTAAATAGTGAATATAGGAAATAATATTTTTTGAAATGCAATCTTCTAGAGAGATAGAAAGTTTGCTTTTGTATACTTTATAAAATGCACAAGACCATATATTAACCTTATATATCTGGTAACCAAAAGTGAGTGTTTAGCTGTTCTCAACATTTATTTAACATGTATTTTCTTAAGTAATTGAAAAAAATTGATGTGTGTCTACTAAAAATATTGTGTGAAAATGGGAGAATATTAAGTCCTGGTTTGAAATTCAAAAATAGCAAAACCGAGTCAGAGAAATAGTAATGAAGTTATTGTACTTGCCTTGAATGCAGCAGGCATTGCTTCAGTTATCAATACCACATATGATCACATAAGAACTTCCAAAGGCAATCTCTGAACAGAGAACTACTAGTAAGCCTGTAGCCCCATCTACAAAATAAATAATTGAAATTGACAATCGCATAGAAGCCTCGAGTGATCGGGAACTGAGAACGGATAATTGTTCAAGGTTTTATGGGAAAATAAGAGAAAGAGAAAGTGATTGAAAATGACTGACTTGGTATTAATCAATTGAAATATTTATTTAAAGGTACCAGATTATTGATTCTATATTACAGAAAGGATATAGTTACTACTTATGATTAAGGTATCTATTTTCCTGTTGAGACATTTAGCAATGTCCCATGAATAATTGATACTTGAATCAGACCCAAAGTATTTCCATCTTAAGTACAGACAATATGTAGTTTGCCTATTTTATGTTACATATTCATATATACTGTCCTTAAAATATATTTTTGAATAATAAACAATTCTTAGTAAAGTAAGCTTTTAGACAAAGAACAATTACAGTTTAAAAATAATGAATAAATAGTTCAAATAAAAAGTCAAAGGGCACACATAAATATATTGATGACACTTTGGAAAAGTTGAGGGTGAAAGAAAAACGATCTTACATAAGTTGTGGATAGTGAAAAGCATAATATTTTATATAATAAGTAATTTTTGTTTTTGTTTTGGACCACACTCGGTGATGCTCAGGGGTTACTCCTGGCTAGGCGCTCAGAAATAGTTCCTGGTTTGGGGGACCCTATGGGATGCCGGGGATTTAAGGGAGGTCAGTTCTTGGTCAGCCACATGCAAGGCAAACTCTCTACCACTGCGCTATCACTCCAGCCACATAAGAAGGCGAGGGTTGGGTGGGGAGGAGGGAGACTTGGGACATTGGTGATGGGAATGTTGCACTGGTGATGGGTGGTGTTCTTTACATGACTGAAACCCAAACGCAATCATGTATGTAATCAAGGTGTTTAAATTAAAAAAAAAAAAAAGAATTAAAAAAAAATAAAATAAAATAAAAATATTTTTGTTGAGACCAGAGTGATAGCACAGTGGGTAAGCATTTGCCTTGCACACTACCTATCTGGATTCAATCCCCAACTTCCCATATGGTCCCGCAAGCCTGGTAGTAGTTTCTGACTGCAGAGCCAGTACTAACTTGGGGTATAGCGAATGCCCCTCAAAGTTTTTGTTATGATGGCAGGCTGGGCTTGGGACGGTGGGGTAAGGGATGGACTCTGGGATCATTGATGGAGTGAAGTTGATACTGGTGATATTGAAACATTGTATGTCTAAAACACAATTAGGAATAACTGTAAATCACAATGCTTCAAATACAAAATTAAAGTAAAAAAATTAAAATAAAAAGAAGTTATTTTTTTTTCGTGGGTGGGGATGGGGGAAAAATAACATGGAGGTATGGCATTTGCCTTTCATGCAGAAGGACGGTGGTTCCAACCCCTGCATCCCGAATGGTCCCATTTGCCTGCCATGAGCAATATCTGAGCATGGAGCCAGGAGTACCCGAGTACGGCTGGGTGTGACACAAAAACAAAACAAAACAAAACAAAACAAGAAAAAAGAAGTTATTTTTTAGTTAAATTGAAAAAGTAAAATAATGTTTACCCTGTTTATATCTCAGTATTTAAATTATTTTTCTAGGTAGAGAAACTATTAATTTTTTTTCTTATCATTAACTTATTTAATATTTTGGCAATTTATTTTCAGTTAAACAGAATATATATTTAAATTATCTACTTTAAATAAATAGCTGATAATTCTGAAATCTTCTTATAGTTATTGACAAAATAAGATTACTCTGCAATTTCACTTTTTTCTGGTATATACTATCTGTACGATGTGAATATGTATGGATCATTTGTATGGTTCTTTTAGTCATTAATTAAAAGGTCTACACTTAATAATCAGAAAATAGGTGGTCAATTCTAAACGAGAAGCTTTGAAGACACATTGAGGTTTTATATGTTAAATAAGTTATTCTGTACTTTGCATATTGTTTAGTTAATAACTTTCAAGAATGCTTAAAATATATTTTATAGTTTTCACACTATTTTTCAGGAATACAAATCATCATTCCTAGAACTTAGCCAAGAATCAGGGATCACTCTAGGAGGAATATATGATGAACTAGAGACTGAACTTGCTTGGCCAAATATAAGGCAAGTGCCATTTTGCTCTAGCACAACATTCAATATATTTAGTATATAATTTGCAAGTCAGATGAAAGACTATTTATTAAAATATTAATATCCAAAGACTAATTTACTGAGCAATAACATATTTTTCAATTTGTAAGGGTAAGTGACTAAAAATTATTGTGACCTATAAGAATATATAATAAAAAAAGAATATATAATAGTTCTAAAATGTCTTGTCTAATGGAATGAATTCTATGTATGAACAATCATATAGACTTAGGTTCTAACCATTATTTTGTCCCTGAGTAGCCTGATAACTTAGGATAACTGCATATTTGGATATCTCATTAATATTTTGTAAAATTATGAAATTATGTTTCTATGTAAAATGTTGAGAATTTATTTTACTATGCATATAAATTAACATTTATTTAATTAATAATAAGCCTATGAAATATAATGATTAATCAGTTATAATTGATAATTATACCGTAACTATTGTTATAACAACACATTACGTATGCAGTAGAATTCTTTGCTTTTTTAGACTCATATGAAAAGTTGTTTTCAGTGAGTTTTTGACAAAGACCTCGTATGTAAATCCCTTTCCTTGAATTTAGTTGCAACTTATTTTTCTAAATAAATTATTGACTGTATATGTAATGCCTAATTTAACTTCGTTTTCTGCTAATTAATCCAGTGATCTTGATAATTCCCACAACCTTAATTAGTACACATTTTTACATTTGTAAATATTTAACTTGGAATGCAATGTTTAATAAAGCTAAACATTCTAATTTTTAAATTAAGTTTTCCCAAGTTACAGTTGTTTGACTCTGCATTGAATTTCATAGCTCTTTGAAAGATGTTTAAATATTGCTTCCAAGGTTGATGTAAAAGAAATAAGATATATAAAGGAAAAGTTATTCTTTCAGTATTTACGATAAATTATCAAAAGTATTTAATATTTTAAAGAGAAAATATTACAATGTTTCAGATTATTAAAATAAATGTTATAATTTTACCAATAATCAGACTTGATTTATTAGGCTATGTTGGAGGCATAGAATAGATTATTATTTATCCAGTCAGGTCAACTTTTGAGGGACATTGGATATTTGGCCCCTACTTCTGTTAGTTCTGTGATCTTAGGTGAGTCTTGGGGCTAGAGTGTCAGGAAACCACGTGCATATGGCGCTGAGGTTCAAATCTGAACTTTTGCATGCGAAACATGATTTTTTGTAATATTTGCAGGCCCTAGGCCAATGATTATCTAGTTTCTGGGAGAATGGCTTCATATATACTTGCTTTTTATAAAATGTTTGTACTGCTAAAAATAAAATATATGAAGCCTAAATAGTGATAACTCCTTTTTATGCATTAGCACTTATAAAATCAGGAAACTCAAGACAACATAATTAATGTGAAATATTCTTCAGAGTTATAGAAAATGTAAGCATGATTTGAAATTTTTTAAAAAGAAGAGAGTCCTCATTATGTTCAGCAGATCTTTTATATTACATTTTAGAAAACTAGATTAGAACAGTTTACTTCAATGGATTTTGTAAATCCTAAAAGAATGACTTGCTAAAACACTTTGTTTTTCTTGGAATACAGATTGTAAATGACATATTATAACATAAGAGATGGTTTTAAATAAAAAAATGAATAGGTTAGTATGCATGTATGCATTTATGTGGAGAAGCTCAGGAAAAAGGGAGCGATATCAGAAAATTATAAATGACTTCAATTTGTTAGTATTAAGATTTTTTAATTTTTAATAGTGCAAAAAAAAATAAGTGTCACAGAATAAGCTGAGGGAGTCAGCTTTCTCTTTCTCCCAATTTCTGATTCTTTCCCTCCACACTGGCTGTCTTCCACACAATCTAGCAAGTTCGACTACACAGGTAAACACAAAAGCAACCTAAGACTTAGAGCCAACACCAAATGTTGGTGTAGCAAACCAGGTTCTTGCAATAATACGAAGCATAGAAAACAATAAAGTACCCAGGGGGAAAAAAAAAGGAATGAAGTTTTTTGTAATTCAATTATAAAAGCTCTGACAAATTGTTCCACTTTGCTATGGCAATTATAATCGTTTTATAATCGTTTTGCTTATGGTTTTTTTGTTAGTCTGACCTTTAGGACAAAGTAGCAAGGTGAATTTCTTATTATAGGTTGTAAACGGAATAGAACATGAAGAGATTCTGCCAGAAATACGACTATGATTCTTTTGCTGTCAAAGCACCTTTATTTGGTTCTTTCCTTTTTTTCTCCGACAACAGAGATCACTTCTACTGAAGGTTATGTTGCTAGTTTTGTATTATGTACTTTTTTATTGTGCATAAATATACCGCAGGGAGCATCCTGAGGTTCTTATATCTGTTTTATATTCATATTCATGTTGAGATTGGTAAAAATAGAAACAAATGTGAGAGCGGTAGGAAACTAAGATATTCTTATATCAAATTAAGTGTATAACATTTACAAATTTATGTTAAATTCAGAGTACTTTTGAGAATTAAAAAAACTACTAAGGATAATACTTGAACAATTGTTGTCCCTTGTGCACCTCTGGATAAATCAGCCTCTATCTTTACAGTAACTAAAACTCATTGAAATACTACAAAAAGCAAATCAGGGAGACAATAAAAAAATTAAGATAGTTTCTTTGCATTTAGCTAATCTTCTTTATGTCCTGAACAACTGAGTCCCAAAGCACAGCTAGAGCAAACTTCTGAGTCCAGAGTTGGCTGAAGTACGTAGACATTGGGAGGTGCCAGGCCAAATACCTCCCCAAATATTATTAAATCTCAGGTTATGTAGATCATTTGATTGCAATTTTCAATTACTTTGACTTGATAAGAGAAACTCACAATAAAAACATTCTGAAATATCCCCCTCACAAGAAATGTGCTCAGGGGACTAAAGTAATTTTACTTTTATTTTAGCCTATTTCTTAATTACTGACTATCCTGCAGGATAGTGATTATTTTAAGTGATACAAATGATCTGAAATGTTCAATTAATTTTCTTATAGTGTTGATGCTATACTACAATTTCTATATTTTTCTCTAGAGAATGCAACAATCAATTTTATAAAATTCAATATAAGGATTAAAACAACACAAATAAAAAAACCGGCAATGCCATAATGTTTTCTCATATATTTTATCCTCAGAGAATTTTTAATTTATTTTTGTTTGTCTCCCAAATTTCCTATTATTTTAAAAAACTTAATATCCTTGCCATAACATCAGGTCTTACACATTAATGAAGGCAAATAAGCTGTTTCAATTTGAGTTATATGAGAGTTCCATTAATGTTGTAATCCTGTTTCAAGGAGTTTCTTACATTCTATCAAGTCAAGCTACTACATTACCATTTGCTAGAATATATCCAACTGCTATTTTGAACTTTATTCTTAAGACTTTAATTTTTAATAGTTTAATGACATAGTATCAAAGGATTAAAATTTAACAAACAAAATTTGCAAGTCTTCTAAACTGGAATTCAGGAGCTGACATCCAGCAATGCTTAGCTAACTGACCTGGTAGTTCAGTGCTAGAGCCCCGAGATAGTTTTGTTTATTTTTGCTTATTTTGTTTATTTTTTTAGTTTTGTCACAACTAGCTGTGCTCAGGGCTTTCTTCTGGCTCTATTCTCAGGGATCACTCCTGGCCATGCTCAGTGGATGATATGTGGTGCCAAGGATTGGTCTATGTCCAAAAAAATTCAGTAAATGCTCTGCCCTCTATACTATCTCTGTCTCCTGCCCCCTGCAGTTTGGCTCAGACCCTGACATGCTGGGACCACCACACAGTTTTCAGAAACATTTAAGTCTTTACCTATTGATGACTATGTGCTACCAGAGAACAAATAGGGCTTAATCACATGCATGACAACCTAATTAATCCCTTTACAATATCTCCAGAATCCTTCAAATTAAATCTTATTACAAATATCTTTTGTTTTTTATAATGCACTATTTTGTGTGACCAGATATGCTTCCGAATGAGTTCAAAATGATATAAGTTATTTTGTTTTTGGTTTTGGGTCACACCTCAAAGCACTCAGGGGTTACTCCTGGTTCTGTGCTCAGAAATAACTCCTGGCAGGCTCTGGGGACCTTGTGGGATGCCAGGGATCGAACCTGGGTTGGCAGCGAACAAGGCAAATACCCTACCTACTGTGCTATTACTCTGGCCCCATAATAAAATAAGTTTTGGTGTTTTTTTTGTTTTGTTTTGTTTTGTTTTATTTTTGGTTTTACACCACACTGAGTTTTGCTCGGGGCTTACTCCAAAGATAACAACCGGATGTCTCAGTATATCTCTTGGGATTTTGATAGCATCCACAAACTATTATCTCTCTGGAGATTTTAACTCTTAAGTATTATTTTTATCCTCATTTTATTTGAGAGTAATTAATGGTCAATTATGGGAAATTATACAGGAATATGCATTTCTATGCACTTTTTTAGGCATGATTATCAAAAGAAGTATGGCATTTTTATATGAAATCTTAGTTCTAATTTTCTTCCTAAAAACGAAAGCTTCTAGTATACATTTTTGCTCAAATTAAGAAGTATAGATTTTATTTGCTTAGCAGGGTAAATTTATGATATTTTATAGAAAAATGTCTACTACAATATTCCGCAGTATAAAAATATTTTTTCCTCTGAAAAGAATTACTTTACTGGACAAGATTTCATGTAAATAGTTCACTTAGGAAATAATAATAAAATATAGTTTGCAAGCAAATAAAATTGCAAGGTTAAAAATAAAAATATATAGAACAGGCCACTACTACTATCATTTATTCACATTACAGTCTCTGGAAAGGAAACTACTCTAAATTTTGCTCTCTAAAAGTATCTTAACACACACATATATGTACACACACATGCACAAACCCTTTTTTTTTGTTTGTAATATTAAAAGAAAATATTTTGTTATGAATTTTTAAACTTTTATCTTTTTTAGTTGCTTTTTCACAACACCCGGCAGTACCAGGGTCCATATATTCCGTAAGCAAAGCATATGAGCCAATAGTGTTTTCATTCCTGGTAGTCCACCTACGAATGCTTTAGACAGCCACTGGTCCTCCCTTAGTGCTGAATGGGACTGTGATGTTTGGTATCAAATCAGGTTCTTGCACATGAAAAACATCTGCTTTACTATTGCGAACCACATCCAGTCCTTAAACTTTTTTCCTCCAACTCATTTTTCCTTCGTTTGTTTTTGCTTTTGTACGGGGGCCATTTCTAGGGTATTCTGAGGCTATTTCTGATTCTATCTCAAGAGTGACCCCTGGTGGTAGCTGAAGGACCATACTTTGTGCCAATGATTGCAAGTTTTGGCTTAGAGAAGTGTTTCAACTTCTGAACAACCACTCTGACCCCTCTTATAACCTTTTAAAAACACTGTAATTTAAATATCTTGATTACAATAGTATCAATATAAATGTTTATTAAGTATAAGTCACTACACTACGGACCACCTCCATCAATAATGTTGAGTCATTATGTTCGACCTCACAACTCCCTACTCTACTTTGTTATAGCTTGGCAGTTCTTTAGTCAAAGACAAGGAGTTTGTTATCATTCCATAATATGTGTTTCTTCTTTCCTCCCTCTCTCCCGCCCTCTCTCCAATTATCCCTCTCCCCCACCCTATATATTTCCGTTCTTCTTTTCATCCCTCTCTCCCTCCCTCCCTTCCTTTCTTCATTCCTTTCTTCCTTCCTTTTTTTTTAATTAATTTTTTATCAAATATAAATATCAAATGGAGCTTTCCTTATTTTTCTGACTTATTTAATTTAATATGACCTCATTTAATTCTCCCCATGTAATACAATCAAGATGACGTCTTTTCAAATTGAGAAAAAGTGTCCCATTGAATGTAAATAAAATTCTATAATGTTATATATATTTTTTTTTCTAATCCATCCATCCATAATTGAATCATTTGAGTTGTTTTCTTATTGTATTTCTTATAAATGGTGGTATAATTACATGGATGCATACATATTTTTCTCTATTAATGACTGTGACTTGGGGTAAATGCCAAGAATAGTAAATGGGTCAAATAAAACTTGTTTATTAATTATTGTTATTATTTTGTGTTTTTGGCCAAACTGAGGGTTTTCAGGGACTATTTCTGGCTCTACACTAAGAAATTACTCCTGGCAGGCTCAGGGGACTATATGGGATGCCAGGGACGTAATTATGTTGGCTGATTGCAAGGCAAATGCCCTGTCCACTGCGCAATGTCTCCGGCCCCCAACATTTTTTTTTCAACTTTAAAGGTTTTCTCATAAAAGTTAAATCAAATTGCAGTTCCTCTAGCACTCAATTATGATACTTCATGTTTTGGGAATGTAATATAAATTTTTTGTCTTAACACATCTAATCCCAAAGGTGAAGAAGTTTTACTTATAACTAAGCAAATCACATATTACTGCTTTTTGAGTGATTTGGGGGGAAGGAAGCAAGTCTACATGGTAAAAATATAAGGAATTTTAAAAATATTAAGAAAGAGAGAAGTTATAAATCACAAAGATAAGATTTGGGAAGAAACACAAAGATCTTCAATGTCTGGAGATCAGCATTTAATGAAACCTAAAGATTGTTGGAAAGAATAATGTTACACCTCTAAATAGAGAATCTGTTGGCTGCTGCTAAAATCTTGAGAAGACTGCAGAGATACAAAGACTATAATGTTCAAAGCATATATATTTATCATACATCAACCTCAATATTCATATTAATATGTAGATTGTATAAACTAGGGATAAATAACATAAAATTATTGATTGATTATATATTGGTCTATATGGATATGATTTGATACTGCGATATTAGTCACATTCTTATCTCAGTATTCTTTTGATTTTCATTTGTGGAGATTTTCTTCCCCATATATGAAGATAAAGTTAACTGTGCATAATATGTGCAAATTCACATTCATGTGCATATGTTAGATATATAGCAATGCAGTTTTTATTTCATAATTTTTTTATTTACATTCTAGAAAGTGATACTAATTCAGCATGTTTCTTATTTTATTAAAGTAATTATTAAATTAAATTAAATTAAATTAAAATTAAACTAAATTATTAAAGTAATAATTTTATTTAAAGTGACAGTGTTTCTTAAAAAAGAAACATTGAGCAAAATTAATAAATGATTATATATTATACACAACAACTTCTATAAAGATATCCTTATAATGCTCAGGATTAGAAGTCAGGTATCTTGTTTTGTGCTCTCAAAAATGATGTGTCTACAAGAATAATTTGTGTACATATTTTAAGAATACTTTGTGATTATATTTTATGTAAAACATTATCTAGGATTTTTAAAATTAAATTTTATGATTTGTCATGTTAAGATATTTTCTTCAAAAGAATTATATATGTTCAAAATTATTGTAACAGAATATTTGATATAGAGTATATTTTTTCATTATAATAAATTCCTTTCAACTCCACAAAATATAAATACCAGTATATTATCATGTTATTAAAATTAAAATGTAAGTCAATGTAAACCCATCACCTACTTTACATGTTGTGGCACTGAAATGCCAACATAAACATTAATTCCAAAGCATTATAAATATAAATTTCACTTTATATTTACTATTTTTACATTGACATAAACTATTTTTCAATAGTTTATAATGCAACTACATAATAAAACTTCAAAATATTTAGCATGCTACTCTGGCAACATTAAAATAATAAACTATAATTATAGGATTGATGATTTATTGTGGAATTTTAAAATTGTTGATATCCTTTCTTCTCTGTAAAAAATGAATAAAATTAGTTTTCAAATTGCTTTTCCGCAAAGAGACTGAGAGATTAGCATAAGGTATAACCTTTAGAAGAAAACGAACTATCTCATCTTTGTTACTGAAAATAACTACTGCAGGGAAATAAAATATATCAGAATAATAAACCTTTGATTTCTGACAATCTGCTCGATTTATAATACCAGGTGTAATAAGATAATTTTATGCCAGTCATTAGTCTCATTGCTAAACATTTCTATTTTCTGTGGATTGGCATGAAAAATGAAATTTTGGAAGCAAAATTGAGAACTTGGTGATAATCTAAAAATAAAAATCACAAATACATTTTAAATGTTTTACTTGAACCATTATTATTTATAAAGTTATCATAATTCAGACATAGAATGTTTTAGAACTAATCCCACTGCCAGTGTCAACCTTCTTCCATCAATATTCCCCGAGTCCATCTCATGCCAGCACCACCACCACCCGCATATTAGTGCATATTAGTTTTGTTCTTAAAATTTGGGTCTCATGATTTTATTGTTGCATCTGACTTGGATGCTGAGTTCTTCCTTTCTTTTAAACACCAACAAAGTATCTGAGATCTCTTAGCCTTTATCTCCTGTCATTTCATATGTGTCTTTCTCCTCCTACCCTCAATTCTTTTTTCTTCTCCTCTCTATATTGTGAGGCCTAAGGTATTCTCGACAACTTCCATTGCATTTCCTCATTACATTGCCTCATTACATTTCCTCATGCAATTGTTTTAAGTACAACATAAAATTATTGTTATAGTCAAAAATACAATTTTTAATTTTTAGTTATAATTTTAGAGATCTGAAAGTGATGGTTATTAGTCACATACGGCTTCTAATCTGGAAATTAAATGTTTAAATTTCTTTATATAAGCTTTATATTGCCTCAAAAAGTTTTATGATTTTTATTATGAAGTTTGTTCACAGATAAATTTTATAATTGATGCATATATTCTTATAAAATTTTATAGGTGTGTTCAAATTTAATCAATGATAGAAAAAATTAAGATTCAATATATGTTACCATTAGGTAATCCATCATTTCTGCAATTTACCTTGGTATTTAATTATTTAGATTAAAAATTAGATTGCATTATTTTAAGTCAATCAATAAAATGCATTCTTATAAAGTGCAGTTGTTATATTTTCTCTTTAAATAATACCAGAATAGGACAACCCAAAATTTTTCAAGATAGGAATACTATACATCTCTCAGAAAAAATGAAGTCATGAAATTTTTCTATACATGGATGAATATGGAAAATGTTATGTGGAGTGAAATGATTCTGAGGGAGAGAAATGAACATAGATTAGTCTTACTCATCTGTGGGATTTAAGAAAAGTAAAAGACAGTATCTAATAATACCCAGAGAAAATAGAGATGAGGTTTGAAAGAGCCAGCCTATGAGATGAAGCTTACCACAGAGTGGTCAGTACAATTAGAGAAATAACTACCGGTACATCAACAACTCTCATGGAAATGGTAGTGAGTGAGAGAAGTAGAATGAATGCCTGTCTCAAAGATAGGTAGAGGGTGGAGGATGAGGAATATGAAAGGCATTGGTGGCTGGAAGATTTCATTGGTGAAAGAGAAGTACTTTTTATGACTGAAACCCAACTATAAACATGCTTGTAACAATGCTGTATATATAAAGATATTTTTAAAAAAAAGAAAAGAAAGTTTCTAAGAATTGTCATAAAAATAATGATAAAACATTTTTCCACTCTTTACATATAAAAGCACTAATTTGTTTTATCTGTCAATTGACAAATACTTATATATTTTTTAACTTTTTAACTAAGCTTCTTTGTACTGATCTAATAGCTTTCTCTCAAATCTGGTCATATTAATCTGTGTGAAATATCTTAAAACCATGTAAGTAGAAAATATGGAGTTTGTCTTTTACTTCAATTCTGACATGTAAATAGTTTGGAAATAAGCATCCAGAAGCTTGCAATAAAATAAACATATAATAACTATGAAACCAATTATTGTGTTTGTACAATGTCTTTAGCCTAATATTTGTCAACTGAAAATAAAGGTTATATGGCAAACTGAAATTTTAGTATTGGTAAAAACAGCATCACAAACAAGAGAAGGTTGGGTATAGAAGCAGCCAAATTCAGAAATTAATAGAGTACTGAACAGCATTTTGTTATATCTATGGAGTACTGACGAACTCTGAAGCTAGTGACAGGTTGGCACTGTTATTAGCAGTGGAGTAGATGTAAGCAAAATGATGAAAACTCTGAGACATTATCTTAAGAAAATGCAAGAAAAAAATCAACTTTGTAACAAGTATCATTATTTGTCAATAGGATTATCAGAAAACAAGACATAGCCAAGAATAGATAAGCTTGGAAACACGCCAGTAAGAATGTTTTGAACTGAATACTAAAGATAAAATTTATAAAACAAAATGTAATTATTAAAAATGTCAGTTCAATTCAATAAAGTATATCATGTTATTAGAGTATGAGAATTATGAGAACAGAGTAGATAAAAATAGTAGAAAAAAATAGGACAAATAATTTTATAGAAGTTTCTGGAAAAAAGCTATATTTCAAATTTTTACAAATCAAAATTGGGTTATATTTAAGTTAGTCGGGAATATATATGTATAATCTACATTGAAAAATATAATCTATAAATACAATATATACATATGGGAATGTAATTATGTATTTATAAATACATATATGGGGATATTATATGAAGATACAAAAATATAAAAATAAATATCTTTTTATTAAGAAGTGGGAAAATTCATAATTTTAGATAACAAAAATTAAAAATTAAAAATCACATCAAAGTTTCTGGCATAAATTATCTACAAATTATATGTAGAATGAAACAGAATTTAAATTTAAATAAAATATTTATTAAAACCACCAAGCTAGAATTTGTAATCAGCCAAATTATCTTTCAGAATCAAGAAGAAAACATGGAAGTTTGTGGCAATCAATAAAGGGATTGGAGTAATAATTGTACAGGAATTTGATTTAATGTAGCCTACCACACACCACAGAATTAAACCTTGGGCATAGCGTTAAAACCGTGACACCACTAGTCTTGCACCCCAAAAAAGACACATATGTATATATAGCGTAGAACAGGTTGATTTGTAGAGACTAAAAGATGATTATTAAATTCTAGTCAACATGGGTCAATGAATTGAAATGTGACTTCTAATGGGTGTAAGTTTTCTTATTTGATAACAATAGGTTCTTAAAACAGCAGAAGAGTGATGATTCAGATGTTATGAGAATAGTTGATTTAACCCTTAAAAAGAGCAATGGCTCATGATTTTATCTTTATTAAAGAAACTTAATACATAATACATAATTATACTAAACCTGCTAAATACAGCTACTAAATGCATACATCTACTAAAAAAAGGCTTTACCTGTCTGTGATATATTAATAACCACCAAACCACACACACACACAAAATAATAAAAAATAATCTACAAAACTTAAAATATGTGATGTGTTCAAAGTTACTTGATTACATATTATTTTCAGAAGTTAGAGTGCTTAGACCAATTATTTTATTGAAATTTAAATAATAAATTTTATTAAATCAAGTAAGGGTAGCCCTTATTATTTAGAACAAAGTCATTAGCATCAAATGAAAGAGAAACAATTAATCTCTTTATATTTTGTGTTCTAGTTAGTCTAAAGAATCTAAGACTCGGGGCCCAGATAGATAGCAAAGCGGTGTTTGCCTTGCAAGCAGCCGTTCCAGGACCTAAGGTGGTTGTTTTGAATCCCGGTGCCCCGTGCCTGCCAGGAGCTATTTCTGAGCAGACAGCTAGGAGTAACCCCTAAGCACCGCTGGGTGCGGCCTAAAAACCAAAGAATCTAAGACTCAGACAGCAACTCTTTTCTTTTAAACACTTAGTAAAGAGGTATTTTTCATTATTTGGCATATTCTTATGCAAAGAAAATTACTATTCTGGTTTCAGCAAGTGATATTATAAAAGTCGTCCTTGTTATAGGAAACATTAGGGAACACATTATGAAACAAAAATATTATTGCTAATCTAGCAATAAATTGTTATTAATATGGTCAGTGTATATTCCATTTTTATAACATGAATCATTCTTGATATCTGGAGATTTTATGGTAGACTAAATTTGTTTCCTCTTTTTGGGGAGGTTGCACACTCAACCATGCTCAGGGGTTACTCCTGGCTCTGCACTCAGAAATCACTCTTGGAGGCTCAGGGAACCATTTGGGATGCAGTGTATCAAACCCAGATCTGTCCTGGTAGGCCAAGTGCAAGGCAAATGCCCTTCCTCTATGCTATTCTTCTGGCCCTATTGTCATTTTTTTTAAATTGTGCCCCACATAATAGTATAAAGGGCATTTATATTTCTGAGGTCAGGAATCATTCCAGGTGGTGCTTAGGGAGCTTATGCAACTCAGGAATCAAACAAGAATCAGCCTTGTGGAAAGCAAATGATTAATATCTATAGTATCTCCAGCCCAACTTACCAAATTCTTAATGCCAAAGGCAAATTTACTGAAAAAATATAGCGTCTTTAGATGAACTAGCTTGTTAACATTAAGCCCTTATTTTGAGGTTAATCTTCATTTCTTATTATTAAAGTTTAATATCAAAAGCATATATAAAAGTGAATTATATTTTGGCTATATTAAATATTATTCTAAACCTATTTCCTGAATCGTGATAGCTTATCCCATTTTAGTAATTCATTTTTTTCTTATTTGTATTTAAACAACATATATTGGCTATTATTTTAACCTACATGTAAATTTAGTAGATCACTAAATTAAGTTTAAGACATATTCATACTGGCTTGCTAGAGGTGATCTTTTACAGACTCAGTGTTAGTGTTTTCTGTAGAAACAAAATATATATGTTTTACTTTATATCGTGTTTTACTTTATATTTGTGCCTGGGCATTAATCAGCTTTTTAAAAATAGCATCATTTATCTTTGCATTGTCATCTCATAATGCTTTATACTGTTGTCACAAAATTAACATGAACAATGCAATATTGATAATCAGAAAGCAAAATGGGAATAGATCTTTCTAAGATTATATTGGTTTTACAGAAGGAATATATGCAACATATTTTTTCTCAAAGATGTATTTTAATTAAAAGATTGCATTCTAGTAGTCATTATTTTCCCAAGTTATAAAATAAGACATACCAGACACCAGGCATGTTATGTAAATATATGTAATGTATATATAATGAAAGATGTCTTATTTCTTTGAATAAGTTACATAAAATTATGTCTACTAATTTTGATATGGACATCGAAAATCCAACATACATTCTTAAATTTTTTAAATTGCTTTGAGTTTCTTTCTTTCTTTTTTTTTTTTTTCCTTTTTTTGTTTTTTTGGCCACATCCGGTAAAGCTCAGGGGTTACTCCTGGCTATGCGCTCAGAAATCGGTCCTGGCTTTGGGAACTGTATGGGACGTCGGGGATCGCACCATGGTCAGTCAGTCCTAGGCTAGCACAGGCAAGGCAGGCACCTTACCTCTAGTGCCACCACGCCAGCCCCAAATTGCTTCGAGTTTTACTGAAATATAATGGGCATATATAAGTGTATAAATGAAAAAATATATACAATGCTTTATGAATTTATTCAATATAAATTAAATGAAATTTTCTTTTTTCTTTTTTTTTCTTTTATCATAGTGGATTATATTAACTTATATTAAATTCATTTGATTTCAATAAAAAAACATTTATTTTTGTTTTCTATTATGGGGCCAAAGTTGGAAGTACTGAGGGCTTTTTCCTGACTTGACACTGAAAAGTCATTCTTGATGGTTTAAGATGAAGCATTGGGGATGTAGTCCATAGACTTCAAGGTTGACTATGTGCAAGCCCAGTGCCCTTACCATTGTACAATCTCTTTGGCTCCCCATTTTAACACCAAGCTGATGCTTATATTTTTAAAATTGTTTTTATAGCTTTATGACTTAGTGTTTTTTATCTTAAAACATGATTATAAATTTAAATTATATGTCAAGTGATAATAGTATTGTTTAAATATTTAAATATATGGTTTTATTTTGCTATGCAAAGTATTACATAAATTCTGAATATTTTTATAATGCACTACAATAATTAGGTCTTAGTTTAGTTTGATTTTATAATTCAGTAAAAGCACATAAAGCTTTATTCCTACTGGTCTCCTTACAATATGATTGTTTATCTAACAAATAACTTTGCCCAATATATTCAGCAAGAACAGCAGCTGCATTAATAACAAAAACACAAATAGATTTATTCCAATGAAGTCACTGAAGGATTGATTTACTGTTGCAGGTTTCAATGCTTTTTATCTGCATCTATTTTTGTTGTTGTTGTTGGACGTCACACTGTGGCTTTTAGGTTAATTTTGTCTCTGAGCTCAGAAATCGCTCCTGGCAGGCTGGGGGACCATATGGGATACCCAGGATGGGGACTGAACCCTGGTAGGCCTTATGTAAGGCAAATACCCTACCTGCTGTGCTGTTACTCTGGCTCCATCTGCATCATTTCTATCCATGTTATGTCATTCAAATATGGAAATGACAGTGCTCACTATTGCAGCACCACTCCACTGAAAAGAAGCAGGATGAAAGGCTAACGAAGACTGAAAAGGCTAACAATTACAGGGTCCATTTCCTCTGCTAAGTGATAACCTACTTTCTACCCCTTTGTCAGAGTCGGATAAGTACATGAACATACAAAATTCAAATATGCCTAAATTTGAAATATTATTGGGACAGGAGCAATTGGCAGATGAGTCCTTTGTACCCAATTTGGTCCCCTGAGCCTGCCAGGAGTGTTCCCAAGTGCAAACCCAGAGTAAATTCTGAAAGAAATGGCTGACTGTGCACCCCTCAAAAATATTGTTAACGTTAAAGCTAGGAGGTGGGATGTAGCTTGTAGAACTGGAGTGATGCTTTTCAAAGCAGAAGGCTTGAGTTCTGTTTTCAGAAAAACTGAGCTGAGAGCATCTCCCAGGTGCAAATTGGATACTTCTTCCTCCAAAAAAGTCGAACCTACCACTTTTGAAATATTTTATTGCCTATGTAAAGAACACAATGATAGAAATTTTCCAAATTATTTTTAAAATGTAACATATAAAGGTAAAAATAATGAAAGTGATAAAAATAGCAAATTAATTTGGAGAAAATAAATATAATTTTTAGAATAAAGTTTTGATAGCAAATAAAATGGATTTGTTTTCCTTTTTTAAATAAAAATAAGTTTGATTAAGATGCTTGCTCATATAATTATTTATTTAATTCTGCTTATATTATAGTGAATTCCTACTCCATGCCACAATATCTACAATTTTAGAGAGATAATTCTATTTCTTCTTTTCCTAAAGGTTTTTCATTTTTATTTTCTTTATTTATTTTTAGTTTTTGGGCCACACCTGGTGACGCTCAGGGTTACTCCTGGCTATGTGCCCAGAAATCACTCCTGGCTTGGGGAACTACGGTCAGTACTAGGCCAGCCACGTGCAAGGCAAATACCCTTAGGCTGCTCCACAGCTCTGACTCTAAAGGTTTTCTTTAAATTTGCAATCAAGCAATCAAAATGTCTGGCAAATTTGTGATTCTTTTTCTTTTCATCAAAATTGACCTAAACCCTTTGAATACCAGTAAATGAAATCACTGGTTGAATTGTTTACATTTGATTAAGTAGCAAACAATTATTTCCCAGGAAATATTTTTTTTGACTTTGATTGTAACACAAGAGAACCTATAAATAACTTTATATTGGTTAAAAAATCCAGACTCTTAAATTTAACTGTGTGAATTGGGAGAGTCATTTAGCCTTTCAGTGTTTTGGCTTCCCTATCTTTTACAATGGGAATATTCCCTACCTCAGAGGGTCATTTTGCTGATAAATTAAAGATTATGACTATAAGCATCTAAAGATCTTCAAAAGGAACATAATTTGTATTAACATATACACAAGAATGTATTTATATAAACACATATAATATTTATATAAATACAAATAATATAGAGAATGCTATTTTATATATATATATATATATATATATATATATATAGTGTATAGTGAATATAAAAAGAAAGCAAATTGACCCTTTGGTCTGTATCCTTGAAAACTTCAAAATTAAGGTTGATGTGAAGGGCAGGAGAAATATCTCAGTATATTTAGTAAATACTTTTCAGCATGTGGGGGATTGAAGTTCCCGGAGCAATCGCCCTCCTCAAATACAATGCTTATTTTGTGTGTAGGAAAATGGAGTTTACCTAGATTATAGTTCAAAAGTGCTTGTCTATATGAAGAGACAGAATTCTCAGATGCAGAGGGTGTGCATTTTCAACAATATACTTTCAAACAGCATTTTCTGATAGTACAAGTTATCAGAGAACAATGTTTTTCAGTTTAAAAAATACAAAATAGTATTTCTAAGAGCCAGAATGTTATGACGTTTTGTAGTTACAATGAATTCTTTAGTAAGATATTCTTTGTCAACATTGAAACTTGTTTTTATAACTTTTATTGCAGTCTGATGAATGGAATGATATAAATTGACAACAAAAGTAGTATTTTACCATGAGAAAGTACTATTCTGCTCTCTTAGATCCCTATGAGAAGTTGTAGGAAATAATTTGTGAATGCAATCACAATAATGTCAGCTAAGTTAGTTGACATGTTTGATTAAAACCAAAGAACATTAAAAAAACAACCTTTATACCTGTAGCAAAATATTTAACCAATGAATTGTAAAAACGCAAAAACTGCATATTCTTTAAAAATATACTAGATATTTATGTATATTTGAAAGAAATTGAGAAATAAATATTTAATGATTTTAATATGTCATGATACAATAGTGATATTAGTGACAAAATTTAGCAAGCAACATAATACAATTAAATAAATAGATTTTAACCTATATTATACTAGACAAATATTATAAAATTATACAAATTTTAACATCATGAAGATTAATTATTGCCTTTAACTTATTGAATATTTGTCTTAAATCTAATATAAATTAAACTTAGATAACTATCAAATAAAGATGGGAAATGGGGGCCGGAGAGGTGGTGTGGAGCTGTAAGGAGCCTGCCTTGCTGGCACTAGCCTAGGACTGACTGGGTTTCGATCCCCTGGTGTTCCATATGTCCCCCAAGCCAAGAGTGATTTCTGAGTGCATAGCCAGGAGTAACCGCAGAGTGTCATGTGGTATGAGCCAAAACAAAACAAAAACAAAAACAACAACAACAAAAAAGATTGGAAAATAATTTTCATTTTTAAACATTAAAATTATGACAATTTTCAATTTTGTAGCAGATGTGAACCTATTATATATACCGCATAGATTTCTAGTTGAGGTGTAAAATGTTAACTACTTTGGAAATTTGTTACATTTGAATATTCAATATTTAGTGGCCCAAGACTTTTAGTCTTAAGAAACTGTTCAAAAGAAACTCCCACATTTAAAACAGATAAAATGTGGAATCATATTTATAGCAGCCATTACCATAGAGCTAAAATATAAGAATCAGCTTAAATGCCAAAATGCCAATAATACATGAGAGGACATAAAAGGTTAACATTTTCATCTGTGAAATATTATACATGACTGGATTGCTTTCTGTTCTTCAACTGATGCTTTTTTCTTATCATTAAGTTCTTTACTTCAGATTCCTCTTAATTGAAAAAATTTACTGGCACATTTCTAACTTTATATAATACTTTTCTTAAGTTTATACTTGGTTGTCTTTTCATGAAATAATTATGTATAATACTTTTAATACTTTAATCACCTACAGATCTAGGTTCTAATTTTGACAATTTTATATATCTATTATTTTTATACAAATTTTGACTTAACATTTATTATTTCTAATTAATAATTGAATTATAGAATAAAATTTTTATATTTTATTATAAAATATATAATTTATTATTCTGTTTTTTAGGAGGTTTTTTGTTTGTTTGTTTTTGGGTCACATGCGGCAGCGCTCAGGGGTTACTCCTGGCTCTATGCTCAGAAATTGCTCCTGGCAGGTTCTGGGGACCACATGGGATACTGGGATTTGAACCACCGTTCTTCCGCATGGAAGGCGGACGCCTTACCTCCAGGCTGTCTCTCTGGCCCCTATTATTCTGATTTTATAATAGTTTTCACATCACTGAGAAGGGTATATAAAGTTTTTTGTTTACTGTTATGTTTTTATAACATTCAAAAGTCACAAACAAATGAGTTATTTAAGATAATCTTGTAAAGGTAAATGAAGTAAATTAATTAAACACTTAATTAATCAGCAGATAAAACGTATAGTAATCATAAATTGAATAAAAAATAAAAAAATACTTTATAAGAAAGCAAGTCATTTGGGGCTGGAGTGGTAGTGCAGCTGTAAGATGTTTGCCTTGCAAGTGGCTGACCCAGGACATACCTGGGTTCAATCCCCAGCGTCCCTATGGTTCCCCAAGCCAGGAGTGATTTCTGAGCATATAGCCAGGAGTAAGACCTGAGCATCACCAGGTGTGGCAGAAAAACTAAAATAAATAAATAAATAAATAAATAGAAAGTAATTTGATAAATATAAATAACTGGAATAGGAAAATTATAAATTGGTTTAAAAAAACATTATTAGCTATAGCTGAGTGAAAAAGGCATTTGCATTCCCCTTGGCTGACCTAAGTTTTATTATAGACATCTAATATGGTTCTATGAGTCTGACAAGAGTGATTTCTGAGCCCATAGCCAGAAATAAACCCTGGTTCCACTGTCTGTCACAAAAAAAAAAAAAAACAAAAACAAAAACAAAATAAAAAAACTAAACTAATAAAATAAAATAAAATTATAACAGGAAACTCAATAGAAACTACTTGGCAGACAAAGCAAAACTAATGTGATTACAAATAAAACTTATTGAGGCCAGTGAGGTGGCACTAGAGGTAAGGTGTCTGCCTTGCAAGCACTAGCCAAGGAAGGACCGCGGTTCCATCCCCTGACATCCCAAATGGTCCCCCCAAGCCAGGGGCAATTTCTGAGCACTTAGCCAGGAGTAACCCCTGAGTGTGGCAAAAAAAAAAAAAGAAATAAAAAATAAAAAATAAAACCTACGAGACCTAATGCATATTTTCAAATAGATAATATTCCCTATCATCTATGTTTAAACCTCAATGCAATAAAAATGCCACAAAAAATATAGTGTGGACAAAATCATCTATTACTTTAAGGCAAACATCTTCAAAAACTAAGAAATTAAGCCTGAACTTGATAGAAATTTAATTTATATTACATCCTACATTTCTGATTGTCTGAAGCAGCTTTAGAATTCCAATTTCAAAAGCCAAGTTGAGAAAGAAATCTATAACCTGAGAATAAGTTTCTTATTCCTGTAGCTCTGGTTTCCCACTGAATGCAAATTTTGCCAAAGCAGCATGCAAACAAATGAAATGATGAGGTTCTGCACACAGCAGTTGAGGCAAGATATAGGATTAAAACTTTATGAGAAAGTTTTTGACCCTTAGAAAGAAAAACCCGGTAAGAAATGGTCTTTCTTGGTTAAGAGACAGTTCATAAAGAAGTCTTTCAGATCCTGGTTGGTAAAAGGAACCTGGGCAGGCACTATCTCCATAGACTTAGACAGTGTTTGTTGTTTTTGTATGTTTGTTTATTTATTTTAGGCCACACCCAGCAGTACTCAGGGGTTACGCCTGACTCAGCACTCAGAAATCCCTCCTGACGGAAAGTAGAAAGCCTATTTCGAGTACAGGTGTGGGGGAATGGGGAGGAGGGAGATCTGGGAAATTGGTGGTGGGAATGTTGCACTGGTGAAGGGGGGTGTTCTTTACATGACTGTAATCATACAACTATAATCATGTTTGTAATCACGGTGTTTAAATAAAGATAATTATTAAAAAAAAAGAAAGAAAGAAAGAAATCCCTCCTGACTTGGGGGACTGGGATGCCAGGGATCAATCCTGTTTTTGTCTTGGATCAGCCCTGTGCAAGGCAAACACACTATTGCTGTGTTTCCACTCCAGCCCCTTTTTCTTTTTTTTTCTTTTCTCTTCTTTTCTTTTCTTTTCTTTTCTTTTCTTTTCTTTTCTTTTCTTTTCTTTTCTTTTCTTTTCTTTCCTTGGACAGTGCTTTATTTCAAGACATACACAGTTCTTAGTCTTTATTTTGTAAAGTTTTGTACAAAAGTGAGAAACTGAGGAGTATGACTTTATTTAAAAATCTCTTTAATTTTAGGAGATGAGGGATGAATAGATTGAAAGAATGAATTGATATTTTCTCATTAATAAGTTGGTGCTAAATAAATAATTATACAGAGATTTCTTAGATAAAAAACTTTGATAAACTTTGAAACTGGATGCTCCATGAACAGATGAAATGACAATAGAATAACATCTGCTGTCAAAATTTTTAATAGGCATAATTATCTTTATGCATGTATATGTGTATATATATTAACATTTACAAATATATATGTGTGTATATACGTAAATGTAATTTACCTCTTATATACATTATCATAATACAATACATAATAATATTTTCCATATATAACTCGTTCAATTTAACTGTGCATGCTTTTCTGTGCAAGATAACTTTTAGTGAATAAAATTACTTAGAAAGATGTGAAGGGAGAGGGAGATGAGAGAGAAATAGATGTGTTTTAGAGAGAAAGATTTCTCTGGATTAGAGGACAGGAGACAGAAAATGAAAGAATTGTGTTTAAATGTGTTTGAGATATTGTCTGTACAAAAATTTTGAATAGGTAAATATTCAAATAAATATACTGAAATTTACTATTTCTAATAAGGTACCATAGTACCATATCCGTATAATCAGTTTTACTTTATTCAACTTCACAAAAAATGGGGGGGGGGTCATGCAGAAATCACAAAGAGGCTAAATACAGCCTTTCTGTTAAAAATCCCAGGACCACGTTTTGCCCTAACCTTTGCTATCTCTCCTTCACATGAATCATAACTGCAATACAAGGACTATTGGTATTTTCTCCATGTGAAATTCTGAGTTATCCACTGCTGTATGGGAATTAGGTTTCCAAACTGTATCAGCAAGGGTCATACCTGAAGAGGAAAGAACAAATTGGGTACAGCTCTGTTCTAATGAAACTATAACAACAAATACATCTAAAAACAGGTTTTCCTGTAGAAGAAAAATGACTCAAAGAGAGAAAAAAAAATAAAGGTATTAATCAAATATCTGTTCTTTGACCTGAAATTCTAGAGTTCAAAGGCATGCCTTTGTCTTCTATATACTTTTAAATATACACATCTAACTCTGTACTTTTGAAATGATTTCTTCACTGATTAATTCTTATTAACATGTATTGATTTTCATTCTCCTTGTTCAAGTGATCTTAAACATTTTTTTCCTGAATTTGTCTGACTTTCAAATACATTTTTGGTAGGTGACTTTTGAGAGCTTTAATCCCTTTGTCTGATTGGACTGGTTATTTTTGATGTTATGTTTTCTGAGTTCCTTATATATTCTAAATAATTATTTTCAGGGTACATTATATACTTCTCCCAGTTGCTAGTAAAGAACCAATTTTTGTTTCATGAGACTTTATATTCCCTCTATATTTTATAACTTTATTTTCCAAGCTATATTCTTTACTTTTTTTTTGTACCCAGTGTGATTTTCATGGGAGAGTGTGGAGGAGAATCTGAAGGAACACATTCTGAGATATGACATTCCACACCTATGTTAACCCATGTAATCCAGTTATGTCCACGTTAAATAAGGCAATATTACTTTAATCTCAGTGGTTTAGTATTCCAAGATGATTTCCAGTTACAATATTTTAAACATATGTGGTAAGACACACCGGTCTTTAGTTCTTATTATTTTAGAATAACTGAACACCTGAATTTTCCTTCTGATTTTGTCCTTTGCCTGACCCCACATCATCTCCAAAGGGAACAGTAAACAAGAGTCAACTTTCTCTATAGGCAGGTGCTAGTGCCTTTGTTGTGGTCTACACACCTTAGCTTGAAACATAGCTTGGTTCAGTATGAAAAATATTTTTAAAAATTCTTTTCAAAGGGCTGGAGAGATGGCATCGATGTAGGGCATTTGCCTTCACGCAGAAGGACAGTGATTCAAATCCCGGCATCCCATATGGATCCCCGAGCCTGTTAGGAGCAATTTCTGAGCATAGAGCCAGGAGTAACCTCTGAGCACTGGCAGATGTGACCCAAAAACCAAAAAAGTAAAAACAAAAATTCTTTTCAACATTTTGCAAAATTTTGCAAAATCTTTAAGATTATTATTGTTCTTGATTTTACAAAACCATAATTATTTGAATAATATATATTTGAATAATAATTTCAAACTGTGATTCAGTTTGAAATATAAAAATACAGTTAGTTTTTTGTAGTGTTTATTGTTTTGCTCTTTTGCTTTCAAATAGTCTTTGATCAAAAGATTTTTTTTTCTGGTGCACATAATGTCTTTTATTCACTTCCTTTTGGCTTCTTTATGAACAGAGCATAAAACCTGTGGTGCTTAATGTATTCTAGAACAGAGAATAGAAATGACACCTTTACCTTACCACTGACTTCTCAGATTTCCAACCAGTCTTCAGATATTCAAACTGTCCCGAGAGTATTATGGTCAGATAGATTGAACAGCAAAACGCTAAAGGATGAAGATATATCCCTCAAACAGACAGCAGGTAGCTATTCTGAGATTGAAGAGTTGGTCAAAATATTTCTTCAACATGGAATCTGCTAATGTACCTCCTACAGGAGAAGAACTTAACCCCTTAAAGTGCAATCAGCAAAGACAAGATGCAACTAAGTTTTACGAAAACAACCTATTTTTTTTAATATTTCCTCTTTTCTCTTTGGGTTCCTAGTGGAAGGTAATGAAACTAGGCTATATCCATGGTCTAAAGGACTAATGTGTTCACTGAGCAGTGGGCCTCAAATAACTATTCAGTGAGATGCATTAGTTTAAGTATCTCTGAAATATTAATACTACCTGGCTCTAGTCTCTCTTTCCTAACAACTATGTGACTAAAGATGGATGTTTTCCAAATGTATTGATGGCAACCACACCAAATCTCTTTGAAAATTCTAGGCTTTAAATGATTATTATTATTTTTTATATTATATAGAAAAGATAGATAAAATCTGGGTTGTTCTGAGAGTCTACAACTAAGTTAAACTTCACAGCTGGTCCTGCTAATATACTTCTGCAAAGTTTAAGTATAGGTTCAATATTAGACCTTTTTGGGATCTTCCTAATTTCTTCCACTATGAACCCCAAACCTTCTCTAGATTTTGAAGAAAGAAAATGGAACACAATGGTGGTTAGTAAGGGGATGTGTGGTTAGAAAATAAAGGGCTCAATTGCATGCCAAGTAGAAATGGCTTTTGACAGAAATCATGTGATATATATGTATATATATAAATGAAAATTTTATATTGTGTATATAAAGCCTCGATAATATTATGAACTGATGTTTTCACTTTGCCCAACATAAGCCATAGGTTAAAAATAACAGAATGAGAGCTGAACTGCCAAACTACTAAAAGCCTTGAAATGAGGCCACGAGACATCATGAATGGTAAAATAAGATGTCTTGACTAGCAGGAAAACACTGTAAGTCACCAGCCTTACCAGAATATCCTAATCACTACTTTTGCCTCTGTACATTTGCTTTGCCTTATATCATGAATGAAAATATAGATTTGGGGCAAGAAAACTTGCTCAAATTTTTATACATTGACTGTGTTTTGTTCGTGACTCCAAGTTGCTCTCTGACTTTTGGACCCTCAGCACTGAGCCTTTATCTCTCCTGATTTTCTCCTACCTGTGTTCTATTTTTTGTGTGACAACTGGCCACTGAGCAATTCTACTTTAATAAAAGGTGAAAGTCTATATAAACTTCAATTTGTTGTTTTTGGACTGTACTCAATGATGCTCAAGAATCACTCCTGGCCTTGTGGTGATGGGTTTGAGCCCAGTTAGCTGCATTCAAAGCAAATGCCTTATCCATTGCTATCTCTCCAGTTCTGATGCATCAATTTAAATATATGAATATAATATCACCACTACTTAATAACCAAATTGCCTTTGCGAGGTAAATCTATGTGAATGAAGAAGGAAGTAATTCTAAAGATTGTCATGAGTGTTAAAATAGTTTAGGAATAGGGCGAGAGTAAAATATATGGTGATAGTGAGAATGTTGTTGATGCCTGTCTCTAAACATACTTATTTTATTCTCTGTTAAGCATTTAATGTCATCCTTGGGAAATCATGAAGGACAACTTTTCACTTTTTAGTCTCTAAAACTGTCAGGATTCTCCAGGCGATGAACACAAGCTATCAAACCTGCCGATACAGTGTAACTAGACTATTTATCTCAATCCATCCTTTGGTCAAGTTACAGCTCTAAATACATACTTGACTTCATAAAAATAAGCCAAAATCTCCAGGGAGCCACTTGACTTTTGAAGAGAGAATATATGCTCCTTTCACATGTACTTTTAACATTTTCTGTCCAGTGTATCTGTTTATTTTTTTTTTTCAATTTATTTCTTAAAACTTCCATGTTATTATGCTGGGTACTGCTCTCGTTTCTATTTGAGATCTAACAGTCAGTGACACAAATGCGAAGGAAACAAAAAATAGTTAAAAAATTGGCTTTACATCATTATTATGTTTTAAGAAGAAAAATAAGAGTTTTGTTTATTGTTTATGCATTTAAGAGAGAGAGAGACAATGTAGTGGCAGAGATAAAACTCATGACCTCAGACATATGAGGAAGGTACTCTTTTTATTAATATCTTTATTTAAACACCTTGATTAGAAATATGATTGTAGTTGGTTTCAGTCATGTAAAGAACACCCTCTCCTTTACCAGTGCAACATTACCATCACCATGTCCCAAATCTCCCTCCCAACCCTAACCCTGCCTGTACTCTAGACAGGCTTTCTACTTCCCTCATTCATTCACATTGTTATGATAGTTCTCAATGTAGTTATTTCTCTAACTGCACTCACTGCTTTGTGGTGAGCTTCATGTTGTGAACTGGACCTTCTAGCCTTTGTCTCTTTTATCTCTAAGAATTTTTGCAAAAATGTCTTTTATTTTTCTTAAAACACATAGGATGAGTGAGACTATTCTGTTTCTATCTCTCTCCCTCTGTCTTATTTCACTCAGCATAATAGATTCCATGTACATTTATGTATAGGAAAATCTCACGACTTCATCTCTCCTGAAAGCTGCATAATATTCCATTGTGTATATGTACCATAGTTTCTTTAGTCATTCATCTGTTGAAGGGCATCTTGGTTGTTTCCAGAGCCTGGCTATTGTAAATAGCACTACAATGAATATAGGTGTGAGGAAGGGATTTTTGTATTGTATTTTTGTGTTCCTAAATTATATCCCTAGGAGTGGTACAATTGGATAGTATGGGAGCTCAATTTTCAGTTTTTGGAGGAATCTCCATATTGCTTACCATAATGGTTGGACTAGACAGCATTCTCACCAGCAGTGAACAAGAGTCCTTCTCTCCATATCCCCACCAGCACTGCTTGTTCTCATTCTTTGTGATGTGCACCAATCTCTGTGGCGTGAGATGGTACACCCTGATAGTGATGTAGAGGAAGGTATTCTTATGATTGAATCAAACCATTGTTCCCAGTTTGCTTTTAGTAGAAATATTTCATTTCTTTTACTTATCAAAGAAGCCCTTATTCATTCCATTTTTTCTTATAATTTTCTTAAATTTTCTACTTAGGAAACTAAAACTAAATTGCTAAAATATTACATAGAAATTCCACAAATGTTAAGCAATTTTGAAGTAGTGTTTGCAATATTTGATAAAAAATATCCACAAGAAACAATTATCCTAGCATTTAAGCTCCCATAAATGGTATTAAACACGACTTTTTTCTGTAGTTACAGAATTTGTTTGCCTGTGTATTTACTCTGTTTTACTGAATACTAGAAATAAAAGATTGTATAGGAAAATATCACCACTGTTTTGCTCCAAGGAATAGCTTTTATAAATATACCCATCATTTAGCAGTAACTAATGTCTATAAATGGCATGACAAAAATAAAAAATACACAAATATATGGTTTACCAATGATCACATTAAGTTTATACATTAGTTTTTTTCATAAACTCTCAATAAAACCTTAAAGCATTTAGCTACTAGTATCATTCTACTTTATTAAGGAAGAATTCTCTAATGAGATGCTGATTAATTTCCCATGGACAAACAACTAGCTCTTGGCAGAATTCTTATTTGTAGTTGTACAGTTTGACAGAAAGCTCTCCACCGCTGCTCATTAAACTTCATTTATTGATTTCAATTTTCTATTATTTTTCCTGAATGAAACTGAGAAAAGTGTTTAATGCTATAGATAATTAAAGTGAACATATTTTTAAGAAGCAATTTTTTAAGTTGAGTCAAATCATTTATAAGACAGCATATGTATAATTTCAGATGTATGATGCTATGTTATATATGTTGTCAAAGTAATATTATATGTCATGCACATATATGTAAGCTACTCCCTATTTTGTTTTGGTTATTGTGTAATACCCGACAGCACTCAGGGGTTGCTTCTGGCTCTGAGCTAAGAAATCTCTATTGGCAGACTCGGTGAAACATATGGGATCTAGTTAGAGAAATAACTACATTTTGAACTATCCTAATAATGAGAATGTATGAGGGAAATAGAAAGCCTGTCTAGAGTACAGGTGGGGGTGGGGTGGGATGGAGGGAGATTTGGGACATTGATGATAGGAATGTTGCACTGGTGAAGGGGGGTGTTCTTTACATGACTGAAACCCAAACAAAATCATGTATGTAATCAAGGTGTTTAAATAAAATATAAAACAAAGAAACATATGGGATGCTGGGAATAGAATTGGGGTTCATCATTGGTTGGCCATATGCCAGGAAAACGCCCTATAGCTTTGCTATAGGCCCCTTAACTACTGCTAATACCAAATACAAATAGTCTGAACCATATCCCTTGGCACCTCCCCATTTTGATTTTCCAGAAACCCATTCAGTGTCAGCTCTTATAGCCTGAGGTTTTAGGTATTACCTATTTCTTTTTTATTACTCATGAATAAGACAATCAGCATTTATATATGTTTTGCTGATTTATTTTGTTTCACGAATTCCATTCTCCTTAGAAATAAAAACATTTTATAATAGTTGAGAAAAATTTCGTTGAATAAATATTCTGTACTAGTTGAATCGATTTCTATTGAGTATTCTGCCATAGTTGAATAAAATTCCATTGAGTCAGTATTTTTATCCATTTATTTTCATGAGATATTTTAAAAATTTCCATATTTTTGACTATGACAAATAGAGGTAAAGGAAAGGAGGTATTCATAAAGTTATTTCTGAATTAGATATGTTTATTTTATTTTCATTTCATTTTTCATTTTCATTTTTAACGTTGAAGCAAGTAGAGCTTATTGAATGCAACTTACGTGGAAACACTTGATTAAAGAGGAAGAGAGAAAATGCACATACAAGAGGTAATATATAATTCAACAGAGAGAAAATAGGCAAGTAAAAAAACAGAGACAAGCAAAGTGAAATGCATGTACAAGTGAGAACGCTTCTTCAAAGAACAAGCCAGTGTTTTTACTGTGTTTTTTTTTTTTTTTTTTTTTTTTTTTTTTTGTGGTTTTTTTGGTCACACCCGGCAGTGCTCAGGGGTTATTCCTGGCTCCATGCTCAGAAATTGCTCCTGGCAGGCACGGGAGACCATATGGGACGCCGGGATTCGAACCGATGACCTTCTGCATGAAAGGCAAATGCCTTACCTCCATGCTATCTCTCCGGCCCCGTTTTTACTGTGTTTTACTGTCTGGAATTATACCTATTAGTGAAGGTGCTGGTACTATGATAGTTCTATTTTTAATATTATAATAAATGTCCTTAATATTTTATCTGTGGACTAATACATTGCTCCTTGTGATAAATTCTGTATTGTCTTACACAGATTATATTATACTAAAAATGTAGGGAAGATGTCTTTTTTTCATAGTGCTAAAGAAACTTGATACAGAATTTTTATTTTAAACTCTTCTCAAGGCAACAGGTGATATGTCTTTGTAGTTTTGATATTTTGATATACACTTCCCTAATGATAAGGGATTATCTATGTACCTAAAAAGTCAATATGCCTTATTTGGAAAAATATCGTTATGAATCTTCTCCCCAATGTACCTGGATCCTCTTAAGTCCTGCCCGCTGTTATTTCACAGCAAAATAAACCTTTCAAAAGACTTAGCATGACAGGACTTCAGACAGAGGGGATTTAGTTATGTATAGGCAGCAGAATTTCGAGAGGGTAACAACATAGATTTTTTTTTTCTTGATACATTGTGATTTACTGTGAACTAATTATCACTGCTGCTTTTTAAAAATGAATCCCATCAAGAAAACTTAGGAGATTTTCTTCACTTCTAATCAAGAAGACAAGAAATATCTTTGTATTTATGTATTTATTTTTGTGACCAGGATTGTGAGAAAGATTGACATGGGAATTTCATGAGAAATATATTCTTTCTTTCTAGCTTTTTCCCAGGCCTTGCTCTAATCATTTTTTCTCCATTTTCCCTTATTTTCTTCATTTTTTTTTATATCTTTTTTTTAAATTACACTCTTTTTCAAAACAGGTTTTAGACTGAGAGCTCAATTTTAAATAAAGATTAGCTAAATAAATACTAGTGTCATTAAAAGCAAATTATTAGGTCATTGTTAGTGAAAGGATTTTTCTGTAGTTCATAAATATTCCTGAATATGCACTCTGAATTATGGCTAGATTTGGCCTTAATTTCTATAGGAATTTTAAATTAATCAATTAATATCCCCCTTCAAGCAGAAGCAAATAAACAAAAATAAATAGTATATAGCATTTTAACACTTTAAACATTGATCAAAATTTTATAAATTATGTGTTGCTTCTAGAAAAAAATAGTGCCATTTAGATATTATATTATTAGAGCCATAAAAATAATTTTTATATATATTTTATATATTATGTTATAATCATTTATTATTTTATAATAATATTATTATACAGAATACATTATATTTACATGTCACATATTCATATTGTATATTACATAAATATGTCAATAAAGTATATGCATATGTTTTATAAATACATATATTTCTGATTATTTTTCTCCATCCTTTCATTATTTCCTTCATTTAACTTTATTATATATACATATAAACATGTATATATACTATTTATACTATATATACATAATGTATATATATAAATAATCTTTGAGGAAATGTTTATTCAACCTCTTTTTATTTTAGGATTATGTTGTTGACTTATATCAGTTACATATGTATTTGGGAAAAAATAAAACATGGTGACAAATGCATTTCAAAAATGTTATTCATTAGATGAAATTTTGTTTTCATAATATCTTGCTATGCCAAATCTTTTCTGTTCAATGTAGAGTAGAGTAGTTTCTTTAGTTTTGTTTCCTTTGTAAATGAAGTTATTTCCCAAAGGACATCGATAAACCCATTTTGTTGACTTTTGTTGTTAAAGATATATGAAAACACAAATGACTTCAATTAACCAAAATAATTCTGACCAAAAAAAAAACCAAATTGAGTTACCATTCTACAGACAAACTGTGCAATCAAGCAAAAGCAATCAATGGCCATATACTATTGAGATAAAGATAATATATAGAAAAAAAAAGTAACTTAAGGGCTAGAGTGGTGGCAAGGAGTGGTAAGGAATCTGCCTTGCCGGTGCTAGCCTAGGACAGACCTCAGGTCCATCCTCCCACGTTCCATTTGTCCCCAAGCCAGGAGCACATAGCCAGGAGTAACCCCTGAGCGTCACTGGGTGTGGCCCAAAAAACAAACAAACGAAAAACAACGAAAAAGTAACGCAAAGCCTATAAAAGTCCACAAACATAAAACTAAAATGTAATACATAAAACATAAAATTACTCTAATGCAGGGGGTCAAAGAGTTCACAGTGGAAGAAGAGAAGTCACTTATGCAAATAATATTTGCAAAAAGTAACAACAGGCAAAAGTAAAGATCATGACCATTATTAAACCTACACAAAATTAATTATAAATTAATTAAAGGCTTGAAATCAAGACCTAAAATAATAAAATACATAAAAACAAATAAAAACATTCCCCAGCATAAACTTGTTTCTATTAATAGAATCTATATGTAGATATCTGCTATAACCCACAGCACATGAACTGCTTATCACACGAGTAATGTCATACTTCCACATATTTTGTAGTGTTTTCTACTAAAATTTTATATTTTCATTGTATATAAAGTAAGAAAAATTAAAAAACTAGATCATAATAACTAGTATTTAAAATATACATAAATATAAGTGAATAAATATATAAATTAAATAAAAAATAAAATATAAGTTCAATTTAGTTACATAAAAATAATTCCATAGTTAACTTCAATGTATTATAATTTACTGTCTTCACTTTATTGTGCTATGATTTACATGTTACAAACTTTACACTATTTACATATGAACATCTATGTCTTTGACTTTCAATAATCTAAGTATTGAAATCTTTATCTCCTACAACTTTTTATTTTGATTTACAATATACTTCATAAATCACTTTCACTGGAAATTGACATTCTTGTAAACTTATAGTTTTATTTGTACTGGAAATTCATATGAATACATTACATTGAGTGTATTTTTAAGTACTTATGTAAAAAAGTGATCGAAGTAAGGTTGGACTTGAAATCTTTGAACACAGAGAAAAAATAACTGTAAAATTATTTGTTTATAAAATATCTAATGTTCTAATTTAATATTTAAAGAGATCAATAAGATAAATTATAAGGTACAATTAAATTTAAAAATATTTGCTATCCATTTCTTTTTAGCTTATTTTAACTTCCTCTTTATTTTATTGAAACATTTTTATATTGAATTTCTTTTTTTAGAGAAGCAAAATAAGGCTAATAATATATTTTATACCTATAAATGGTAGTAATATTTTTTAATTTTTATTATATAACTATTAAAATTATCAATATTGCACTGTAATAAACCTTCAAATCCAAAATCCTGTCTAGCAGAAGAATATTTTATTTTAAGTTAATGTCATTATGGAAGATGGAATTGGGACAGGTTTTAAGCATGAAACTTTTGATAATCAAATGAAATCAGAATCAACATGCTGTTTTCTAAAATGTGCTCAAAGCTTAATTTTTAAGGTATCCATATAATTTATAGTTCTATGCCTTTAGTTATTTTTGAAAGAATATGGTCATAACATTCAACTATAATTTAGTTAATTTAATATTTGGACATCTGATGAGTCAGAATTATCTTGTCTTTATTGAATACTAATGTCATATCTGCAAGGCATATCTTTAAATATTTTGAAGTGTAGAAACCTGTCTTTGGGATTTATCAATCCTTAGAGGAGAAAATGGAAAATAGCAAGGATAACAAAGAATGATACACATAGTAAGTATATAGTTTTTCAATTTTGTATTTTCTAAAAGTAACAATAAATGGAAGATTGTAAATAATATTGCATGAAAAAGTTAAGTAGTGCTTATTTAGATTAAGGGGCAAATGACACTTTCTACTTTAGAGAAAGGATATGGGTGTTCGAGGAAATTAGTGCAAAGCTTTCATTTGTCTTTCCATAATAGACATTTCAAAGATTTTTGCCTCTACTACACCTGATGTGTTAGGTACAGTAAGGGAAAAATAAGAAGAAATTATGGTTAAAAGCTTAGGAAAGTGCAGTGGTAGGGTGTTTACCTTGCACACAGCTGACCCATGATGGACCTGAGTTTACTCCCAGGCATCCCCTATGGTAGCCCAAGCCAGGAGGAATTTCTTAGTGCATAGCCCAGAGTAACCCCTGAGTATCAACAGGTGTGGCCCAAAAAACAACAACAACAGCAAAAATAAAAGCTTAATCAGTTCTAGTATCTAAATAAAGAATAAAAGTGGTGAATATAGTGTGAAAATCACAAAATCAACCAGCAAGATTATCAGCAACATGAAATATTTGAAATTAAATATTTTAAACTAAAGAACTAATAGAGATTCAAGAAGGTTAACAGTTCCCTTTCTTTTCTTTTTAAAGCTGACTAGCTTTTGTGCATACAATTCTCTTTGGGACATCTTTCATAAACGAACCTATCCAAAAAATTAGCTTCCCATGTACTGTTGTTATTATGAGAAATGGCACCATAGAGAGCATTGCAGTGTTTGGAGAAGCAGTAAGAATTCTAGATAAATGAGATATGCCCTTATTTTATTGAGTAGAAAATGAATGCTCAGAAATAAATCTACTTGTCCACTTTTGCTCAGCAAGCCAGTGACCTTAATTTTCTCATTAAACATTTTTTATTTATTTTTTATTAAATAAAACAGAATTTATTACTCATCTAAAGATATTTACACCCTTTTGCCAACATTGAGCACAACATTTTGTCAAAAATAATCTGTTGCATTCATTAAAATAGCAATATTACATTTTACAATTACTTAGTTAATAAGTTAAATTTCATAAACCAGAATTTTTCATTTCTTCATTAAACATTTTTTATCTTAATCAATATGCTTTGTTACTATGAAAAATATATTTTAACAGTGCTCTAATTTACTTTATTTTATTATTTATTTATTTATTTATTTATTTATTTGTTTTGGTTTTTCGGTCACACCCGGTAGCGCTCAAGGGTTAATCCAGGCTCTATGCTCAGAAATGACTCCTGGCAGGCTCAGGGGACCATATGGGATGCCAGGATTCGAACCACCGAACCTTCTGCATGAAAGGCAATGCCTTATCTCCATGCTATCTCTCCATCCCCAATTTACTTTATTTTAAATTTTGGTTTCGGGACTACAAATCTGGCTGCACTCAGAGTTACTCCTGGCTCTGCTCTCAGAAGTCACTCTTGGCAGGTGCGGGGACCATATGGGAGTACAGGCTTCAAACCCTAATCCAACCCAGGTCAGCCTTGTACAAGGCAAATGCTCTATCACTGTGCTATCACTCCAGCAGTCATTACTTTAGTTATTATTGTTAAAAGTAGTGGTTTGAAATTTAGAGGGCACAGATTGTGTATTGAGTATTTGGTTTATGATGGAAAAATCCATTATCTGACTATTTTTAAGTAGAATGAAAATAAACAAGAGGCAAATAATATGAGAAAGTTAAAAAATTCAAGTTAGTTATTTTTACATAATTATTTAAATTTACATAGTTATTTTTTACAACATCTTTTTTATTGTTTCAGTCATACAATGTCCAACACCTTTCTGCAGTGCCCATTTCCTGCTACCAATGTCCCTAGTTTGCCTTCACCTTGCCCTCGCCTCTACAGGCCACTCTGACACACTTTTTACTTTTCTCTCTTTTTAAATTATTTTTACACTGTAGTTTTCAATATTGTTACTGAAATAATAGCATTCATATATCATTTTGCTTCCTTTCAGTATCCAGGTTTGTGTAATCAATTCCAATGACAACTGATATAGTGGTCCCTTCTCTGCTGAAAGTGAACTATCCTGCCCTTTGTGACAAACATCCTACCATGGATAGATCCTCCTAGAACTCATCGCTATTGTCTTTGGATATTATCATCAGGCCATCTTTTGGTTTAATATCCCACTAATAAGTGTTATTATTCTATGTCAATTTCTCTACCTCTGACTCATTTCACATAATATAATATACTTTATATCCTTCCATATATGAGCAACTTTCATGATTTAAATTTTCCTAATTCTAGGTGGTATTCCCTTGTGTAGATGTACCATGGTTTCTTTATCTACTCATCTGTTCACTATATTTTTTCCAGATCCTGGCTCTTGTGAATAGTGCTGCAATGAATATGAATGCAGAAGGGTTTTCTGATTGTGTTTTTTTTTACCCCAAAAGTATATTTCTAGAAATATTATTGCTAAGTTAGATGGAAACTCAATTCCTAAATTTTTGAGGAATGTTCTCTTATTTTTCAAAAAGAATTGATCAGTCTATATTCTAATCTCAGTGAATGAGAGTTCCTTTCTCCTGCGTCAGTGCCAGTACTGGTTATTCTTGCACTTTTTGATGTGTGCCGGTTTCTTTAGTGTGAGATGATATCTCATTGCTCTTTTGATTTGCATCTCCACTAAGTTTAATGATGTGGAACATTTTTTCCTGTGTCTTTTTTTCTATCTTAAAGAAATTTGGTGATTTTAAGAAAGCTTCTGTTAATCTTTGAATCCCTTTTTTGGATGCAGTCAGAGTTTTCTTTCTTTTTAAGTTCTACCTTTGCTTTGTTTTATATTAACCTTTTATCAGAGTAGTATTTGGTGAATAGTTTCTCCCATACAGTGAGCAGTCTTTGAATCAAGCAGGTTAATTTTAACAATCAGGATCTCCAAGAAAAAGTTTAGTAGGCACTTTCTATAAAACAATCATCCTCATAATGGTAATTTTATATATTTATGTCAAATATATTTTCATGCATAGGTAATGGCAAAATATTTATCAGATACTGAGAAATTTATGAAATATGAATAGTTAAATTATGTCCCTACTGAGGCAACTTCAACTGTTGAATTAAATTTTTCATAACATAAACATAAACTTATAAGATACAAATAAAGAGCAACAAAAAATGACACCATTTTATTAAAGAACTTAAAGTTAGTTTGAATTAATAATTATTTAAAACTTGGAAATATATAAGATATGACAATATGCATTGCATCCTAAGATGATTTTGAAAAGGAATTTTTAAGTTACCAGCTTAAATTTACGTAGAAATAAAATGCTTGCCCAACAAATATAGCAGATAGTTTTTAGATATGCTCTAGATTAAACCTTAACCAATGGATCATCCTCAGTTCACAGGTAAATCATAAATAATCATATTTGGGTACATAGAATATAGAAGCATTGCCTTATTTAAGGCTGTCCAGGAAAAATTATAAAATGATTCAGAGGTCAAAAACTTTATTTAGAGGACTGGAACATTGCTTGAAATCTGTTAACTTTGTTAATTCCTGTACCTTTTATATTCCCAACCCCAAGCATATTCAAGGATCAATCTTCAGTTCTAGGTTATGAATAGCCTCTGAACATAGATGGCTATGACTTAAATTCTACCCTTTATACAAAAATTTCAGTTTGCGAAGCCAGATGACTTCTCAGAAAATGAAAGAAAAATATGATGATGCCCCTGAGGACAATGAAAGTATAGTTGAGCGAAGCAGTAGCCAGGGTGAAACGGGAACAGGGCTCCATACGTTCACAGAAAGAAGTCACATTTCCAATGCAGGATCTGAGTTTTTCAGTTTAAGTGATCTTTTTTATTAAAAGAAATTCTAACATGTTAAGGGAAACAAAAAAATCATATATAGTGGATTTTTATTACACAATTTTGTTGTTTTAAGTACAATGTCTTAATGCAGATAGGCATACCTGTTTTGAATTTTTATTAGTTATACTTTTGGTGTCATATGTAAGAATTATTAGGTAAATCTGGGAACCTAAAATACATCCCTATATTTTCTTCAAATTGTAATAATTTTGGCCTCTAACTTAATTTATTTTATTCATTTTGCAATGGTTTTATTCTTGGTTTTTATAACTAAGGGTTTTTTTTACCTTGTGTCATTAAATTGTATTTTATTTAATTGTCCATCAAATGTTAATGGTTAAAAAATAGAGTGCTAATATTTTTTATTGAATCATCATGGTTTATAGTTTGAAGATTAAAGAAAACATATATGTTTATTTCTGTTCTCTATTATGTTCTATTCTGCATAATGAGTCCTTTGTCCTAAATTTAAATATTCTTTTAGTTTTCACTCTGTGTTTAAAGATTATACAAATATGTCATGTCCTCTGCAGTTCTAAATTAATTTTATAATTAGCTTATGGTTAGATTATGCAAAAGAAGTCAGTTGGGATTTAGTAAGGAGAGTGACTAGATCAATTGAGGAGGTAGAAGAATGCTATCTTAAACATATTGTCATTTCATACATTGTGAAATCTATAAACATTCAATATGTCTTCAGTTATGCAGACTTCGTGATTTTTTTAACAATCCTATGTTCAATTAGAAGTCTAGTCTCTAATCTCTTTGTCAAATTTACCATTTTATATGTTATTTGTTTTATGTATTGCCAATGTTGCTAGCTGAAAGCAAACTGCTTCTGAAGGGTCTTATTGACAAAAATGGAGAAAAATACAGTTGACAGATAATGGCTGCATACCAGGTACCAAGGGATCTGTAATTTACTCAAGCAATGAAACCACTTCTGGTACAGCAGCTGCAACTAAAGTTACCACCTGTTTAAGCTTATGATAATCCATTTCATTCTCCTAGATACATCTGTCTTCTTCCGTATGGGCCAAATAGTTCAACTGAACAGGGTAGCCATTTTAATGATCATCCCACGACCTTCAATTTCATGCCATTGGGTTTATTTTATACTGTTCTTTTGTACCTGGTTTCTAAAATTTTCAAAAATGTATTTAACAATGTATTTGAACTTTATTCTGATGTTATTTATCACCTATGAAGTTGAAATCTGTCTTTCTGCTCTTTCTGAGTTGATTATTTTTGATTAGTTAATTGTAGTATTCTGCTTAATATTTTATGCATAATATTTAATTATGAATATTTACTAAGAATGATATCAATCCTGATTTAATGTGAAATAATAAACTTGATGCTAAAATATTTTTTAGAAATTTTGGTTTACAATATTCATTCTTGTATTACTTATGCTAAATAAGAAAATGCAAACCAAGCCAGTCTAATTCATGAGTCCACTGGTTTTCCAGTTGCAAACTATAGAGTGCCCTCTGGAGAGGGGCAGGCCAAGATCCTGCACTTGCCTCAACACATCACAGTCATTGACATGCTAACAATCCTATTTCACAACTAATCCCTGAAGATGACCAAGTGACAAAAAGTTACTATACACTGATTTTGGAACTTAAAAGATTGGGGTCTTCTCAAATTGGAAAGAAGGCCTCCTTCCCCAGAACACACATCCTGCTTGCTGGAAGCTCCAGAATCCACATCTTCTGCTGCCACCATAACAGCTCATTAGGTTTATCAGTACAGATTTGAAGTTTCTGGAGCAAATATGGACAAATGGTACTTCCAAATTCCTCAATACTGACACCATAATAGGTGCAAACCAACTAGATGGTAAAGTAGCATAGAGGCCAACTAAGCTCAATAGACACAAAAACAACATAATGCTCAACAAGCGACAAAATGTTCTGTAATGCTTAATGACCCCATCATTAGATATAACAATTTTCATAAATTTCTTTTACTAAAATATTTTGTGATAATTTTTAGCTATTTGTTTGTAAATAGCAATATAAACTTATTGTGTGCCTGCTACTGAGGCAAGTTTAGGATTAGTAGGAAAATGGTTGGATTTTACACTAGTGGTGCCAATTATATTGGAACATTGAATGCTACAACAGCTGTATTATGATAACTATAAGCCATGATATTTAATGAAGTAATAAAAAGTAAACTTGAGCATTTTGTTTTTAATAAACGTCCCTGGAAACACTACATTTTTTCTTACAAGTTGTTTGTTTTCTTTCTTATTAATTTATGAGAGTTTTTTATGTCTCATTTTTAGTTCATAAACTCAGGGAAGACATATGATACAGCAAAGGGTTTTGACTTCTAAGAATATAATTAAGCCCATAGGAGATAATAGGTCTCAATTAGCAGTCTCAATTTTGTGGAAAAATCTTAATAAAAAGCTGTTCTTTTCTACTGTTATGAAGCATTGAATAATGAGAATGGGAGGTGAGGATATTCTGAGCACATAAATAAAAATGGGGTTGCCAGCAGGAGCAAATTTTGGATAACAAAAGCCGCACTGAATTCTGATTTAGCAGATTTAAACAACTGTCTCTAAATTGTCCATTCACTAAGTACCATACTAATTCTAGATTTTGAGAAATTACTTATTGCTGGATTGTTTCTTTTTATAAGTCTATAAATTCTTGTAGAGAATGAAGAGTGCTATTATCCCCAATGTCTGCTAAAACACCATGACCATAAAAAATACCTAGAGGTACAAGAATAGTTTGTGTAACATAAATACATACTTAATAGCCTATAACCAAGGTACATGTCAAGCATTAAGAATCTTCTATACCTTCCATTCACAATAATTCACCATGTGTTTTACCCCACACACATTATATTATAAAGAAGAAAACGCTATTCAGATCAAGATATTTTGAGAATTTGTTTTATTTTATAAGTAAATGCTATATAACTAATCGAATCATTTTGAATCATTTAAGTTTATATAATTTCTAAAGTATGACTTATTAAAACAAAAGGTATATACTTGATAAAAATGAATACTGGCTCATTTATTGTATTACATAACTCAATATAGGATGAATTTCCACTTTACAGTCATTTAGTTAAGAAATGTATTTTATTTTATCTCTGATATCAACCTACAAATAGTGACTTTATGATACTGCAAACTTAATTATGTTAACAATTAGACTACTAAATATAATGCTATAACTTGTTTTATTGAATTTGATTTATTTTACTAGACCAATTAAATTTAAACTGATTCGTTTAAGTATTTTCATGTATTAGTGCCATTATAAAAATGAAAAGAGGATATTTTGACAAAAGAGTCAGAAATCGATTACTTTTCAATAAAAATGAATACTAAGACATAGTGTTTCAGTTAACTATTCTAATATAATTCCATTTCTATTATATAATTTTTGATTATTCAATGTATTATGTTATATACTTTACCTGTTTTAAGAAGATGTCATTTAGGTTATGTATAAGACATATTTCATGACAGTCTCCTAGAATATTTTCTTAATCTTGTAAAATATACTGTCATTCATCTGTAAAGATGAAACTTATTATATACTTGAAACTCCTGCTTAAATTTGTATATCAGATTAATGAGATCAAAACACACTGATGAGATAAAACTTATAAAATATTTATGATCAAGTAGTTACTCATTAAAAGCCAATACTAATTATATATATTTTCTTCTCTTTCTATTATTTGTCATTATCCTTCTCAGTGCTGTCTTCCAATCCATTTTGACATCGAATCTTTTTATATTTTTATTGGACTCAAATATAATTCTATTGATTCAAGCTTTAAATCAATATTTTCTAGTGATTAGTATACATAATATATTGTTTTTTCAAAAAAAACTTAATGTTCATTTGTAAAATAAAAATACAAAATATTTCTTGAGGCCAGAGTGATAGCATAGCAGGAATGGCATTTGCCATGAATGCGGTCTACTAGAGTTCAATCACTGGCATTCCATATGATCCCTTAAGCCTGCCAGGAGTGATTTCTGAGTGCAGAGCCAAGAGTAAACACAGAGCGCTGCTGGGTGTGGCTGTAAGACAAAAAGACAAAAGTTAAAAAGAAAATATTTTTTTAAAGAATTAATTTATACTACCATTTTATAGTCATGGTCTGTATAATCTTTTTTTTTAAATAATAAATTGTTTAAGCACTGTGCTTACAAAACTGTTTGAAGCTGATTTCAGTCATCGAATGAACACCACCCTTTACCAGTGTAACATTTTCCTGCCACCAATGTTCTCCATCTCTCTCCTCCCTCACCCCTGACTGTCTTCTGTACATTCTATTTCTCTCTTTCTCACTATCATTGTCATGGTAGTTATTAGTGCAGTTATTTCTCTCACTGCTCTCACTGCTCTTTGTGGTAAACTTCACATCATGGACTAGTCCTTCCAGTCTGCATCTATACACATCACTAATAATCAGGGTGATACAAATTAAACAACAATGAGCTACTATATCATGCCACAGAGACTGGCACATATCATAAAGAACATGAACTACCCATTCTGGCATGGATGCTGTGAGAAAGGAACTTTCATTCACTGCTGATGGGAATGTCATTTAGTCCAACTTTTCTGAGAAACTACATGGATATTCCTTAAAAATCCCTGGAAATTGAGCTCCTATATGATCCAGCAATATGTCTCCTAGGGATACACCCTAGGCCTAGGAACATAAAATCACAATAATATCAATGCCCTCTGCACTTCTATTTTCATTTCAGCACTATATACAATAGCCAGAATCTGGAAACAACCCAGATGCCCAGCAAAAGATGAGTGGCTAAAGAAAATGTTGTATGGAATACTAGGCAGCTGTTAGGAAAAATAAAGTCATGAAACATGCATATACATGGATGAATAGGGAGACTCTCATGCAGAGTGAATTGAGTCAGGGGGAAGGAGAAAGACACAGAATAATTTCACTCATTTGTAGGATTAAAAAAATAAATGACAGTTTTGTAAGAATACCCAGAGACTATAGAGATGTATAGTCTCCTGATTGCACTGAATATTCATAAATCTGTTATCATTGAAACTTTATGACTATGTGACTATGCATGTTCCTATACCCAATTTTTCCAAAAACATAAGGATTTAATTTTTAATATAATTTTTATTTTAGTCATAGTGGCTTACTTATCATTAAGAATAATATTTTAGGTACATATTAACATAAAATCAGGGGAATTCCCATCACCAAATTGTCCTCCCTCTACCTCCGTTCCCGTCCTACTTTCCATATCCTCTTCCCTCAGCCCCAGGGCTGCTAGAGTAAGTGGTCCCCTCTGTACCTAGCTTACAACTTAGTGGTCTTACACCTGTTTGGTCTTGGTACCTCCCTTATCCCACCCCCCCTAATTGGGAGGTGGGACTATATAGTTCAAGTTATGTGGTTTTGTTTGAAGAAAAGTAATAACCTGAAGAAAAAACGAAAAAAAAGGATCAAATACTGCGGAAATGGGTGGAGTCCTTCTAGAGGCTTTCATCCTTGGTTTGAGAGACGAAGGGGAAAAAGGTGAAACACCACAACAGTACATAAATAACTGTCAAATAAAATATCCAGTGAGCATTCCAAAAAAAAAAAAGGTAAGCACCATATAAAAGTCATGGTATTGAGATTAAAAAAAAATGTGGCAGAGCACATAAGAAAAGAAAAGAAGAAAATAAATAAATATAAATGGAGACATCCACTTCAATAGCCAAACCACAACAATGAAATCACCAAAAATAGGTAAGTAAATAATAATAATAAAATTGTTTTGTGCTTTTTTTCCCTCCTGCACATGCACAGTAAATATTGGGGTCATTCAAAAAGGAATTTCCTTTGCCTAAGAGATACAGGGTTTCTCCACCCTTGAAGTATATTTCGTGGGGTTAACTATGGACTCCATTCAGGTTCATTTACTCTCCCCTTGGTGCTTTTGTGGTGTATGGAAGACTTCTGCTCCGTCCTGGGTGATAACATCAGACCTCTGTTTCTAGAGGTCTCGGTATCTCTGCACGAGTCAAGGAGCTGAACTTATGATTATGTCTTTATTTGTGGTTCTAGAAGTTCTGTTTTAATCCGTCTTCTGTGGTTGGCGGTCCTGGTCTTTTCACTGATCCTAGGAAGGGGCCTGGGATAGTCTCTTTAGTTATGTTTCCAGAAGTCCCCTTCCATTGCAATAGTTTCAGACAGACCTCTGGAACTCGGGATCATAGTTATTATGCAGGTCGTAGCTCATGCCCTAGACTAGGGCTTTTTTATTGGTCCCAGGATACATACAGTCTGTCCATGGTTCTGACAGCCAGTCATCTGTAAACGGCAATCTTGGCATTTGGATAGACCAAAGGGTGACAAGTCTTCTGATTTTGTCTTATCATTAGCTGGTGAGGTATCATATTAGGGCTGGCACTGTTGGTGTCCGAGCACTATTAAGGATGTCCAGGTTGGGATTTGTTTCCTGTGGTGTTGTGGTGTTGTGAAGAAGTAGTGTCGTTTCTATGTCTGTGGTCCAGGGTTTAAGGCTGGAAGATTGGTGTCTAATTACCTGGGGTCTAAGTTGGGTCCATGTGACATATTTTCAAGGTGGGAGATATTTTCAAGTATGAGTTCTTATCCCTAATAAATAAGAGCACGTTTTTATACATAAGATTTCCCCCTTTTTTAGTGTGCCTTTGCAGGAAGAAATGGTGCTACATTATATTGCCGGTGCATTTGAGGGTGGAGAGAGAAGAAAACAAAAACAGGTCACACACCCAAAAAAGATAAAAATATAAATAAAAATATATGTGCTCACGTATATATATGAAAAGAAAAAAGATTTTTAGAAATGAAGTAAAAATAAATTAAAGGAACAAGGTGATGCAAGAAAGTATCTTGCATTTGGGGAAAAGCAGGTAAAGAGGTAGTGTAATTCAGGTCTTATACTTATGATGGTAGTATAGGTTTCCCCATTGTCTTTTGAGATTTTTTTGTGGTGTGTGGGTTCCCGGGCGCCTTTTCATCTCCCAACCTGACCTTCTTGAGATTGGCAAAAGATTTGCAGCCGGGAAGACTTGGGAAGAGTTCATGCATTGGAGGATACTTATAGAGCTAAGTTGGGTTTCAAGTAATAGTCCACGTTAGGAAGGGTTAGTAAGGAGGACCACACAGCATGAGTCAGCAGAGGAGTTGGTTGCCATTTCTTGTAGGGGGCAAGGTGTGGGTTTTACTGCTTGTCCCTTCGCTTGGGTGCTGGGTACTGGTTCGCTGGGGTAGGAGGTCATTCTTGATGCCTGATGGATTAGGAGCTGAGGGTGAAGAGTTTTAATAAGGTGGGGAATCTGGATGGTATTGATTTAATTTTTTTATAATGTTTACTATATTTTATTGCACATTGTATCTTTTTATTTTATTTTATTTTATTTTTTCGTAGTTTTTGGGTCTCACTCGGCAGTACTTAGAGGTTACTCCTGGCTCCATGCTCAGAAATTGCTCCTGGCGTCTATGGCCATCCCACCCTGAACGCCTTCAATCTTGTCTGATCTCGGAAGCTAAGAGGGTCAGGCCTGGTTAGTACTTGGATGGGAGACCGCCTGGGAATATCTGATGCTGTAGGAAAAAAAAATTCTCCTGGCAAGCACGGGGGACCATATGGAACACTGGGATTCAAACCGATGACTTCTGCATGAAAAGCAAATACCTTACCTCCATGCTGTCTCTCCGGCCCCCACATTGTATCTTTTTGTTTTGTTTTGTTTTGTTTTGGTTTTTTTTTTGGGGGGGGGGCACACCCGTTTGATGCCCAGGGTTTACTCCTGGCTAAGCGCTCAGAAATTGCCCCTAGCTTGGGGGGACGATATAAGACACCAGGGGATCTAACCGGTGGCGATCTTTCCTTGGCTAGTGCTTGCAAGGCAGACACCTTACCTCTAGCGCCATCTTGCCGACCCCAAGCACATTGTATCTTTATATTATCCTCTCATATCAAATATAACACTACCAGTTTTTGCTAATATATATATTGGTTTTTGGGTCACATCCGGCAGTGCTCAGGGGTTGCTCCTGGATCTATGCTCAGAAATTCCTACTGACAGGCTTGGGGGACCATATGGGGTGCCTGGATTCAAATCACCGACCTTCTGCACGCAAGGCAAACACTTTACCTCCATGTATCTCTCAGGCCCCATTTCGCTAAAATTTTTATATGAGCTTACATTCTGGATACAAATCATCTATGTTCTACATATTAGTTCTTAAGTGATAAACTAATAAATCATAAAGAAATTTGATAACAAACAATCTCTAATAAAATCTGTAACGTAATATTTAAAAGCATTTATATTTGTTGGGGGACATATCCTGAGGCTTCTATGTAAATTTATGATCGTACACTAACTAGACATTAACAAATGTTCTAGAGAGATAACTTGAAACATCTTTGGTATGCAGTGATCCCATAAACTCACATAGTATGACCCGGTAAAGCCTGTACTTCCATATAAAAGCATAATAACATCATTTGCTTGTTAACCACATATTTAGTCTGAGGCACATATTTACGGAAGTGAATTCAGTATCCTTAAATATTTGGTAAGATCCCTTAAGAATATGGTGTATTACCTGCCTTTATAGAATGCCCTGAAATTGAATCATTGTTTTATGATCTCACTTTAGATTAATGTCTAGAATGCCTTAATGATAAAAACATGCTGAGAATTCCCAGTCTTCCAAGTTTTGGTCACTAGAGTCTATGGGAAGCTAGGTATCCTTTAAGAAGGGAGAAGAGAAAAGTCTAGAGAAAAAAGATGTGATGATTTCAGTAAAAGAACATGTCCTGGGGCAAAGGTGATAGAATAGTGGTGAGAGCATTTGTCTTACACATAGCCAACTTGGGTTAGATCCTGTCATCCGATGTCATCCCCAGAGCTTTCCAGGGGTAATTTCTGAGCACAGAGCCAATATTAATGCCTGAAGGCCACTGAGTATGGCCCCCAAACAAAGCAATGAGAGAGAGAGAGAGAGAGAGAGAGAGAGAGAGAGAGAGAGAGAGAGAGAGAGAGAGAGAGAGAGAGAGAGAGAGAGAGAGAGAAGAGAGAAGAGAACATGTCCTCAGAGCATAAAAGAAAGCATTGGAGACAGTTGATTCCTTCTCCCAATATTTTTGTTCTTGGTGATGTTGGGTTAGGGGGACACTGTAACCAACAAAATTATCCCAACTGGTTTGTTTGTATTTTCCCTGTTTTCATTTGCCTTTATAATATTACTTTGATTTTTCTCTCATCAAGAAGTGAACTTTATTTTTCTATCTGAGCTTGAATCTGAGTCTGCTTGAGATTTGCTTTTAATAAAATGTAGAATCACCAAAGCATGTCATATCCAATCCTAGATTTCATACACTGAATTATTTTTCTCTTTTTTCTTTCAATCAGGTGAATTAGGTTGAGCGAATCTGTGAAGAATGAGAGACCAATGTGACACCCATTGTCTCAGTTAAAATGACAATTAACTGAAAGTGAAACCAAGATTTAAAAAATGCCCTAATTATGGTTCTTTACTAATATATTCTTAAAAAAAGATGCATCAAATAAACTGAGTGAAATGAGGGTAATTTCTCACGACAGTGTGTTCTTTTTTTTTTTTTTTTTTTTGGTTTTTGGGCCACACCCGGCGTTGCTCAGGGGTTACTCCTGGCTGTCTGCTCAGAAACAGCTCCTGGCAGGCACGGGGGACCATATGGGACACCGGGATTCGAACCAACCACCTTTGGTCCTGAATCGGCTATTTGCAAGGCAAACGCCGCTGTGCTATCTCTCCGGACAGTGTGTTCTTTAATTCAAGTTTTTCTATGCTTTCTGAAAAATGACTAAAGGTAAAATAAAATAATCATTTGGACGCATCAAATAAGTAGAAAATATGTAATTGTTTTTACATTTACTTAAAAGTATAATTTGACATACTGGGTAAGTGACAAATTTGAAAATTTGACAGGCTTATGCTATGTAAATACTTGGCAGTCTATATTGTATTATTATCTTCAATAATGACAAATAATCAGTCACATACATCATTTAGATACATGGAAATTTAAGTAATTGTGTTTTTGATCTGTTGGTTTGCATACAATATCCTTTTCTTTTCTATATATGTTTGCTTTGGTTTGAGCCTTAATTATTTAATTTTATTTGTCCAGGGGTACATCTGGCTACGTTCAGAGCCTATATCTGGCTGTGGACACAGGGATCACTTCTGATGGGCTTGGAAGACTATTTTGGGGACTGGAGATTGAACCATGGTCATCAAGCACCCTAGCCACAGTACTATTGTTCTGTTCCCAGCATCCTCCCTTTAAAAGAAACAAAATTGAAGTAAACTTGCCTTATTTTTGTTTTGTTTTGTTTTTGTTGTTTGTTCTATTTGGGGCACAACTAGCAGTGCTCGTGTTAGTACTGGGTTTGCACTTCTGGAATCACTCTTAAATGGCTCAGGAACCTTATGATATGCTGCTGATCGAAACAAGGTTGCCAGGGAGCAAGATAGATGCCCTACCCACTCTACTATTGTTCTGGCCCTCTAAATTATTTTTGACTGACAAGCACATGAGAAATAGTAGAGATCTAAGGCACTTGCCTTGTACAGGAGCCAGTGATGAAGCAGTTGATGACTCTGATAACGATTATTCCTGAGCATAGAAGCATAATAAGCTAAGGATTTACTCCTATCTCTAACATCAGGGAACACTCCTGGAGGGACTCAAAACAGATAGAATTCCTTGGATTGGACCAGGATCAACCCCTTAAGATGAAAGTGTCTTGTCTATTGTACTATATCTTTAATTACATACATTATTTTAATAAATTTTACAACCTGAAATAGTTGTTCAATCTAAAATTTGCATTTGTATATTACATTGTTATAAAAATAGTAAGATATTACATCTTTAGTAATATAATCACATGATATATATATAATTAAATATTTTGGAGGCATCATACTAAAACTGAGTATATATGTATGTATAAACTGACTGTATATATAAAATATAAATATATACAGCTTTACTTTGACTTATATAATTGAGAGATTATGTTTTTCTATAATAATACCTGTGATAAAATAACTTCACATGCATTGCACAAATAAATTGTCATTATTTGTTTAATAATATCAGGTCTCAATTTAAGATCTATGTGGAGGCTGTAACACTTAAGGTAAAATACTTAAATTAATGTAAGGCACATTTAAATAGTTGACATATCAGATTTAGCATGGGGCTTTAAATAATTTGGAACATATTCCTTCTGTTTCTTCTTTCCATATGTACTTCAGATATATGTGAACATTGGTTTAATTAAGCAGATTATTTTGAGTGGCTGAGTCAGAAACTGCAATATTTGGAAAAATTATGAGCAGTAGACTGGCATGTCAGACAGTTTTAATATACTTTAATTTCTTTCACTGACAAGTCTTCCCAAATTTCTCCAAGACTCTAAGATGAATAAATGTCATTAAAACTTAGGAAGATACAAACTGTGTTTCTATTAAATAGATCCACATAAAACTCATGTTCAAATAAGCTAAACATATAATGTTGAAAAAGTACAATATTTGAGAAACTGTTTTCTTTGTACTGTGAAATCAAAGGATAATTATGACTATAATGTTTATATGTTATTCTAAAAATCTACATGATTTTGAATGGAAATTGAGAAATACACAAAGTTTTCTAGATGGACCAATGCTTATTTCATTCCAGAAAAAGATTCATTAAAAATACAAATCAAGGTGCCAGAGCTGTGGTGTAGTGGTAGGGGATTTGCCTTGCACACAGCTGACCCAGGAAAGACTGTGGTTCAATCCCTTGTGTCCCATATAGTCCCCCAAGCCAGGAGCGATTTCTGAGTAAATAGCGAGGAGTATCCCCTGAGCATCATCAGGTATGACCAAAACAACAACAACAACAACAAAATATAAAAAAAACAAATAAAAAATCAAGCAATGTTTAACTATATATCAGTGTACATTATTACTCCTATGTAAGAATCAATGAGATCAAATTAGTAGCATATTAGGCCTGTTAGAATTTATTTTACATAAAAAGTATATTAAATCTGTTGTGTTCTTAATTTGATTACTTTATTATATGTGTATACTTGATAGTAATTCACTTATTTTTTTCTAACTGGAAAATACTTTCTGAAGTTTTCATACCTATAGAAAACAGGCTTTAGGAAAATACGATATATATATTTGTAGCACAATCTCTATGATAGATTTTATTTACCAAAGTCACCTATGTTTGCTTTGTTAATTTATTATCATTCATACAGAGTATATTTAAATAAAATATTTGGGATTTTTCTTAAATGACTTCTCAAATTATTGGAGGATTTCTGCCACATCCCCCTTCTTTCTGTTCTGTTAAAGAAAATCATCTTAATTCAATAAAACTTGATCCTTTTTATCTAGTTCAGAGTTATAAGTTGACCTATAATATTTGTTTAAAGCATATAATAAATAGAAATAAATGGCATATCAATTACATTTTCTGTCCAAAACTATATTTTATTTTAGAAAAATTATCTATTTAAATGTTTTTATATTTTAAAATCAATTTTAGTGAGCTTTATATAGTTTGTTGAAAAATACATATTTAAAAAATAAACTTGTTCAAAAAATAGTCTCAAATGACTAAAATATCAAATGAATTAAAGACATGGATAATTTACCAATGATACAATATGTTTAGATGTATAAAATTTAACAGAGAGAATCAAAGTGGGGCATATAAGTGAAAGATGCAAAATATTTTAATGAGATAATAATCATACAGCATTAGATAAAAATTATTTAAAACTAAAATATTTTTTCTATTTTTAAAGAGACAACTAAAATGCTATTTCTGGAAGAAGAAAAGTAGAAAATAAGTAAACAAGAAATTAAATAAATGAGAGAAATATTTTATAGATACATTTTATTTATTTATTTATTTATTTATTTTTAAATATACTTAAGCACTATAATTACAAACATGTTTGTAGTTGGGTTTCAGTCATAAAAAGAACACCCCCTTAGGTAAATAAAATTAAGATATAGTACAATCTATAAATAAGGAAACAAACATACATTCGCAACTTTTCAGTATCATTAATAAATGACATGGCCCAAATAATACTGTATAATTTTAACTACAAAAATAGAGTATATTAATTTAAATATTTGAAAAGAAACCATCAAAAAATTATACAAATATCATCAAAAAAAAGTTAAAACATATATAACAGTTTTAAAATTCCAAATTTAGATTCAGCTGGACATACAATAAATTTAACATTTACCTTAAATGCAACTCGGTTAGTTATTCAGACACCAACTATGGTCCATTGTCACTGCTAAGTGTGATCTGTGAGCACAGTTAGGTGTTTTTCAAAAGCAAAACAAAAATCAAATATTCTGAATTACAGAATTCTAAACAATTCTAATAAAAATATTTCTCTAAAGATTTGTTAGTAATTAAAATGTTTTTAGGGACTCTCAATTACTATTTCCTGGCTAAATTCTGGAGATCAGTGTTTTTAAGGGTAATAGATTTACTTTTTTATGAAAATTGTAATAAAATATAAAATAAGTATATTTAATTGTGAAGTATAGTAGTTATAATGCAAAATGATAATCAACTAGTCACTGTCTCACAGTAATCTTGATGTGGTTATAACAGCGATTTTATATTTTAAATAGACATCATTTAAAGCACAAAAAGTAAATATTGTTTTATTCCTAATAATATACATATGACAGATTTATTCATTAAAATATCAAAAGTCCAATACAAGATTTTAAATATGTTTTAAAATTTAGTCACCACAAAATTATTGGGTTTCAGGCATAAAATCTTTCAACTCAGATCCCTTCACCAATGTCCAGTCCCAACACCATACCTTTCCTAGTTCCCCTTCTCCTCTCATTTTCCATTTGGCTTCTCTGTGAGGCCATTTTTTTTTCTTCTGTTGTTGCATGTGGTTTACAGTCCTGTGGATTATAGGGTTTCATACAGAAGGACTTGTCATCTCTCATATCTCCTCTTCACTCAGGTTGAGCATTTCCCTCAATCTATCAATGCTTTCTATTTTTTCTATTCCCTAACTGCCTCATATGGCATTTGCTACTGAGTAAAAGTGCTCATGTTCTTTGTTTCCAAGTACTTTGGACATTTTTTTATATAAATTCAAAATATTCTTAGGGGTTATACATTTTCCATGAATCTAGAAATTCTGAGCACATTATAAAGTAACTAGACACATAAAAGTATTGAGTGACATTTACAAAGCACACATTAAACACTTTTCCCAGATGAATTTTAAGAAATAAAGCAATTTTTCAGTACAGTTAAAGCTGTCTTCCAATAAAAATGTTTTAGAAACAATTAAAATTTATACCCAAACATGACATACAAGAAATTTCAGACATTTGGAAAGTAGAGAAGAAACTTTTTAATACATTTTTGGTATAAAGAAATTCCAACTGTTATTAGAAACTATTTTGATTCGCATTCAAAACAAAGCATTGTAACATCATAATAATCAAATACACCTATAAAAGAAAAATGTATAGCAGTATAATTCAATCATAAAAAGGTATGTGAAAGGTTGATCACATATACATACATAAATATATTGATATTATGAAATATGAATCAGTTAGCTTTTAAATGGCAAAACATCTCTTTTAGACATGATATATGAAATTTATTTTAAAATTTTGGGGCTATACCAGCAATACTCAAATGTTACTCCTGGATCTGTACTACAGAATTGCTTCTGGCAGTGTTTGCAGGACCACATGAGAGGCCAATGAGGATCAAATTGTTTTGTCTCTACAAGGCAAGAGCCCTATCTGCTGTGCTATTTTGCCAGCCCCTGAAATTTACTTTCAAAAATGGTTTCAGGGGCCTGGCGGTGGCACTAAAGGTAAGGTGCCTGCCTTGCCTGCTCTAGCCTTGGACCGCGGTTCGATCCCGGTGTCCCATATGGTCCCCCAAGCCAGGAGCAACTTCTGAGCGCATAGCCAGGAGTAACCCCTGAGCGTTACCGGGTGTGGCCCAAAAACCAAAAAAAAAAAAAAAATGGTTTCAGCAGCTCTCAGATAAAATTACATCAAAAGGGGGCCAGAGTGGTGGCGCAAGTGGTAGGGCGCTTGCTTTATGCTTGCAAACTTAGGACAAACCTCAGTTCGATTCCCTGGTGTCCCATATGTTCCCCAAGCCAGGAGCGATTTCTGAGCTCATAGCCAGGAGTAACCCCTGAGCGTCATTGGGTGTGGCCCCCAAAACAAAGACAAAAACAAACCCAAAAAAACAAATATAATCAAAGAAAAGGCAAATAAGTGTTTTTTGTATTTTTGGTTTTCTAATTGAAATACATTCCCTTTGTATACAGACTATTTTACCTTAAAAATAAACCATCTATGTGCCAAATATTGGGAAACTTTGTAGGAGTATATTTTATAATTCAAATAAGTATTAGCCACTTCTGTGAGGCAGATATCTTCAAATCTTGAAAATATGCTCATGAGCCAATGGAAACACATAAATCTATAAACTAAGGTGTGGAGAAGTTATTGAAAAACCAAAATTATATGAGAAATATCATGATTCAATTTTCGAGCAAATTTGTATTTAGAACAAAATGTCATTCTCATTCTTGCATATTCCTACACTATAAAATTACTCAAAACTTTGTTTTGTGGTAGATGTATGATGACATTTATATTTTTTCTATTAAAAATATTAACACATGATTTTGTTTATTTACTGTTTGGGGGAGCCAGCAATGCTCAGGGGTTACTACTGTCTCTGCACTTTATGATGGTGCTTGGAAGACCATATTGAATGCCATAGATTGAAAATAGGACTGGTTGCCTGAGAGGCAAATGTCCTACCCACTATACTATCTTGTTAGCTCCAAATTTATATTTTTTAATTTTAAGTAATTATATAGGCATATTAATAGAAATGGACATATGCATATATTTTATCATAAATATAAATGGATTTTTAACATAAAGTAATGCATGTGTTCAAAGTAACTTTTAATTAATGCAGAACTTTGTAATAAACTATAAACTTACTTATTAAATTTGTTTTTATGAAATATTTAACATAAATTACAAGTTGTACCTCAACTGTAACACATGAATTTATGCATACAGTAAGACTTTCTGATTATGTTTTAAAATATTTTAATTTCATGCATAAAATTATAAAATTGATAAATATGTATAACAAAATAATCTGCACTGTGAATTTAGGAAAACTTATTTTAAAGCTTTAAGATTATTAAGATATTTCCCTTAAACACATGAAAAAGTATGTATATTTACAAAATCAATATATTGATATTCCTGGTTTACAGTTTCAAAGAATGATTAGCAATATATCTCTAATTTTTTTGAGCCACACCCATTTGATTCTCAGGGGTTAGGCCTGGTTAAGTGCTCAGAAATTGCCTTTGGTTTGGGGGGGACCATATGGGACGTTGGGGGATCGAACCGCGGTCCTTCCTTGGCTAGTGCTTGCAAGGCAAACACCTTATCTCTAGTGCCACCTCACCGGCCCCTAATTTTTAATTAATTATATTTAAATTTTTTGAGCCTTGTTCATAGGACCTACTCCTCTTGTCTCTGTACTTAGGGATCACTCCAGGTAGTGCTTCAGGGACTACACGTAGCTCTAGAAGTGGGTTTGATTTGAATTCATCAAATGAAACCTCCTAAACCCTATACTATCACTCTTACACCAATATCCAAACTTTTCCTTTCTTTTTGTGTATGTGTGTGCGCGTGAGTGTGCGTTGCGCGCGCGCGTGCGTGTGCGTGTGTGTGTGTGTGTGTGTGTGTGTGTGAGACACCCGTCAGCGCTCAGGGGCAGGCAGGCAGGAGGGACCATATGGGATGCCAGGATTCCAACATCTGTCCTGGATCGGCTGCATGCAAGGCAAACGCCCTACCACTGTGCTATCTCTCCAGCCCCATACTTTTCAAGATATAATATTTATATTTAAAGCTCACCACAAAGAGTGGTGAATGCTGTGAGGGAAATAACTACGCTAACAACTAGCATGAAAATATTAAAGAATGAGTGAAGTAGAATGCCTGTCTTGAATATAGGCAAGGATGAGGGAGGAGGGGGACATTGATGGTGGGAATGTTGCACTGGTTTAGGAGGGTATTCTGTTTATGAGTGACAATATCATTTAAAATTTTTATTTTTCAAATTAAAATAATAAAACATTAACAAAAAAGAGATTATGAATATGAATTGAAAAGTATTTCAAGAAATGTAAGCTAACTTAATTGCATATAACTTTAAATACCTTCAGAAAGATTGAGATTTTGTTTTGAGATAGTTTATTATGACTTTTCTATCTTCACTGTGTCTCACTCAAAACATCAGACCTTTAATATAAGTAGAAGACCACTTTAATTTTTTATTTTTATTTATTTTTTGATTCTTGCTTTTGCCCTCGCTTCTGTTGAAGACCACTGTGCAATGTAATGGATAATAAGAAAAGTTTCAAGCTGAGGATAAATCTATATGAATAATAGCTTTTCACTTGTTTCATAAAGCATAGCAAAACTATTTATCAATAGCAGGCTAACAAGCAAGGTAAGAATTTTAGAAACGAGAACAAAGTTGTTTTTTTTTTTTTAAGCAAAACACCAAAGATAATATATAGGAACATTGTTGAAAGTCATGGACACTTGGGGCAATAATAATTTTATATTCCAATAATATATCATTTAGTTCTATTGTAACTTCCTAGTCCACAACAAACAAAAGTCATAATATGCTTTCTACCAAAAATAAGAGACTTGTGAATATACAGAGATAACAAGTAAAATACACAAAAGAATGTTTATTGCAAACAACAATATTAACACTCATTAAGATAAACTAGAAAAATGTTTGCAAAATGTTAACAGTGTAAAAGATAGGACTACTACTACTAATAGATATCATCAGTAAATAATAAATTAAAATAAAGCAACCACAGATCTTGTAACGTATTTATAACTTGCTTGGTAACAGGACAATACTTGATAACCCAAGGGTTTGGGAGTGACTGTAGAGGACCAACATATCATGTTTGACCTACACACATGCAGCAACAGTATTTATTAGTTATGTTATGGAAAGTATTTTCTTAAAATAATTTGCAGTATTAAAGTTTAGAAAAAAGTAGTTTCTGAACTAGTGAGCTTGCTCAGTCTCTGATCAGGATCTGTTATCATATAATCCTACTTGGATTACACATGGAAGTATAATTTTCAAGAGGAAAATTTTCTGTAGTTGAGTATGTATTTTTTGAAGATGTCATTGAACTTAAGTAAGACAAGAAATGATACCAGGAATTTGGCTTCCTTATTATCTTTTTAAAATTTTAAAGAAAATGCATCATATACCGTAGCTGACATAGTTGACAAAAATATATTTGCCAGATATGCAAAAGTAGTTATTAAAAAAGAAATAGTAAAAATAATAAAAGAAAGATAAGAAATAAAATTTAAAAAATAACTACAGTGACAAGTAAATTTGTGAAAATTATTGATTCTCCAATGAAGTAATTAAGATAATGGAGAGGGTTTAGTAAGCTCTTGTTGTTAGCTGCCTATTCTTTTATTTTATTTGTTTCTGAACATGAAGTGACTCAGCTACTCATTGGCATCTAAATCGGTGTGTTCCTATAAAGATGACAGCATAAAACAAATGAAGGTGAGGAAATAAAAAATCTGTTACTGATATAGTGGTTTTTGCTGAGCATGGTTCTCAGTTGCCAGGCCTCATGGAAGAGAACGATATGGGGTGGGGTGTGTGTCTGGTAACTGCACTAGCTCCACAAAAGCCCAAGTGCTATCAGCCCAAATACCAGCAATTTGATCAGATGGTGTCTCAGAAGAGAATCATTGAGGAGTGATGAGTCAGGACCATAGGCAAAGTGGTTATTATGGGTGATAGATGCATCAGTCATGTCTTCAGCAGGGTCGGCGATTATCCTTCCCTTTTTTTTCTCCCTAGATTGCCAGCTTTCAGCTGTAAGGCCATTGTACCCAGGATTTCTCACTGCTTGGTTTACATCTCTTTTGAAAAAAGAGTGATTCTATAGAACTTTCCCAGTGTGAAAATAGCACTTGCATATGTGGACTGGTTGCCTCAGTTCTTTATTATCTTAAAGTAAAATAATTGCATTTGTGAAATATGAGAGATAAGAAAATATAATACATATCAATTGAAAATGTGCATGCACTTCAGAATAGAGTGGATGGGCTATTGCACTCTCATACTCAGACAATTCTTGATATATAATTAAAAGTAAATGATTTGCTTTGGAACAGCAATATTTAAGTTGATAGCTAATTGTTCAAGCTTATCAAACTATTTCATATTTTTCAATAACTATTTACAACTTTTAACTTCTAATCCACTTTATTGCTAAAATGAATATTGGGATTGCATTTTAAAAGTAACTTATTGTGTAACTATTTACACGATTTTAGTTATTCTTATCACTAACTTTAAAATAATTCATTATAATATGAAATAGTGATGTAAAAACTGAAACAATACACTAAATACTCAAAGGCATAATTCTAAATATAATCCTAAATAATAATACATTTTCAATAACCGTAACATTAAATTATGACAGTAATAATCACAATAACTTTTTTCAATGCCAATGATTTATAATCAAATTGACTCAAACTAATCATATGAGAACTTTATGTTTTCAGCTAATAGATATGTTTAGGTAAATTGTAGTTACTATTCTATTTATTGCAGGCAAAGCATAAATTACTTTAAGGAACACATGAAATTCAATGGACAAGCAACTTTTTACAAAAATCACATATATTTCACCATTGAACATTTTATGTATTTTACTGCTTTGTCTAACCTTATTAAAAACAAAAGCCATTACCTTTAAATATGTATTTTTGATAGTTATTTTTTCTAATTTATAGCATAAAAGATGTAATATAAATTTATTTAAATTTGTGAAACATTTTGATTATGTTTACACAGAATTTATTAAAACAGCTTATTTACATAAAAGGAGACAATAAAGAGATTTTCAAACATTTAGAATCTGGAGAGCTGCTATTTTAAACATGTAGTGCATGAAAATTACTTAATATTTATCTGTATTTGTTGTATAAATGCTAATTAATATTAATGTTACTTAATTTAATAAAAATTTTTATTGAACTCTATAGTTTATGGCTGGTGAACATGTCATGTTGTGGTATTAGAATTGATTTAATATGTAAAATTCATTGAAATGTGTAGCACTTTGGAAATTATTTTTGTATTCTTAGCTGCTGGCATAAATGCAACTTAATTCTAAAGAAGTACTTGTTAATAAAGAAATTAAAAATATTCAAATATATTTGGTCTTTTTGGTCAATTTACTTATAGCAGAAACTTGTGTAGGATATTAAATTAATTATATTTTTCTTATTTGTTTTAGACAACTTTGTAAAGTTTACTGACCGAATGTAAGATAAGTTCTCAAATTAAAAAATAAACAAAAAATTATGTTTATATTACTCAATATTATTTGTTGATCCTACTATATTCTCGCAAATAGCTTCACTCATTGCAGTATATTATAAAGTTAACTGAACTCATATGATCTTATATGACCACAAATTTCAATATGATCATTATAATGTTTTAGAGTGAATTTCTGTGCAAAAGCTTAAGTTTATAAGTAAAAGTGTTACTTTTATTATTTTTTAAAATCATGCAGTAAACATTTTATACTGTTCAGCAAATATAAAATTCACGAAAACATTTTTTCTGACTAGTGTTATAACTCTATATATTACCCTACTTAAGCAAAGGTCAACTGTATTTTAGTTTTTCCTTTCTGTCCTTTAAAGAAGAAAAAGTTAAATGTTTATACAAATGAGAATATATGTGTATATTTTGAAATTAATAAAGATAACTTGCAATTTGAATGAAATAATTGTTTTTTCCGATAATTATTAACTTTCAAACAAAAATTATAATTTTAAAAAGTGCTTGAGCTGCCACTTAAGTTTATAACTTCCCAGATCAGTGATAATATTATCAAGAAGATGTTGCTATATAATATTAAAAATATAACAAATTTAGATATATATTATTATTAGGGATATAGTTCCAAAACAACTTAAAAATAAATTAGAAATTCATTCCTGGTCCAAGTCTCTAGTTAAAGAACAAACCAATAATTTTTAATCTAACTGAATTTGAAAGTTGTCATATTTTAACTGCCACTTGAAAATGCTTGTTATTCATTTTTATGAACTATTAGTATCTACAGTTATACAAAAATTGCTTAAATACCTCCTTGATCAATTACCTCCATAATCTTATACCTAAATAAATATATACCCTATACTTAATTAGATATGTCCTTAATCTTTTTTTAAGCCAATGTTGTAATTTAATTTTCTATTTGGAGAAAAAGAATAAATTGCAATAAACCCCAAAAACAGTTAAGATTTGAATTGTTTTAATACAGACATTAGAGAATTAAACAAACTCTTATTAGAAATTAAAAAATGAAACTGTCAATAGCCTGATCTTTATTTAACAATTAAACAAACATGATATATTCAAGTATAAAATTAAGCTTATTATAAAATAGCTAATAAAAGCATATGTAACTAACTTCGAGAATCATTTTCATCATAATAAATATTGAAAACATATATAGTAAAGTAATAAAAACTAATATTTTTCATTGTGTTCCCTTATAAACGTACACATATTTTCCATTGTTCAGGTTCATTTTCTTTAAATATTTATGAGTAGAGGTGTGTAGTTTGAGGGAGATGCATTTACTTCCTCTTGCCAAACAAAGATACCTAGATTCATGAATTTAGAGAACAATTTCAACCGTTCAGATGAAGAGATCAATTTAGATTCAATCTTCATTCTATTCTTTACCAAGGGGGAAATAATCCCTAGAGAATGAAATAAGCTGTTTCCATGTTCTGGTAAAGGAGGACTTGTTGAAGTACTGTTTTCTCTCTTGCGAACAGCTTAGCAATTTGTAGAAACATTGATCCTTACTCCCAAGTGGGAAATTGACAGTCTTCGAGTTCTGGTCCATTCCTAGTTTCACTTCAATTTAGCAAATCCTTTGAGGCTTTATAATAGCAGACTTCCAAGAGATTGTATTGTTTAGGGATTTATTACATTGTGTTAGGTATGGATTTTCTTTCAGATAACTTAAAATGTTTTGAATAGAAGTATGCACACATCTAAGTTAAATCTTATGTCAGTTACTTAGACTCCATAATTATCAAAGTATTATCTAGACAGACTGTACTATCAGAATTTTGTTTAGTTTAGATATCATGAATTACAAAATTATTCAGAGTATAGCTATTTTAGGCAATGTTCTATTGTTACCTCTAGTGTGACCTTCCCTCAATCAATGTCCCCAGTTTTCCACTCATTATCAGAAATTAGCATTATAAATATAAATATATTTTGCTATTTATTTTAAACTAAACTTTTTTAAAACGAATTTCAGGTTTACATAAAAATTTGAGAAACGTGCAAGATTTTTAATCTATCCTCTCTTGTTACCCATGAAGTTTAAGCCACATTATAAACATTTGCTCTGTAATGATATATTTATTTTATTTGCTGAGTTTACACACACTGACTCATAAAATTATTAGGGTGGGTGCTTGGTTTACATTAGTATGTACTCTTGAATGTTTGAATAAATATGCAATGATACCTATTCATCATTATGGGAGCAAACAGAATTTCCACTGCCTTAAAATTTTTCGTATACTTACATATTCTTGTCCCATTGAAAGTTTTTACACTTCTATAAGTTTTTCCTTTCCAGGATGCCATTTAGCTGAAACCATAGTGTGAAAATACACACTAACACACATATATGCACATGTTCTCTCTCAAATATTACAAAAATTGTTATGAAAAATAATGACATTCTCATTTATATGTAAGTTAATGGTTAAACTTACAGCATAAACTCATTGCATAGAACAAGGGAGAATGAGTATATTAGACAATAACAGGCTTCTCAAAGCATTAGAAATAAATAATATGATATTAAAATATTTAAAAACTATAGAAAGGACTATTTTGAGTTCTGCTCAGAGTTTCTAAAATATTTGATGGATAGGATTATTTTAAAACTTGTGAATATATATCTAATAATTCCTATTAGTTTGTATTTGTTTATTATCATTTATTTATTTATTATTTTTTAGTTTTGGGGCCATACCTAGTGACGCTCAGGGGTTACTCAGAAGTTACACTCAAAATTGCTCCTCGCTTGAGGGACCATGTGGGATGCAGGGGGATCCTACCGCAACTAGCACTGGCAAGGCATATGCCCTATCGCCTGCACCACTGCTCCTGCCCCTCCTATTCGTTTTTAGATCTATGTGTGATCTCATCTTAAATCCTTAAATAATTTGCATGTAGTCTTGAATATAATTTGGTATATCCTGTTTTTTATAAGATTTATAGTTTTTTGTCCAATTAGCAGATTCTATTAAATTCTCAACTCTCAACTCAAATACTATAGAAGATAAACTCATTTTCTCATTTTTAGGATATGATTAAATTTCTCCACTTTTTCTGACAACTTGGGTGCCAGACTATATAAAGCTGATAATTACTTTTTAAAAGATGCTAACTCCTGGGTGATTTTAGAACTGAAACAGAGCTTTTGTCACACCATTCTGACCTGGGTTAGCTAGATCTAAGAATTATTTCTTTAAATAACACATTAGACATCTCTCTGGCTTTTTCAGTTAGGGTGAACAATGTTTCTATGGCCCAGTGAAGGTCATAAGATGAGTCAATAAATATTTGTACACTTAGCTTTTAGAATTTTGTGTTAAGTAAAGCTATTATTCATTCTCTGGGTATGCTCCTACATACTGAAGAGTTTATGCCAGTAAAGGAAACCAAAGATTCCCAGTAGTTCCATAGACAGCACGCAGAGTTTAAGTCACCTCTAAATAATATGCCTATGGATCCAGAATACTTTGAAGGAGTGGAAAAATAGATATGACAGAGTTTTACAAAGGGAGCTAATGTATTGTTTAGCAAACAAAGGAAGCTCATTATTCCATCCAGGACTAAAAAATGATAAATAATTAAAAGGTTTCAGGAGCCTTTCCAATTAGCAAGAAATGAGTTAACAGCATTGATAAGAAAGAAATATTTTCCTTGAGTTGGGGCTAAATAATAAAAAAACATACCTTTTTTAAAAATATAAATTTATGAATTATTTCTAAGTTTGAGAAAGTTTGACAGTTATAAGTATCTATTTGAGATTTAATTAAACCACTTTTCTGTGATTGGTTAAAATGCTAAAATAACTTTGTAAGGTGAGGTATTTGAACAATAAAGAGCAAAAGATTTTCATTGAAAAAGCAAACAAATGGCACGTGAAGAAAGAGAAATAGAATGCAAGCCAGGATTGGAGTTCTGAAAGACATCTCTCATCTATTAGCTTGCTCCCAGGGATTCTTAGCCATTTGTGGACATGACTGTCAGAATTTTGAACAATATTTTAGGCAAGATTTTTTGGCTTCCTATGAACCAGAAACTAGAAGTAACCTTTAGTATATATTATTATATTTAATCAGATCATTAGCAGAAGTGGTTAACCCAGATAAAAACCGCAAATAGCATATAAAAATATCTGGGATCATCAACGATGTTAGATTTTCAGAAGCATTACTGATCTCAATTTCTCTTGCCCAGAGTCAACAAACATATTAAGATCCCCAAAAGATACAAATCATTTTTTTTCCATTTGAAAAAATTTAATTTATTTGTACTTATTTAATTGTAATTTCTATAAAACTATAGCTATGTGGCTAATTATTATAGTATTGGGAAATAGATATAATTATAATAGGTACCCATATATAGAATTATATTAAATCAGTGTGTAGAAGATAAATATTTTTATCATGTCATTATAAAAAGAGGTCTATGGACATCTAAATATTAATTAATAATATTACTACTTTAATTTAGGATTTTTATCTAATTTATTATCATAAAATTATTTTTTATTATTTTATTAACTTTGGAGATTATCTGAAAAATGATATTTATTTTCATTCTTGAAAAAATTCATAAACATATTACTTTTACTTATTAGATGCTGTCCTTATATAATAATATTTATAAAATTTCCACGGATAGATTTCAAGATACAAATCAATTTCATTTACCATAGTATTTTTTGTGAGAGAATATTTAACAGTAAACAATTGTGATCATTCTTTAGCATTACTAAAAAATATAGAAAACAAAAGAAAAGAATCATTTCCCAACTAATACTAAAGTACATTGTTTATGATGTGTTTGCTTATCAAACATTTTGATAGATTTTTCACAATAATACTTAAGTTCAACTCATTTTTTCCTTGTATAAAATTTAGAAATTAATTAAATGTAGCAACAGATTGACTCTACATAGCAAATTAGTTGGTTGTTAAACAAATATTTTTTTCTTTAGAAATTTGGCTTTAATATATGAAACTCTTAAGTAGATTTTAATTAAATTTTTATTTGATAATAAATGTCAATATAATAAAAGCTCCGGTAAGTCTAATTAATTAGAGTAGTTAGTTATATGATTGCTACTTATACCAAACTGAAGTTACATTTTGGGTCCATATTTATTATGAAAGTCAGAATGAGACGTATGTAATATTTCACTAATTTTCTAATGAAAATTTTATTAATATACTTTACATTATCAGAAAATTAGATTATATATTAAATAAAATTTATGTAATTAATATTCTAATTATATTTGGGCCTAGATGTTTGCATTCATAGTGATAAAGCCTCCAAATTTTATATGTGCCAAAAATTTAGCAAAGTCATTTAAACTTAGGAAGAAATTTCAATTGAAACTAAACCTATGATGACATTAATATGTGTTTTTCAATTATTTTTTTTCTTCCCTCTGTATGCACACATACACACACTCACAAGCATATACATAGAGCAAAGCTTATGGGTCCAAGGCACATGGTTTGATAATGATACTGATTCTGACATCCAGATTTATTATGTTCTATTTTATTTATTATATGAAGTCATCTTTATCCACAGCTCTTCATTTTAAAGAGGCTACATTTTTCATACTGTCTTTTTTTAAGAAACATTGCAACAGGGATAGCGTTTACCACCACATATCAGTAAAGTTATTGAGCATACGTAAGTGGTTTTCAAAACAGATGAGAAACTAAAATGATGAAGAAAAACTGAATGGCTCTATATTCGAAGTTCCATAAATCCACTGAGACCAAATTAGACTTATTTTTTTAAATATGAAGATATTTCAGCAGCAAATAGATTTTCAGTATCTTGAGCATTTATAAGAACACAAGATATGTTACTAATTCAGAATACTTACAAGTTACATTATAATTTTTCATTTCTGCATTATTTATTATCCTTTCATTCTAAATTATAAGTTTTTCCATTAGTCAGTAGGTTTTAAATATATTTTCTCTACCTATATATCTAGAGGAAAAGTAGAAGATTCATCTAGGTCAGTGGTCAGCAACCTTTTTTTTCAACTGAGCCAAATTTCGCCAAAACCACAATTTAAATTTATTTTGAGAGCCACATTTTTTTTTTTTGGCAGCACTCAGGAGTTACTCCTAGCTCTATGTTCAGTAATTGCTCATGGCAGGCTCAGGGGACCATATGGGATGCCGGGATTTGAACCACTGACCTGCACGAGAGGCAAATGCCTTACTTTCATGCTATCTCTCCGGGCCGAGAGCCACATTATTAAAACCGAAAATACATAGGATGGTACACTGTTTTTAGTTTCAATGAGTTTTTATTGAGAATATTCTGCATGCAAGTATCCACATAGGTCAGGAGGATACAAGTAACACAACTAATAAAACAAAAACTTTAGAACCATTTTATTTAGCGATAACATTAAATTCCGTAAAATTTGCCTTACAATGTAGAGAAAATTACATCCTGACAATGACTGACAAAGTCACAAACACTAATGTGAACATTGGCCTTTCATTTTTGGATAGTTTGAGTAAGTCAGGTTTGTATGCGGTTGTTCTTATTTTAGCACAATTCCAGGTATTCATCGATGAGACGATTTCTCAATTTACTCTTGATAAGATTCATGCTTGAAAATGAATGTTCACATAAATATGTAGACCCAAACAAGGATTATTTAACAAGCAGACATATTGGATATCCCAAAGGACTCAGGATTCACTTGGGTACAGGGTACAGCTTTTTCAGGCAATGATTATACAAATGTTCTCATTTGTTTTAAAAAAGCCAAAGCAACCATTTGGTATTCAAAATAAATTCCATTGTAAGGCTGGAGCGGTGGTTGTAGGTGGCAAGGCATCTGCCTTATATGTGCTAACCTAGGAGGGACTATGGTTAGATTCTCCGGCACCCCAGATGGTCACCCAAGTCAGGAACAATTTCTGAGAGCCCATTGCAAGATATAACCTGAGTGTCACCAGGTGTGTTCAAAGAACCACCCCCCTCCCAAATAGACTCCATTGTAGAATTGTTAGCTTTAAAATAAAATCTATGAGCTAAAATTTTAGTTCAGTCTACTCTTTAGATACTGAAGATGATGGTCTGTTTAAACACGTCAATGGAAAGTTTGTTTTATTTTCGGAAATTGATATCTCACAGACTAAAACTTGTATCCCTCAAACTTTCCTTTTACGTGTCACCCAAAGCAAGTTAGCAAAGGACAAATCACAAAAAATGTGACTCATCTCCTTATCAAGTATCAAGTGTATCAAGTTCACTGGGCTTTAAAGTTCGCATCAATTATTTTCAATATATTTTTTCAATGTATGCTATAAAATAACATGCAGGCATAGTTTGTTTATTGGTCTTGTGGGTGTTTCATAAAAGGCAGTTACATTGAGAGATTGAATAACAAAAAATTGACTTTTTTAGACACATGTGTTTCATCAGATCAGTGGAAGGCGAGTTAGAACATGTATGACATTCCCATTAATACGGGAGTATAATTTTTCAATGTAGACAGCTGACTTTTTTCCTTAAAAAAGGAAACTAAAAATTATGCTTTTCTTGGGCTTCAAGCTATCGGCCTTCATACTATTAATACACCAATGCCTGTTTGGGTTCTCAAATAATGTGAAATATTTTGAAATTTTTTTGACCCTGTGAAAAGCTAATTTTCTGTATCAAAATATCCTCACACCTCTCTCATCCTCTCTAATAATAGGAAGTAATTTATACCAAAATATATTGATAAACAATATATCAGCTTGAGTAACTAAAGTTTAAGACAACTGCCAGTATTACTTTTTTCCTTAAGGTTTCCCTCCAATGCAGACATACAGACATGAAGGCATTACATATTTATAATTGCATGTGAAAGATAGCCCCCAGAAGCAGAAATGTAGTTGGGAAATGCAATAAAATTTAAGCCAAATTATATTCTGGTTAATTGGTATTTGAGGAAATAGGATAAATTTCATCCCTTTTGGAACCTTTTGAAAAGCATGTTGGATAGATTGGATTTATTCCATTTAAATGAGAAAGTTGAATATCCACCAATCTCCACCATCAACATCTAAATTAGATTTCTTCTTCTCAATGATTAATTCAGGGCACAACAGAATGCCCTACTTAGATTAAAAAATAATTCATACATGCATAGATATAAGAACTCTTAAATAAAAAAAATCATGTGGTTGTGAACACAGATTTCTGAATTGTGAGGTGAGCCAAAGCACTTAAGGTTGGCATTAAAGACTATACAGAAATGCATAAAAATTCTACAGTTGCAGTTTCAGAATCAGAATTAAAAACAGACCCAAGAATCTATCAACAGTGAAATGTGGTATATTTGTATCAAGAAGTATTTATCATTGATTAAATAAAACAATTTATAGCCAACCATAATTTGTAAATGAAACCTTAAAATATAATATTTGGTTTATAATATATACATAAAGGAGACATTAATAAAAGGCTTTTAATACAATAGTTTATTAACATTTACTAACATTATATTAATATAATTTATTAAATAATATTTTAAAACCAATTTCACAATATTTACCTTATTATAAGTTTACAACAGTCAGGCTCTGGAAACAACAAATGTGCCCTTCAACAGAGGCTTGGCTAAAGAAACTATGGCACATATACACAATGGAATATTATGCATCCTTCAGAGGAAATAATGTCTTGAAATTTTCCTATACATGGATGTACATAGAATCTATCATGCTGAGTAAAATAATTCAGAGGGAGATAGACACAGAATAGTCTCACTCATCTATGTTTTTTTTTAAAGTAAAGACATTATTGTAATAATCACAGAAACAATAGAATTAAGGGCCAGAATGACTGGCTTACAATATAAAGCTCACCACAAAGAGTGGTGAATGCTTTATTATTAGGGAAATAACTACACTGACAACTATTATTACAATGTTAATACATGAGAGAAGTAGAATGCCTGTCTGGAAAACAGGCAGGGGTAGGGCTGGTGAGTGGGCAGCATTGGTGGTGGGAATAATCCACTGGTGAAGGGAGTGTTCTGTTTATGACTGAAACCCAACCAAAATCATGCTGCTAATGATGGTGCTTAAATAAAGATTATAAAAGAAATGAAGTAAATTTTAAAAGTATATTAAAAATTTAAAAAATACTCAACATTATATTAATCTAAGTTATTGTATAATATTTTAAAACCAATTTTATTACTTTATAAATATTTTCATTATTTTATAGTATCAATAATTTTTATTAAACACTATTAAATCATATTTACAAAATTCTAATCTCTTTGATTTCTCCAAAATATGCAGTCATTATTTATTAAAGTATTAATTATTTATATAATTAATTCATATAATTAATTATAATTTTTTCTTTATAGAAAATTTATCATAAAACTTAAGAATTTAAAAGTTTATTAAAATATCAATTCATATTAACTATATAAAATAATGCCTATAGTTATAAATAATAAGCAAATTAAAATAGTGCAAAATTGCTTCATCCTAAGATTTTATGGTATATGTAGCATAAACTGCATTATCTTAAAAATTACTAGATCGAAATTAAGTTATTTATGTATTTCTTAATATAGTATGATATATTTCATGTGCTCTCTTTATACTTGATATAATGTTGACTTCATATAAATTCATGTAAATTGATATTTAATTTTAATATACATAAAATCACATATCAAAGAAGATCAAAATATTTGGGGCTTTTTTCGGGCCACCAGTTTGATGCTCATTGATTACTCCTGGCTAAGCGCTCAGAAATTGCCCCTGGCTTGGAGAAACATATGGGACGCCAGGAGATCGAACTGCGGTCCTTCCTTGGCAAGCACTTGCAAGGCAAACACCATACCTCTAGCGCCACATTGCCGCCCCAGATCAAAATATTTTTGTGTAAACATTATGTTTAGAGAAATAAGCCATTGAGAGACTAGGATGCTTGTCCAAAATTAGACATATTTAGTGTTCAGAATTTAGACTTGAAATCAGGTATTGGACAATACAAAGTCAGATTCTGCTCCAAAATATAGATAACTAGTACTTTATTAGATACATTCTTTGTGTGCAAGTAATGTTGTGAAACAAGCAAGGAATTAATGCATATTGCATCTTGTTTCCATGTATCAGGAAGTATGTGGGAACTCCTAGTAATTCTTAGCTGACAGGGAAATCTATTCAGCAACACATTCTCTGATGCTGCCATGCCATGATGATCCAGTACACCTGGGAGATGGTAGGGGACCCCAAGGCTGCACTAGGAGATGATTATTGGCCATGCAGTGCTAGAAATTGAACCTGGGTCAAGCAAATAACCATTGCATTATGACACAGACTCAGGGCTGCTTTTTTAAAATTCATATAGGAGATGAACCACAAAGGTCTATCCCTACAGTGCAATAAAATATTTTGTATATATCACATTATATATCCAACCAGCACAGAGTGGACATTCATAGTTTTTTTAATAAATTAACATTATAGGTAATTGCACATAAAAAACTCAAAAGTATAAATACTGGGGAACAGAATGAACTATTACAATGTACAAAAACATGGGTCCTTTGCCAAATAAAAATAACTAATTCTTAAGGCACTTACTTATCAAATATTTTACATATACATAAACAAATATGCCACAAATATAGAATTAGCTTTGTCATGTAAATTTTCAGCATCAAGTGGATTTTTGTAGTCCATCATTTACAAGCATCTTAATATGGATGACAGGGCTGATAATTTTTTGCATTCTGTAGTTGTGACTAAATGTAGCTCTGTATGTCACACATTTTAATAATGCTTTTAGCACAGTTATTTACATGGCTAAGTGCTTTTGAAGTTATTCTGCATTTATCAGGTGTCAGAACACACTGTAAGAATAATAAAGGACAAGTTAGAAAATTGCATTAAACACCTCTGACTCTGTCACATTCTTACCGATGTTAAATAGCAAAAGCTAGCTTGAACCACATAATACATATTCAAATTAAAGGGAAATTATTTTAGAAGCAAAAATAATGACTGTTAAAATAATGAAATAAAATAACAATAATCAAGTTGTTGAAAAACAAATATGAAAATATAATAGTGTGGGTAAATTTTTGATGGTTTATTTAGGCAATTTAATAAAAATAAGTCCTTATAATTTGTATAAGATTATATAAAATATTAAATCATTTAAATGTATATTGTTTATATAAATGTATATTCAAAATTCCCATTTTTATTTGATTTAGATACTTCGAACTCAACAATATATTACACTTTGTATTTGATTTTCTAGGATTAGAAATTGTTTTAATTTAAAAGTTTTTCTGTTTTCCCTTATTTGATTCCTGGCATGGTCTGATACCAACAACAGAGCCTCTAAATACAACAATACACTAACATGATGGTACTAAATATTAGTAATCCAAATTATTAGAAAATGATACTTTCCAATTCCAAATTTTCATATACATATTTTTGTCTTTTTAAAGCACATTTTTTAATAGTGCTTAAATTGTTAAAAACATATTTTATTACATAAAAGAACTTAGTAACCGATTTACAGCTATTGTTTTAATGCTATCTATCATTATTTGAATAATTGAGTCTGACTAATAAGGTCAAGAGCAAACAAGCACAATGATAGTTATAGTTAACAAAATGTTAAATTTGGTAAATACCCAGAGATTTGATCAAATCCTATTCAAAAAGTTCAACTGAGTATTCACTTTTAGTTAAGATTAACATTTAAATCAATAAATTTTAATAAAAATAGACTTATTTCTATAATATGGATAGATTAATATAATCAGTAGGTCTCCCAGGAGGAAGCAATAATCTTACTAGCAAAATATCTTTGAACTCAATCTCCTACTCTTTAGATTTTTCTCCATCTTTTTCTCTCATCTATCTCTCTTCACACATACACATATGTAAACACATACACATATAGTGTCACTTGCTTTACTGAAATTTGTAGATATTGTATTTTTCAACATATAAATTTCTATAGAAATTCAGTCTCAAGTATTCATGCAAATCTATTTCTGCAATGTCCAAACAATTCATAAAATAGAGTTTTCAACACTAACATAGTTGAAATTATGTGCACTTTTAAAGATCATGCTGCTGTTGAATACTTAATGGAAGTTCAAGTAAACAGTACTTTAATACCCACTAGAAGAAACTTCATGTGATTAACTGTATTGCAATATATTTACTTCATTTTGTGATCTAACCTCAAAATTCAAACTATTTCAAAACTTTTTATATAAGTAAACACATAAGGACATATATAAACATATATGAACTATTGTTCTATTTTTCTGAAGAACCAGGGCAAGTATGGAACTTGATTTTGGGATATAGGAGGCCATTATAACAAGTATATGGAAAAATAAATGTGGGTTGAAACTGAATAATAGCGAACAGAGTATTTTTAAAGTGAATCTTAGAAAATACTTATAAGTACTGATAGAATTATATCTGAGTTGGCTCTTGTGATATTTCAGTTTGAAATAATAAACATATTAATATGCATTAATGAGAAGTTATTTATTATTATGAAGTACAAAATAATTGTTTAATATTAGGAGAATTATATAATTTCTAAAAAATTAACAGGTATATCACTGAAATAATTGACTTTTTCAAAGCATTGGAGATACTGCCTATATTATTCTTCTAATCCATACAGGGGAAGGATAAAATTAAACAAGACAATAAAATAAGACAAACCATGGAAAATAGGAAAACTCTTTTTAAAAAAATTTTATTTAAATCATTATGATTTACAAAGTCCTCCATTTTTGTGTTTTAGGCATATAATATATCAGGGCCAACCCACTAATAATGTCCACCTTTCTCCACCAATGTTTCACTACTGCATTCCATTCCACTCATTATCCCCCCCAATGCCCCAGCCTTCCAGTATAACAGTTTAGGTCTCTTGATTCCATTTTTATTGCCTTGGCTTTGATATTTAGTTGTATTTTTTTCTTAAACAGTACAATGCACCTGAGATCTACTGGTATCTGTCTCCTGTTCTTACATATTTGTTTCTCCTCTCATTCAGATTCCTAGCATCTCCTCACTATACTCTGATGCCAAGAGCATTTGACTCAACTTTCATTTAGATCATTGCATTGCTTCGTGCAGCTTTCTAAATACCTAATGTAACATATATTCTCTTCTTCTGGACTACTTCATTTAACAATAAAATTACATTGTGAAATGTAACTTTCAGTTACATGTAGCTGCAAACTGCACGATATCTTCATAATCCACTTATCTGTTGTTGGACATCTAAGTCAAGTTATATTTGAAAAGAACCTTGAGAAGTCTATTTTTCATAGAAAATTAAAGATACGGTCAGGTAATTCTGGTAAAAATAAGATTAAAGTATAAAGGCTGGAAAGATAATACAGAAGGTAGGGCAGTTGCCTTGTATGTGGCCAAGTAAGGTTCGATCCCTAGGCAACTCATGGAATTCAGAGATAGCTATTTAGTAGTGATCTCTGAGCTCAGAGCCAGGAAATAGCTCCGAGCACAGCTAGGAGTGCCCACAAAAATGTATAAACCATGCCTCCAATTATTATTTTTTGTGTGGTTTTTTGGGTCCACCGGCAGTGCTCAGGGGTTATTCCTGGCTCCATGCTCAGAAATTGCTCCTGGCAGGCACAGGGGACCATATGGGATGCCGGGATTCGAACCGATGACCTTCTGCATGAAAGGCAAATGCCTTACCTCCATGCTATCTCTCCAGCCCCATGCCTCCAATTATTTATTTCAGTGCAAATGGGGAAGAATAATACATTTGGAACAAAATGTAATATAAAGATTAGTATATGTTTTTAGAATTGGGGTGTCTCTTTAGAGAGTTATACATATTTTTACTTGTCCATTCACCATTAAGATTTTTCTTGCAAATTCCTAGACAATGTAACAAGAGAATAGAAAATACAAGATTACTATTAATTTCTAAGACTTTAAGATATCAGTAATAGAATTTTTACTATGTTGATTATATATTATTTATTTTTGAGATTTTACAATAGGTAGACTATGGGAAAAACTATATTCCTATGAATGATGGTTATTTTTCTGTATTTGAAATCTCTACACTTTTGAATGTTTTTTTATGTAAGTTGGAAAATAAAAAGTTTAAGATATTTTTCCTTTAATATAAATTTTTATCAATCATATATTTTGAAAACATAAATGCAGAATAAAAGTACAAGAGATAACTTTAAAGGTAATCTAGTTATCTATTTTTTAGGAAAATAAACTGTCTGAAGAATTATAAATTAGAATCTAATCATGTTTGAAGAAGAATCAAATGTATATATCATTAAATTTCTTCATTTTGTTGCAATAAATATTCGTTCATTTTAAAAATGATAACTTTATTTAAGCACAATGATTAAAAACATGTTTGTAGTTGAGTTTCAGTCATAAAAAGAATACCCGCATTCACCAGTGCAACATTCCCACCATCAATGCTCCATCTCCTTCCTCCCTCATCCGTGCCTGTATTTGTGAAAGAAGCAATGAATATTTGGCTCTTGGGGCTGGTGAGGTGGCGCTAGAGGTAGGGTGTCTGCCTTGCAAGCATTAGCATAGGAAAGACCATGGTTCGATCCTCCAGCATCCCATATGGTCCCCCCAAGTCAGGGGCAATTTCTGAGTGCTTAGCCAGGAGTAACCCCCGAGCATCAAACGGGTATGGCCCAAAAAAACAAAACAAAACAAAAAAAAAGAATATTTGGCTCTTGCTTAATTTTATGTTGTCTTACTGTTTTGAATATATTTTTAAATTAATTGACAAAATCTTTGCATAAGCACATTATATAACACCTCATAGTTTCCAGCCAACTATTCTTAAGTTAATTCTTTACATGATCAAGCTCAAGGAATTTTATATAAATTAGGAATTTAGGACTGGGAAGACAGAATAGTGTGTAAATCTCTTGGTTTGAATACAGCCAACTTGACATTAATCATTAGTACCCCAACAAGACTGATCCCTGAGCGTAAAGTAAAGAGTAAATCCTTGAGCACTAACAACAATGGCCCAGAAAATAAAGCAAAATCAAACCAAAAGAAAAAAAATTTAACATCGAAAAAATACTGCTGAATTCACTAGGTAATTAATGCATATTCATAATTTATTTATGTTTTCTGAAAGATTTCTAGTTGACCATAATAATGTACTCATCAGTCCTCTTAATCCACTTTAATCTGTGATAGTGTCAGGCATTCTGTCTTTTAAAATCATACCTCCAAGTTCAATAGACTTATGATTGTTTTTCTTATATCTAATTAGATTATGTTATGAAATATAGTAAAAATATTTATAAGGTTGTATTGGTATTTTAATGTATAATATCAAATTTACATAGCAATCACATGAGCTTTAATGTTGATAATATTGATTACTTCCACTAGGCTATTTTCTTCAGTATTCTGAAAATTAGTTATTCATTTTCTCTTTCCACTATAAATTTGTTATAAATGAGTCCCTACATTAAAAACACATCAGAAGGATTATTTCTCTCTATTAACATAGAAAGATATTGTTTAATCTATATTATATTTGAAAAGTCTTAATAAGTAATGCATATATAGAGGGAAATTATTTATGGTTCCATAAAAACAATATTCCTTAAAGCAGTGCACGTTAGGGGCCAAAGGGATAGCACAGTGGTAGGGCGATTGATTGCCATGTACACAGCTGACCCAGGAGGGATCCCCGATGCCCCATATTGTCCCCTAAACTAGGAGCGATTTCTGAGTGCACAGCCAGAAATAACTGCTGAGCATCACCAGGTGTGGCCCCCCCAAAAAAACAAAAAAAAGTGCATGTTAAAAATTTAGATTTTCACCTAAATGATAATTGATAATAGAAAATATAAGTTTCTTTGTATACGTACCTCTGTCAGCTCTTTCAAATTCATTGTTATACATAGTGTTCATTTGTTACATTTTGTGTTGCAATATGATCACCACTGTATTTTTTAACTATTTTTTAAATATTATCTTAATTTAAGCACCTTGATTACAAACATGAATGTAGTTGGGTTTCAGTCATAAAAAGAACACCCCCCTTCATCAGTGCAATATTACATCACCAAGACCCCAAACTCCCTCCTCAGCCTATTCCCTGCCTGCATTCAAGACATGTATTTTACTTCACTCACTAATTAACACAGTCACCATATTTGTCAGTAGTTATTTCTTTTACTGCATTCTCACTTTTTGTAGTGAGCTTCGTGTTGTGAGCCGGTCCTTCAAGCCCTCTTTTTTATTGTCTCTGGGCATTATTAGAATAATGTCTTTTTCTTTAAGCCCATGAACGAGTAAGACTATTCTAAGTCTATCTCTCTCCCTCTGACTTATTTCATTTAGTATAATAGGTTCCATGCATAGAAAATTTTCATGACTTCATCTCCTGATGGATGCATAATATTCCATTGTGAATATGTACTAAAGTTTCTTTAGTCTTTCATCTGTTGAAGGGCACCTTGGATGTTTCCAGAGTCTGGCTATTGTAAATAGCACTGCAAAGAATATAGGTCTGTAGAAGGCATTCTTGAATTGTATTTTTGTTTTCCTAGGATATAGTCTTAGGAGTAGTATAGCTGGGTCATATGGGAGCTCAATTTCCAGTTTTTTGAGGAATCCCCATTTTTGTTTTCCATAAAGGCTGGACTAGATGGCATTCCCACCAGCAGTGAATGTGAGTTCCTTTGTCTCCATTTCCCTGCCTGCACTGATTGTTCTTGTTCCTTGTGATGTGTGCCAATTTCTCTGGTGTGAGATGGTAATTTATAGTTGTTTTGATTTACATCTCCCTGATGATTAGTAATGTGGAACATTTTTTCATGTGCCTTTTGGCCATTTCTATGTCTTCTTTGAGGAATTGTCTGTTCATTTCTTCCCCCCCCCCTTTTAATGGGATTAATGTATTTTTCTTGTTAAGTTCTGTCTCACTTTTTGCAGATGATATGATACTATACTTAAAACCCTACAGACTCTACCAAAAAGCTTCTGAAAACAATAGATGTAGCAAAGTGGCAGGCTACAAAATTAACACACAAACATCAATGGCCTCTGGTACACCAATCACTATAGAAAAGAAATAGACATTAAAAGAACAACCCCAAAACTAAAATACCTTGGAGTCAAATTAATTAAGATGAAGGACCTATATAAAGAAAACTATAAAACCCTGCTTCAAGAAATAAAAGAGAACAGATACACATAACCTGCTTATAGATTGGTAAGATTTACACAATTAAAATGCCAATAATACACAAAACTTTGTACAGATTTGATGCAAGCCCTCTAAAAATATCCATTATATTCTTCAAATAAGTTTATAAAACATTTCTGAAATTCATTTGGAACAATAAGCACCTGCAAGTAGCTAGAACAAACCTTGTGAAAAGGAATAAAGAAGGCATCACTTTCCCCAGCTTTGAATTGTATAATAAAGCTATAGTCATTAAAACAGCATGGTACTGGATTAAAGACAAATTCTCAGATCAGTGGAATAGGCTTGTGTGTTCAGAAAATATTCCCAGGGTGAGGATTGCTGATGGGTCACTCCTGGCTATACCCTCAGTAGTTACACCAGTCTAGCTCTAAATAAGCATATGGAATGCTAAGGATTAAATCCTGGTTGGCCATTAGTAAGACAAATGGCCTACCCCTTGTACTAACTCTCTGGCCACCACTATATCAAATACTTTTTATAAGAAACCATTTTATTATTTTGATAAACTTTTTTTTATATTTTATTTATTTTTTTAATTTTATTTTATTTTATATTTTTTTAAATTTATTTAAACACCTTAATTACATACATGATTGTGTTTGGGTTTCAGTCATGTAAAGAACACCACAAATCACCAGTGCAACATTCCCATCACCAATGTCCCAAGTCTCCCTTCGCCCCACCTGACCCCCGCCTGTACTCTAGACAGGCTCTCCATTTTCCTCATACATTCTCATTATTAGGACAGTTCAAAATGTAGTTATTTCCCTAACTAAACTCATCACTCTTTGTGGTGAGCTTCCTGAGGTGAGCTGGAACTTCCATCTCTTTTCTCTTTTGTGCCTGAGAATTATTATTACAAGGGTGTCTTTCATTTTTCTTAAAACCCATAGATGAGTGAGACCATTTTGCGTTTTTCTCTCTCTCTCTCTGACTTATATCACTCAGCATAATAGATTCCGTGTACATCCATGTATAGTAAAATTTCATGACTTCATCTCTCCTGACAGCTGCATAATATTCCATTGTGTATATGTACCACAGTTTCTTTAGCCATTCGTCTGTTGAAGGGCATCTTGGTTGTTTCCAGAGTCTTGCTATGGTAAATAGTGCTGCAATGAATATAGGTATAAGGAAGGGGTTTTTGTATTGTATTTTTGTGTTCCTAGGGTATATTCCTAGGAGTGGTATAGCTGGATCGTATGGGAGCTCGATTTCCAGTTTTTGGAGGAATCTCCATATCGCTTTCCATAAAGGTTGAACTAGACGGCATTCCCACCAGCAGTGGATAAGAGTTCCTTTCTCTCCACATCCCCGCCAACACTGTTTATTCTCATTCTTTGTGATGTGTGCCATTCTCTGGGGTGTGAGGTGGTATCTCATCGTTGTTTTGATTTGCATCTCCCTGATGATTAGTGATGTGGAACATTTTTTCATGTGTCTTTTGGCCATGTGTATTTCTTCTTTGTCAAAGTGTCTGTTCATTTCTTCTCCCCATTTTTTGATGGGGTTAGATGTTTTTTTCTTGTAAAGTTCTGTCAGTGCCTTGTATATTTTGGAGATTAGCCCCTTATCTGATGGGTATTGGGTGAATAGTTTCTCCCACTCAGTGGGTGGCTCTTGTATCCTGGGCACTATTTCCTTTGAGGTGCAGAAGCTTCTCAGCTTAATATATTCCCATCTGTTAATCTCTGCTTTCACTTGCTTGGAGAGTGCAGTTTCCTCCTTGAAGATGCCTGTAATGTCCTGGAGTGTTTTGCCTATGTGCTGTTCTATATATCTTATGGTTTTGGGGCTGATATCGAGGTCTTTAATCCATTTGGATTTTACCTTCGTACATGATGTTAGCTGGGGTCTAAGTTCAATTTTTTGCAAGTGGCTATCCAATTGTGCCAACACCACTTGTTGAAGAGGCTTTCCCTGCTCCATTTAGGATTTCCTGCTCCTTTATCAAAAATTAGGTGGTTGTATGTCTGGGGAATATTTTCTGAGTATTCAAGCCTATTCCACTGATCTGAGGACCTATCTTTATTCCAATACCATGCTGTTTTGATAACTGTTGCTTTGTAGTACAGTTTAAAGTTGGGGAAAGTAATTCCTCCCATATTCTTTTTCCCAATGATTGCTTTAGCTATTCGAGGGTGTTTATTGTTCCAAATGAATTTCAAAAGTGCCTGATCCACTTCTTTGAAGAATGTCATAGGTATCTTTAGAGGGATGGCATTAAATCTGTATAATGCCTTGGGGAGTAATGCCATTTTGATGATGTTAATCCTGCCAATCCATGAGCAGGGTATGCGTTTCCATTTCCGTGTGTCCTCTCTTATTTCTTGGAGCAGAGTTTTATAGTTTTCTTTGTATAGGTCCTTCACATATTTAGTCAAGTTGATTCCAAGATATTTGGGTTTGTGTGGCACTATTGTGAATGGGGTTGTTTTCTTAATGTCCATTTCATCCTTATTACTATTGGTTTATAGAAAGGCCATTGATTTTTGTGTGTTAATTTTGTAGCCTGCCACCTTGCTATATGAGTCTATTGTTTCTAGAAGCTTTTTGATAGAGTCTTTAGGGTTTTCTAAGTAGAGTATCATGTCATCTGCAAACAGTGAGAGCTTGACTTCTTCCTTTCCTATCTGGATTCCCTTGATATCCTTTTCTTGCCTAATCGCTATAGCAAGTACTTCCAGTGCTATGTTGAATAGGAGTGGTGAGAGAGGACAGCCTTGTCTTGTGCCAGAATTTAGAGGGAAGGCTTTCAGTTTTTCTCCATTGAGGATAATATTTGCCACTGGCTTGTGGTAGATGGCCTTCACTATATTGAGAAATGTTCCCTCCATTCCCATCTTGCTGAGAGTTTTGATCAAGAATGGGTGTTGGAACTTATCAAATGCTTTCTCTGCATCTATTGATATGATCATGTGGTTTTTATTTTTCTTGTTATTGATGTTGTGTATTATGTTGATAGATTTACGGATGTTAAACCAGCCTTGCATTCCTGGGATGAAACCTACTTGATCGTAGGCATCAGACATAGAGAATGAAGATGACAATTCTGAGGACCAGATAATGACCAACCAACTAATCAACCTCTCAGATAAGGACTTTAGACTAGCAATATGGAAGATGCTCAACGGACTCCAAGAAACCATGAATCGAGTTGAACAGAACACTAATAAGAACCAAGAAAATATGAAGACAGAAATCACAAAACTCCAAACTGAAATAAAATGTCAACTAACAGGACTGAAAAAGTCAGTAAACGAAGTGAATGACAAAATGGATAAGCTCTGGGACAGGGTATCAGAAGCTGAGAATAGACTTGGTGCTGTGGAAGATGAGATACATGACAATTCCATACAGCAGGAGAGATTGGACAAAAAACTTAAAGGAAATGAGCAGACAATGGAAAAATTATTCAAAGAATGGGAACAGATGAAAATAGAAGTCTATGGTAAGATCAACAGAAACAACTTAAGAATCATTGGAGTCCCAGAGACCCAGGAAGAAAATTTCCAGGAAGAATCAACGGTCAAGAACATCATTAAAGAGAAACTTCCAGAGCTAAAGAATATATGTGATCAAATCCTGCATGCCCGAAGAGTACCAACCAAAAGAGACCCCAGAAAAACCACCCCAAGACATATCCTAGTCACAATGACAAATCCCACAGATAGAGACAGAATTCTGAAAACAGCAAGAACAAAAGGGGAAATCACGTTCAAGCAAGCTTCCCTGAGATTTAAAGCAGACCTGTCACCAGAAACACTCAATGCCAGAAAGCAGTGGTGGGATATTGTGACAAGACTGAATGAAATGAGTGCTTCACCCAGAATACTATACCCAGCAAAACTCACTTTCCGGTTTGACGGAAGAATACATGGCTTCACAGACAAAAAACAGCTCAGAAACTTCACAGACACAAAACCAGTCTTAAGAGAAAAACTGAAAGACCTAATCTAAGATAAGACTACCCAAAAGACACACCAAATTTTGAAATAAAGATGGCGTTAAATCCCAGGACAATTCTTTCTCTCAACGTCAATGGACTAAATGCACCAGTTAAGAGACACAGAGTGGCTAAATGGATCAAAAAACTCAATCCAACCTTCTGCTGCCTACAAGAAACGCACCTGAATAGTCAGAACAAACATAGACTCAAAATAAAAGGCTGCAGAAAAATTATCCAAGCAAACAACACCCATAAAAAAGCTGGAGTGGCCATACTAATATCAGATAATGCAAACTTTATACTCAGGAAGGTTGTAAGGGACAAAGATGGACATTTTATATTAATCAAGGGGTACGTAGAGCAGGAAGAATTCACTCTCCTAAACATATATGCACCGAATGAGGGGCCAGCGAAATATTTAATACAACTGTTGACAAATCTGAAAAATAATATCAACAGCAACACAATAATTGTGGGGGACCTTAACACGGCTTTGTCAACACTGGATAGGTCAACCAGACTGAAACCCAACAAGAATATACTAGACCTGAGGAGAGAAATGGAAGAAAGAGGCCTAGTGGATATATATAGGACACTCCATCCCCAGAAACCTGGATACACATTCTTCTCCAATGTACATGGGACATTCTCCAGGATAGACTACATGCTGGCACATAAAACATACCTCCATAAGATCAAGAGGATAGAAATTTTGCAGACTACCTTCGCTGACCACAAGGCTCTGAAATTATTTGTGAACTCCAAAGGGACTCAGAAGAAACACTTTAACACCTGAAAGTTAAACAGCCTGCTCAATAACCAGTGGGTCCGAGATGAAATCAAGGAGGAAATCAAAAGGTTCCTGAAAACAAATGACAATAAAGACACAAACTATCAGAACTTATGGGACACAGCAAAAGCAGTACTGAGAGGAAAATTTATAGCTTTGCAAGCACACATCAGGAAGGAAGAAGGAGCTTACCTGAGTAGCTTAATGATACAGCTAATAGAACTAGAAAATGCTCAACAAAAGGACCCAAGAGTAGGAAGACAGAAGGAAATAACAAAGCTGAGAGCAGAAATCAACGAAGTGGAAACTCAAAAAACAATCCGAAAGATCAACAAAAGCAGAAGTTGGTTCTTTGAAAAAATAAACAAGATTGATAGACCACTGGCAAACCTAACAAAGAAAGAGGAGAGAGAAACTTGATAACTCGTATCAGGAATGAAAAAGGAGAGATCACTACTGATATGACAGAGATTCAAAGGGTAATCAGAAACTACTTTGAAAAACTCTACGCCACTAAAAATGAGAACCTGGAATATTCTTTTAAACTTTTAAGATTTATATAATGCTATACTTTCAATTTTCAGGGGTTAATTGACAAGCACTGTTTGAAATAAATATTATAATGTAATGTTTACATTTCATCATTAACATTTTAAGCTTGAGAAACATTAATCAAGTAGTGATATAATTATTGAGTTTTGAAGAGATCATCTAATCTCTGAAAAATGAGTTGAATCCAAATATATCATGAAATGTATTTTTATGTGTTTGTAAAATCATCTCAAATACCTTCTGACAAATAACTCTAGTGTTAGTACAACTATTCAAAAGATGCTGATATATAAACTTTTTTGGGGGGCACACCCATGATGGTTGGGGATTACTTCTGGCTATGCTCTTAGAAATCACTCCAGGTTTGGGGGCCATATGGTTCACCAAGGTCAAACCAAGGTCCATCCTGGATCAACCACCTGAAAGGCAATGGCCCTATCACTGTCTTATCTATCTTTCCCCTATATATCATCTTTTGAATTTTTAAATATTTGGTATATGGTACTGCCTAGTACTGACACTGTATATATAAATTATATTTTAGTGAAAATACTTAGAAATTGAAAACACTATACATTATTTATTTTAAAATATATTGAAAACTTCTAATAAAAGTTAGCAAATCAATTGACCTGAACTAAGCATTATCTTTTTATAAGATTACCTGACTCTATTATATATCATATATCTGAATTAGAAGTAATGTCCATTTTCTTATGATAAATATATGCATTCAGTTTTATTAATTAAAACTATATTGAATTCATTCCTGATCAATTTTATACATTTAAATTGTAGAACTTTTAAAATGGGCTATTATGTAAATGCCTTAAAATTTCACCCTTACAGATATTTTATAAGAGCTTCTAATATTCAAAAAAGAGATTACTCTTGAGATTTATACTTGAGTGAAAATTTGCTTTTAAATCTGAGAACTAGAAATATAGCAGTATGTCAAAATAATTGGATTTCAAGAAAAATCATTTCTCTAATTGTCTTAGCTTGCTTGCTTAATATTCAAGATAGAGCTTGATTATTTCTATTTTAAGATAATCTTTAAATATATATCTTGCCTTATGTTGAAAATTTTCTATTTCTCTTAGGCTCAAAATTCATGCTCACAGTTTTTGGGGCAATTACTAATTATATTTTACAATGGCCTTGAACTTTTCCAACAAAATCATCCAGATATGTAAAATTAGATATTTTTAATAGCACAATTGTATAGCTGCACACCAGGTTCAGATTTTCAGAGTGCAATAATATGAAAACATTATTACAGATATTACTTAGATATGATTATATATTCAGGGCAATGCCGTTAGAAACATTACTGTCATTATCAACTTTACCAACTACTAACAGCTTTTGTTTCAAATAATCATTGGTGGTTAAAAAGTAATTTTATAATTCTGTGGTTAATCATGTAGTCACTATTAAATTTTCATTGCTTTATATGTATACTAGTTTCATTATGAACTAGATATAAAATGTATAATTTTAATCAATTTCAAATGTGCTTATTATATATTAAGATAATTAAGGAAAATTGATATAAACCAGAGATATAGTTCAATTATGTTAGTCTAGCATGTGAGGTCTTGATTTTGATTCCAATATTCCATGTTTACTTACTTTTGACAATTGTTGTTGGTAGTCTTGGTGGCCCTAAAGATTAGTGGCCTAAGCTGAAACAATCTGTTTTGGGTTAAACATTGTAGGGTTTGGGGCCAGAGTGGTGGTGCAGGGTGTAAGGCACGGGCTACCCTAGGACTAACCGCAGTTTGATCCCCAGGCGTCCCAAGCCGTGAGTGATTTCTGAGCTCATAGCCAGGAGTAACCCCTGAGCATCATCGAGTGTGGTCCAAAAACAAACAAACAAATAAACAAACAAAAACAAAAGCATTCTAGGATTTGACTCCTAAAAAAATGTATTATTAGAAGGTGGAGCAATAGCACAGCAGATAGTGTGTTTGCTTGCAGGCAATCCATCTTAGTCCATTTCCCAGCATTTCATATGATCTCCCAAGCCTGCCAAGAGTGATTACTGAGCACAAAATCAGAAGTAATCCATGAGTTGCTCGATGTGACCCGAAACCGCCCCCCCCAAAAAAAACCCAGCATTATTAATAACAAGCATTATATGAATTTTTATTTTTAGCTTAATAAAAGCTAAAGTATATAAATTAAATATTATACATTTATAGGAATCACACAGAGGTATTGTCCTAGTTTTTGAATCATGAAAATGTAATTTTATTCCATTACTCTTTCCTGTTTTTTTATTGTATAAATAGGTCTTTGCTTAGTTTCATTCACCATGCCATGTAAAGAAAATTCTATCAGAACTAAAATTGATCTTTAATTTTTTTTTTTTTTTTGGTGTTTGGGCCACACCCTGCGGTGCTCAGGGGTTACTCCTGGCTGTCTGCTCAGAAATAGCTCCTGGCAGGCACGGGGGACCATATGGGACACCGGGATTCGAACCAACCACCTTTGGTCCTGGATCGGCTGCTTGCAAGGCAAACACCGCTGTGCTATCTCTCCGGGCCCGATCTTTAATTTTTTAATAATATATTTATTTAAGAACCATTACAAACATAGTTGTAGTTGTATTTCAGTTATAAAAAAGGAAGAAACCCTTTCACCAGTGCAACACCAATGCCTCTCATCCTGTTCCTCTCCCACCCCTTGCCTATATTGGAGATAGACATTCTATCTATACTACTGGTGTCATGATAGTTTTCAGTGTACCGTATTTTACGGCGTATAAGACAACTTTTGAAACAAAAAAAGTCAACCGAAAATCGGGGGTTGTCTTATACGCTGAGTATATCCCAAAAAAATGTTTCAATATGCCACTAAACGAAAATTGTCTGACTATTGCCACAAAAGGAATTTTCCATCTCGATCCTGTACCAATCACTGCAAGGCTGCTCGGGCCGCCTCTCTAACTCAGCCAATCCAAGCAGGCTTTTTATGCTTGCAAATTAGACAATGTTCTGCACCAATCATTGCAAGGCTGCTCGGGCCGCCTCTCTAACTCAGCCAATCCAAGCAGGCTTTTTATGCATGCAAATTAGACAATCTGGACCCGAATCTACACTGTAAAACGCCTGCTCAGATTGGCCAGAGTCAGAGAGAAGGTCTATTACAGTATAACCTTTGAACCTTTGCTTGTTGTGATTGGCTCACTGTGGTACATACAGTTGCAGCACTGCAACGTTTTTTCTGATACAGTGAATATAGGCCTAAACCTATGTTTTAAATGCAAAATTAGGGGGTCGTCTTATACGCCCAGTCTTCTTATATGCTGGCAAATATGGTAGTTATTTCTCTAACTCAACTTTCTACTCTTTGTGGTAAGCTTTTATCATGAGCTGGTCCTTCCAGCAAACGTTTCTTTTGTCTCTGGGTATTATTACAAAACTGTATTTTATTTTTCTAAAAGTCTATAGATGAGTGAAAATATTCTGTATCTCTATCTCTCCCTCTGACTTATTTCACTCATCTATAGACAGACTATAACAGTTTGCATGTCCAACCATGCATAGGAAAATTTCATGACTTAATCTCTCCTTACGGCTGCCTAGTAAGTATTTCATTGTGTAAATGTTCTTTAGACACTCATCTGTTGTTGGACATCTGGGTTGTTTATGGATTTGTCTATTGTAAATAGTGCTGCAATAAATATAGGTGTGTAGAAGGCATTTTTGTATTCAGTTTTTGTGTTCCTAAGGTATATTCCTAGGAGTGGTATACCTGGATCACAAGGAGAGATTTTTAAATTGTATAGGGGTCATACAAGATTAAGCAGTCAACAAGGCCATACTCTACCATCTAATAATACTTGAGAAACCTGCAGTTCTGGGAATGAACTAAATTCAGTCCTCACATATCTAAATGATGCACTCTATCATTAGATCCATATCCTATTATCCTAATATGGATTATTTGTTTTTTTGTTTGTTTGGGGGGCATACCCGGTGACACTCTGGTGACACTCCTGGCTATGTACTCAGAAATCGCTCCTGGCTTAGGGGACCATTTGGAATGCCGGGATTGAACCCAGGTTGTCCTGAGTCAGCAGCGTGCAAGGCAAACTCAGTACAAATACACAATCGCTCCGGACCCCCTACTATGGATTTAATGTTTATCTTTACATATAACAAGGTTTTGTTAGCTAACAGTTTAATTTGAGTTAACATTAAAATGAACCAGGTTAAAGATAGATTTAGTAAATAGAGATGGGACTAATTTATCAATGTAAATAAATAATTGAGCCAAATTTGATTGATAACAGATCAGAGCTAAATAAATAAACAGGTTTGGAGATCACTAACAAGGTTGGAGTATAGGAAATATGGTGTTTGCTTTGCACATGGTCAAATCTAATTTAGTCCCCAGCACCAGTATAGTGATCCCTGAGCACAGAACCAAGAGTAAACCTAGATACCCACTTAATGCAACTAAAATGAAATAAAGGTAGTTTTAAATAAAAATTTACAGGCATGTTTGACAAACTACCTCAAAATAAAACATACATACATTATGTTTAATTTTTAAATAAATGTTTTGAACACAATATTTTGAAATAATTAAAATACCTTCCAGACTTTTATGTATGGCTCTGAAGTTTTCCTCGAATGGACTGCCAGGGATACTCATAAAAATGATTAGTAACTTTTCTGTGTGTATACAATGTGAAAGAAACTTGAAGATTCTTCTGATATTTCCCTGATAGGTTTTGTCCTGAGTTTTCATCTTAATTGTTGTATTCTCTTCATTCTTTTCTGCTTATTTGTATGCTTTAATTGTGGTGTAGCCTCAAATAAAATCATATTTTCTAATTGTGTGCAACTTGTTACAGTCACAAAGTTAAACCAACCCTCATATATATGGCAGTTAGCTAACATTCAGAATCTTAATAAATCTTGTAAATACATAAGCTTTACATATACTAATACATATGTATTTTAGTCTTCTGGATCTCTTAAATTTTAGTTTTTTAACATAAGTGTCCATTTATTATCACTTTACAATAGACTGTATTACAGAAGTATATTTGAAAATGCTCAATGACTATGAGCATTTATTCATACTGCTCTTGACATGAATAAATCATGAAAATGTTTTTATTAACATAAAGCTTAAATTAGCTACTTTGAAAATTTTATAAAGATTTTTAATAAATGCTATCTTTTAAAATCATTAATATATTAAATACTGCATTTTAAAATTATTTTTGGACTTGTATTTTATAATCTTTAATCTATGAAAAAAGCATCTTATGTTTTTTCCTCAAAACTTTGTATATTTTTAGGGGCCGGGCGGTGGCGCTCGAGGTAAGGTGCCTGCCTTACCTGCGCTAGCCTAGGAGACGGACCGCGGTTCGATCCCCCGGCGCCCCATATGGTCCCCCAAGCCAGGAGCGACTTCTGAGCGCATAGCCAGGAGTAACCCCTGAGCGTCACCGGGTGTGGCCCAAAAACCAAAAAAAAAAAAAAAAAAAAAAAAAAAAAACTTTGTATATTTTTAATGTTAGAATTATTAATATTTATAAGATAAAGATTCTTGATCATGAATGCTCTTGTAGATGATTTTGATTTTGGTTTTCTCAATATGACATTCAGATAATTTATAAAAAACAATATTTTAAATTTTAAATTTATGGCAATGTAAATTAATTGAATCATCCCAAAACAGATATATCATATGCAGTCAAAACTAATACCTAATATTATTATACTAAATTTATATATTTTATATTGTATAATCATATACAATCATTTTTATAACTATAAAATAAAATCCAAGACAGGAATGCTTTTTTTTTTTGACAGGAATGCTTAATCATAAATTTTACTAGTTGATACCAGATGTCTTTCCAAAATGTTTGTTACTATTCTTATTTTTAGTATGAGTCTATGAGAATTCTTTTCCCATTTTGTCTACATATTCATTAGCATTAGAACATGCTCTGAAGATGGATGGGCCAATAGATGGTGGATATATAGATAGATATTAGATGATAGGACTAAAATGGAAGCATTTACTGTCTTGTTTTACTGTAAAATTTTTGCCTGGAATTGAGAACAACTTTTATATATACTGTTAATTTATATTTATAGTTACAGAAACTTCATTGAAACAGTTAATGTGGGGCCGGCGAGGTGGCACTACAGGTAAGGTGTCTGCCTTGCAAGCACTAGCCAAGGAAAGGACCAAGGTTCGATCCCCCAGCGTCCCATATGGTCCCCCCAAGCCAGGGGCAATTTCTGAGCGCATAGCCAGGAGTAACCCCTGAGCATCTAACAGGTGTGCCCCCCCCAAAAAAAAAGAAACAGTTAATGTGTTGCTTATAAATGTATGCCTGACATGACCTCCTAAAAAGAGACTTCCGTTTACACTGAGAAGACTTGACAACAACAATGACCTGCTCTACAGGACATGGTTCTCTCTATTGCCCCTTAAGTGTGAGGTGAAACGAGAGGATGCTCTGCACCATCCTGACTGCAATATGGGATATGCAGACTCCAGGATCTTTAATACAGAAGCATGATACCAACAACAGAGACTATGTGAGGAATGGAGGTGTATTGCCACTACAGACGATGACTTGGACTGGACAAACTAGTTTGCCTGGAGCCTAGAGTCGGTCCTGTGCCAGGAAACTTCAGGGGTAGGGTCTCCTTGTATTTAGGCCATAATTTTTCTTTCCATGTCCCTTATATTTTGGTGAGCCTATGCAAACAAATGCAACTCTAACACCGTTTTTTACTACATTCCCTTGACTCCAATCCTTAAGAAAAACAACCCACTAAAACTTTTGAGGTTAACTTAAACTAGTAAGCATGTGCATGGAACTAGATAAATGTACTTTGCCCTCAATGTTTAAGGAGTTACATAAGTCTAATGTCTTTAGATTATGTTGTGTGCTGCTAAGAAATAGTATGCACTACAACTAGGAATTTGAGGGACAAAGTAATTGTATTGTACATGGTTTCAGTTTTGTTTTTCTTAATGTTCTTTGGCTGAAAGTTCAAGGCTGGGATATCATCGATGGGACTACCGAGAATTCTGTTTATGGGTGATGTGCTTCCACTTTAACTTTACCCTGTCCTCTTTCTTTGCATCTTTGTTGTCATAATTAAAAAAAAAAAGAAAAAAGAATATTTGTCAATAAAAAGACTTATCAATTATGAGAGTTGTGCAGTTTTCATGATAATATTGAAAATATTTAATTTTATTTTTACTTATTTGCATGTAATATTTTATAAAAAGTAAAAGTAGTCCCTTTTCTTTTCTTAAAATAGTAACTCATTTGAAATCTTTGTAACTATCAACAGTCCCAATGAACACATAAATCAGTAAATTGTCATATGTTTAGTTTCTTAAAAATAAAGTATTTGCATTAATATGAAAATACATAACATGTGACATGGAGAGTCATAGTGTGATATGCACTTACATATCACAATATTAGCTTAGAAAGTATCAAATTGCTATTTACTTAATAGACTGCTTTATGCAATATTTATATATTGATTATTTCTTTGATTCAAGTTCTTCACTTATTTTCAATAAGATACATTGACAAATCTTTTTAAAAACATATTTCAATATATAATGTTACATTTTTTAAATAAAATTATGTTTTTCAAAATGTAGGTAAATTATTTATTGTAGAAATCCACTATGGAGAAAGAAAAATTGTTTCTAAAATGTTTTCTTAATTTTTTCATGAAATATTACCAAAATAATTTGCTATATGATTAACGTGAGAATTGAGGACTTGTATTCTCTTAAGTGACAGAAAATATAGCTATTCAAAAAAGAAAAATGTACTTATTTCAGAATTTTAAGCTTCAAGTTTGAGAATCATTATGAAAATCTCAAAAATCTTCAGCTAATGTTTTAGATTGCAGATTCAAAGAAGTTAAACTTGAGAACCAACTCCCTGTTCTTGGTTTATTCAGTCAGTGAGTTATGATGAGCTTCCTCATTATAAAATTTTGTATTTGCAATGAATATAATGAATGTGCTTTCATTTGTTTAAATTCTCTGCAATTTTACTGTTAGCTTTCTGTAGATAGAATGTATCAGATAGACTTTTAAATATATATTATTTGATTATAACTAGTTTCACTAGTATTTATGGTAACAATGTTTCTTAGAATAGTTATGTTAAATAGAAACTTAACAAAATTATTTCTTGTAAGTCATTGCTAATGCTGAGTAAATATAAATTTTTTTGTGTGTTGAGGTCATATCTGGCAGTCTACCCATCTTACTTCTGGCTCTGTTCTTAGGTTTAATCTTGGAGATGCTCCAGGGACCTTATGGGATTCTGGGGATCACATCTAGGTCAGCTATTTGTAAGACATGCACTCTGCCCATTAACTATCTCTCCAGGCACAAAATAACATTTAAAAAAATAATAGTTTATCTTTTACAAGAATTTTTGAATACTTGTTACTAAAACAAAAAGAATTTTGAAATATAGATAAAAATGCATCGAAATTTTTTATTTTAAAACACTTTAAATTTTCATTAGTAGTATTACTGATCTTTTAAAATTATAACATTTTTATTTAGTCTTAGATAAGACTTGGAAAAATAACTTATAAAACCCATAGTCATTGTTTTAACATAGATAAAATTGCATTTAATCAATCAATATATTCTGTGTCTAATTACTGTGTCTTTTCTTTTTAAAGACCAAATGTCTTTTTCCAACAATCTTACACACTAGTAAAAGACCGTATGTTACTTGTATATCGTATATAAATACAATATAAATTTATGCATTGAGCCTAATGTTAAAATAATAAAACTAGAACAAATAATTTTAAAAGTAATGTTACAAAGAAGATATTTAAAGTAGAACTAACATTTTTGTATGCTTTGATAGAAATATTAAGTCAGCAAGTAAACTGATGTTGCATAAACATTGTAGAATAACAATGTTGAATAATAATGTTGAATACATTTCTTTAAAGTGTTCTGTGATTAACAAATAACTAAATAAATATTCCACCTATATAGAGTTTTGCTTTTTTTGAGATATGAATGCTAATAAATTTAAAATACTCATTATTTTATCAGTTTTAACAAAGAAATTTACATAATATTTTATTACTATCTTTGTTTCAGTTTTTCACCAAACTATGTTCTAATTTTATTTTTAGATAACTAGACAGATATACAAAAATCCATTTTTTCTTTCATTTTCTAATCAACTGGGTGAAAATTAAAGAACAAATAAACTTAAATATTATTGTATTTGTTATTATTATTTTAGGTATATTATCAGATAATCAGTCTGTGCTGTAGTAGGTGTTGTCCATAACAACAGTGAGAAATCATAGATTTACAAAGCAAGTGTAGTGATTATTTTCATGGTCTTCAATTGAAATACAGATCAATTTTCACATATCGAATCCATGTAACTCTCGGCGTCACCCAAGGGCATCAGCCCTTGAATGGTCTCCAAAATGTCCTCATCTGTCAGCTAGACCTGTCAAAGAAGAACACCACTATATGTTCTACTGAAAGTATAATGTATTCAAAGATGTAAGTGACCAGGATATTGGAACAGAAAGAGTAATGAGGAAAAAATTTATGGTCATCACCTTTTGCTTAGGGAATTGTAAATTTTGTATGCAATGGGGAAAAATTTCATTCTCTATCATCACTAAGGATAAAAGAGAGCAGTAGAATAATTAAATTCTACAAGGTGAAAATAGTTCATGTCAGCAATCCTTCCACTACATTCAACATTAAGCATTAGTCAGGCTTTTATAAAGTATGGTTAGTGGCAGCATATTTGTTCTTACCATCTGAAATTCATTCAGCTTGAAAGCATTGCTTATGCTGGATGACAGGATGACAGGCTTCTTAGATAAGGAGAAAAAAATCCTAACAAATCTGTATTTTACTAAGACCTTTTAACACCATCTTACGTGGTATTCTCATCAACATGCTTGATAAATTGTTGAATGTGTATAGGAGGGTCACACCCAAATAGTGGAAATCAATGACCCTGACAACCTTAAGCAATATATTTTAAAAGTATCAAAAACAGTTGGAATGAGGGATATTATTTATGTAACCTACCATAAATCTGATGGGCAAATACAAAGTGAACCTTCTCATTAAAATTAGCAGATGTTGTCAAGATAAATGAAGCTGCTGTTACTTAAAAAGAAATCAACCCAAGAGTTTGGCTAATGCTGAAAAATAATGTCAGTTTTATTATTACTTAATGGAAATATCTTTTACAAATTCATAAACAGGACAATTGAATTCAATATTATGATAAATTAAATATATCAAACAAAATGCATTGATAGTTTACATGTGTATTTTTTCTTTTTTTTCTTGTTTTGTTTTCAAACATAAAATAGATCTATCTGAAATAGAAATTATTATTATTTATTATTAATAAATTCATGTCCTACTGTAAAATAAATTTAATGAATTATGTGTATTTAACTATTATAAAATGAGAAGACTTTATAATGTCTCAATTTTAGATGAGAATTTCTCAATTGTAAATATATGTTTGAGAACTGACAATATTAGTAACACTTTTACATGGATAATTGGAAATTATATATTATATATATAGAGAGAGGGAGTATAAATGGAAGCATAATCTTCCTCTTTCATAAACTTCCAATATAGAAAATGAGCAACTGAGAATTTAGAAAACCATTTTTGTCTTATGAGTTGATAGCATAATCTCAGTAATTTATATGCATTGGCATTTAAGTTATTAATATCATCTTCCAATTTAGTTTAGACTGGATTTAGTGATAGTGTGTTGTTCATGAGTATGTTATTATTACTGAAGAAAATCCATGCTATTATTAAAGTTATAAAAGACTGCTATTGTTGGCCAGTTTAGCAGATAGAAGAATATCTCCAACACTACATATGATCCCAAAAGTGCAGTCAGGATTGAAATTTAAGTGCAAAGCCAAGAGTTAACCCTAAGCTCTGCCAGTTGTGCCTGCAAAATCAAAACCAAACCAAAAATATTATTCTGATTTGGCTGAACTCACTTTTCTTCTAGGATTACAAACTCCTTCTGTGCAATGGAATTGCACTGAGGAGAAAAACATCTGGCAGACTAAGGTTTGTCAACAACAATATGAATGATGCGTTTTTTTAGACAAATCTTCAAAGAAACCTGCAGCATCATATGACACCATTTCTGTCTCAGAGAGGTCTTCAATCATTGATATCAAAGCAATAAACAAAGAGTGGTGAGTGCAGTTGGAGAAATAATACACTAATATTTATCATGATAATGGTAGTAAGTGAGAGAAATAGAATGCCTGTCTTGATTACAAGCTGTGGGTTGGGGAAGAGGGAGAGGGGGGCATTGGTGGTGGGAATGTTGCACTGGTGATAGGGCATGTTCATTTTTATGACTGAAACCCAATTACAAACATGTTTGCAATCATGGTGCATAAATAAAATATTGTAAAAAAATTAAAAATAGCAAAAAAGTACCATTGATTAAAGAAACTAAATATTTTGCATTTCTCAATTATAGTCATACAAATAAAAACTATGAAAATAATACATACTATTTATTAAATAACAAATATTTTGTTCTGTGCAAATACTTTTACGTAGAATTTCATATTAATATGAAATATGAATACAAATATGAAGTTTTACATATCAGATTTGAGGAATACTACAAACTTGAAATTTGCTATAGATTATATTATGATGTTTTAGGGAAAGAATGATAAAATGCAAGTAGTTTTAAAAGAAAACATTTGATTTCTCTTTTATTCTACTTCTACTTGGTGAATTTGTGGAAGCATCACCCATTGTAGTCATTCTAACACTGAGGCTCACAATATTTTTTTAAACACTTTGGTTAAGAAATTTGTAGACACTAAAATTATTTGCTTAAATGTTAGAGAAGTAGGCAATTATGAAAAATTCAAACTCAGAATTTATCATTAGTAATTTAAAATTTGACCAGGAATTATCACCCACAGTTGATATAAACCAATCACAAGACAATTAGAAAATACATTTTTAAATCTTTGTCAAAGCAATAAACAGACTCTTAACTTCTGAATTACTAATTATATTTTTCAGACCTAAACAAACTCTTCAGTCTCTGTGTGTGTGTGTTTTGGCCACATCCAGTGATATTCAGGGGTTACTCCTGGCTATGAGCTCAGAAATCACTCCTGGCTCGTGGGACCATATGGGACACCAGGGATCTAACCCAGGTCTATCCTGTATCAGCTGCATGCAAGGCAAAAGCCTGACCACTGTGCTATCGCTTGGCCCCAACTCTTCAATCTTACCATTTATCATTTCCAACTCTCAGAGAACTGAGTTTTAGTGAATCAAACTCCTTCACCTTTATAGACTAACGAATTTTTTTAAAGAACACTTCTAAAATATTATGAAAACTTTTTAACATACACTAAAGATTCCATAAAGCCCTCCATTTATGTTTCAAACACCAGTATTCATCAACCTGATCATTGAAATTCCTTAGCAGACAAATTTCTAATACCTAGCCTTCACACATAAGATATGTTTAAAATACTTGAAAATTTATTTGAAAGATTTTGGTAGTGTCAAGAATTATACCCAGAAAATAATATATTCAAAGCAAATACTGTATCCTTAAGCTACATCCCTGAACCCAACATCTATAAATATACTTAACAAAGATATGCCTCATCATTAAAAATTAATAAATGTTTTTCTAGAACTTACAGATAAAATAAATAGTCAAATTGTTGAATTTTCAAGAAATGAATTATGAGGGGGCCAGAGCGATAGAACATCAGGTAGGGTTCTGGCCTTGCTTGTGCTCCACCTAAGTTCTATCAAGAGAGAGAGGAAAAGTGAGAGAAAAAGAGAGGGAAGAGAAATGAATTAGGAACTTTATGAACTTCTTTAACATTTTCTGTTTTCAAAAAAGCTGGGAGATACTTCTCTTAGCTTTACATAAAAAAGAAAAATATTAAAAAATTACAAAATATTGAACCTTTAATTGAATATGTCTGTTGGTGTTTTTTGCTATTTGTTCCATTAAGTCTTGAATGGCTGTGAAATTCTAAAAGTATTCTCATTTCCTCTGGATGATTCAATTTAGTTAAAGTTAGTCCAGACATTCTGGATGGGGAGAGAGGGAGGAAGAAGAAGGAGAAGAGGAGAGGATAGAGTAAGGGAATGGAGGAGAGGAGAGAAAAGAAAAAATGTATGTCCTAGAGACAGGCAGGGGAGAAGGCATAAAGGAGGATGGGAGGGAAATTGGAGACATCAGTGGTGGGAAATGTGCACTGGTAAAGGGTATTGTATATTGTATGACTTTAACTGTGGAAAAAACAACAAATGTATTATGAACAATCTTGTAGCCATGGTGTTTAAGAAAGTGTTTAATACTGTAAAAAACTAATAAAAAATACAAAATATTTATGTTTTTTAAACCCACTAAGAAGAACCTCATAGATTCATCTGTCATCTCATATTTTAGACTGATACATTTAGGCAATAAACAGGTCTGACACTTATTTAATCTCATAAAATATGCAGAAAAAAGCAGTATATATACACGAGAGTGAAAGATCAAAGATCAAAGAGGGAGTGGGATCACAGACCTAATTTTTTTTACTACATTGGCAATAATATTGGAATTATAGCTAACCTTTTATAAGACATATCATAAGCAAGATCACTATAAAATGACACCCAAAAAAGGTTAAAAGTATATATGACTACATGATTATTCTGTTTTCAGTGAAATAACCTTCGAACCAAAGATAAAGAAAACTGTTTAAGAGTAACATAAATTCAGTCTACTAATCTCCATAATATTTGGTTCACAGGTGTTATGATGCTTGTTAGATAAAGTGAGTATTTTTATTTTTTATATATAACTATTTTATTTTATTATTATGGTCACAAAATTGTTCATGGCTGAGTTTCAGTCATAGAACGTATGCTACCCTTCAGCAGTGCACATTTCCAGCCACCAATATCCCCATTGAAAATTATAAGTGAATGCTAATGAAAGAAATTTTAAAATAGAAATCATTATATTAAGGATATATATGCATTTTCTTATTCTAACATATAGCAATGTAATAGGAGACATGTATTGAGTGTTTATAATAATGCTATTGAAAAAATGACCTGAGATTGGAAGAGTAGATAAGGTACTGTTTTAAGTACTAGTTATGTAAAGTCACAAACTTGAAGTTTCCTGTTTATTTTATATTAAATATTTGATATGGTTTTTAAGGTTTTGAAAAGTTATGATTATTAAATATACAAGATGAGCTCACAATTTAAGAACAAAGGTGAAAAGAAAATTTTAGTAAAGACAAGTAACAGAATAGAAATCAGTACAATAGTTGATAATCTGAATATATCTATTACAATTTATAATATTAGCATCTAAATCTATCATTTAAGAGACAATAGCTGTCCCATGAGATACTAATATAGATATGTTTAGAAAAGCAAGTTAAAGAGTACAATTTAAAGATTAGTTCCTGATAAATTGATAAAAACTGATGTCATAAAAAGTAATCAAAAGAAAGCTCGGATGACTTTTTTTTAATGTGAGAAAGTGGACTACAGACAAAGGAAGATTACAAGGAAAAAGTGGCCAATTATTCTCAAGGATATAGCAATCTGAAAGTAGAATTAGTTTAGCAAGAGGGATTCAATGTATGAGTATAAAACTTTTAAAAGCAAAATTCAGTAACTATATAAAGATAATATATAAAATTTAAGAAAACTAATGCTTAGAAATACCATCAGCCAATTTAGCTTAATAAATATGAATGGTGCATTTTATCTAACAGAAGGGAAAATAGTTTTGCCTAGTATGCATGATGTGTACATTCTTCAAGATAAACTATGTATAAAGCCCAAAAGTAGAACAACTCAGAAAATTAAAAATATGTAAGTCTTAAAAAATATTCCTTCAGATCACAAATACATAATCACAAAAACATTACTGACAAATAACCAAATATTTAAGATCGAACAACATACTACTAAATAACTAGTATGTTGAATTGCAACAAAAAATGTTGTACAAAAAATATAATGAAAACAAAACAAGGTTTTGCAATAGTAATAGAGCTTTTCTTTGAGTAAAATTAAGAATGTCAAAGATTGGAGGTCGGAGAGATAGCATGTAAGTAGGGCATTTGCCTTGCATGCAGAAGGATGGTGGTTTGAATCCTGGCATCCCATATGGTTCCCCAAACATGCCAGGAGCGATTTATGAGCAGAGAGCCAGGAGTGGCCCCGGAGCACTGCTTGGTGTGACCCCAAAACTAAACAAACAAACAGTTGAAAGGTTAAAATAAGAAAATAATTTATGTGTGTATCTTATCAATGAAAGCAAAAGCTATTTATTTTAAAAGTCTGGTTAAAATTAATTCAAACTCTAGTCAGCCTAAGCAAGTTATAAATGAATATAAAATGCTAGCAATATAAAGGATGATAAAATTTATATCACTGTTGATCTTATAAATCTAAATTATAACTAATGGATATTGAAAAAGTCAGTGCCCATATTTTGGTAACTTAGAAGAAATGAACTCTTTGTATGTCACAAACTAGCAAAACTTACTTAAGGAGAAGCAAATTGCCTGAACTAGTTCAATATCTATTAAATGAATTTAATATGCAGTTTGATACATTTGTATAAAGTAACTCCCATGCTAATTTTACTGATGAATGCAACTTAATAGTTATGGAACAAATAATAACAATTAATGCAATCTGTTCTAAAAATAAAGGAAGTGGCACTTCCTAAGAGTTTTTTTGAGGACACCATTACGTAATACACAAACCAGATAAAGAAATGATAGGTCAAACAGACCAAAACTAAACAACAGAAAAAATGTTCTTATTACTCACTACCAAGGCCATTGACCTCATTTTTTTAATTTTTCCTTATTTTTTCAATTTATTTTTGGACACATACAATGGTGCTCAGAGTTGATGCCTGTCTCTTTGTTCCAGAGTAATGCCTGCTAGAAAACTATGGGTAGCAGGGATTGATCCCAAGTTGAAGTGTCTAAGGCAAACACCCAACTTTTTTGTACTTGGCCCTGCACTCATTATTTTTAGATAAAAAATGACATATGTAAAATTAAATCATTGAGTCATGATTTATGTATTATTTTCCTTTTCCTAAGGGACATCATTTAGATTAAAACAGAATTTCTATTTGACTGATTTATGGTATACTTAATTAAATGATACATAAAATCAATATTTTAATCTATAGACATTTTGGTCAGGTGAATTCCATTGGTGAGTGAATTATATGGATACATATGATGCTAATACTAGATAGTATGATAGTACAGTATGGTTGATTATGATTTTTAAGAGACAGTTCTTTTTGAACATGTCCATTTCTTCCCACCTTTTAGGCAAAACTAAATAACCACAAATGGAGCTACAATTTCATAAAGAATTTATCTTGTCTATTCATCTGTTTGTTACACAAATATCTGTTCTATTCTATCTTTCTAAATTATTTGTGTAACAAATCAAAATACACAGATATCTCTATTCAGATAAATGTAAAAATGTTTGATTTATTATATAAACAGTAATTCCACCTGCGGTTATTTGTGAAAAATTTGACAAGCAGGAGCAGAGTGAGGAGAGAGTTTGCCTCCTTGCTGCTAACCCCAGGTTCCATATATATGATATTAAGAGCCAACCAGGAGTAATCCTTAAGAAGAGAGCCAGTGGTAAGCCCTGAACATTACTTAATGAGGCCCCAAAACAAACATACAAACAAAATTAAAAGTCTGAAATGCCATGGATCAAGTTTTCTTTCCTGCACTGCTATTTACTGTGTCCTGCAGCCTTCAATTTGTAAAGTTGGGTTCAGGGAAATAGCACAAAAAGTGTTACTCTGGTGATTGTGATAGAAAATAAACATTCTGATTCACCCTCTGAGGGCTTGCCTCAGCTGAGTTGAGTCTTTACAGGCCGGAGTTGTGAATAAAGCTGACTGCTGGGCCCCTTAGGCTCAGCAGACATTTTGGGGCTTCCTCCAGCTTGCTTCAACATGGGAACTTTGATCTTCTCCAGCATTAATCCCCTGAGGGTGTGCCTCGGCTGAGGTGTGTCTTTCTGGGCCGGAGTTGTGGATAATACAGACTCTGCTGGGTCCCTTAAGCTGGGCAGACATTTTGGGGCTTCCCTAGCTTGCTTCAACCTGGGAACTTTGATCTTCTCTGGCATTCATCCCCTGATGGCTTGCGTTGGCTGAGGTGAGTCTTTCCGGGCGGAGTTGCAGATAAAGCTGACTCTGCTGGCCCGCTTAAGCCTACCTATAAGGGGATGAAGCAGAAGAGTGCTGCTGCTCACTCCACCTAGCCAATGAATACCAACACAACCCATAGAAAAACACACAGCATAAGCGTGACAATGGGAAAACTATGCAGACCAACATCAGCCATAGAGAATGAAGATAGAAAATTTGATGACCCAACAATGGCCACCAACCTAATCAGTCTTTCAGAAATGGAGTTTAAAGAAGAAATATGGAGGATGCTCACAGAACTCAAAGAAAGTATAGGTCAGAACACTAATAAAAATCAAGAAAATATAAAGATAGAAATCAGAAAACTTCAAGCTAAATTATCAGGTCAAATAACAGGTCTAAAAAACTCAGTAGACGAATTGAAGAACATAATGGATGAGCTTTCCAACAGGTTAAAAGCAGCTGAGGATAGAATTAGTGTGCTGGAAGATGCGATGCATAACAACTTTACATAGCAGAAGAGATTGGTAAAATGCCTCAAATCAAATGATCAGACAATGGAAAAATTACTCAAAGAATATGAGCAGATGAAAATAGAAGTCTTTGATAAGCTCAACAGAAACAACTTTAGAATCATTGGAGTCCCAGAGACCCAAGAAGAAAATCTCTAGAAAGAATCAACAGTCAAAACATCATCACAGAGAAACTACCAGAGCTAAAGAAAACAAGTGACCAAATCCTGCATGCCCGAAGAGTACCAGCTAAAAAAATACCCCAGGAAAAACACCCCAAGACACATCCTAATCACAATGATGAATCCCACAGATAGAGATAAAATACTGTAAGCAGCAAGATCAAAAAGGAAAATTACATTCCAGAGAGCATCCTGAAATTTACAGCAGACCTGTCACCTGTCACCGGAAACACTCAAGGCCAGAAGGCAGTGGTGAGATATAATGACAAAACTCAATGAAATAAATGCTTCGCCAAGAATACTGCACCCAGCAAAACTGACTTTCAGGTTTGAAGGAAGTATACACAGCTTCAAAAATAAACAACAGCTCAAAAACTTTACAGACTCAAAAACAGCCTTAAAAGAAAAACTGAAAGATCTATTCTAAAGACAAGACAAAATAAAAAACACACCAAACTTCTATACAAAGATGGCAATAAATCCCATGACAATTATTTCTCTCAATGTCAATGGACTAAATGCACCCATTAAGAGGCACAGAGTGGCAAAATGGATAAAAAAAAAAAAAAAACTGAAGCCAACATTCTGATGCCTACAAGAAACACACCTGAATAGTCAGAATAAACATAGACTCAAAACCAAAGGCTGGAGAAAAATCATTCAAGCAAACAACACCCTTAAATAAAACACCTTAAAAAAGTGGGGTGGCCATACTAATATCAGATGGCACAAACCTTATACTCAGAAAAGTTGTAAGGGACAAAGATGGATAATATGTACTAATCAAGGGATATGTACAGCAGGAAGAAATCACTCTCCTAAACATATACACACCCAATGAGGGACTAGCAAATTATTTAATGCAATTGTTGATGAGTCTGAAAAAGGATATCAATAATAACACAATAATTGTGGGAGACCTCAACACAGCCTTGTCAACACTTAATAGGTCAACAAAATTGAAACCCAACAAAAATATATTAGACCTAAAAAGAGAAATGGAAGAAAGAGGTCTAGTAAATATATATAGGACACTCCATCCTCAGAAATCTAGATACACATTATTTTCCAACGTACACGGGTCATTCTCCAGTATAGACCAATGCTGGTAAACAAAATATACCTATATAAAATTAAGAAGATAGAAATTTTGCAGGCTACCTTTGCTGACCACAAGGCTCTGAAGTTAGATGTGAACTACAAAGGGACACAGAAAAAAAAAATTAACACCTGGAAATTGAACAGTCTACTACTGAACAATCAGTGGATCCAAGATGAAATCAAAGAAGAAATCAAAAATTTCCTAGAAACAAACGACAATGAAAACACAAATTATCGGAACCTATGGGATACAGTAAAAGCGGTACCGAGAGGAAAATTTATAGCTTTGCAAGCACACATCAGGAAGGAAGAAGGAGCATACATGAATAGCTTAATGACGCAGCTTATAGAATTAGAAAAAGATCAAAAAAAGAAACTAAAAATAGGTAGACAGAAGAAAATAACAAAGCTGAGAGCAGAAATCAATGAAATGGAAACCCAAGAAACTATCCGAATGATCAATGAGAGCAGAAGTTGGTTACTTAAAAAAATAAACAAGATTGATAGACCATTGGCAAAACTCACAAAGCAAAAGAGAGAAACTTGATAATGCATATTAGAAATGAAAAGGGGGAGATTACTACAGATACTGCAGAGATTCAAAGGTTATTCAGAAAATACTTTTGAAAACTCTATGCCACTAAATATGAGAACCTGGATGAAATCGATAAATTTCTGAACTCATATAACCTTCCACAGTTAAATAAAGAAGATGTTGCATATCTAAACACCCCCATCACTATTGAGAAAATTAAAACCGTAATCAAAAATTGCCCAAAAACAAAAGCCCAGGCCCAAATGGATTCACGACTGAATTCTTTCAAACTTTTCAATCCTGGCCAGGCTCTTTTATGAAATCGAAAAAAAAAAAAAAGAACTCATCCAAATAGCTTTTATGAAGCCAACATCACCTTAAAACCAAAACCAGATAGAGATGCTGCCAAAAAGAAAATTACAAACCAATATCCCTGATGAACACAGATACAAAGATCCTCAACTAAATCCTGGCAAACAGGATCCAGTGCCTCATCAAGAAGATCATTCACTTTGATCAAGTAGATTTCATCCCAGAAATGCAATGATGGTTTAATATTTATAAATCAATCAGCACCATACACAACATAAACAACAAGAAAAATAAAAATCACATGGTCATATCAATAGATGAAGAAAAAGTATTTGATAAGGTTCAACACCCATTCTTAATGAAAACTCTCAGCAAGATAGGAATAAAAGGAACCATTCTCAATATAGTTAAGGCCATCTACCACAAGCCAGTGGCAAATATCCTCAATGGAGAAAAATTAAAAGCCTTCCCTCTAAATTCTGGTACAAGACAAGGCTGTCCTCTCTCACCATTCCTATTCAACATAGTACTGGAAGTACTTGCTATAGCAATTAGGCAAGAAAAAGATATTAAGAGAATCCAGATAAAAAAGGAAGAAGTCAAGCTCTCATTGTTTGCAGGTGATATGATACTCTACTTAGAAAACCCTAAAGACTCTACCAAAAAGCTTCTAGAAACAATAGATTCAGATAGGAAAGAGGCAGGCTACAAAAGTAACACACAAATATCAATGGCCTTTTTATACACTAATAATGATAGGGAAGAAATGGACATTAGGAGAACAATCCCATTCACATTAGTGCCACACAAACTCAAATATCTTGGAGACAACCTGAATAAAGATGTGAAGGATCTATACAAAGAAAACTATAAAACACTGCTCCAAGAAATAAGAGAGGACATGCTGAAATGGAAACACATACCCTGCTCATGGATTGACAGGAACAACATCATTAAAATGGCAATACTTCCAAAAGCATTGTACAGATTTAACGTGATTCCTCTAAAGATACCCATGACATTCTTCAAAGAAGTGGATCAAACACTTCTGAAATTCATTTGGAATAATAAACAACCTCGAATAGCTAAGCACTCCTTGGGAAAAGGAATATGGGAGGCATTACTTTCCCCAATTTTAAGCTGTATTACAAAGCAATAGTTATAAAAACAGCATGGTATTGGAATAAATACAAACCCTCAGATTAGTGGAATAGGTTTGAGTACTCAGAGAAGGTTCCTCAGACATAAAACCACATCGTTTTTGATAAACAAGCAAGAAATCCTAAATAGAGCAAGGAAAGCCTATTCAACACGTGGTATTGGCACAACTGGTTAGCCACTTGCAAAAAAGCCAACTCAGACCCCCAGCTAACACCATGTACAAAGGTAAAATCCTAATGGATTAAAGACCTTGATATCAGATCTGAAACTATAAGGTATATAGAACAACATGTAGGCGAAACACTCCAGAACATTGAGACTAAAAGCATCTTTAAAGAGGAGGCAGCACTCTCCAAACAAGTGGAAGCAGAGATAAACAGATGGAACTATATTAAGCTGTGAAGCTTTTGCATCTCAAAGGAGATAGTGCCCAGAATACAAAGGCCACCCACTGAGTGGGAGAAATTATTCACCCAATAATCATCAGATAAAGGATTAATCTCCAAAATTTACAAGGTACTGACAGAACTATACAAGAAAAAAAATCTAACCCCATCAAAAATGGGGAGAAGAAATGAGCAGACACTTTGAAAAAGAAGAAAGGCAAATGGTCAAAAGGCACATGAAAAGATGCTCAACATGACTAATCATCAGGGAGATGCAAATCAAAACTACTATGAGGTACCACCTCACGCCACTGAGATTGGCACACATCACAAAAAAAGAAAACAAGCAGGGCTGGCGGAGATGTGGAGAGAAAGGAACTCTTTTTCACTGCTGGTGGGTATGTCATCTAGTACAACCTTTATAGAAAGCGATATGGAGATTCCTTCACAAACTGGAAATTGAGCTTCATATGATCCAGCTATACCACTCCTAGGAATATACCCGAGGAACACAAAAATACAATATAAAAATCCCTTTCTTACACCTATATTCACTGCAGTGCTATTTACAATAGCCAGACTCTGGAAACAACCAAGATGCCCTTCAACAGATGAGTGGCAAAAGAAACTGTGGTACATATACACAATGGAATACTATGCAGCCGTCAGGAGAGATGAAGTCATGAAATTTTCCTATACATGGATGTACATGGAATCTATTATGCTCAGTGAAGTAAGTCAGAGGGAGAGAGAAAGATGCAGAATGGTTTCACTCATCTATGGGCTTTAATAAAATGAAAGACATTTTTAACAGTATGTCAGAGACAAGAGAGATGAGGGCTGGTAAGTGCCGCTCATGACATGAAGCTCATCACATAGAGTGGTGAGTGCAGTTGGAGAGATGACTACACTGAAAACTATCATAACAATGTGAATGAATGAGGAAATAGAAAGCTTGTCTCTAGTATAGGTGTGGGGGTGGGGAGGAGGAAGATCTGGGAAATCTGTGGTGGAAATTTTGCACTGGTGAAGGGATTGTTCTGAACTATAATCATATTTGTAATCACGATGTTTAAATAAAGATAATTTAAAAAAGAAAATAAACATTTCTTGCAGCTGAATAATGAGCTTCATATTTTTGTCATCATTCATTAATTTCCTTTGAATTTGCGATCACAATTGAATCTTGACAACTGTGGACTTACATGTGTATGCAATAGCAAAAACACAGTACTTTCAATTCAATGAAATGCACACAAAAATTTGAGCGTTTTGTCTTTAGAATTCAGATCTGTTTTTTATAACTTATTAGAAAGTTTGAATATTTTATAAATTAAAAATTACCTATATAAAATGTGAAACTATTTATTCATTTATTTATTTGAATTTTGAGCCACACCTGTTGACACTGAGGGGTCACTCCCAGGTATGAGCTCAGAAATTGTTTTTGGCTTGGGGGACCATATGGGACACTGGGAACTTAACCTCAGTCAGTCTTGGGTCAGCCACATGAAAGGCAAATGACTCTGGACCCAATATGAGATTTTACATAAACAATATTTTATTAAAATTTTACTTCTACAAAGTGTTACAATACTTTTAACAGGTGAAAAATCATTAGTATAAACTGGCTAAATATGTTTAAGAGCATAAAAGATTAGATGCAATTATGAGATTTTGAAGAATAAAAGAACATGTTTATTCAAAATGTTTTAATTTTATTTTACTAAAACCATTGTGATTTACAATGTTTTTATAGTTGTATTTCAGAAGTACAATGAATCAGGCCAATCCTACCGCCAGTGTTGCCCTCCCTCCACCGTTTTCTCAGAGTATATCCCCTACCACCACCCTTTGCCCAAATCTGCCAGTATTACCCATTTTATGTTTAGATTGATAGTGTTTGGGTCTCTTGATTCCATTGTGTTAATTTTGGCTTAGTTATTTAGTTCTGTCCTTTTTTATATCCACCAATGCACATAAGACCAGTTGACACTCTTACCCTCATCCTTCCATGTTTGTGTTTCTTCTTTACTCAATTTCTTTTCTCCTAGCTTTCTTCTGGGGCCACGAGTTTTTGATTCATCTCCCATTTAAATAATTGCACTTATTTGTGCAGTTATTCTAAATAACACATATAAGTGATATTATTCTTTTATTTATACTTCTCCTCGCTTACTTCATTTAACATTATTTTGCAGTTCCTTCCATGTTGCAGCAAATTCAATGACTGCATCATTCCTTACAGCTATGTAGTATTCCATTGTTTATATGTACCATCTTTATCATCCAATCATCTATCTATTCATGGACATATAGGATAATTCCAAATCTTAGCTATTTTCCTGATTGCTGCAATGAATAGCAGTTTGATTGTAACCTCTTGGATGAATTTTTTTCTGTCCTAATGATAAATACTCAAAAGTAGAATAGCTTGGTCATAGGACAGCTCGATTTTGAGTTTATTGAAAACCTTTCAGACTGTTTTCCATAGGGGTTAGAAAAAGCAAATTTTCACCAGAATTGGATAAGTGTTCCTTTCTCACCATAGTCCCACCAACACATTGTTTTCAGTATTTTTGATATGTGCCATCATCATTGGTGTAAGATGATACCTCAGTATGTCTTGATTTGTATTCCTCTTAATGAGAAGTGATGATGAGCATATTTCCATGTGCCTGTTGGACATTTGTTATCACAGAAGTGTCTGTTCATGTATTCTCCCTACTTTTTTAAAAATAATCTTTAGGTGGTGTGGAGCTAACCTTTGTGAATACCTTGTATATCCGATATATCAAACTTTTATCCTTTGTGTTAAGTGTAAAAATTTTTCTCATTCAGTTAGCTGTCGTCAAGTTTTAGCCCATGTTCATTTTACCATACAGAAACTTTTTTTTTATTTGCAATTTCTGAGCGCATAGCCAGGAGTAACCCCTGAGTGTCACAGGGTGTGGTCCCCAAAACAAAATAAATAAATAAATAAACAAATAAAAATAAGTTTGAAAACAACCAATGTTTTATTTATCAGGCCCTGGGCCAGAGTGATAATACAAATGGTAGAGAGTGTCACAGGTTTGAACTCCAGCACTTTACAGGCTTCCCTGGGCCTTCCAGGATTGATTCCTAAGGACTTCTAAGCAGTACTGGGCATGTCCCCCAGAAACAAACATAATAAATATATAGTCAATTTTATTATTCACATACTTTTATTAATTATGATTATTTCATTGCTTATATCTGAATCCCAATATTTGCTGTTGTATTTTGTTAAGAAAATAATTCATATGCATAATTCATCTTTATATTTATGAACTAGTGTGGTTAAAATTATCTACTTTATCAGAAGTGATGAGCTATGCCAGCTCTCTTCATTGGCATAAAGAAAACCTTACATTCTTACTAAAATATTTCTGTTTGAACTAGTTTAGAATGCATAGAGGCACTGAATATCAGCAAACATACTTGCTTTTAAATTGATATCTCTCTGATGCTATTTTTTCATTGTTAATAGGATAGATCTTCTTATCTCCAGACTTATTCATCCTATATGAACAGGGCTTTCAAGGTGAATTGATTTCAGTCTGTGAAAACAAATACATTGCTTCAGGACATGCTTTATTAAGACTGCCTAGTATGCTGCCATGGACTTAAGAGCCTGGTGATAAATAAAATGACACATGATGAATGAAAACACTTTATAGAATTAAATTGGCCCAATCATTCCTAAAATTCTAGGGCCTTCAATATTCTAATTTTATAATTTTTATAATATAAATATACATAGTTGACATTTAATTGTATAAACCTAATTAGTTATAAGCTAAATAAAACTCATAACAAAAATGCTTCTCAAATAAAAGTATGCTTATATTAAGAAAAGTAGTCTATTATTTATAAAAGAAGCAAAATATAAAATCAGTGTAATCCAGTTCTTTTCTAATAGTACATGTGGTGTGTGCATTAATATACTTAGAACATTGAGTTGGTAATCATTAAAGTGAAATAAATCATTTTTGAAATATGTATAAGTATTTATATGTTCAGTGTTTAGTAAGAAAATGATGATGTAAATCAGGATAAGAGTTAATTTGAATTAATTCTCTTCAAATTGAAGGACCATAAAGTTGACTTTATGTGCAAAATTATTTCTGTCACATTACTGATATAAAAGCACAATGAACAGGTTTATATCCACTTAGACATATTTTATGGTTAAATATATAACATTAAGATGTGGGAAACAATTCTATTCTGCAAAGTGATTTATAGAATATATTAAAATAAACCTAACACAGTAAATTTTGAAAATGGATAAACTGACATTTTCTTAACAATATACAATAATATTGCAAACATAAGAGAGGATTCATATATTCATTTGAATCATTCCTGTATTCTTTGTCTTTAAAAAAAAGAAAGAAAGAAGAAGGCACACCTCATGAAGTCTTCTTTCTCAATGTTCTGAAAGATACTGTCAATGAACAACATTCTTAGACTTAGTTTTTTTTTTTTCGTGCATTTCTTTCTTCTTTGCTCCTCAAGTCAAGGAGACTGTCCCATCACCCACTTTACTTTCTTTCTTTTTTTTTGTAACCATAGTTGTTGATTCTTATAGAGTTTTTGTAGCATTTGTAGCAGTACAAGAATTTATTTTTAAGTTAGAAATTGTGTAAAAGTGAGCAATTATAATCTTTTTATGTGGACTTTTAACTATCATTGTGAATATGTTTTTTTTCTTGATTATTTCCTATGGCCTTAAATTAGTTGCCTGTAAAATTATTGTGTCCAAAGAACTCAGTGAAATTTGTATGTATTTTTTGCTGTTGTGTTTTGGAATTTGGACAAGAAAAAAAATGAGAAGTTTCCTTAAATATCATTAAGTTTAGAGGCTATATCCATCAGAATGAGGAAGCAACCTTCTAAATACAGCTGCTAGAATGAGTGGAAACACATTGTAGGATAATCCCTGATAATTTTCTGCTTCTAATTATCATTGCATGTTGAATAATAAAGAATATGGTATAACTGGTTGAATAAGCCTAATGTGATATATGGCAAAATAAACTAAAAATCCATAAATATATAAAGAAATAAATAGTTTCATCTGTGCAAGATGGGTTTTCAACACTTAGAATCTGGTTAATAATTTAGAAGGTCAACTAAACAAACACTATTACTGAGCTATTTTTAAGGAAAAAAAACCTGCTGGGTCCTCTAGTGTGTGTGTTAAACTATGCTCAACAAATATGTGTGTGTGTGTGTGTATGTGTATACACGTACACACATATAAGCCAAGAGTGGTAGCTCAAGCAGTAGGGCATCAGTCTTGCATGAACTAGCCTAGGATGGACCATGTTTTGATCTATTGGTGTCTCATAGGGTCCCCCAAGAAACCAGGAATGATTTCTGAGCACATAGCAAGTAGTAACCCCCAAGAATCATCGGGTATGGCCCAAAAACCAAACTAAATAAATACATTAATTAATATATATAAGCAAAGAGGTCAAGTAGATAATACAGTAGGTATGAAGCTTGCCATAAAAGTAATATGACTCCAGGAGTCTTCAAAGAACGATTCCTAAGTGCAAAGTCAGAAATAATAACTGAAACTAGTCCTAAACAAACAAAACTATATAAAGTGGTGTTTGTTTGCTAATATTTTGTAGAGAAATTTTGCATCAATTTTTGTCTGTTAGATTGGTCTGTAGTTTTATTTTTTGTTAGTATTTCTGTTAGTTTTGAAAATTAGCTTAATTTTAGCATCATAAAAGGTAAAACAGGATGCTATAACATTTATGAGGTATTTAGAACAATTGTAAAAAGAAATGCAATATTTAACTGAATATTGTCAAGAAAATGGAGGGTCCCTAAGTACAGTGAGGAAAAGGAAAGAAATTGAGTGGAAGAGGGAAATACACTTATCAAAGTTTGGGGGACAGGAGCAAAGGGCACTTGGGTGTATTTGTGTTGTAAACAAAGGACAAAACTAAATATTCAAACCAGAGTCAAAAACAATGAGATCTTGAGACCCAAACTTTAATAATACAAATTAAAAATGAACCTGTTATTGTGACAGGCTAGGGTAGAATTGGTTATATTTGAAAGCTTTCTGGGACCATTGGTGAGGAAGGTAGACATTCATAGTGGGATTAGGCCTGAAATACTGCATATCTGATACCCAGCTATAAAGAACTTTGTATGTATACATATATAAATATATATAGTTACATAAATATGTAAAAAATTGAGCATATTGACAAGCAAATATAAGATAATAGAATTTATAATATAATATATCAAAAAACAGAGTCATATTGGAATTTTAACAGCATGAAGGATAATGTTTCTTCATTTTTTATTTAATTTAATTTTATTTTTATTTTGACTTTTTTAAAAGCCTATGCAAGAAAAAAGTCAATTATTTTAGAGAACAATTACTTTTGCTGTTAAAATGTTATTTTAGGCATGTAGCTGTCATGACCAAAATGTTAATCTATATATTTGCAAGAGAAAATAATTCATAAATACATAAAAGAAATAAAACTTAGAATGTTCATTAATGTCAAACACACATTAAATAATCATAGGCCAGACAGAACCTAAGGCAAGAATCATTATTTTTTAAGTTTGACCATGTGTACATAAAGAAGGGTCAGAATGTAACCAGGTTTTGTATAATGAAGCATGTCTAACAGTATTAAATAAGTAGGAGTGTATTAGTTATGAATTTTCATGGTGGGGATGAGTGTCATGTCTTTTATTTGTTTGTTTTTTTGGGGGCCACTCCCGTTTTGATGCTCAGGGGTTACTCCTGGCTAAGTGCTCAGAAATTGCCCCTGGCTTGGGGGGACCATATGGGACACTGGGGGATAGAACCTTGGTCCTTCCTTGGCTAGTGCTTGCAAGGCAGACACCTTATCTCTAGCGCCACCTCACCAGCCCCATGAGTGTCATAATTTTTAAAGTAAAAAGACTATATTCAAAGCATTTGGCCACATTGTGGTTTACCAATGCAGGCATTGCTTTTATAAACTATATTTAAGGTTAATTGTTTTATACTTTTCTTTTACTCAGACAACATATTTTTTTACAGTTTAAATAGTTCAATCAGAAATTATGATTTATACATCCACTTTTTTTCTCCCTGTTATCAGAATTGTTCTATTATCCAGTTCCTTTTTAATAACATAAAATTTTCAAGGTATATATTTTTTTAATTTCTGTGAAAAGTGTCATTAGAATTTTGGTAGCATTTTGGCATTGTGTTTGTAGGAATTTTGGGTAGATTGAACAAATTACGAATATCTAATTTTACATAGAACTGAATTTCATTTTATCCTAGCATAAATTAGAAAAGTTCAGATATTTATTTTTCGTCCTAACTTTAGCTCCCCAATCATTTATTCTATCATTTCATCTATTTACAGGAAATACCAACTACTTAACATAGTAAGACAAATATTTCACCTTCAATATTTTTTGAAAAATAAAAGTATTTCTTTTGTATATTGTTTTATTTTATTATTATTTATCACTACTTTTAAATGTATTTGTGTGATCAGGTGACATAGATAACTTAATTTAGTCTTTCTTTCCATCATCTATAAATTGTTTTTATCATATAGCAATTTTAGAAATAGCTTCCTAATATATATATGCATATGTATATATACATATATACATAATAAGATACTATGTCATTGTAAGTAAAACATGAAATCATGCAGATCACTGTAATGTGGATGGAATTGTACTCATGAAGCAAAATAAGCCAGAGAGTGAAGTACAAATACAAGTGATCTCACTTATCTGTAGAATAAACACTAAAATTGGGACTAACTGGAGGTGATATGAAGGACAGTCTTAACACTATTGCAATAAATTATAAAAATAAAGGTCTTCCTCATGGAAATATTATTGTTTTGTAATATTTTGCATAGTAATATGTGAACATAAATAAACCTATCTATACATTTTACTTATAATTTAGAAAGTTTAATTTTGCATTTATCAAATAATATGCAATGAAGACAAAAATCATATGTACATAACAGACTTTATGTTTGTCAGTAATTGACATAGTGAAGGCACATAATATTTCATAGCTTCTCTAATACTTTATACATATTTTTATAAAAATAGATACACTATCATCCATCTTCTTTTTGCATTTATTACAACTATTTATAAAAGGACATTATGTCAGTCATAGATAAAATACCTCCAAGGATTGACTAAAGGAGATTTCTTAAACGAAGCTGTCAAAGGAAGAGTGTAAAAGAATAAGAAAGATTTGATAATAACAAGAAACCTAACAATAAGGATTAGTCTCTTGGTGGGTATAGGTACATATTTCAAGTTTTACAAAGTACAAAATATGCCAGTTATAGCTGAAAGCTCTAGGAAAACCTGGGGCTTCTGAGAAACAGATGAACATTTTAAGCTTTAGATGACATGAATTAAATTTAATTACCTAGTGAGCCACAAGAAATGGAACACATTCAAATATGTGTGCCTATTTGAGTTATCCCTATTGAGAAAAATCACACAATCATACATAAAAAATAAGAAAGAAGTCTGCCAGTTTATACTTTCAGAGCTATAAAAAACACATATCCAGATCAAACTTGTTATTTTTTAATTTTACATAGGGTGTTAATAGATCTATGTTATTGACTAATGAGATATCAGCATAGCTAAAATAATAAAACACTGCCAATAAATTATCATTGAAATCATAATAATTTTAGTGCCTATTCTACATAGCATTGGAAGTATTAACTATTTTCAATAGAATATATAGGAAAGCAGAAATAGGGGCCGAGAGAGATAGCACAGCGGTGTTGCCCTGCAAGCAGCCAATCCAGGACCTAAGATGGTTGATTCGAATCCTGATGTTCAATATTGTCCCCTGTACCTGCCAGAAGCTATTTCTGAGCAGATAGCCAAGAGTAATCCCTGAGCACTGGCCCCAAAACAAAAACAAACAAACAAACAAAAAGATATCAAAAATACACCACGAAATTGACAATGGACTAATAATCAGCATGACAATAGAGGTTTTTTTTTCCTGAATATTTACTCATCCATACAAAAATATAGTAGGGCTTCCTTAATAGGGCTTATGCGCAACCAGAACTAAACATGTGTGCTATGGACACTGAAAAATACAAAATGGTGCATGACCTCTGATTAAACTAGAACTCTAGCTCCCTAGTTCTAGAACTCATGCAGGATATAAGTTGGATCCATTTAAGCTAACTTCCTGGAATACTTGTAACAGTTTGAGCAAAGAGACTTAAAACAAGTCTTGACCACAAATTGATATTCTCATTAAGATCAGTTTTAGTTGCATTCTTTTCTTTTTTTAATTAATATCTTTATTTAAACACCTTGATTACAAATATGGTTGTAGTTGGGTTTCAGTCATGTACAGAACACCCTCTTCACCAGTGCAACTTTCCCATCACCAATGTCCCAAATCTCCTTCCTCCCATCCTACCACAGCCTGTACTCTAGACAGGCTTTGTACTCGCCTCATTCATTCACATTGTTATGATAGTTCTCAATGAAGTTATTTCTCTAACTGCACTCATCACTCTTTGTGGTGAGCTTCATATTGTGAGTTGGACCTTCCAGCCCTCCTCACTTTTATCTCTGGGAATTGTTGTAAAAATATATTTAATTTTCTTAAAATCCATAGATGAATGAGACTTTTCTGTCCTTAGGAGTGGTATAGCTGGATTGTATGGGAGCTCAATTTCCAGGTTATGGAGGAATCTCCATATCACTTTTCATAAATGTTGGACTATATGGCATTTCCACCAGCAGTGAATAAGAGTCCTTTCTCTCCACATCCCCACCAGAACTACTTGTTCTCATTATTTGGGATGTGCGCCAATCTCTGTGGTGTGAGATGGTATCTCATAGTTGTTTTGAGTTGCATCTCCCTGATGAGTAGTGATGAGGAGCATTTTTTTCATGTGCCTTTGGCCATTTGTATTTCCTCAGGCAAAGTATTCATTTCTTCTCTCCATTTTCTGATGGGATTAGATGTGTATTTTTTTTTGTTTGTTTTGTTTTGTTTTTGTTTTTTTTTGTAAATTTTTATCAGTGCCTTGTATATTTTGGATTTTAGCTCCTTATCTGCTAGGTATTAGATAAATAGTTTCTCCCACTCAGTGGGTGGCTCTTATAACCAGATCACTATTTTCTTTGAGGTCAGAATCTTCTCAGCATAACATATTACCATCTGTTTATTTCTACTTCCACTTATTTGGACAGTACTGTTTTTATTTTTTTCCCTTAAAGATCCCGCTAGTCTCAATGTCATGGAGTGTTTTGCCTGTGTGTTGTTCTATATACCTCATGGGTTCAGGCCTGATATCAAGGTCTTTAATCCATTTGGAATTTATATTCGTATATGGTGTTAGCCAGGGGTCTGAGTTTGCTTTTTTGCAAGTGAATAACCAGTTTTGACTACACCGCTGTTGAAGAGGCTTTTCTTGCTCCATTTATTATTTTTGCTCCTTTATAATAAATTAGGTGATTGCATGTCTGAGGAACATTCTCTGAGTACTCAAGCCTATTCCACTGATCTGAATGTCTGTCTTAATTCAAATACCATGCTATTTTGATAAATATTGCTTTGTAATATAGTTTCAAGTTGGGGAAGGTAATACCTCCCATAATCCTTTTCCCTAGAAGTGCTTTAGCTATTTGAGGGTGTTTATTATTTTAAATGAATTTCAGAAGTGTTTGATTCACCTCTTTGAAGAATGTCATGGGTATCTTTAGAGAAATTGTATTAAAATCTGTGCAATGCTGTGGGAGTACTGCCGTTTTGATGATGTTAATCCTGCCAATGCATGTGCACGATATGTGTTTCCATTTCCATGTGTCCTTGCTTATTTTTTGGAGCAGGGGTTTATAGTTTTCTTTGTATAGGTCCTTCATGTCCTTTGCCAAGTTGACTCCAAGATATTCAAATTTGTGTGGCAATAATGTAATTGGGTTGTTTTTTTAATGTTGATTTCTTCCCTATCTTATTGTTGGATAAAAAGACCATGATTTTTGTGTGTTAATTTTGGAGCCTGCCACATTGCTATATGGATTTATTGTTTCTAGAAGCTTTTTGGTAGAGTCTATAGGGTTTTCTGTGTATAGTATCATGTCATCTGCAAATAGTGAGAGCTTGAATTCTTTCTTCCCTATCTCGATTACCTTGATATTTTTTTTATTACCTAGTAGCTATAGTGAGAACTTCCAGTACTATGTTGGATAGGAGTGGTGAAAGAGGACAGCCTTGTCTTGTACCAGAATTTAAGGAAAGACTTTTAGTTTTTCTCTATTGAGGATAACATTTGCCATTGGCTTGTGGTAGGTGGCTTTAATTATAATGAGAAAGGTTCCTTTCCTTCCCACTTTTCTGAGAGTTTTTATCAAAAATAGGTGTTGGGTCTTATCAAATGATTTCTCTGTGTCTATTGATATGATCATGTGATTTTTATTTTTTGTTGTTGATGATGTATTTTATGTTGATAGATTTATGAATGTTAAACCATCCTTGCATTTCTGGGATGAAACCTACTTGATCTAAGTGAATGATCTTCTTTATGAGGCATTGGATCATGTTTGACAGGATTTTGTTGAGGAACATTGCATCTATGTTCATAAGGAATGTTGGTCTGTAATTTTCTTTTTTGGCTGCATCTATGTCTGGTTTTGGTATTAAGGTTATTCTGGCTTCATAAAAGCTATTTGGAAGTCTTTCTGTTTTTTCAATTTCATGAAAGAGCCTAGTCAGAATTGGTAGTAGTTCCTCTTGAAAGTTTGAAAGAATTCATTATTGAATCCATCTAGGCCTGGGCTTTTGTTTTGGGAAATACATTTGATTACCATTTTAATTTCCTCCATAGTGATGGGGGTGTTTAGATATGCTACATCCTACTTATTCAACCATGGAAGGTTATAAGAGTCTAAGAATTTATCCATTTCTTCGAGGTTCTCATTTTTAGTGGCATAGAGTTTCTCAAAGTAGTCTCTGATTACTCTTTGAATATTTGTAATATCTGTAGTGATCTCCCCTTTTTCATTTCTGATATGGGTATCAAGTTTCTCTCTCTATTTCTTTGTTAGTTTTGCCAATGGTCTATCAATCTTGTTTATTTTTTCAAAGAACCAACTTCTGCTTTCATTGGTCTTTTGGATAATGTGTTGGGTTTCCACTTTATTGATTTCTGCTTTAAGCTTTGCTATTACTACTGTATCCCTGTTTTTGGTTGTTTTTGTTGATCATTTTTATTTTATAAGCTGTGTTATTAAGCTATTCAGGTATGCCCCTTCTTTCTGATGTGTGCTTGCAAACCTAGAAATTTTCCTCTCAATACCACTTTTGATCTATTTAGCCACTCTCTGTCTCTTAACTGGTGCATTTAGTCCATTGAAATTGAGAGAGACAATTGTCATGGGATTTACTGCCATCTTTGTGTATAAGTATGGTTTGTCTGTCGGTAAGACATATTTTAAGGGCCCAGAGAGATAGCACAGCGGCGTTTGACTTGCAAGCAGCCGATCCAGGACCAAAGGTGGTTAGTTAGAATCCCGGTGTCCCATATGGTCCCCTGTACCTGCCAGGAGCTATTTCTGAGCAGACAGCCAGGAGTAACTCCTGAGCACCGACGGGTGTGGCCCAAAAACGAAAAAAAAAAAAAAGAAGACATATTTTAAAGTATACCTTTCAATTTTTTAAGGCTTATTTTGAGTCTGTAAAATTTCTTAACTTTTTTTATAATTATCTTTATTTAAACACCGTGATTACAAATATGATTATAGTTGTATGATTACAGTCATGTAAAGAACACCCCTCTTCACCAGTGCAACATTCCCACCACCAATTTCCCAGATATCCCTTCTCCCCACACCCCCACAGCTGTACTCGAGACAGGCTTTCTACTTACCTCATTCATTCACATTGTTATGATAGTTTTCAGTGTAGTCATCTCTCCAACTGCACTCATCACTCTATGTGATGAGCTTCATGTCATGAGCTGCACCTACCAGCCCTCATCTCTCTTGCCTCTGAGATACTGTTAAAAATGTCTTTCATTTTTCTTAAAGCCCATAGATGAGTGAAACCATTCTGCGTCTTTCTCTCTCCCTCTGACTTACTTCACTCAGCATAATAGATTCCATGTACATCCATGTATAGGAAAATTTTATGACTTCATCTCTCCTGATGGCTGCATAGTATTCTATTGTGTATATGTACCACAATTTCTTTAGTCACTCATCTGTTGAAGTGCCCTTGGCTGTTTCCAGAGTCTGGCTATTGTAAATAGCACTACAATGAATATAGGTGTAAGGAAGGGATTTTTGTATTGTATTTTTGTGTTCCTCGGGTATTTTCCTAGGAGTGGTATAGTTGGATCGTATGGAAGCTCAATTTCCAGTTTGTGAAGGAATCTCCATATCGCTTTCTATAAAGGTTGTACTAGACAACATTCCCACTAGCAGTGAAAAAGAATTCCTTTCTCTCCACATCCTGCCAGCACTGCTTGTTTTCCTTTTTTGTGATGTGTGCCAATCTCAGTGGCATGAGGTGGTACCTCATAGTAGTTTTGATTTGTAACTCCCTGTCGATTAGTGATGTTGAGCATCTTTTCATGTGCCTTTTGGCCATTTGCCTATCTTCTTTTACAAAGCATCTGTTCATTTCTTCTCCCCATTTTTTGATGGGGTTAGATTTTTTTTCTTGTATAGTTCTGTCAGTACCTTGTAAATTTTGGATACTAGTCCTTTATCTGATGAGTATTATCTTGTAAATTTTGAATATTAGTCCTTTATCTGATGATTATTGGGTGAATATTTTCTCCCACTCAGTGGGTGGCCTTTGTATTCTGGACACTATTTCCTTTGAGATGCAGAAGCTTCTCAGCTTAATATAGTCCCATCTTTTATCTCTGCTTCCACTTGTTTGGAAAGTTCTGTCTCCTCCTTAAAGAAGCCTTTAGTCTCAATGTCCTGGAGTGTTTCACCTACATGTTGTTCTATATACCTTATAGTTTCATATCTGATATCAAGGTCTTTAATCTATTTGGATTTTACCTTTGTACATGGTGTTAGCTGGGGGTCTGAGTTCGCTTTTTTTGCAAGTGGCTAACCAGTTGTGCCAACACCACTTGTTGAATAGGCTTTTCTTGCTCCATTTAGGATTTCTTGCTTCTTTATCAAAAACTATGTGGTTATATGTCTGAGGAACCTTCTCTGAGTACTCAAACCTATTCCACTGATCTGAGGGTCTGTCATTATTCCAATGCCATGCTGTTTTTATAACTATTGCTTTGTAATACAGCTTAAAATTGGGGAAAGTAATGCCTCCCATATTCCTTTTCCTAAGGAATGCTTTAGCTATTCGAGGTTGTTTATTGTTCCAAATGAATTTCAGAAGTGTTTGATCCACCTCTTTGAAGAATGTCATGGGTATCTTTAGAGGAATCACGTTAAATCTGTACAATGCTTTTGGAAGTATTGCCATTTTAATTATGTTGATCCTGCCAATCCATGTGCAAGGTATGTATTTTCATTTTCACATGTCCTCTGTTATTTCTTGGAGCAGTGTTTTATAGTTTTCTTTGTATAGATCCTTCACATCTTTATTCAGGTTGACTCCAAGATATTTGAATTTGTGTGGCACTAATGTGAATGGGATTGTTCTCTTAATGTCCATTTCTTCCCTGTAATTATTAGTGTATAAAAAGGCCATTGATATTTGTGTGTTAATTTTGTAGCCTGCCACTTGCTATATGAATCTATTATTTCTAGAAGCTTTTTGGTAGATTCTTTAGGGTTTTCTAAGTAGAGTATCATGTCACCTGCAAACAGTGAGAATTTGATTTCTTCCTTTTCTATCTGGATTCTCTTAATATCTTTTTCTTGCCTAATCGCTATTGCAAGTACTTCCAGTACTATGTTGAATAGGAGTGGTGAGAGAGGACTATTTTTTTTAATCTATGAAGCTATGTATTCTTCCTTAAAACATGAAAGTAAGGTTTGCTGGGTGAAGTATTTTAGGTAAAACATTAATTTCATTGAGTTTTGTCACTATGTCCCACCACTGCCTTCTGGCTTTGACTGTTTATTGTGACAGGTCTGCTGTAAATGTCAAGGATGCTCCCTTGAATGTAATTTCCCTTTTTGATCTTGCTGTTTTCAGTATTCTGTGTCTATCTGTGGGCTTCTTTTTTCATTGTTTACATTCTTTAAGTATTTTTTCCATTGTCTGATCATTTGCTTTAAGGCTTTTTTTCCCAATCTCTTCTGCTGTACGGAGCTGTTAGGCATCTCATCCGCCAGCTCACTAATTCTATCCTCATCTGCTGTTACCGTGTTGGACAGGCTTTCTATTGAGTTTTTCAATTCATCTACTGAGTTTTTCAGACCTTTTATTTGACCTGTTATTTCAGTTTGGAGTTTTCTGATTTCTATCTTCATATTCGCTTGAATCTTATTAGTGTTTTGTTCAACTTGATTTATGCTTTCTTTGAGTTCTGTGAACATTCTCCATATTTCTTCTCTAAACTCCAAATCTGAGAGATTAACTAGGTGGTTGTCTGTTTTCAGGTCAGCAGAGTTGTCATCTTCATTCTCTATGCCTGGTGTTGGTCTGCATTGTTTCATCATTTTCATACTTGTATTGTGGGTTTTTCTATGTGTTGGTGTGGTATTCATTGGCTATATGATATGCCCGGCCTCAAAGTGAAGTGAAACAGCTGCACTACTCTGGCTCCCACTCTTTGTGGGCGGGTCAACTCTCCTCCAAGGAAAAGATACCCTCTGGAAAGAATGCCACTCTGGATAAAGTCTCAGGCCAAAGCAAGAAGAGTAAAGTCCAAAGATGTCTGCTGTGTTGCACAGACACAGTAGAACTCAGCTGGCTTCACCCTTTGTGGTTGAGTCGACTCACCTCCAAGGAAGAAAAGCCCTCAGTGATGAATGCTGCACAGGATCAGTTCTGAGGCCGAAGCAAGCAGATAAAAGTCCAAAGATGCCTGCTGTTCTGCACAGACAAAGCAGAACTCAGCTCTAGTTTCATAATTTTCACTCATTAAAAATTAATTTAATTTTTATAAAAGCAAATCAGTAGTTTCATTGGACAACTATTTTAATTTATTTATTTGTGTTTTTATTTCTTTGGAGGGTTAACAACTAGTTGTGCTCTACTTTGTGGATCAACTCTATTTATTGCTAGCATCAAAATGAATTTGACTGCATGGAAAACAAATGTTTTAATTTTGTTATATCATTCCATCCCCTGACTTCCTTTGATTACTTTTACTGTGTTAAATATGATATATATATGAATATAAAGAGTTCAATATTGATATCATGTGTTTTGATTATGATTTAAATTTATATATTTAAGTATCTATTAAAGACACTCCCTTCCAACTATCCAAGGTACTATTTAATGATTTCAGTTAAGTCAGTGTTAGAAGCAGACTCTGGAATAAGAGAGTGAAGAAGTTCAGTGTCACTAATATTGAAACTGATGAGTTATTATAAACATCAAGTTAACTTTATTGTTAGGAAAAAATTGTAGATGACAAAATTTTTCTCAAGAACACATAAAAAACATTGATAAAGGTATTTAAATATGGATTCCAATCAAAATATTTGTAATTATATATGGTTGATTCTAAACAAAGAACTTTGCTGAAACTTTTTTGAAGGTAAAAGACTATTTTATATATACCTAACCTTCAGCCACGTGAAACATTCCCCCATTATATTCCACCCCAGAGTATTATGCTGCATTTATATACCTATAAAGTTCATCCAAATTCCATTGTTCACTTTAGGTTTTTAGTGATATAGATATACTTGCTTAGATAAATCTATAATGACCAGTATTTATCAGTATTTTACAGTCCTAAAGCTTTTGATTAGAATCTTCATATTCCCCAGACTTCTGTCATAACTGGAAATAACTTATATATAAATAAATATAAATACATTATACATAGTATAAAACATATATTCTATAAATATATATATATATGTATGTAAAAGTACTATAATTTGTACTATATCTTCTCTATTTTAAAGCTTAAATAGCAAAACATTAAAACAGAACAAGTAGACAGGATCATGGTACTTTCATTATGGTGTGTGTGTGTGTGTGTGTGTGTGTGTTTGGGTGTGTGTGTATTTTTGGGACTATACCCTGGCAATACTCAGGACCTGACTCTAGGCTAAATAATCATTTCTGAGAAATTCAGGGGACTGTATAAAGTGTTGGCTATATTCAATGTATCATACTCTACTATCACTTCAGCCCTCTTTCAAATTATTTTGGGAAAAAATTATAGTGAAATGTAATGGGAGATACCAAGATCATAAATGTGGTTTTCACAGTCTGAAGCTTATCCATTGCACCCTAAATGTGGGAAATTAGAATTATTTTATATACAAATTATATCACAAACTATTACTTATGGAGGAACTTATTCCTCTCCACTGGAAAAATCATAAGGAAAAAAATAAAATGTGATACATTGACAGGGATGTTATCCTTTAATGCGCCCAACCTGCGTTCCATCTCCTACATACATGGAGCCCACCAGGTATGATTCCTAAGCACAGATCCAGGAGAAACCAGATATGGCCATATATGTGTCCATGGAAAGAAACAAACAAAACAAAATGGCAAAAGGCCAGAGCGATGGCTTAGTGGTAGGATGTTTGCCTTGCAAGCAGCTGACCCTGGTTCGATCCTCTGGCATCTCATATGGTCCTCCAAGCCAGAAGCAATTTCTGAGCTCATAACCAAGTGTAACCCTGGAGGTCACTGGGTGTGCCCTACCCAAGAAAAATAAATTTTTATTCATAGAATTAATGTAATATTGGAAGCAATAACCAATATAATTAAATATTACTAGATATTTGAGACATAATTATTAGAAACATTGCCAAATAACTTTTTTTACAAATAAATAAAACTAGTAGATTATGCTTATTCTGTATAAAAAATTAGGAATTATTTTTAGTAAGTGAGAAGAAATTAAAATTTTGGGGTGGAATTAGGAATTTCCTCATATTTTATATTTTAGACTAATTTCAGACTATGTAAAATTTCATCATCAAAATAATATGACAAATGAAAGTAGCACAATTTTCCTTCATTCACAACCTCACAAAATATTTTTCTATAGTTCCTTTACAAGTGATTTTATTTTTTTGATAAAACCAACATTAAATGTACTAGCATACATTTCAACTACTCTAAATTCTTTATAGAAAATTGTATCTATATTTAGGAACCAAAATATATTAAGTGAGCTCATGAAATTAGTTTCAAGAATAAAAAATCGAATAAGAATTTGAGAACCGACATTTAGTCTGACAGAATTCAATTAAAGGATTCTTACATTTAAAAATAGTTATTTAACAAACATTGAATCAATAAAATATTGCTTGTAATGATATTACAAAAGAAAATCAATACTGAAAATTTAATTTTCAATATTGAAATTTTACTTGCTCCCTACTTTATCTTTACTATGAAGTTTCACTAGACAACAGCCAAACACTAAAATGTAAAAGGTAATACATAATAGTACTATTTACTAAGAGCAGCTGTAAGTATAGCCAAAAAAGCTTTATATATTTATATATATATATGATTTAATCATAGTTTTATCAAATTATTTATTATAAACTGATCATTTCTTCAAAATCACTTATGAAAGACAAAGCAAAGTCAAAATATATATTGATATTTTATTCATAAAACTTATAAATAGATCATCAAATTTATTGTGCATCACTTCAAGTCTTCAAAAATTATTTCTAAATATAGTCAGCGTTTGATATTTAATCATTCATCTGTGACTCTCAAATGGATTTTGTCTGGGATAAGGACTTAAGCCAAAACAAGCAAAGCACCACTTGACACAACAGAAATAAATGAATGTTAAGTTATCAGGATATGCAAGTGTTTTAATAAGCTCTTAGAGCTTGAAATTTTAAATTTAATATGGCTGTATACATCATTATCATAGTTAAACCAAAGTAATATTTTCCCAAATGCTGACTCAAATAATGTATTTATGTTGAACAACATATTCATTTGTATTTACCTAACTTATGCTTATTAAAGTATCAGCATATACATTTAAAAATAATAGTGTAGGGGTTAGAGCAATAGCATAGCTGGTAGCAAATTTGCCTTGCATACAACCAAACAACAGGGTTGGAACCCCAGCATCCCATATGGTTTCCTGAGGTTACCAGAAGTAATCTCTTAGAGAGGAACTAGGAGTAAACCAATGCCTCTGGGTATAGTCCAAATACAAAAACAAAACACATCAAAAATTAGTAATTAAGTAGTTAATTTAATGTCCATTTAATTTAGAAGACCTTTATTTATTTACAAATATATTTACAAATATATTACTTACAAATATATTTACAAATATATTACAAATATATTATTTACAAATATATACAAAAATTATAAATAGGAATAAAAATCATAAATAGCAAATTTTATGCATACATTGTATCATTGTTTAGAAAATATAATTTTAAACTTTGAAGTCAGTAAAGATAAAATTTAAAATGTTCCAAATTAATTGTTCATAATGTTTTCTGTAAACAATTATAGACATTATGCCTTTCCTCAGAAAGAAAAATAATTACTAAAGTGGGAGAAAATTTTATTTTCCTATAAGCATATTGCTTAAAATACCAATTACAAATCATATTTAGGCATATTTTCCTTTGTTCTAATAGAGTTAATACAACCAAATAGTAAATATTTAATTTGTTTAAGTTGTACGTACATTTTACATCTTTATTACTTAATTAGTTTGCAATTAACAGTAAATGAAGCTAAATTTACATAAATTCCTATGTATCACTATTATAATTTTTAGAAATTACTAATTGAATGACTTAATAGGTTCAAGCTACAAAATATTGACAAAATTGTGTATGAGAAATTTTATTTCAGCAATTAAGAATAATGTCTGAAAGACCAAAAATAAAGATGTGGTATTGGTATTGTTATAGCAATAATAGTGGATTAAATAAAATTGTAATTAAAACATGGTACCAGAGATATAAATCATCAGGTAAATCTTACTTGCATGCAGCCAAACGTGGTTCAATTCGCAGAGCCACAGATTGTAATCTGATCAAAAGTTGTTACAGATCATGAGTCCAGGACTGCTCCCTGAGCATGGAACCAAAAAATGATAGATAATGAACATTGCTAGATATTTAAAACAAACAAATAAGTAAAACATAAACTTTGAAAATATGACTGGAGCACATTTGATTCTAAACAGTGACCTTATTCTGGTAGTTATATATTGTTAAAAATGAATTAAAATATTTTAATTATAATTAAATTAAAAACAATTACTAAGTTGATACTAACCCCCACCCCCCAAAAATTAATTTCATTGAAATTTCATTGCTAAAGGCATCTAGTGCAAATATTTTTCCCCAACCTCACCAGATGCTTAACAGATTAATTTTTTAGGACATTTGATACATCTGTCTTTTTATGACAGTGTTATTATAAATAGCAATATATCCAAACTAATAAATTTTACTGATAAAGTGAGAAACTTTCTATCTTCAAACATATTACACTTCTTAAAGCACTTGGTTTCCCTACTAGTAGCCCTGTTCAAACCCTGGCATTGGATGTAATCACCTGAGCATCAGCAGAAGTTATTCCCAAATACAGAGAGGGGGTGAACCATGAATATTGTTGTGTGCAGTTTCCAAAAAAACCCCCAAAATATTAGGGCATGGAAAATAAAAAATAAGATAAATAGAATAGTGTATATTTTTATTCTTTGTTGTCTGGAAAATGAACCTGCAAAACCAGGCATGCAGTCTATATGACTTAGCCACATTTCCATCCCTGAACTCTTTATATTAAGAGAATGCCAATGACTTCTTGTCCTTTGAGTGTTATTTATAGAAGTAAATATTCTATATTTCCTAATGGAGCAAAGATACTGACTAGAAATTTACAAACATGACTAGATTTTGAAAGGTCAGAGTTTTCTAAAGTAAAAGTTCTAAGAAGAATATAGAAACAGCTTTATAGTTAGGTCATCTGGACTTGTGTTTGGTGAGAGAGTTATGCCCCAATTAAATAGAGGTGTTATTCCATTCTTTCTGAACTAAAAAAAAAAAACCAAACTATGTATTTAAGTTAATTAAGACTTTCTAAGTTACTACAAAATATATAGTTTATTGACTACAATTAATTATAAGATCAAAACAAATCTTTACCTGATATTAGAGACTATTCATGGCCATATCAAAAAATGATCTTTGGGGCCTGAGTAGTGGCACAGCCGTAGGGCGTTTGCCTTGCACAATGCTGACCTAGGACTGACGGCTGTTCGATTCCCCAGGTTTCCACATGGTACCCAAGCCAGAGCGATTTCTGAGAACATTGCCAGGAGTAACCCCTGAGCATCACCAGGTGTGGCCCAAGAATCAAAAACAATAACAAAAATAATTATCTTTGTGGGGCCAGAGGGAGATAGCACAGAGGTACGGCATTTGCCTTATACGCAGCTGACCCAGGGCAGACCCAGGTTTGATACCTGGCATCCCTAATGGACCCCTAAGCTTTCCAAGAGCGATTTCTAAGCACAGAGCCAGGAGTAACCCCTGAGTGCTGCTAGATGTGGCCCCAAAACAACAAACAAACAAAAATCTTTGAGCATCATTATAAAGGACTCTTACACGACCTTCTTACCAATAATATCACCAGACATTCTCCAATGACTTAACCCCAATCCAAATATCACAGTCAAAAGAGCACAAAAACTATCTCCCCCTAAGTTGGATATTAATTCAGCATCTCCTGAGAGCTCCCAGAAGCAGATGGTACTAGCAGAGAGAACATAAAGTAAACAGCATTTTCCCAGATATCCAAATCGGACCCTCTAGAATTTTCTAGCCTTACATTTAACGAATTCTCTTTTAAAATATATTCTCTGTTCTCTGTAACATCACCCTTGCCATCCATGGACATCCTCTCTTGCAGATTTTGACATAAATCTGACTTTCTTACACTCTGATAACTGTCTTATAGTGTTTGAATAGTCTCTTTTTCCTTTAAACATTTTTCTTTTTATTGCAGGTTGGGAATTTTTATTGACATTTCTTTCAATGCACTGATTTTTTTTTAAATATGTCAAGTATTTTTAATGAATCAAACAAATTAAGGTTATTTTTGCTTATTAGATTGAGATTTTTTAACATTTTGTGTTTTTTATTTCTCTATTATTAATATTCATGTGTTTGATGCCAAATCTTCTATTGGAATCCTTAACATATAGGTAGTAGTCGCTTTTCATGTTATGATGCAGAAAAAAATAGATTTTGTGTAATGCTGAGACTACTGTGAATGTTGCTTTGTCTCTTCAACCTTTCTTTTTTTATTTAAGCATTCTTTGTACTTGGATGTCAGACATAAAACACAATGTAAAGCAATCGTCTGGGCCACATATTGTATTTATTCCCATTTTGTTTCTTCCCTTCTAAATAAGATATATGCAGTGTGCATAGAAATTTGTTCATAATTTTTGTTTTTACTATAATCTGGCCCTCCAATAGTTGGAAGGACAGTAAACTGGCCCCCTGTTTAAAAAGTTTGAGGACCCCTGATTGTAAAGGAACAGAATAAGAACTTTAATATGATGTTGTATCTGGTTTGGAGATTGGCTTTATTAATTTTTACAAGAATGCCATTAGAGAATTTAGTTTCCTTGATATCCTCATTTTGTATCCAGCCTCCTTGCAATTTTCTTGAGAATTTTAAATGAAGTTTGAGCTACGTTTTCAGTTACTTTGGTTTGGTTTGTGTGATAGGTTTTTCTTTTTTTTCGTTTGATTTTGTTTTTGTTTTTCAGGCCACACCCGTTTGATGCTCAGGGGTTACTCCTGGCTAACCGCTCAGAAATTGCCCCTGGCTTCGGGGTACCATATGGGACACCCACCGGGGGATCTAACCGAGGTCCTGATCCTTGGCTAGTGCTTGCAAGGCAGACACTTTACCTCTAGCGCCACCTCGCAGGCCCCGATCGGTTTTTCTTTAGACTAAAATCAAAGTTATGATATATGTTCCTCATCCTATCAAGAAGCAAGTGAGTTGAGGGGTGAAGGAGATGCTTGCAGGCTGCTAATTAGATATAAATTTTCTGCCCATGAACTGTGACATTCGTCAGTGTTTGTCTGTTGTCTCTGTTTCTACTTTCCTGGTTGAATCAGGGATGCAAGGCAGAGATGAATTAGATTATCTTTGCCTTCCCCCACGTCAAGTGGAAACTGATGAAATCCCAGTTGGTTCATGCAAAACAGTAGTTTTTCTTGTTATTCAGAACAGAATGCTATGTATTTTTAAATGACTATTTTCACTCTTTCCTGTGGGTAGCACAATGGGATTTTTTTCTCATCTTCTAGGTGAGAAACAGATTGGTCTTTTATAGGTAACATCTCTAAAAGGATATATAAAATATCCCTTGAGACTGGTCCTTCCTAGAGTTTTTTTAACTCAAACTTCATCTCTTTCAGAATCCTGAGAGAAGCCTATTAGAGTTCAAATTCTCTTGTGCCAATTCTTTTGCATTTCTGTTCATGGAGTTCTATTTCGGTAAGCTATGATTCTTTCTCTCTGTTTGTTTCTTTCCAAATCTGTGAGGCAGCTGATTTTCCCGTGATCACAATTCTCTGATGAATCTAACAAGAGTTGATAATTTTCAGAAATCCAAACTTCTTACATGCATCACCAAAAATGGGAAATGAAGTTTACATTGCATTATATCCTTCTCTTTTTTCATCTAAATCATGTTCCTCTGCAATTACCCTTTTTTAAGAACTTCATATACTATGCAATATCCTCTGTTTTATAAATCTCACAATCCCACTATTTACTGCATTTTTGGTCTTTCTTTTGAATTGCCACATACTCAAAAATTATTCCATCTTTATTAGATATAGGGTAATTATTTATTAATACATTAGAGTTATCTAGCTTTATATCTATATATGTGTACACATACATATCTTGCAACATAGATTTACTTATTCATTTTTTATTTTTTTTTTCTGTCAATCATGTTACTTCTGGTCACATTAGTAAAATTACATGATAATGTAAATTACATGGTAAAATAACATGGTAAATTATAGACTCCTGTTTATTTGTAGGAGATTATTACAAAAATTATCCATAATTTAGCAAACTTTATAAGTGAAATCCATAGCAGAAGCCTCAGATATAAAGGTTTTCTTACATAATTGATCTACTGTACAAGCTAGGAGCGATATCTTTGGGATTTGTTTAACTCTTATCTCTTGGCATCTTTTTTAAAGGTTTTTATGAAACTGGTGTGAAAGTCCAAAGTGACTTTTTGTAAAAATAGTATTCTATGGATAAAATTTCTGTCATATAATAATATTTTGGAGATCTCTTTAATAGTTTTCTGCCTTGTAAATTCAAGTCAGATAGTGTCAGTAGGTGAGTAAAGAAGGTAGTTTAGTAAAGATTTGAAAAGTTCTAATAAACTTAAGTAAATGTAAATAAACACTGATGCCACAATAAATCAAAGCTAAAAGAAATAATTATCTTGTGGATCTTCTTTTAATTTTTATTTTAATACTTATGAGTCTTCTTAAAAATTGAGGATTGGTTTTACTTTCTTAGGATATTATTGCCATATTCTGTCAGGCTATTTGTATTTCTTTGAAGAAGTTTCTGCTTATCTTTCTCCCCATAATTTTATGTGGTTGCATTTTTTTTCTTTGAAGTTCTAACATTGTCTTATATATCTTTGATGTTATACCCTATTCAGATGATTATTGGGTGAATAGTTTCTCCCATTCCATGGGTGGTCTTTGTTTCCTAGTCATGGATTTCTTTGAGGTGCAGAAGCTTTTGAACTTAATATAGTCCCATGTAGTCTCTTTGTTTCTACTTGCTTGGTCAGTGGTATTTCATCCTTTAAGATGCCTTTAGCTTCAATGTCATAGAAAGTTCTGCCTACATTTTCATCACATATTTATGATTTATGTTTGATTGAAAAGTCTTTCATACATTTTTGACTATATTTTTCTGTATAGTGCTAGTAAGAGGTCTGAGTTTACTTTTATTTCCTTTTTTGCATGTAGATGAACAGTTTTTCTAATACTAGATCTTGAAGTGACATTTTTTGCTCCACTTTACTTTTTTTCCTTTTTTCAAAGGTTAACTATTTCAAAAATTAACTGTTAGAGCATTAATATGCCTGAAGGTTTGTCTCGGCATATTCAAGTTTATTCCATGGATCTAGAGCTTGTCTTTATCTAAGCCATGTGCTTGAATTACTACTGTTTTGTAGTAGAATTTAAAGTTGGAGAATGTGATAGCTCCCAGTTTTTTTTCCTAAGGATTGCTTTACCTATTGGAGGAGGGATATTTTTGTTTCACATAAATTTCAGGAATGTTGGATTTATAAAATGGCATGGAAATTCTTCTAGGAACTACAATGATTGTGTGCAATATATTGGTGTATATTGTCAAATTTTGCCACACCCAGTGATTGACTGTGATAACTCTGGACTTTGCACTCACTAATCATCCTTGCAGTGCTCAGGGCACTATATATGATATTAAAGATCAAATCCCGGTTGGCCAATTGCAAAGCAAACATCATACCTGCTGTGCTGCTGCTCCAGCCCCTGTATTGCCATTTTTAATGATGCTAATGTTCTCAATCCATGTGCAGGGGGCATTTTTCTATTTCCTTTTGCCATGTTTTATTTCTTTATTAGTGTTTTGTTGTTTTCTTTTTATAGGTCTTTAGTTAAGTTGAGTCTAAGATACTTGATTTGGTTACCCCTCATTAAATCGGCTATCTCTAAGAACTTCATATAGATATTAGATGAAAACCATAATTAGTAGATAATAAAGCTTTTGGAGTCAAAAACATGTAAATTACAGAGGATTACAGACAGATACATTTAGATATCTCAGTGGGTTGAACACCAGAATTTTAGTGAGAAAATCTCAGTGTAACGCTTATAACATCCTAACCTAACAATGACTTATTCCATTGCTATTATTTTAAGATAAATGTTTGCCTTTGTTATACAATAGATATAAGCAAGTGGGGCCAGAGCGGTGATGCAAGCGGTAAGGCATCTGCATTGCCAGTGCTAACCTAGAATGGACCATGGTTCAATCCCCTGGTGTCCCATATAGTCCCCCAAGCCAAGAATGATATCCGAGTGCATAGCCATGAGTAACCCCTGAGCGTCACCACGTGTGGCCCCAAAACCAATAAATTAACAAATGAGCAAGTGTTCAGTTACCAATTTCTTAAAATTTGCTTTGTCTTAATAAATTTTCATCAAGCTTTTCTTTTTTCTATTTGATTCAGACTCTAAAAATATATTAAAAATAGAAAACTTCTCTTTTAAAATTCTATAATTTTATTTTTTAATTAAATGTGTTTATTTTGACACTATAGTTTAAAGAGTTTTTTAAACTACACTTATGTCTGGCATTCAATATCCGGCCACAAATCTAAATTTCCTCCACAAAGTCATCAATTTCTCAACCTTTCTGAAACCTACTGTCAGGAAAAATTCACATAATATTTTGTGAATTACTACTTTAAATTCAATATTAAAATTATGAGATAATGTGAGGCTAATTAGCTCATAAGGTGACAATATTGATTCATAGGGTCTGCTAATTGAACCTCTTTTGAGAGTTACATGGTCTAAGGCATTGACCTTGTTTAGACATGGTGGAATGCTCAGATTCATGATATGGCCCTAAGGATATCTGGAAGTTCAGAGGTATGGGAGGAAGGCAGCTCAGTAGGCCCATTCACCTAGCTTTGTGTCTAGATTCTAATTTATTCTTTTATAAATAGTTTTATTAATATAACATTATGAGGCTTTTTGCATAATTATGGAGACTGAAGAGATAGTTGAACAGTCGTGTATTAATTAGTGAATAATTAGGATTTATTCCTTCATATGTGTGGCCCCCAAACCATAACTAGACTAAAATTTTGTATAATTAATCTTCACAAATGTATAATTTATAGATATTCAACCAATCATGACAAATAATTAAAATCATGGAAATAAATTTATCCAAAAAGTCTCAAAGTTTTCTATTTCAAACTTCTCAAACTTTTCTTTCTATGATAAGAACTATTAACATAAGTTCTACTATTTACATATTTTGAAGTTTTCATTATGTTTTTTATCAGATATAGATTTATGTCTACCAGGAAGTTTCTAATCTTAATAACTAAGAACTCTGATTAGAGGGCTACAAGTTCATTAGAGGAATGAAAAAAAATTGATCTTTAAGTGCATAGCTAGCCAAACTGCCTAAAGTAGAAATTTTAATATCAAATGTTAAAATAAAGTAATTAATTCAGTAGACAAAGACCAGAAACATATTCCTATACCTGTAAGTGGGTGGAGAAAGTAGATATCAAAACCCAAATGAATGGAGAAGTTACTTTCTGAAATAAAATGAAGAAGCAAAGTGGGTAATAGTTTTGTTAGAAAGAGGAATAAAGAAAATGTGTCTGTGAATGGAAAGATTATAGTGTTGGCATATTGGCAAGTCCAGAAAGTTGTTTGTTTTTATTTAATCTTCTTTGCTTATATTTTTAATGTTAAGGAAATTATCAAATATTTTTAAGAATAATAGTGTTTCTTTTTCTGTGATTAGCATGATGCTTGAAAAGAATGGTATAAATGTATTTAACCTCATAAAATCCTAGAAGTTGACTATATGGAATAAGAATAATTCCATGAGCAAAATATGTAGATTTTTATTTATTCAAAATAGAGAAATATATTCTGTTAAAAGAGAAAAATATTATTAGTATCTCTGTATTGTTTTACTGACGGTATTTCATTTTCTTTCACATTTTACACTTCTTGACTTATTTTATGTAGGAATACTCCTTTAGGCATTTATGCTAATCTTAAGAGCACTAATTATTCAGAAATCTTATCTGACTAATGCATACTCACAAACCATTTGTCTCCAGGCTTAGCAACACTTTAATGGTGATAAACAGAAATACTTCCAAGAGTAATTGACTGCCATTTTCTAATTATGTTTTATTCTATTACTTTGCTTTAAAGATTTCTACTGATGCATAAAAAATATTCTAAAAGAGGAAAGCATGTTTCTAATTATTTTATTGTTTTTCTTCAAAGCTTTGGATTTTGCTTTAAATCTAAACACAGGATACCATGTTGTCTTAGCTTAGCCATTGTCTGTTAGCAGTTGCAAAGTTGATTAACATGTATTTTTAAAATGTTCACAAAAAACTATTATGACAGTAAATTTTACCTAAAATAACTATTTAAAAATTGGTTATGCACATAGGCACTTTTAATGCTAATAATGCTAATTTTATGCTAAGTATAAAATATAATAAACATCTAAAAATTCAAAAGAAATTTCAAATGTTTTTATTTTATATTAATATAATTACTATATTATAATTTTACTACACCATTGTTGCTTATGGATTATTCCTGAGGTGGTTATTTTTTTGTTTGTTTGTTTTTGTTTTTGGTCGCACTTGGTGAAGCTCAGGGGTTACTCTTGGCTATGTGCTCAGAAATTGCTCCTGGTTTTGGGTACCATATGGGACGGGGGATCAAACCATGGTCGGTCCTGGATGGACCACATGCAAGGCAAACGCCCTACTACTGCACTATCACTCTGGCCCCAATTCCTGACTTTTGTTGTAGATAAAATTTTATATAAATTTATAATATATAATATACATATTATGGAATATATAGAATATATATAAGTTATGGGCTATATTATATATAATTTTATATAAAATTTTAGATAAATTTAAGGATAAATTTTTATAGATATGTGAACCATATGTACTGCCAAGGTTCAAGCCTGGGTTTCATTGATCCCATGCAAGTCAAATAGTCTACATACTACACTTTCTGTCCTTTAAACATGTAGCTTTTTAAACACACAAACATACATACACAATAAATGAAAATTTTAATTATATAATGTTACTATGATGTTGATTATCATCTCAATTAATTTACTGCTTTTTATGTCTGTTCAAGAGTACCAAATTAGGGGGCCTGAGAGACAGCATGGAGGTAAGGCATCTGTCTTCCATGCAGAAGGACAGTGGTTCAAATCACTGCATCTCAAATGGTCCCCTGAGCTTGCCAAGAGCTATTTCTGAACGTAGAGCCAGGAGTAACTCCTGAGCACTGCCGGGTATAACACCCCCAGAAAAGGAGTACCAAATTAAATTACAGGTGAAATTTCCCTTACAGACATATAATTTGAATAACATATTAAAAGAAATAAAATTTTGAAGGGGAGAGATATTATAGGTATTAAAAATATTGCTATGTAAAAAAAAAGATTTCTATGTATAAAGGTAAATCAAGTTCAAACTCTAATACTGCACAGGTACTCCTACTATTGCCAGGAATAATTCCTGAAAACAGAGACAGAAATAACTCCTAACCATAGCTGGATATGATCTAATCCATTACTTCCTGAAATTAATTTTATGTAAATGTAAATTTATGTAAATTATGTAAACTTTATGAACTTAATTTTGGCACTTAAATTTATTACTCTTCAAGTATATCATTTTTAAATAAAAGTACTATCATTAAAATTTATAATTATTATGACATGTATGTAATATGCAAATAAAATAATGTTGATCCCACATGAAGAGTTTATAATTAATAAAATGTATTATAAACCATATATATTTAATTTCTAACACAATAGTATTGATACTCAATAAATCAAAATTCATTTTCAGTTATCATCCATGTTTTGTTCAATACAAGTTAAGGAGAATGAGAAAGACTGTCTTTGGGAATTCATTTTGTCATAGTCAGATAGCACTAGTTAATAATATAACAATTAATGGGCAGTGACAAATTTTGTGATTATTAGAGAAGTGAAAAACATACCAATAAGATGTGAATACCAGGATTGGGGAGATATCACAGCAGATAGGCCATTTACCTTACACATGGTCAACCCAGGTTTAATCCCTGGCATACCATATGGTTCCCCTAGCCTGCCAGGAGTGATTTCTGAGTGCAGAGCCAGAAGTAACCCCAGACCACAACCAGATATGGCCCAAAATTAAATAAAAGGTAAACATCATGACCTTAAACAACCTTAAATTATTGCTAAAGCACTAGTACTCTAGTAATAAACTGAGGACAGTATAAATTAGTGCATTTAATTTAAGGAAAATGGTGTATTAATTAGAAAATATTTTAATTATAATAACAGTAAAGAAAATGTGGAAATTATGAATATATTTAGAAATAAGATAACCCAAAGATTGCCATTTTTTTGAGTATTTTGACAATAGCCTATATTAGAAACGTGCTAGAATGTCGGAGCATATTTGCAGTTTAACCTGCTAAATCATGAAACTTTAATTAATTCAGGCACAGTCTGATAGGATCCCTATAATAAAGTAAGTGGAGCATATTCATATAATTCAGCATCCTTATTTAATCTTCTATTTGATATTTGTTTCAATCAGTTCAATATATTTCATATATATATTTAAATATATTCTTTTTTCTTTGTTTTATTGGGTCACACCTGGCTATGCTCAGGCATTACTCCTGACTCTGTGGTCCAAAATCACTCCTGGCAGGCTTAGGGGTCTACTTGGGGTGCTGGGAATCAAATTAGTGTTGGTTTCTGGTCAACTGCATATAAGGTAAATGGCCTACTACTGTGCTCTCACTCTGACCCCATTAAATATGTTCCTATCCATTTATTATTTCTGCATTTGAATGCTATACTTTTTTAAATTAGAGTTTATTCAAATTTTCACTCCTATTACAACAGTAGTAATTTCGATTGCCTTATTATATTTTAAAGATTATTTGCATTTAACTTTAAAATCTATTGCTCACATTTTTCTTTAAGTAAGTCACAAAAAAGGAGAAAATCATTAGAACTTAACTAAAAAATTGTGGACTTCAAATTAACCATGTTTATATAAAATATATGACAATAAACATGTTTAAATTAAAAAATAAAAACTAATAAGACTCTGGTAGGTTTGCATTTTAAAGAATGAAGGCAAGGGTTAACAAAGATGGAATGATAAGGTAAATAACTGAAATACTTAAGGAAAAGCATAAAAGATCATTGATGAAACAGAAGAGACAATACTCAAAAGAGAAATAAATGACAGCATATTGTGATCAAAAGAAAGTTACAAATATCACATCAAATCTTTTATCTGATTTTTAGTTTTGACTCATACATCTCTTTAGCGCATTCTTTAGTGCACCAAAAGACTCTAAAGTTCAAAGCAAAAGCATAGAACCAGAGTGATAGTACAGAGGATAAGGCAGCTTGCCTGCCACTCAGCTAATTGAACCATATGTGGTTCTTGAACACTTCTTTTCTTTTTTTTTTCCTTTGAGTAACCTTGAGCAGAGAGCCCAAATAAAAATCTTGAGTACCATTCGGTGTGATAACTTTGGTACCATTCAGTACCATACATAACACACAGAATTGCAAATTCACTCTCATTTCACACATTTACTAACATGGTCTTTATAATAAACATTTAGAAAACCAGGGCAGGTTTCAGAGACTGTTTATATTCAATTAAACATTTATTCTCTGCAATAAAATTGTATTATGAATACTAGAGGGCTCTGGTGAGAGCTTCTGAGAGACTCTTCTTTTTTTCTTTTTAAATTTTTATTGAGACCAATGTGAATTACAAGTCTTTCACAGTTATATTTAAGGTACATAGTGACAGTGAATTAGGGCAATTCCCAAGAAACAAGGACACAATTCTATTACAGGGTCCCCATCCTTATACTCTCATCTAAACTTAATTATGTCCCAAAGGGCCTACTTCAAGTACCGTTACATTAAATTATTAAAACAACGACAACAACCACAACAACAAAGCAATCGTCTTCAAATAGAATTGCTTATTCACAGACCCACATTACCAAACAAGGACTTCACTTAATTACAGTTCGAGCTTTCCCAGAAATTGAGCCTTAAACAAGTCAATCAGAACTTGCCTGCTCAGCACTGGTTAGATAATCTGCCTGAGAAATCCCTCACCATCCCCTGAACAAAAGTAATTATACAAAAACAAGCCTGGAGCTATTTTGTTTCATTTGGTTTTGTTGCCTAGTATAACTTCTTGCCCTTGCCCTACTGTACAGTTCAATGGAACCATTATTGGCTTTTGCAGATTAGGTGCTGCCTTATTCAAATTTATTTTTCTCTGAGAAACTCTTAAATTTGCTAATTTACTTCAATTTGACTTTAATTAATAGATTAAAAAGGTCAACATATGATTTGGCAACAGGATGCAAAAATACAGTCTATAGTATATATGTTAATCATTAATACTATTTAATTATTAGAGTTTTGCTGAATTGAAGAAAGCATAGTTCTGTATCCATCAGATGTACTTAATTATGCTATACATTGGTTATTTATCAGCTGTTCAAACTATCACATATAATATCTTATTAATATATCTTTCATATGGCTTCACTCCAGTGCTTTTCCTAACAATTTTCAATAATAAGGTGCCTTATGTAAATAATGATGATTCTTCAAAATTTCTAATATTATTCATTGCCTTGTTAATTTTAAGATGCTAATGAATTTTTAGAAATTGATAGTTAACATGAATAAAATGAATTATTAAGTAGAATACTTTATAAAACATGATTATATGCATCACGCACATTTAATTTTTATCTTACCATTTTCATTCAAAAATATTTGTCACTATATACCTTAAATATATGTGAAAGAATCATAATTCACTTTATTCATAATAAAAATGACAAAAGACACCAGATGTGATATTAGGAATTAAATTTGGGCCAGATATGTGCAAGCAAATACCTTACCTGCTATACAAAAAAAAAGGGCTAGAAAGAGATAAATAAGTCAGATGATGATGAATGGTACAAATAATTAGATATATTGACAGTCCTATAGATAGATGACATTTATTATAGGATAAACACTATATATTGAGAGAATTAGTTTCAATTGTGTGCATTCAGCCACCCTATAGTGAAACATTGGCTTCTAATCAGAATGTTATCTAAGAGGTAAAGTGAGACGGTATTGTTGGTCAGATCTGTCTACATCTGCATAAGTATAGCAAGGATTTCAGATATTTCAAAAACTTCAAGTGAGAAGCTGCTAGCTGTCATCTTGCTTAAAATGAATTCCAGACATCTGTGGAAAACATACACCAAAACCGAAGTTGCTCATACATATTTTCAAGTAAGATTCTAAAATAAATTGATTGGACTACACTGAAAATCTAGGTAACAATAATATTATGGATAATAATTCACACTTAATTTTTTTAACACAATGGTGATACAATTGAAAATCACATTGTAAAGTAAGTTTCTATTTTAAAAGGATTCAATTAGTCTTTGTTCACCCTAATGGAATTTGAATTAAATATGAAGATTACACTTGAATTATCTTTTACTTTTTATTCTGCTAGGACCAGAATATATCATTACATTTTGGAAATATTTTGACTCTTATTGTAATTAATTTATTATATGTATGTGTATATATACATTTATAAATTGACTTGCTCTTTTCACTAGATAGCATAAATGAATTTTAATCTTATTACATTTCTAATAAGGGCATATAGCAAGGTCCAGTTACTAATAAATGATAATAAAAATTGTGCTATTTTACTTTATTATCTCTATTGTTTTTTAGACCATCCCTGGAAGTGTATAAGGGACACTTAGCTCTGTTCTTGGGAATAACTTCTGAAATTCTCAGAAGACTATGTCTGGTGCTACAGTGACAACCTAACCTTTCTACAGTCAAAGTATTATAGCCATTTATTGAAAGAACTCTTGTGCAAACTTTGGAAAATAAGACATAACTTTCTTCTTTCACTGATGGAAGATTTGTTATATTAAATAAAGACTACTACATAAAATAATGAATAACATTTTCTTAAATTAATAAATAGGGGTATACGTATTTTTACACATAAATTGTTTTCTCTCAGAAAAATAACCTTAAGGGTAAATACATTTAGGCACTGTTTTTGAGATTTAAAAAGTCTTAAAAGAATGCATTATTTATAGATGTGATAAAATGTTAATGTTCATATAAATTTGGTTAATTTTATATCATGTCATTCCACTTATTTCTTCTGTTTTTTTTTTTTATCTTCAAGGTATTGTCTTAGAAGAAACTGAATATTTTTCTGAATACCAAGATCATAATATTATTTAGGAATTCAGTCTTGAGCTATTACTCACCATTTATTTATAAGAATGTAATAAAAGTAGAGAAAACTAATAAATATTAGAGTTTTAAATTGGTTCTTTAACAACTTGTCCTCAAACTAAATTGTTTATATTTAATTTATGTATGTAAAATTGAAGAATAAAACTATATATTTTCTCTATTTGTTTGGAAGGGCCACACTTAACAAGGCTCATAGCTGTCTTCTGGTGATGTTAGAGTACCATATGAGTTGCAAGGAAAGAAACCAACATAAAAGGCAAGTGCTTTAACTCTCACGATGTCTTTTCAGACCCTAACCAATATATTTTATTATTATATCAAATTTTAAGTTAAAAAAAGTAAAAATAAAACAGCAGGCAGGGTGCTTGCCTTATACCAGGCCAACCTGGATTTTATTACTGATATCTCATATGGTAAACTCAGCACCATCAGGTGTGATCCCTGTGTGTATAACCAGGATTAACTCCAGAGCATGGTTTATTGTAGTAAAAATATAAAATAAGTGTACACATTAGTTTATCACATCCTTCAAATTACAAATTAGGAATAAATAAGTGCTTAAAATAATTGATAAAATTAGCATATTTTATTGAAAGATGTTTAAAGGACTTCATATTTTTAGCAGTTTTATCAAGTAATAGTTAATCTATGAAGAGTATGTTATTGCAAATGATACTTCATAGTTATCTATTTTTTTAAACATATTGGCACTTTGAAAAACAATGGTCATTAAGTTAAAAGAACTGAGTCCTAACACAAGTGTTCTCTGAGTGTAAAGCCAGTAGTAAACTCTGAACATAGTTGAATGTGGACCTTAAACAATAAACATTATAAAAAAATCTGAAGCAATCCCTGAATTAGGATATTGTTAGCCCCAGCAGCCTCCTTGTACTAAATCTGTTACCTATTAAGGCCACATCTACACCCCAAAACTGCTGTTTTCCACCTATCACATACACTTGAACTTCTTTCTGTGAATGCAAAGTTTCATCGTAAACTCAGCTTCCACCATTAACCATCTATCCACCTTTGAAACCTGCATTGAACCTACCTTCCTGCCTGAAAATCCCTCATAAGGCAATAGTGGTTGTTAGCAATCAACAAAGTCTAATTGCATATCTAAGAGCATAAAATCAGAAGCCTAAAAACATCAACCATTTGTAGTTTTACCCCAACAACCCATGAAGCATTAGGGATAATAAGAAATCAAAAGACTTAATTCACTTTCGCAAATGTGAACATACAGGAAAGACCAACGTTTTATTACAATTCTTTTTTTTTTTTTTTTGGTTTTTGTGCCACACCCAGTGACGCTCAGGGGTTATTCCTGGCTATGTGCTCAGAAGTCGCTCCTGACGAGGGGGACCATATGGGACACCGGGGGATTGAACCGCGGTCCATCCAAGGCTAGCGCAGGCAAGGCAGGCACCTTACCTCTAGCGCCACCGCCTGGCCTCTTTATTACAATTCTTAACACTGCTTAAGGATGACCTCACTGTCATAATTCTGTTCATATTAACTCAATAAAGAAGATGCTGATTGAAAGAGTTATTGAAGCTTAAGAAAAAGTAATGCAAAACATTAAATCATTCAATTATCTAGAATCTAAGGAGATAAGGACGACAGTTGGTGAGTCACGGAAGCAGACCTGAGGTAACTTACTTAAACAGGTTGAATGCCAAAAATATGATCGAAAAAGAAGAAACAATGAAAGCTGGAGTAAAGATATGTTGGAAAACTTTGAGGAATATTTTTTATATTAGAGGTTGTGGATTCTTTAGACTACCAGAAATAGAGTGAAAAAGAAAGCTGAAGAATAACTAGTGAAAGAGATAACAGCTTAGGATTCCTCAGTCTAAGGAGAGAGATCATAGAATCAAAAGCCCAGAGAGTGCCAAAGGATATATTCAAAAAGAACAGCACCAAGGCATGCTAAATCAAAAATCAGAACCAAAGAGATTCAAACTACTTAAAGATGTATGAGACATAAAAAAAATTCACAATTGATTTCTCATATAAAATTCTATAGGTAAGAAGGACATATAGAGTCAAAGTGATGAATGAAGAAAACTTCATTTTTCATTTCTAAGCCTCATTGATTTGAAGGTTAATAAAACATTCTCAGACAAAATTAAAGACATTTATTGCATTGAAGCAACTCTGAAAGTAATGTTGAATGGTCTGATATAAAAGATGACTCATACAGATCAAAGAACTGACAAAAATAACTATTTTATGTACTCTGTATACAGAAGTTCAATTCCCTAAAACTTAAACTTCTAATACCCCTAAACACCATTAAAACATATAACACTATAACAAAGAGTAGGGCCTATGCACTACTAGGAGTGGTCAAAAAACATCAGAATTACTCATCTCAGATTCTATGTTCCAAAGAGCTTCAGGTTTACCTTATATATTTACTATTGAGAAAAAAACATTGATTAATCAATTGAAAGCTGCCAATTTGGCATCCTCATCTTAGAGGTATTCTATGTCATCTGCTTGGAATTAGTATTTTTGTCTCAAACTATAATAAATAGTATCTATATACAAAAAATGGTAAATATTAAACAATAATGATTATATATACATGTAAACAAATAGTAAAATATGAGGATAAAATATTTATGTCACATGGACCCAACTTAGACCCCAGGTGATTAGACACCAACCGTCCAGCCTTGAACCCTGGACCACAGACATAGAAACGACACACTTCTTCACAACAGCCACAGGAAACAAATCCCAACCAGGACATCCTTAACAGTGCTCGGACATCAACAGGTGCCAGCCCTAATATGATACCCTGACAACGAGGAAAATGAGAACAACTTGACCTAAGAGCAAGTTATCCTACCTCACCAGCTAACGATAAGACAAAATCAGAAGACTTGTCACCCTTTGGTCTGTCCAAATGCCAAGATCTCGATTTACAGATGACTAGCTGACAGAACCATGGCCAGACTGTATGTATCCTGGGACAAATAAAAATGCCCTAGTCTAGGGCATGAGCTATGACCTGCATAACAACTATGATCCCTAGTTCTAGAGGTCTGTCTGAGACTATTGCAACGGAAGGGGACCTCTGGAAACATAACAGAAGACGCTATCCCAGGCCCATCCTAGGATCAGCGCAAAGACCAGGACTGCCAACCACAGAAGATGGATTAAAATGACACTGAGGGAACAGAACTTCTAGACCCACAAAGAAAGACATAATCATAAGTTCAACTCTTTGACTCGTGCAGATAACGAGATCTCTAGATACAGAGGTCTGATGTTATCACCCAGGATGGAGCAGAAGTCTTCCATATACCACAAAAGCACCAAGGGGAGAGTAAATGAACGTGAAAGGAGTCTATAGTTAGTCCCATGACAATATACTTCAAGGGTGGAGAAACCCTGTATCCCTTAGGCAAAGGAAATTCCTTTTCGAATGACCCCAATATTTATTGTGCATCTGCATTAGGGGAAAAAAAAAGCACAAACAATTTTTTATTATTATTTACTTATCTATTTTTTGTTGATTTCATTGTTGTGGTTTGGCTATTGAAGTGGATGTCTCCATTTATATTTATTTATTTTTTCTTTTCTTATGTGCTCTGTCACATTTTTTTTTTATCTCAGTACCATGGCTTTTATATGGTGCTTACCCTTTTGTTTTGTTTTGTTTGATTTTTGGAATGCTCACTGGACATTTTATTTGACAGTTCTTTATGTACTGTTGTGGTGTTTCATCTTCTTTTTCCCCTTTGTCTCTCAAACCAAGGATGAAAGCCTCTAGAAGGACTCCGCCCATTTCCGGAGTATCTGATTCTTTTTTTTCTTTTTTTTCTCCAGGTTATTACTTTTCTCTTCTTCAAACAAAACCGCATAACTTGAAATATCTAGTCCCGCCTCCCAATTGGGGGGGGGGATAAGGGAGGTACCAAGACCAAATAGGTGTAAGACCTCTAAGAAGTAAGCTAGGCACAGAGGGGACCACTTACTCTAGCAGCCCCAGGGATAAGGGAAGAGGTTATGGGAAGAATGACGAGAACGGAGGTGGAGGGAGGACAATTTGATGATGGGAATTCCCCTGATTTTATGTTAATATGTACCTAAAATATTATTGTCAATAATATGTAAGCCACTATGATTAAAATAAAAATTATATTTAATTAAAAATATTTATAAAAAGCATACATAGAATTATAAATGTGTAACTTTACAACAATGACACTAATATTTATATTTCTACATTTATCAATATATTTCTGTTGCTATGTTAAACAGAAAACTTTTTGAAAAATCATCAGATATTTCTCAAACATAGAACCTGTCATTTTTGTTTAAAGACCTCCCTTTCTACTTTAAGGTAGTCAGGGCTTTTATTATTCTTCCATTACTTACATAATGTCAGATGAAATAATGAAAATAAAAGATGAATAAGACTACCTTGTCATGCTCCTGACAGTAAAGAAAAATAATTATAATTTTGAGATAAAATGCATAATATCTTATTGAGGTGTTCATTATAAATTTGAAGATTACATTAATGCTTATTTTCCTAAGGGTTTTTTTTAGAAATAAAACGTGAAGATTTCTGCATTACTGATTACACTAAAGCTTTTCCTTGTGAAAAATAAATATCTGTTGTTAAATGCTGCTGAGAATAAATAAAATAAAAAAACTTAAACAACATTGATGGGAAAATGGGTTTACCTAAAATACTTTAAGAAAACTATAACAATTCCTCACTTAGCTAAAAGTAATATCAGCATGTGACTAAAATTTCCTTTTCAAATTACTGCTACATCTCCTTAGGAAATAAACACATGTCCAGAGAAAAGTTGCGATGATGTTTATAGCAGTTCTATTCTTAATAGTCAAAGTAGAATAGGCCAAAATGATCATAAAAACAAACTATACAATGGAATATATCAATATGAAAGAATTAAAAAAAAAGTAGATTGTGTCATTATCAAAACTAGTTTTTTGTTTTTTGTTTTTTTTGAGGAGAGATATATGGATCATTCCAGAGTGTAGTCAGAGATCATTCCTGGTGGAAGCTAGGAGAGATGTGCATGGTATGCATGATCAAATTGAGGTCATCTTCATACAAAGCACACACTGTATAACCTTTTCTATATTTTACAACTTTGACACAATTTCTCAGGGAATAAAAGGTACTTGAATAGAGCATTTTATTCACCTTTGTAGCTCCTGATGACATTTTTCTTGGCATCCCTGGCTTGCAGCTGCAATACTGAAACAGATGCTAAGTGTTATGTGAACTTCTAACATTTTGTGCCATTGTCTTTCCTTTAGAGGACACCTGTCAAACTTGCCAAAAGGTTTATAAGACCACATCTTGCTTATATGTAAGTTAAGTTATGTAAGTTATGTATATAAATAAGTTTAAATATACACCTATAGACATAAATAGTTTTATGTATATTGCTACCAGTAACTTAGAATTTTAATAATAAATCCATAACACACTAGTACAAAATAACTTTAAAAATATTTTAGACTACAAATACATAGTTTAATCAGATTGTTCATTTCTAATTTTCCGTAATGTAATTTTTCACATTTGATATCTTCATTGAACAAAATAAATGAACAGTCCATTATATTTCCATTATGTATCTTAAACAAAAATCTTTATTTCTTATAACCACCTTGTCTATTAAATTGTTCCCCTCTGTTGTCTTTAACAATTGAATCTCCATTGAAAATCTATATTCTGTAACTAAGTCCTGAAAAATAAGAGAATTCAGACATATTTATAAAATTATTAAAAAAGCCAAGACAGACTAAATAGAACTGAGTTACTGGCTATGCAAATGTATCATTGTTGTTTTAATATTATCATCATAATAAAATTGTGTGAATCAAGCTTTTAATCTAGTGATTTAAAGTTTAAATGATAGAGAAAAGACACTATATTTGAAAGTTAACCATTCTTGGAATAATATTAAATAAGATTAAACTAAAAATAAGATTAAACTATTTCAGTGAATTATTCTTATTAGAAGAAAAGTTTTCAGACAGTTTTATGAGTTTGCCTTCTCTTGTGATAAACTTGCTTAGAATTCCAACTATTTATTATTCTCAAGGGGTTATCGTACAATACAATTGTTTTCAATCTTTCTTAACTTCAATTGGTTCTTTTGAATTTTTCTTTTTCTTTTTGACAGATTGGCTTTTATTTCTATGGACCACTGGGCACAATTCTATTTTAATCATGTTTTCTTTTGCATACTACCCAGATGTGATGATGAAAAACAAAATCTTTGAGAAATGCTAGGCAGATTCACTTGACTTAGCACACATTGTGTTTTATTTGCTATCTCCAAATGGCTTATTTGTATAATATTATTAAAATGTTGAAAAAAATTAGAAACAGTCTGTTAAGAATAAATAAAAATAAAGAAGGACATTGACAATAATTCAAGTAATTTATCAGGCACAACTATGACTTTACAGTTCAATCAAACTATTTTTAGTAAAAGTATATACACACATTATATATATACTTCTTTTTCCCCATTCAGTGCATAATATTATAGCAGGTGTTGTCTTAAGGTAAGAGATAATCATGTATATTGAAGCTATATAATTTAATTGACCTTGTAGATAATTAATTTCATATAAGCTCTATGACTTCTTACCCTTGAGTTTACTGACTTGAATAATCAAAATAAATAACATCATGGTGATGAAATTAGAGATTGAAAATAAATAGTGGATATATTCACATATTTGTGATACATATAGATATACAACACAAGTATTCAGTGAATGAAGTGCTAACAAAGTATAGGCTATATATCACAGAATTGCTAATTCCAAGTAAGTGTTGTCTGGAGAGCGTTATGAGATTAACTAGTTGAATATAAGAATATTGGTGTAGGGTCCTGGCACTTTGGATTTGAAATGTGTTAATCAAAATAATAAACATTAAGATTTTTACAAACATGAGAAAAAACCTACATTCACTAAACTTAAAACAATTCAATATAAGAGACATTTAATCACAAAAATCATTCCAGAATATTAGTAATGTGCATTTTAGAATTCTTGTTTTGTGCAAAATGAGTTTATAATTTATTAATCACTAAGTACAAAGACAATAAAAATGCAACAACTATTAAATTTTTGTATACAAATATACATAATAATACATATATTTATATGTTATATTGTTTTCTTCAAAATAGTATTTTAATTTTTAGAAATTTTTATTTTAATTTTAATGAGTTATAAAAAGTGAAATTTATTCTTGACAAAATATTGTCAGGTTAAGGCAGGATTTAAATAATGTCAATTGTGTTTAGAGTTCAGCAAAAAGTTTCTTGCTTTGACTGACTAATTTATATACGGGGACTTGGTCTGCTCTCTACTGATTTAGGATGACATCAGAGAGATGAGAAGCGTTGCAATATGATATTTTCCCAACATTATGAACAGAAGAACCTGGGATTGATGAAATGACAATGTCATAGTGACAAAAGACATATAAGATTCAACTTTCAATAAGACTTTTTCTGTAACATATTTTCCCAGAATTGCTTGTCTAAAGCAAATAATAGTTCAGAAAATTATTGTCTAGGAAGTAATTTCAAATTAATGTAAGCTGAATGATGAATGGGATCATTTTGCAATCTTTGGTACATAACTTCCGTATTTATTGTTATGGACAATTGAGACAATAAATAAAGAAGTGGATTATGGTAAGACTTATTTTTCCTACAATAAAATCCAACTTTTTCTATTTTACTATTCTTCCGTCTCCTCCTTTTCTTCCCACCTTCTATTCCTTTTTCCTTTCTTCCCTTTCTTTCTTTCTTCTCTATTTGCATGCTTTTCCTAATTTATTTATTTTGTGTTGCTAGATGTTGTTTAGTAGTTTATTTTGGGTTTTTCTATAATCAATGTGACTATATTTGTAAGAATACAGAAAATAATTTTGATCAATATTTTGAAAGTATTATAATACTAAAGATTATGCTCATATATAGATCCAATGTATAATCAGAAACATGCTAATAAAATTGAAAAATACATAAATATATTTCTTTTTTGGGGAGTTTGGGTCCACACCTTCTGGCACTCAAGGGTTACTCTTGGCTCTGTGCCCCGAAATCACTCCTGGCAAGCTCAGGGGAACATATGGGAAAATAGCCACATTCAAGGCAAATGCCCTATCCACTGTGTTATCAATTTGGCACCCAAAATATTTATGGCAATACTGCATATCCTATATATTAAAAACATTACTCTGGTAGTAGTTTTAACCTAGTTGACCTCTTTTAATCTATAAAATTTAACTGTATAGTATTTTATTTTAATACAGTCCCAATACTGTTTTCATTCTCTTCTCACCAAATTTAAAATATCTTAATAATATCATATGGTGAGTAAATAGTTACTATATAACTAAAATAAAGCATATCCAGTTAATCTTATTTTGTCTTACTTTAATATAGCATTAAATATTAAAATTTTATGTAGTAATCATATCAACATAAAGCCTAAAATGTTGCACTCTTTATTGTTATTTTCCCACTTATTAATCCAAACACTAACTTATGAAAAAATTATAAATAAGATATAGGTTACAGTTAGCTACTGTAACAGTTAAATAACTGTAACCCATAGTAGTAAGGTAACTGTAACCTATAAGTAATAAGGACACGAAAGTGAAAAAAATGGAAAATTAAAATGATGCTCTATACTTTCTTCAAAAAACAGCATATCGATCCTGGGTGATATACTGCATAATAAGTTCATGAAAATAGTATGGCTAATAAAATTTATAGTGTCAATAATTTAATATATGATACTCAAACAATATGCAGGAGTATTTATTTATATGTTGATAAAATGTTAATGATTAAAATCAAGTTTAATATAATTGCAATAGTTTTTTTTATGCAATCTTGTCAAACTTTGTTTACTATCTAGTTATTTACTTATGGTTATTTCTCAAATTAAAACTTGATTGTTGTGACAAATGATTTTATTTATCTTATTAATGATAAATCATTGTTTGTTAAATGCTTTTTAAACTTAGAAGGAACCAAGATTTAGAATTAGTCATATAAATTTAAATATACTGCATATAATTCTCTTTTGGTATTGAATATTATAGCATCCATATGAATAAAAACTTTTTAACAATATCCATCTCAGATATATATTTTGTAGATATTACTTGGTTTTCTATTTAACTTATTTAAAATAGCAGTGCCAGAACACAAACAAAAATTTTAAGTGATATATAATTAGACACACTGTTGAGTATTTGATATTCACATTATAATCATTACTATAAATGTAAATATTCCTAAATATATGAATGATGAATCAATTGGCATAATGATGGCAGAAAATACAGATGAATATACTTGAAGATAATTAATCATTTCCCTGTAATTAGTTGGCTCATTGCATTGAAAAATCAGTGATAATTACATACATCTATATTTTAGTATCTTTTCCTCTATTATTATTCAATATTGGCTACCAATTACATAGTATAGTATCCTACTTTTCCTGTGGTCATTGATAACTTTTTGCCATTAGTTAGGGAAATACTGTGAATTTAATGTTAAGCATCAATGCAGATACAGTTTGAGCATTTTGTTGAGAATTTTCGCTAGCTACTTTTCTCTAAAACGACATATATCAAGTTGCCTCCTAAAAGATGGTCAAAGTGACAGTTTCAAACTGTGAAATATATACACAAGTTCTGTATTTTGTGTGTATTTTGTGACAACTATTATCTTTCTATTTGCAGGTATTTAGAAAAAATATTAAAATGACATTTAAGTCAGAAAGAGTACAATGGGTAAGGATCTTGTCTTGTACAGAAGTGATGTGGCTTTGAATAACAAGCACTGCATAATATTTCTTGTTCCGTGCCTATGCAAAGGACATGGAGTGAGCCTTGAACACAGCAGATATGGCTTCAAACCAAATTTCAAATAAATAAAATTTAAATATGGTTTATATATTTAATAAATATTTATTTATGTAAATATTATTTAGATATTTTCATTATTTAATAACATTAAAATTAGTGGTAGAACAAATACATGCTAAAACATCTATATGTGACCAACTGTCATTTTATGACAAATATTGAGACATACAAAACCAATTAATTTGTCTTAAATACTATTTAATATAGTATTCGGTCTCATATAATGTTTTCAATAAAAGTATAAGCTAGAATAAAAGAACAAAAATGCATAAAAATGCCATATTGTAAAGATATGAAAGGATACACAAATAGTACTTTTAAAGCTCCTTTGATACAGTTCAAACTTAGTCATTTATTGTCTGTTGATATCAGAAAATCGTAAGTAGTAAACATAAATTAGTAAAAAATATCATACATTTTCAGCAAGATTATAAATATTGTATTTTGAGGGGGAAGTTGGGTCATACCCTGAAATGCTCAGGCATTATGCCTGGTTCTATGTTAATAAAATATTCCTGATGGATTCAGAGAACTATATGGGATGCATGGGATTGAACCTAAGAGAGCCACATGCAAAACCAAAGTCTTATCCACTGTGCTAGTACTCTGTCTTCTTTATTTCTATTATTGATAAAAAGTTGCCTCGATACAAAAATGCAACCAAAAGACTATGAGAAAGTCCACCTTAATATGTATCATATCATATATATTTCAAAATTCTCTAGTTTAGAAACTCAACTTAAACAGGTTAGCAGATTTGAGGCATAGTGCAGACATATTCTAAAATACATTTAAATGATCATATTTACTTTTTAATTAAATAGATATTTTGAGAGAAATGACTCTAATGTACAAATCGTCAACTTTATATAGTGGATAGCATAGTTTGCTTTGCATTTACATCTGTAGTTAAGCTGGTAGTACAGAGTCCAGCCATATTCTCTAAGCACAATAATGTGCTGATGCCCCACCCCTCAAAATAATACACAGTATTATAATTATCTACAATAGAACCATGTCTCCATACTATGATAAAAATATGGTTAGTTGAAATCAACTTCTTTTTGCTGGCGAGTTGCCTCTCTTGGTCTTTTAATCATTAATAACATAAAGATGTATAGAAAAGCTTGTAAGGCCAGAGCTATAATACAGTGGATAGGGCACAGGTCTTGCTTGTGGCAACCTGGAATTTGGGTTTCCCAAGACTTACATGATTCCCTGCAAAGGAATGATCCTTGAGTGCAGTCATGAGTGACTCCTGAGCATCACAAGTGTACCCAAAATAAACAAACAAAAATTATTTGTATTTTCAGATACAAAAGTATATATATATGTACAGATATATTTACACACGTGTAGAATAGGTTTTCTGTGCTCTTTTTTATGTTTAAAAACAGAGTTTAAACATTTTAACCATGACTTTGGGTATTATTACTAAGCAAGAATTGAGCTATGGGACTTCCCAGTTAAGTTATAAAAGTGAAGTAACCTTAATATTTAACAATAAAATTATAACGCTTATTACTGGAAAATTCCCTGTAAGACAAAGACCTTATTTGGAAATGACCAGTTAATTATTATTTCAGACTTCTTCAGGCATACAATCTCTGTTGTTAATATTGTATTTACAGCTGTCATTCTAATGTTTCCATACACAATATGAAAATCACTTGCTGTGCATTCCACTTAAATTGTACTTATACAAACAAAATCATTCGGATTTTTCACATATGGTTTGAAGTACCAGATAAATATAAAATTGAGATTAAGGTAAAAGCATATACCTCATATAAAAGGTATTATTTGTTTTATCTATTATATTTATTTGGGTTGTAATAACCAGAGGTATCTGAGATTATTCATGTAGTGATATTTGATATCAGTGGTGAGGGAAAGACAATAAAACAACATCAGGACTGAATCCAAGAGCTCTCATATTTGTTTGCTATATTATTTTTTCATAGAGGGGAGAGTTTCCTCATTTTATTAAATGAAGAAATAAATCTCATTACTATGAGAAAAAACTCACAAAGACAACACAATTTTTTAAAAAAATCTGAAATATAAAGAATAATTTGGTCCCAGTAATGTGATCTGAAACATTACAGAAAAGTTTGCAGAAATTTAAATATCTATTTTAACTGCTAGTCATATTTCTATTGAATTTGCCCAACTTCAAGATAAATGATCTTATATATCTAAGTGCTTATGTTGGAAAAAGTCTACAACAGTTAAAAGAGTTTACGTGTCGAACTAAATTAGGCAAAAGCATAGTAATCCACATCAGGCAGCACGCAGGACTCTGAGTTCAGAAATCACTGCTAGCAGGCTTGGGGGACCATATGGGATGTCAGGAATCAAACTTGGATCCATCAAGGGTTGGCCTCATGCTAGGCAAATGCGCTACCGCTGTGCTATCACTCCAGTCCCTATCCCTTCTTGTTATTTTAGTTATGACAACCATGTAAGGGACTAGATGAGAAATTTCTAGCAGATGTTTATATGCATCCTTGATAAAATCCTCAGATGCAAAAATATAAAAAATAATAATGTAAGTTTTGTAATTTTAAGTCACTATTCTTATTATGCACTGGTTATTAAACTACCCTGCTATATTAAAATTTCAAATATATTTGTATTGGCAAATGGAGTTCCATGTTGCATGCTATAATATTATTTTGAACAACATGTAAAAAGAGAATGTGATATAAAATAAATAACTTTATAAAACCTTTGTCACTATGGCTTAATGTTCTGTCCATAGTTAACTCAAGGGTAACAATAGCATCATATGCAATTGTATATACTTCATTTTATTCTGTTACACTGTTTAGTGAAAGACTCATGCCCAGTTCTCAGGATATTGGGGAACTTCGTTCTGAAGCAAAGAGGAGACAGCCAACCATTCACATAAGATTAGGAAGATAAAAACGGGTTCAGAAACTTCCACGACAAACTCTCTGCTAGCAGGCAAAGATACCAACAGGCAGACATTCTAGCTGTAGGACTCTCTGACCTGAGGTCTTTATGAGGAAGACCTATAAACCAACCCCATGGGTAGAAAACAGGTAAAGAAAGGGGACCGGTTTAAAGCTATTTCCCACTCAAGAGCGACAAGCACAAGCAAAGAAGAATTTTCATGAATAGTGTAAAAACCAGTTTCAAAAAACCAGTTTCATCAGGGCCGGAGAGATAAGAGGTAAAAGCATTTGCCTTTCATGCAGAAGGACGATGGTTCGAATCCCGGCAATCCATATGGTCCCCCGTGCCTGCCAAGGGTTATTTCTGAGCATAGAGCCAGCAGTAACCCCTGAGCACTGCCAGGTGTGACCCAAAAACCAAAACCAAAACCAAAACCAAAACAAAACAGTTTCATCAAAAACTAAGTTTCATTGAGTTAAAAATCAGTGAAAATCCATATTTTCATTTATGAAATTGTCAATAAAGCTAAAAATCAAGAAAATTCTAGTGACACTAATGTAAAACGGAAAGACTCTAATGTTATTGTCTTTTATTTCAATTTAATCATTGTCTTTTAGCTACTGGCTATTGAATATTTCCTTTCAGATAAAAAAGTGTTTGTTATAAAGCAATATAAATAGACCTCAAAATTAGTTGTACTAAATTGTCATTTGGAAGCTATTAAAGGTACTTGAAATATTCCCTAAAAATTCTATTGCTTTAAATGAATTTAGTATCTAAAAGCAATTGGAATAGGAATCTAATATAAACTTAATCATCAAATTTTTGAGAACACTAAAATCACATACAAAAGTGAGTTGTTATCTGAAAATATTCTTATGTGGGCCTAGGGAGATAGCACAGCGGCATTTGCCTTGCAAGCAGCCAATCCAGGACCAAAGGTAGTTGGTTCAAATCCCGGTGTCCCATATGGTCCCCCGTGCCTGCCAGGAGCTATTTCTGAGCAGACAGCCAGGAGTAACCTGAGCACCGCCAGGTGTGGCCCAAAAACCAAAAAAAGAAAAGAAAAAAAAAGGAAAATATTCTTATGTAATTTTTGACTTACCATTCAGATTTCTAATTTTTAATTATGAAATTACTTTAATTCAAAAATCAAGAAAATACATATACACATGATAGTCTTTTCTTAGTTTTTGAGAATGTAATGATCAGTAGGAAACATTTATATAAAAATGATATGAGGGGCTGGAGCAGTGACGCAAGCAGTAAGGTGTCTGTCTTGCCATTGCTAGCCTAGGAAGGACCACGGTTCGATCCCCCTGTACTCCATATGTTTCCTCAAGCCAGGAGCGATTTCTGAGCGTATAGCCAGGAGTAACCCCTGAAAGTGACTGGGTGTAGCCCCAAAACCAAAATAAAATAAAATAAATAAAAGAATGAAATGAGCAATACATGGGTAATAATTTCTGTATACTTTATATTTATATGAAAATTCTATATAAGTTTTATAAAATGTGATAATGATCTCAGATATAAATTATACACTTTAGCATGATACAATTTCAAAAACTTACTTCTGATGTTTATGTGAAAGAACAGAAACAGGATTATAGCTTGATTTGTTATATTTGATTGAATACATTTGAAATCAAGGTATTGTTATGAGACAGTAGAAATAAATAAAAGAGTAAGTCTAAAAACTTAAAAGGTAGCCTTACATGTTTTTATTTATGAGATTAATTTAAAAGATAGGTGATATAATATCACTTAGCACAATTGCTGCTCTCATTAAGAAACAAATTTGGAGTTTGTATTCTTCACTTGAGTCACACCTAATCAAGCTACTTAATATTTGCCACCTGCAGTATCATTTACAGAGACATATTAATCATTTGCTACATTAATGGTCTGTTTAAAAGACTCAGTAAACAGTATTTTTTTCTTAGGTCATTTCTTGAGCATTTACATATGCTTTAGTAATTTGTTTTGTTTTGTTTGGGAGTCAAACCCAGCTGTGTTCAGAACTTACTTGCAGCTCTACCTTGAGTCCCAGAAAAGTTCAATGAGTTCTTTGAGTTTCCAGAAAAGTAATGAGGTGTTTGGTATCAAATCCTAGTTGTTTGCAAGCAAGGCAAGTACCCCATCCACTCTATTGTCTTTCCAAGCCCAGCTTTAGTATCTACTTTAGTTTCATATACAAGTAACATTCTCACACTTATAGTTACAAATTTAATTGGAATTTTTAGTTATCTTGAAAATTATTTGTAAGTATTCCAGGTATTATATTCACAAAATTTGAATCTGTATAATAAAATTAAAATATTATTAGAGAAATATATTTATGAATCTGAGGAGTTTCATATACATATATTTTCATATATTAGAGGATGCGTCTAATGCTTAAGAATAATAGCATATACACTAATTAAATAAGATGAATTACAACATGTCTGTGTGTACTTCAGTGTGTTGAGAAATAATATGATATATCTTGTCAATTTTCCCTGGTTAGTATACAGAAAACTTAGTAATGCCTATTTCTGAAATGTTGGTTATTTGCCCTATTAAATGTTTAAATAGGCAGTTACAGATTATACATATATAAATAAATTTGCTATATTACTATATAAAATGGATATTTATTTTTAGTAAGATAGCATTTTTAATATCACTGTGTAAGGTTCAGGATTGTTATTTTATACTCCTTTAAAGAAAATGTGTTAAGCAATTCACAGAAGACTTAAAATGCCAAAACCATCCCATCACCATTTATTGCTCCTCCTCTAATTTTGTATTCTCATATTCAAATTTTCTAACATGATTGGCTCTTTAGTCAGAATTATAGATTGAACTCTATAACTATATTTGTCAGTTTTTCAATTATATTTTTCCTTACTTAACTTTTTATCTTTGATTTTTGAACAAATGCAGCTGTACTCCGGGCTTAATCCTGGCTCTGTGCTCAGGGGTCCATATACAGAACCTGGGATTGATTTCAGGTTAGCTGCATTCAAGACAAGTGTCATAATAATAACTCCTGTATATCTTTCTGATTACTGAGTCACTTCTGAACTAGATATAGGTATTGTTAGATTGTTTATATTTTGTGTGATATGGTCAATTTTCTTTTTTTTTTAATTAAGTTAATTAAAGAGAGCTTAAAAGCTGGATAGTTTAGTTTCTTTCATAGAGTCAGTTTTCTTTTCGAAGATTGAGTTTGACCTATTTTGTTTGCCAATTTATGTGTATAGTACTTTGCAAATTTCTCTTTCATTGTCTTCAAATGTCTATAGATGCTACAATGATCTTTTTATTTTAATTTTAGAATATACGATAAATATGTTTTCTTTTTAAAATGTAATCTTGCTAGGAATTAATATCTTACTGAAGGTCAAATTTTTGGTTTTGGTTATTGTTCTTTACTGATTTTTTTTCTTTTCCATTCAATTCCTGCGTTAGGAGTCTCTTACTTCCTTGTTTTGAAACTACACCACACCTAGAAGTGCTCAGGATCTATTTTTGTTTTTGTGCTTAGGGATCATCTTTCATGGAGCTGGGGAGTGGATGGTACAGTTTAAGCCTGGCTAATGCCCATTTTTTAAGCTAAGTTAGTGTGAATTTAGTTTTTTGTTTGTTTGTTTGCTTTAGTTTTCCATGTTGGAAACTTATATTCTTTATTTGAGATATGTTTTTTTGCTAATATGCATATCAGTGTTGACTGGTATCAGTTACATTTGGATGCTGTTTTTTTTCTTCATCTTCCACACTGCTAAACTTTGTTCTCATTTTCATTTAGTTCAAAGTATTTTGTTTTTTGACCTTAATCCTTCTACCTATAAGTTAAAAAGTGCCCTATTTGATTTCCATATATCCTGCTATTTTCTGGTTGTTTTTACTCACTGATTTTTACTTTGATTCTACACAGTCCAAGAGAAACCATTATATTACTTGTTTTCTTTAAAATATGTGTAGGTGTGTTTTATGACCCAACATACTGTCATTTTTTCAGAATGACATAGTTTAAAAGGAATATGCATTCTAGAATAGTTTATTACAGTGCTCTAAAGGAACCCATTATACCAATATAATGTACAGGTATTTCTCTGATGTGATGAAATTCAATTCTATTATTCTGAATTTTCTGCCTATTGCAATTATCCATTTCTGAAGGAAGAAAATTTAATTCTCAAACTATATTTAAACAAATGTATTTTGCAATATATTCATTTTTATCTGACATACCAGGAAGCTCAATTTTTATTATAAGCTTCAAATATGTCTTATAATACCATTTACTAAATTCAGAGAACTTTCCTTTATAACATATTTAAGTCTTTCCAAGTATTTGATAATGGGAGATATGAACTATTCCTTTGAACTATAAGCCCAGCTTCCGTTATACACATTTTAAATACTGATATTCAATTTGTGAAAAATGGATATCAGCTTCTGACTCATTTATACTTATATTCACATAGAAAAATTGTAAAATAAATCTCAACATCATGAAATCATCCCATATGCTGTATTTCTACCTTCAGGCAGATGACTTGGAAAGCAGAAAGATGTTAAGGATTAGTTAACCACGCCAGTCAGAAGAGCGTCATAGCTAAACTAACTGAGTACACCAGTTGTGAACACTAAGCATAGATAAGAAATTCAAAAACAAAAACAAAGATAAAATTTAATTAAAATAGAATTTATATTTTCTTAATTTCCAGAAATAATATCAGCTAGTTCACAACTGGTGTACTCAAGGGGCCATAAGGAAACATGCAAGGCTTTACTATATTTACCGGTTTTTCCCACACCAAAAAGCAGTATTTATCATTATTTTAAGTTATATATTAGATAAATTTTCAAGTTATGCTCACTCAAACTGTTAACTAAATCATATTTGTTGTATATCAAATATTTGACTAAACAGAATGCTCACTTTAACATATATATATGTGAAATGTGTTCAAACTATTCAAATTTTGTGATTTTACTGTTTATAATAAATAACTAATAATGTGAAAATGACAACTGTGTTTTTAGTTTATATGTTGTTTAATGCGAGGGGTAGTAGGAGGATTGATTATTGGCTTCAAAATTTTATATTTTTTCTGTAATATGTGTCATAAAAGATACTTGACTAATGCTAATATTTGAGATATTATTAATAAAATATTTTGACTTAAGTTTTAACTTTTAGCAAAGTATCCTTGCAATGGAAATATTATTAATTGATTAACATTTTAATTTTCTTTCTTTCTTTTTTTTGTTTTTTGTTTTTTGTTTTTTGGGTCATACCCGGCAGTGCTCAAGGCTTACTGCTGGCTCTATGCTCAGAAATCACACCTGGCAGGCTCAAGAGACCATATGGGATGCCGGGAATTGAACCATGGACCTTCTGCATGAAAGGCAAATGCCTTATCTCCATGCTATCTCTCCAGCCCAACATTTTAATTTTCAATAATATATAGTTATTTTTATTCTATAATAAAGTTTATTTATAAATGAATATTTAAATGTTTTGATACTTTTATTGAATGTTATTTCAGATATAATATATAATTTAATATAAAAATAATAAACCCTATGTCTAAAAATGTTTTAATAACATGTTATAGTGGTTGATATCAATGTTGATAATTCCCTTGCACTTACCACCGAAGACTGAATAAGTTAATGATTTATATAATAATAAATAAAATGCTTTTAGAAAATGCTACTGAGGAATATGTTTAAAGTCATATTTTATTACAGGGGTGGCGAACAAGTTCAACACAAAGAGCCAAAATTTTAAACTGTGAGAGTCAGAGAGCCACACCACGCAGTGACCTGCCAAAACAGACAAAACACACAAAAGCATATAATTTTAACAATAATATATGAAGCACATATTGCATTTTGCTATTTTGAGTGAGGGTCAAAATCCTCTTCGCCACTCCTGCTTTATTATATATCCTGGGATTTGAAATATTTATTAATATATAACCTATATTTAGTACTATTGTACAAAAAGTTTTAGAATAATTTTGCTTAAAAATAGGGGCTTATCAAACAAATGTTACTAGAATTAAAGACTAAAGAAAGAAAATCTTTTAATATTACATACATAAAATAACTTTTAAAAATCAAAGTAAAGTAAAACCTGAGTTTTACTGACACAAGTATTTCTACAAATTAAATGTGGTATATAGTTTGAAAATTTTCTCTGATACAAAGTAGTTGAAATTATATATTGAACAATAAGTTTTAAAAGTCATCGTAAGAGAAGAATTTTATTAAAAAGCAAAACAACAGCAATATTCATTCTTTACATTTTATTTATAAATTACTTGGCAATAAGTCATTGACTATGAAAATTCAAAGACACTTTATAAAGATTGTTATTTGGGGACACTTCTAACAAATTCTAATTATGTCCGGGATAGAACAATTATTAAAAATAAATTTACAATATAATTAGTATAGATTTTTAAACATTATATTTTTCAGAATCATTCATTTACCAAGTAGAAGTTAGCAAAGGCAGTATAAAAGGTATTTCAGAATCAAAGGCTATAGAAAAGTGCATGCATATGACTTGGACTTACATGGCTTGCATTTGACTAGGAAATGTTTGAACTAAAGCACACCAGATGGTCTCCCAAGCCTTCCAGGAGTGATCCCTGAGTCTAGAATCAGCAGTAAGCACTGAGCACCCAGGTATGAATCCAAAACAAAACAAAAACATCAATTACAAAAAATAACACATGAAATAAAATTTAGTTTATAAGTCTTATTGGCTGTTTGCCCCATGGTTTCTTTGAGTTCTTTGAACATCTTCAACATTTTTCCTCTGAAGAGCTATCGGAGAACTAGCTAGCAAGCTTATGCTAGTTGGGTCTTCAGCACTATCATCATTTACTAAGTGTGGTGGGGTTATATGTTACTTTCTCATTGTGATATTTGCATCATGATGGTGTTTTTTATCTGTTGTGATGGAATCCTTGAAAAAATATATGAGCAGTCATGCGGCAAAGCAGAGGCAGTTCTCTTCTCTGTGTGCCATAACTTGAGTTAAAAATGGCTCTTTTGATTCCAAAAACAACCCACACCTCTTTTACCAGTAGCAGGTCTTATCTCTATTTCATAGCAATACTTTTTTTATAGCAATATTTTGCCAAGTAACAAATCAAGTGAAATGGCTTTTGTCTCAAAGAATTAAAGAGAAGATAAAGAAATCAATATTCAATAAAAGAAAGAAAAAGTCTATCAGAGGAAAAAAATCAAGAGATTGAAAATTACAATGGAAAATATTAAGATATATAGAGGCTCTTCAAATTATGAACAAAATAAATTAAAACTTACCTATATTCTCCATGAAGAAAAAGGTTATATATATATACATATATGTATATATATATGTATATATATATTAAAACAAATAGAAGGTAACAGTGTACAACTAATACTACAGAAAATTGAAATGTCTTCCAACATAACTAATGTAATCATATATCTTACAAAGTAAATGCTGGAAAAAAGATTTAAAACAAACAGAACTCTCTAAAATTAACTCAGAGTAGAGTGGACAATGAAAATAAGACTTATCATTTAGGATTAAAAATTAACAATAAATCTCATAAATGGTGTTAGAAAACAGCACATTCACATGTCAAAAAACTAAAAGAGTAACCATTTAACTATATGCAAATTTTAATTAAAATAAACAATTTAAATATAAGAACTAAATATTCATTAACTACCTTGATACTTATCTATTTTGTTTGGTTGAACTTTTTGTTCTTTATTTGTTTGTATGTCTTATTTTGTTTTGGGGCCACACCCCATAACACTCAGGCATTACTTCTGCCTCAGAACTCAAAAAATCACATCCTGAAGGTTCTGGTCCATATGGGATGCCGAGGATTGTATCTTAGTCAAATGCATGCAAGGCAAATGCCCTGCCTATTTTGTTATTACTCCAGCTACTTCTTGGTCTCTTTATTGTAATACAGAAGAAAAAGAACCGGGCCTTCATTTGCAAGGTAGATGGTTAACCACTGAGCTACATCATGGATCCCTTAATATTGGTCTCAACGGTTATTATTATTTTTTTTATAATTTGACATTAAAGGCCAAGGGCTGCAAAAACACAATTAAAAACTGAAGTATATCAGTCAATATTGTGAGAAGTCAAGACACTTAGAAAAGACCAAAAACGATCAAACTTTTCTCTGAATGATTAACAATTTGTATTTGGTGATAAAACAAATAAATTAATAATTTAATGTTTGAAAATGCCTATTAAGTATAAATAGATTTAGCATTTTATTTACAAGAAAATTATAATTACTTAGTTAAAATAAACAAGTTGTCAACTAAGTAATGAAAGACGCTCATTTGGAAGGATCCAAAATGATGGAATCATAGCATTATTTATTTATATTATCAAAAAATAATGTGACTACTGCCAACACAAATCATTTACATTTTTGCTGAGCTTCTTTGCCTAAAATTTTATATAATTCAATTACATTCAGGGAAAACACTAAAGGACAAAATGATTTTGTAAAAAATAAAGCTTATTTAAAACTGTATTTTATATGTAATGTAAAAGCAAAACAAGCTGTATGGGCAATAATATTTTCTAAGGATTTTTTGAGATGAGAGGCAGGTGCTAGCAATTTTTCACTCAGTCCAATGATCAAATATAATATAAAGAAAATTAACATAATCAATGGAAAAATGTAAAATGGTTATACAATCACAATCAGGCAACATCCTTCTGTGCTTGATAATCACCACCAGATGCATAATTCATTGAGATAATTAGGAATCACAAGTTAAATATTGGAGAGATTGCCTGTTTTTGTCCCAAGAATTCATGGGACTAGGGATCAAATGAAACAAGGGAGATTTGTGACTTGTCCACACGTGTATTACTGAATAGAGTAGCCACAGGTGGTAAACCAGATGATTACACATAAACACTGCCTGGCATTTTGAGAAAGGAAAAATGCATCAATAATTAGAAGCACTGTAGGTGAGTAGCTTCTTGCCAGACTAACAGTGGTTTGCTAGTACAATGATAATTGCTGCTGGTGGTATAGAACACTATAACAGACTGCAAATGCACAGCATCAAATTGAGGGTTGGAATACATGCCAATTATGCAGCTCTTTTTGCTTTATTTCCTAAACATGACAAATATCAAGCTGCAAGAGAAAGCAGTTACAGAAGAACTATTGTAAGGAAATTGCAGAATGTAAAATGTTCATAACAAAAAAGAAACTTGGAAGCATTCTAATGTTTCTGCTTGTTTTTGATTTTAAAATGTTCATGTAGATAGAGATGCATATTAGGAATCAGAAAACATATAAGTCAAAGTTTGTGTCTAGAAAACAAATTTTCTTTCTAGGTCAACATTTTCTTGTTTACATTCAGTGTTATCGTAATTGGTAAATATAAATGTATTCATATTATGAAGATGCATATTCATTCAATGAAGATATATATATATATAATATTATATATAACCACAAAGTACTAACCACTATTCGATCACAGCAGATATATGACCAAATACATATTAAACATGCATATTCTTATATAATATACTAAATAACATGCCATTCAAGATGTAAGATTTCTAAACAGTTCAAATTTTTCTTTTTTTTTTTACTTGCTTTCTTTTTATTTATTGCTTTCTCATTTTTTCCTTTAGTTTAAGTTTTTCTTTCTTGCTTTCTAACTTTTTCCTCTCTTTTCCTATTTACCTACCTATTTGGTCGATTTCTCGGTTTGGATGTGATTATTGAAATTGTTGTCCCCAATTATTCTTTTTTTTTTTTCTCTTCCTTTCTTTTCTTTCGTTATGTGCTACACCATGTTTCTTATTTCAAGACCACGGCGAGTTTTTTTGGTTTATATGTTTGTTTGTTTTTGTTTGTATTTTTTTTTATCAGTTTTTTGTGGTGCTTATCGATGTAACTGGAGACCTCACTGGATATTTGACACTTCTTTTGGTACTGATGGGGTGTTTCACCTTCCTTTTCTCCTTCATTTCCCAAATCGATGAGAACCCCTAGAAGGATTCTGCCCATTTTTGGGGTATTAGACTCTTACCCCAGTTTACTCATTTTCTCTTTTTCAGGCAAAACCACCCAACTTGAACTGCTAGCCCTGCCCCCACTTAGAGGGGGAAATAAGGGAGGCACCAAGGCCAAACTGATGCAAGACTACTAAGTAGTAGGTCAAATACAGAGGGGATCACATATTCTAGCCACCCTGGGGGGGAGGGAAGAGGAAATGGGAGGTAGGACAAGAACGGAGGTGTAGGGAGGACAATTTAGGGATGGGAATCCCCCCTGATTTTATGTAAATATGTACCTAGAATATTATTGTCAACAATATGTAAGCCACTATGATCAAAATAAAAATTATATATAAAAAAAAAAACCGTCAGTGTTCAGTCAGCCCACGCAACTGTGCCAGGCAAATTTTCTTCTTGAGTCATATTTTGATCCCTGTATGTAGTTTCTAAATTACTGAGTGTGCTGAGCAGTTATTTCTTCTTTGTGGTTTCATGAATAATTAGGTATCCCGATGCCTGCACTGTGTACTCTGAAAAACAATCTTTTCATCTGCCTAAATCCCTGTTCGAAATCACTGCCAGTTTATCTTTCTCTATGTATTTAGGATGTTACTTTTTTTCTTGTGACTTCATAAACTTTAATAGAATATAGCATTGTGATTTAAAGATAGTAACTTTTCATATCATAACTAGAGTTCTAAATATAGATTGCCACGTTCACCTTAAGTTTTTTAATGTTCTTCCATTTTTTATCTTAGTAGATCCTAATTATTTCTGAGCAGTTTTCCTCATAATGTAATCTTATCTAAGTGTGTTATATTTTGTTCTGCTATAAATTATTTCTACTTTGTATAGTATTTATATTTTATCATAAAATTGCTTGGGATTAATTAGAGATTTTAAAACATAAATATTACTGTTAATGTATATTTTTAAGAGCATAGATACTGCTCAATAGGATGAGTATATTAGTTCCATGTTAAAAGTCTGGGTGCAATTCTCCCCAGTACTACATGGTATCCCAAATACAGAAAGCATGAGTCAGGATTTAAAAAAAATCACATACATAAGATATAGCAGTTGACTCATAAAATATATTCTCATTTCATTTTTATATAGAAATAAGATATATTATTCAATTTTGGATCCCCTGTATGTTATTCCAAAATCACCTGGCAGATGGAACCCCAATTTGAATTTTACACAAATACTGGGATCTTTATTAAAATGTTCTTGTATGTTAATAATTTTAATTATACTTCACATTTCTATATTAATATAGATAATTCATAAATGGAGTATATTATGGATTAAAATTTTTAGCATATAAAGTTGACATTCCAGAAGAAATTAACAAAACATCTATATTTTCACAGAAATGAGTTTCCCAACTGGTTTCCCAAAATGTTAATTCTAGATATTTTGTTAAGACCTGTTATTTCCTTGTAAAAATATCTCTTTGCTTGTACAAAGGATCAAAATCACAGTAACTATAGCATATTAAGGTCCCATATCTTGATATCTAATTACATTCTTCAGATAATAAAATATTTCTTTGATAAAGAAATAATTTATTCTATTATTAAAGAAAGGGAAAATTTATACTTATAAAAGTTACAATAAAATATATTGAATATACGTGTATTTGAAATAACCCAAAACAATAGTGGCATAACAAATATTTACAGGTGCTTAGAGCTATAAAAATCATATATATAGTAATTAGAGCAACAAATAATAATCCAATAAAAGAGTATGACATTTACTATAACATGTTAAAGTCAACACTAGTCTGAATAAGAACAAATTATATATAATTATTTTCCAATATGAATTGTGAAATATTTTATATACTATTACTACAAAGAAAAGGAACATATCCTTTCTGCTTAATTTTCAGACTAACTTTCTAAGGGCTAAATGTTTTCACATTTGAGACATTTGTTACTCTCCACTTCATCCTGATAACAAAGGTCACATATGTCATTATTATTATGTTAGAATAAGGCAACACATGTTCATGATATAAACTGGTGAAGTGTACAGGAATGGTACCTGAAGTTATCAAGCCCACAAGCCTGTAATACATCTAACTGAAAACAGTATTGACTCAGTACAAATTGAAATAACTTCTATGGAACACATGATCTGGAGCTAGTCATGGTCATTTAAATAAAGAGAAATTTGAGAAAGTCTCTATTCCTTAAGAAGCAAAATAAAAAATGAGACCTATACGCAGTTGGACTTTTGTGCATATTTCTCAGTATTTCTCAACAAAGGAAATTATAACTAAACATATTTAAATAATATTCTAACTTTCAGTAGTAATCATCAAGAATGGTTTGGGACAATGTTTGGGACAAATCTTAGCATTAATACAAATACCTTAGCATTCATAAATAGGAGCTCTAATATTCTGAAAATATGCCTGTAAATATAAATATATGTTAAACATGTTTAATTTTAAACATTAAATGTAATGGCCCAAATGATATCATAATATATAGGCTTTGTATGTGTTTAGTGCAGGTTCAATCTCTAATATCACATATGATCCTGTGTTCCACCAGGAGAGTTCTCTAAGCTCTGGGTACTAATATATGGGGCCCACCTCTCAAAGATAAATAAAAAATAACTTTTATTTAATATTTAAATAAATTGTTTATATTAAATATTTAAATATTTAAGTGTTAAATACTTAAATATTTAAATCAATGTTTAATACTTAAATAATAATTCTATTTAATGGTCTCCTGGGTCCTGCCAAGTTTGAGCCCTGAAAAAAAAATTAAAAGAAATCCCTGAGCACAGACAAATGAACATTACCCCTAAACTAAACAAAACAAAAAAATTAAAATTAAACAAAAAAATATAGAATGAAAAAGAATCCCTGGCCTACCACTTCAAAACAAATAAATTGATTGTGTCTTTAAAAATAGTATATTGATCATAAAACATAAATAATAAAATTTAAGTTTCACAAAATAATATTTTATTGTGTGTTTTTATTTTTGCTCTGCATAAAGTCAGCAATTTGTATTAATATATGTCATCACAATGGTAAAAAGACATAGGCTATGCACTGACACTTTTACTAAATTAAATTCTAGTTTGGAAAGCAATGAGATATATTTGAAAACTAATGATATTTTTTATTTTGAAAAAAATAATTTTTAATAGCTAAACATTTTGGATATCTCAAAAGAATTATATATGAAATATAAAGAATCCATGTAGAACAGAGAAGCTATGAAAAGAAACTTTAAATTATGATCAGTTTTAAGCCTACCCTGTATTTTACATTACATTTTATTTGAATTTTCTAGGGAAAAGATTCTCAGGTTGATTATTAAAGTATAGGTTTTTATTATTTCTGGTGTCTCACTGCTCTCACTTCTTAGACTGTGCACACAAATTGAAGAATAATAGCAAGATAATTGCCAGCTTTCTATGAGAGAGGTTAAGGATGGGGCCACGAAGGAAATTGCAGAGAAAATGAGGCATGAGCTAAAAGCTTTACATGATCAACTTTGGCAAAATAACAACTTTTGATGTTAAATGTTATACATTATGTAAGATATTCACACATCTTATCTTGTGACCCTGGGAAAATATTGGGGGTCAATGAAACTTCAGAAGCTATAAAAAACTAAAGAACATTTACCATTGATTCTGTTTTATCCCATTATTAGACACATACTGATAAATAAAAGTCTTTATACCCTGCAATATTCAAAATAGTGAGATTTCTGGAATGGAAATTATATTTTATATAGTTCTGTGTCTATTCACTCAAATGAGACTCCTGGAGTTTCTGTTCCAACATGAATCCACCATAAAAGGAAGCAGACAAAAAACCTTGACTGGCTATTTATATTTTGTTTGTGCTAAAGACAATAGATGTGCAGGTTGTCTTTGGGTGTTAATTACTGTTTCATAGTCATCATAGGTTATCAACTTTTAAAATTATAATAGTCATTTTAAATAGCATCATATAATAGGATTATGTCTCAGGCTTATTTAATACAACAATTGGATAGGGCTTGTGCTATTTTGTTCTTTTTTGAACAACTGATTTCCAAAAGTTAAAAATAACGATCTCAGGGCCAGAGAGATAGCATGGAGGTAACGCGTTTACCTTTCATGCAGAAGGTCATCTGTTCGAATCCCGGATTCCCATATGGTCCCCCGTGCCTGCCAGGAGCAATTTCTGAGCAAGGCGCCAGGAAAAAAACCCTGAGCACTGCCTGGTGTGACCCAAAAATCACACACACACACACAAAATAACAATCACATTTTCACAAAATATGTAGTGATTAAATTCTGGGAACCACTAAGTCTGGCCTGTTTGTGATTCAAACAAGACCAATCATTAGACACGTGGTGGGCCACATGTTTTTAGGTTGGAAGAAGGGATTCTTGTTTCCAATATAATTGTTTTATCTTTATGGTAAAAAAAAAATCATTTTACAGAGAAGATCTAGCCAGGGTAAACCCTAGGTTTTAAGGAACTAAATATTTAAGGAATTTGAATGTGTTCGTGCCTACATAATTTTTTTTTTTTTTGCCCTGGTTTCATTCACATTGCTAATTTATATTTTTTTTGTCTTTTTAATGAAACTTTAAAGTATTTTGTTAGGAATATTGTGGTTGACTTCTATTACCTTTATGACAATAAATTCGAAACGAGTAAGAAAAAACAAATGACCATAAACAAATGCATGAGAAATACAAGATTAATTATGCATATTTGTTATTAGTTTAAAATCAGTTTCAAAGCTATTTTTCTCCAAAGTGAGAGGATCTTTTAAGTAGACTAAAGGTAAATTAAATGCTAACAACTTTTCACATGGAAGTCAATTCCAGTTATCTAAGTATATCACATTTGAATGGAAAAATCAGCTCATTTCAGTATGGCACAGAATTAAACTATATTTGTTTTTCCAAGTAAAAGATCATTGCTTTTGCTTTGTATTTTTTTGTATTTGGAGGGAATTTGTTTGGGAACCGACCTGGTTTTATCTAGAGATCACTCCTGGACCAGGAGGGGAGACCATATATGATGCCAGAGATTGAATTCTTGTCAATTATGGTAAAGGGAATTTCTGCTCTGTTATCTTGCCAGCCCAAAGCTATTTTTTAAAAGACTTGGTTCTGCACCTAAGACTTATTTAATATGTTTTTTTGTGGGAGTTTTCCTTGCAAAGTGGCTATTCTGTGAGCAACATTTCTGTTGCTGGAGGCTAGTCTCTGGTCAGGACAGACCTTCGCTCTGCCTTGGTGCTTTGTCTCCTTTTTTCTCTTTCTCAGGAAGAAAGATTTCATGAGAATACAGTGAAGCAAAACAAGGTGAGAACCTCACAAGGTAAACGTTAAATGACAATTCACATCCATAAGAGGCATCTTCTGAATTTAGTGTTCAGTTACTGTGAAAGATGATTTTTCAAACTGTCATAGCTTGTGGGGATGTCAATGCATATATATTTTTTCTTTTTTTTTTTTTTACTAGAGCTGTAAAAACTGAAAATGACTTTGAAACCTGGGGCTCTCTTTCTTCTCAGTTTTAACTGGGTATTTGTGCTTAATTGTCTCCAACAAGGGAAAGGGAATCTGCCTGGGATTTTGACCTGACATCTACTATCTGATATCCTATCTTATTGCTTCAAACAAGTTTTGATTTTAGGGCTTTATAAACCTTTTTGCTGAGGAAAGAGGTTTTTATCTCAACCAGAATACCTCATTTTCATCAACAAGAAAGTGAGATATTTAGCTATTAAATGTGGAGACAGGAAAACTAGATAGTTGTACATCTGTCTTCAGTTAAAATACAAATTTATTTTCTAGATTTGCTCAAAAGAAAATGAAAAGCTGTTCGGGGAGTATTTCTTTATTTTCTATAGCATGAATAATACATTGCCTATGGGAGAGAAGCATGCAATTCTCTCTCCTTTATTTTATCTGTATTATTAAAAAAAAGTGTATTTATTCTTAAGCTCACGAAAGACTTGCAAATTTAAGAAATTAGAGTTCATTATTATAGAAAATTGCTCCTGGGCCCTGCCCAGAATCCAGGCCTCACTTCTCCATTTTTATGTGTACCTCACTATAGTCTTGTATCTCAGGGGTCCCCACAAATTCCGATTATAATGTCTTGTGCTGTCCTTGTCTTGGCTGCCCACCACAGTACACAGTGATGGCCTGGTGTTGTTTGTTTCCTTCCTCCCTCCCTCCCTCCCTCCCTCCCTCCCTCCCTCCCTCCCTCCCTCCCTCCCTCCCTCCCTCCCTCCCTCCCTCCCTCCCTCCCTCCCTCCTCCCCTCCTCCCTCCCTCCCTCCCTCCCTCCTCCCTCCCTCCCTCCCTCCCTCCCTCCCTCCCTCCCTCCCTTCCTTCCTTCCTTCCTTCCTTCCTTACACAGAAGTTCTTAGGGCTTACTTCTGACTGATCAGGAATGGGTCACTCCTGACCAAGGGAACATATGTCTTGCTGAACCACAGAGGTGGGGAATAAAATGGCATTAATTAAGTATGCAAAACAAGTGTACTCACTCTTGCACTATCTTTTTGGGCCATTTTTAAACCATAATTTAATTATTATTTTCTGCAGTTTTTGTTATCTTTTTCTTCATGTGATTTATATATGAAACTTATTTCAATTTAAATGTATTGAATTTTCTTGATTATTTTTATAGTTGTACTTTATACATTTTTGTTTGTTTTATTTTATTTTGGGGCCACACCCAGCTGCACTCAGTGGTTACTCCTGACTCTTTGATCCTCCACCTCTCATATGGACCCCAAGCCAGGAGTAATTTCTGAGCACATAGCCAGGAGTAATCCCTGATGTCACAAGGTGTGGCCCCCCCCAAAAAAAAAATCAAGAAACATGTTTCAGTTCCTTGTTGTCAGAAAAAGAAAGAGGTTGGAGATATTTGGTCTCTCATTATTAACTATCGTACTCTTCTGCTTCTTTTCTTTCTCTAATGCCTTTTCAATCTTAATATATAATTAACAATTTTATTTGTAGATATTTAAACCTTGGCTTGTCATTCATATATAATTATGAATTTGTGCAAAATAACAGTTCTTAAATAGATATAATAATATAAAATGTTATACTATATGTAACAGAATATTATATTATATAATAATATGATATAAATACAGTATAGAATATGATCTATTTTTTTAAAAAAATCAAAGGGTTTATACTTAAAATAAATATTTTAAACATATATTATTAAGTAACGTTGTCTCTATAAAAGTGTATTTTAAAGGCCAGAGCAGAGGCGCAAGCGGTAGGTCATTTGCCTTGCAGGCGCTGACCTAGGACAGTCCATGATTTGATCCCCCTGCATCCCATATGGTCTCCCAAGCCAGGAGCGATTTCTGAATGCATTGCCAATAGTAATCCCTGAGCATCACCAGTGTAGCCCAAAAAACAAAAATAAACAAAAAATATTTTTTAAGTTGTGCTTCTTTTTGCCTTTTTTTAGTGAAAGAAATATCTACCCTGAAAATAACAATTGTTAATTAATGCTTGCTGCAGTTTAGACAAACATTTCAGTAATTTCAGGATCACAAATAATTCCAAGCAATATTTTCTATTATAATCATGAACAAACACAAATAAGATATTATTTGTATTATCAAATGGATATTTTTCATCACGTAAACTATATGTTTTGCACAATAACATTTTTTGCTTTCTAATTCACAAACTAAAATTTGCTGAAATTGGTCTTGACAGGCCTAGCTAATTGGCTCCTAAGGAGCTGTTATGTTTTACCTGGCGAATAGTCCTTGAAGTACACAGCCATTTGTCCAAACCACTCACAGAGCTAATTATAAATCAGCAGGAGATATCACATGGTAATAGACTTGTGCTGTTATTAGTACATAATTCCAAACCCAAATCATCAATTATAGTACTCTCACTATGTTGAAGAAAATGGTATTGTGTAGGAAAAATTACTTTGGGACCCTTTTTGTTCATAATCCATGCGATTTTTTTATTGTTTTAAATGACTTATTTTCTGATTTCCCTAAGTGATTAGAAACTGTGTCTGGTCACCAAACACAAAACCAAATTAAATTAAAAATGATTAAAGCAAGGAAGAAGAACAAAGAGAAAGTTTCTTTATGGCTTATTTGCAGAAAATTAAATAGTTGAAGGAGTAATTACTGCTTTACTTTCTACTTTGTAATTGTGCATGTTCAAATGATTATTAAAATTTCTAATTTATAACTCATGTTTGGAAATATTAAAGACACCATTGCTTATAGATATATCAATTTGTATTTGCATAGTTATATTAACACACAAAATAGCATTATCATTGTTATCATCTGTCTATGATAATCAATTATAGTACTATGAGATATGTTGTTTTAGCTTAGTAAATGATTTGAAAGAGATATTAAAAATTTAACATATTATATAATACTACACTTAAGATTTCCTATTAATTAACTTATTCTGACATTTTATTCAATAATCATGTTCCTTTCTTTCACAGATTTGTTTGATTGTGGATTGGGGTCAAGAATTATGATCTGTTCTAATCTGTATAGAAAATATTAAAAACCTTGCAATATGATATCTGTTGAAGTTTTGCTTTATTTTACTTCTTTTTCCCTAAAAATAATTCATTCTGTTTTATTTGTAGTTTGAAATATAATTATATGTATATATATATAGCATGGCATCTATTTTTAGTTGCTAAAATGGAGCAGACTTATTTATTTCTTAACTATTGTTGCTATGAGGATTATTTCAGTTTTGACTTCTGGACAACAGAGCTTGTATATTCTAAGCTGTGAGTTGTGGCCCTACATCTCATGTTCCCTAAACACCAGTAATTATATCTCCATAACAATTAAAAACAAACAAATATGCAATCAAACAAACATAAGCTAACAGGTTTCTAAGGCTAAAGAGATAACAGAGGGTGTAGGGCATTTGGCTCACACTGAGTTCCATTTCCTACATCTCATATTGTCCGATGATTCTGAAAGGAGTAATTTCTGAATACAAAGTCATAAATAACTCCTGAGCACTGCTGAGTTTGGCCCCCAATTAAAACAAATTAAAAAAATAAAGTTTTTCTCTGGGGCTAAATATTTAATAGTATTTCAACTCCATTCCTTGAATGGGTCTATTTATATTACTACATGATATACAAAGCAAATCACTGCTTAATGTGGCCTTGAAGGTCCTTAAAACTAGTGAAGTGAACAAGGAAACTACTGGCATCATAAGGAAAACATAAAATAAACTACTTAAAGTATTTTAGGTGTAGGGTAATCCTGGGCAAAAAAGAATAGGGATATGTCAAGATTTTATATTTTAAGGATACCACCTGAAGGGCTTTGTGAGATATCTCAGCTTCTGCTCTTTGTTTATTGAATGCTATTGTGCTATTAACTGCCCTTTATGGAACTGCCAACTTAAACAATAGCTTACCTATTTGGAGTTACTATTAATTTTTACAAAGTTGAATTGCTATGTAGAAAAAACTAACGCAGAGAATTTGGAGATATTTCCTCTTGAAAAACATCAAAAATTTTCCCCTTTCCTAATATGTCTATGTCCTTATTTTGCTTTTTATTAGTATATGATATTTATATTTTATTACAGTAAAATTTTCATGTTGTAGCATTTAATAACAGAATATTAATTCCATATACTAAGGTATAGTTTATTCAAATTATAACTGCATAAAATATATGTCAACATATTCATTACCTTAAAGACATTTTAATTAATTAATTTATTATTTATTTATTGGTTTTGGGGCCACATCTGGTGACACTCAAGGGTTACTCTTGGTTCTGTGCTCAGAAATCACTCCTGGATTGGGGGACAATATGAAGCACCAGGGGATAGAACTGCAGTCAGCACTAGGTTTGCAAAAGCAAGGCAAACGTCCTACTGCTGTGCTACCACTCTGGCCCCTTAAAAGCTGTTTTATAATAAAAAGTTTATACTGTAATATTTTTGTGTGAATAAATTCAAAATAATATAATTTGGGCTATCATAAAAGAAAATTAGTACAGAGAGGTAATATAGGGTTAATTATTCTATTAAATAAAATTTACTTTTGAAGTTTATTTGAAAGTTCTTGGATTAACACAAAATTTTAAACTTTACTATAACATAAATGCACATAGTTTCTTCATGACTAAAATTCTGAGTTCTCTCACTTCTCTATTATTCTTAAGTTAGCCCTGTTTTTTCCTTCTTTTTTATGGTATTATAGACTACTTTTTTCTAGTGTTTAAATCTAAAAGGTGTCTTTTGCAGTAACATTGAGATTCTGTATAATGGCTTAAGTTAAATAGGTAAAAGAACGTTTTAGTACCTTTATAATGTTGCTTACCAAATTGGATAAACTACTTCTGTTACAAATGTTTGGTAAAACAAGTTTCAAGATTAAAATATTTTTAAACAGGTATTTTTCAAATAGCTCTAGAAATCTAGGCCTAGGATATTTTAGGGTGAAGTGGGAGTAGAAATAGTTGGAAACAAATTAGGGCTTTCACAAGCAGGGCATACTCTCTATATCTTGATTCATATCTCTGGGCCATGAACACTGACCCCATTTTTTTAAACTAAGCTAGGTCTTAACTGGCTGTGTTTAGGGTTTTTGTCCAGTATTTATGTTACATAGGGGATTATATCTGGTGTCAGGGATAGAATCTATGTTGGCCACATGCAAGACTAGTGTCCTACACATACAATACTGTCACTCCAACTCATTGAAGATGTTTTACATAAAATAAAGTATCATTTTTCTCTGATGTTAAAATAAATCAGAAATTTAGATACATCTTTTGATATTAAGTATAAACCTATATTGAGTCAGTTACCTTTATCCACAGAAGTTTTATTCTCTAAGATGCAAAGCTTGTTGAATTATTAAAAACTACTGAATCATTCGCTAAAAAAATATAGTCAGGCTTCTGTCAGCTACACTTTGGAATAAAACTTTTATAAACAAGACAATATTAAAATTGTAAAATAGATCAAAGTCTTCTTACCAAATGACACTTCAGTTCTAAGACCAATTTTAAACTGTATCACCAACAACTGACCCGACCTTCTATCTAGACTCATATTTTACTAACATAGATTTGATAAACAAGATACCAGTATCATTTTCAGGCAAAGTGTTTAAATTAAATATCCTTTCTCTGTTAGAGAGTACTTAAAAATACTATGTACATATAGATTCATATGATTTTTGATAATTTCTAATGAGTATATGCTTGAAATATTTAAAGAATAAATACTAAAGTCAGTAATCTTGTTTTATCTTGCATGGAATATTATTTCCACAAATTGTTGCATAATAATTTGTATCATTGTTTTATTACTTGTTTTATTTTATGGTATGTTCAGTTCTGTAATGTGAAGATTGTCACTGTAATGATCATCCTTGAGTGAGTAATGAAGAAAATTTTTACATTTTTATATAATATTTAATCACATTAAAATTATATATAGTCAATTGATATTGATTAACTGAACTTATATATAATTAATTTATATTGATAACTGAAATTATATATGTCAATTAACTGAAATTATATATATCAATTTAAGTTCTGATAGTAATTTTTTTCAATCACATTTAAAATTTTCTTATCTCCAAAACAAATATTTAATATATATATGCATGATTATTCTACACAGCATTTTAAATTCAATTTAAATAAACATTACCAATGCTTTTAATTTATAAATAACCAGTGTTAAAAATTAAATAAAACCTAAATAAAACTTTAAAGTCACTTTCCCCAAATTTCAATGTTCAAAGTTTTTATTTCTATTTATAGTGAATTATATATACATTAATATAAATAAAATTTATTTAAACTTAAATAGACATAATTGAAATACTTTTTCTGCTGCAAAATTTCTTCAAAGCTCAAGTGTAGCAAAACAAACACTCAAAATCAGGACGCCCAGAATGTTTGAATCACTGGATACAATACAGATAATAAAGAATTTTAAATCCCTTGAGTGACCAAAAAAATTTTTTTTTGTTTATTTTGGGCCATACCTGACAGCACTCAGGGGTTATTCCTGGTTTTGTGCTCAGAAATCGCTCCTGGTTAGGAACCATATTGGATGCCTGGAATCAAACCACCATCAATCCTGGGTCAGTCTCAAGCAAGGCAAATGCTCTACTCTATGCTACCACTCTGGCCCTAAAAAATTCATTTTAAAATAAATGATTTAATATTCCTTTTAATTTATTAAATTTCAAAATCACTATCACCTTAGTTTTATGTTAAGGTGATTTTTTCAAAATATTTTTACAAAATATTCAAAATTAATATTTTCTTTATAAAAATAAAATACTTCAGTTGTGTTCAAAATTCAAGTGTTTGATATTTATTTGACTTTTAAGTATCTATGAATTGTTTCATTATATTTTATATATGAATGAATTTTTGTGAAAAAGTCTTTCTTAGTTACATCAAAGTTTAAGAAAAAGAAAATAACTTTTCTAATCTTAGTTCAATAGCTTAGTATTTTCTTTTGTTTTTGAGTCACATCCCAGGGGTTACATTTGGCTTTGAGACTCAGAATTTATTCCAGGCACGTTCAGGGGACCATGTGGAAAACTGGTGATTAATCCATGTTGGCCCTGTGCAAGGCAAATGTCTTAACCTTGTACTATCTCTCAAGCCCAGTTCTATATCTTGATACAACACTTAAAGGCATTTAAATGTCTATTCTTTGGAGAGGTTATGTAACACAGAATAATGAAGTCATACAGCGTGATAAAGGTTCTCTTCATTCAACTGAATATTTTTATTTAGTTGGACAAGTTACTTAATAATGTCTCAGCGTCTTAGATTATTTTGCTAAAAATGATTTTATGAGTTATTGGTTATGAGTATTTATTACAGAACTCCAAGTGATTTTTAAATTGATTCAGTAAATCTCCATACTTGAGTTGTTAACATGTCTTGATTCAAAAAAGAGTTCTACAATGAACAAAGATGTGCATATATTTTAGAATACAGATTTTTTTCCTTTATGCATATATGCCTGGGAAAGAAATTTCTGGAATAGGGTAGAAAAATTTACTTTTATTTTAAAACATCTCTATTCCTTGATACAGATTTACAGCAATCTAAACATGTAATTGTGGTATAAAATTAAAATACATTGATTGGTAGAATGGTATAGTTTTTGAGATATTCTTACATGTTTCTGCATATTATGTTAAACAAATGGTTCAAGAACCTAGAAAAATATTAAAAAGTTTCTTCAAGAAATAATTCAGAGTAAGCTTCAATATTACATACTGTGTTTATGAACTGTATACTATCTTAGACTATGTATAAAATTAGTTAAAATGGATTAAAATTTATATATTAACCTGCAACCTAAGCAAATTATACACAATATTTGATCTATGATGAAATTTGATTTTAATAATAAGAAAATAGAAGCATACATGAGCAAATTGAAATATTTGAAACTATAAAATAACTTATACAAATAAAATAAACTACTATTAAATTAATAAAGTTCCTTAAATGGAAGAAAATATTCTTACACCATGTTTCTTACAAGACACAGAACCCGAAACATATTAGGAATTATAAAACTAAACAACAAATAAATCTGTCAAAAATGGACGGAAGAAATACACACATTTCATCAAGAAAGAATTACAGATGGCCATCAGGCATATGAGAAAATACTCATTTTCACTTATTATCAGGGAAATACAAAATAAGATGAGAATTAGAAGTCACATCTTAAATGTGAGAATAATTTACATGAAACATTCAGGAACATAAAATGCTAGCAGGGGTGTGGAGAAAATGGAATTTCAGTGTACTATCAAAGAGACTAAATTAGCCCAGTCTCTGGTTGTATATTTAAAAAAAAGTCAATAAAAATTATTTTAAATGATCTCTAAATGTTTATGTATTATTACAGCATTAAAAATTTTATTAGCAAGAGATCTACTGATCACTATTTTTGTTATTAAGCTTTGAGAATTAACGTTATTCACATATTTCTTTACAGATGTCATTACTTATATTTAATAAGAGTTTTTGTAACATTTCAAGACATCTATGTAATAAAATTAATATAGAATACATAAAATCCTAAAGTTTAGTTATAAAATATAAAAACATAAAATAAAATGATTGAAAATGGTCTATAAATCTAATAGACTTCTCTGAAGATGAAAGTAGGAGGGCTAAAACTGCTCTCTACAAATGTATGAAAGAATATGAGAAATAAAATATTAATTTAAATATTTATCAGTTAACCCTAATTTGTGTAAGTTTGATTTAGGAAATAAATAAAAAGTCTGTCCTTTATGTAGATACTCATTATTTTACTCGTAAAATTAACATTACTTAAACTTCTAGTTGAAAGCAACTCATGTTATTTTTTTAATTGTAGGAAATTAAAATAAGACTGTTATTCTTATAAAAGTCTGAAAAGCATCTGTTATATAAAACAGGATATTACGGGTACTGGAGCAAAGACTGTGGGAAGGGAGTTTGCCTAGAACCTGGTTTTGATCAGCAGCATCCCCTCTGTTATGAAAACTCAAGACTGCCAGGAGTAATTTCTGAACTCAGAGTCAGAAGTAACCCCTGAGCAAAAACCAAAAACCAACCAAAATCAAACAAAAACAAACACTTAAAAATTAAGATGCTATTGTTTTTGTTTAATAGTAAGATAACATTTTTTTCAAATAAAATGTAAAAATTGAGAACCTGTTGTTTTGTTTATTGGATTAGGAACCCCACATTACATTATTCTGGGCATATTCCTGGCTCTGTTTTCAGGGGTCACTCTTGAAAGTTCTTAAGAATACTATATTTGACACCTGGGTGTGCCAAAAAAATATAGGCTTGATACTGAATTCAGCTATAATTTGTGTTTTAATAAGAGCATCTCTAAATAATATGATTATGGTCATTTTAATTCTGACAGCAGTTGCTAATATTGAACTGAGGGATTATATAGGAGAAATAACATAAACTCAAGTTAATTTTCATTTGAGAGACTGAAGAATTCATTATAACATTTTAACATATATAAGATTAAATAGTAAAAAATAAATAAATAGTAGAAAGTAAAATGCTTCTTGTTCTACTTCAAATGAAACTAATCTCATTACTTTATGATGTTGGTGATTTAAAACCATATTGAATATTTTTGTCTGATTATTAGGTAATGCTATAACAAAACACCAATAAAACAATGTAGACATTTAATATCTATGTAATAGAATAAAGGGCATGTAAATGAGTGAATATTTATACATTGTAAGAGCAAATAAAATGATTTTACATCCAAAAATAGTGATATGAATTTAGTATATAGATGGACAGAAACTCTAGAAAGCTATATTTTCTGTCTTCTATAATGAAATGCCAAATAATGCAGAACATAGTAAAGTGTAAAATACTCCACAATCCATATCTCCAAGCCCAGGTGAATAAGTCTGAATCAGAGTCGCACATGAAATAATCCATGCCAGGTTGAGGATGAAACATGTATAGTCTGGCCATCTTCTACCTTGTCTCTCCAGTAAGCTGCCTCCCAGAACTGATTTTATTGAGCACAGAGACTACCCCCAGGTGGTAAGTACATAGTAAGGGCAGACAGTTCAGGCTATCCTGAGCCTGTCCCACATAGTTTACATATAATACAATCTTTGTTTGGATTAAACCAAGTTGTAAACATACAAAGAAACCAGGGATAATAGTTGTTTTAGATAAAATAAGGTGTAACCTAACATCTGCCACATTTTTGTTCTGAAATTTGAGAAGGGTATATAAGAAGTGTTTTATTGTTCTCTGAAAGAAGCAGAAACCCCAGATCAGAACATATAAAAGAAATTGTGGGGTCTGGAGAGTGGCACAAGTCCTAAGGCATCTGCCTTGCTACACTAGCCTAGGACAGACCGTGGTTCTATCCCCCAGCATCCCATATAGTCCCCCAAGCTAGGAGCGATTTTCAAACACATACCCAGGAATAATCCCTGAGCATCACCTGATGTGGCCCAATATAAAAAACAAACAAACAAAAAGTGGTTATTATTTCCTATGTAGAAATGAACATGTTGCAAAAGTTACAATCTTTGTAGGTCTTTATACATAAATTTAGCAAATCACACAATCCTGTACAGGAAAGCAATTTTGATGGCGCTTCAAATTGTTCACTGTCTACATAAAATAAGAATGTTTTAGGTAATAGAAATCATCATAACATTTGTCTCCCCAAAGTCTTTTAAAACTTACAGAAACAATACTCCTCCTTATCAGAGAAGACATAAAAATGAGTGTTTCAATTTGTCATCGTTTGAAAAGTATTTTTATAAACATGACTTAATGCACTCCATGAATAATACAGCTTCTACTTTAAATTATAATGTAAGGAAATAGATGTATTCTACTTCCTATCCCCCAAGCAATTGAGGGAGATTATGACTAGTTTTGGGGAAGTGATTAAGAAATGCAGCAGAATGAGTCACAAATGCTCTAAACTAAAAAGAATTGAAATGGTGAATTATTTCAGAACAGATGTTTAAAGAATATGAAACCAATATTTGAGAGAAAAGAGTCAGAGTAAACACTTTTAGTGGCCTCTCTTCTAGCCCACTTTTAACTGACAAACTTACCAAATTACTGACGTTAGGAAAATAGTTGCTCTGAATGAAATTCTTTAATACTAATTACACCAATTGTGACTAATGTATTGTAACTATTCTCCAATCATGCATTATATAGCAGTACTTATAGATATAACGTTTTTCCTAAACAGACTTCAGGGGACTTGGTGGTCAATCCTAAAAATGGAGAACACCAAAACAATCCTGTCAACGTGTTCCTAGAGTACAGCATTGCATCTGGAGGTGCTCAGAGACTATGTGGTAACAGTGTTCAAACTTGGGTACCTGAACACACATGTCAGAACACGGTTATCTCTTTGACAATGAAAAAGTTCAATAATAATACTTTAATAATACTTTTACTTAAAAAAAGTAAAATATGGGTCCGGAGAGATAGCATGGAGTTTGAGCGTTTGCATGCAGAAGGACGGTGGTTTGAATCCCGGCATCCCATATGGTCCCCTGAGCCTGCCAGGAGAGATTTCTGAGCATAGAGCCAGAAGTAACCCCTGAGCGCAGCTGGGTGTGACCCAAAAACAAAAACGAAAACAAAAAGTAAAATGTGTTAATGTGTTTATCTTTTTACTGCTATTGATTACTCAGCTTGTAAGTAAACTTGTAAGTAAATCATAATTATTATTATTAATTTAATATTATTATTGGTTTAGTTTTGTAATACATTCTGCAGTACAGGGACTACTCACTCATTGCTCAGGAATCACACCCTTATATTGATCATGGAACAATGTGTTATATATGCACAGAGGATGCTGCCCACTAAGCCAAGTCCTAGATACTGTAAAATAATCTGAAAGTTATAGCTAATGAGCTGTCATAACATAATTATTACAATTCGGGGCCGGGTAGGTGGCGCTGGAGGTAAGGTGTCTGCCTTGCAAGCGCTAGCCAAGGAAGGACCGAGGTTAGATCCCCCGGCGTCCCATATGGTCCCCCCAAGCCAGGGGCGATTTCTGAGCGCATAGCCAGGAGTAACCCCTGAGCGTCAAATGGGTGTGGCCCAAAAACCAAAAAAAAAAAAAACCAAAAAAACAAATAATTATTACAATTCATTATATATGAAAATATAAAAATACAATTTAAGGATGAATAATTGAATATTCATTATTATAATATCACCTATCTATTGGGAACCAGTTTGAACAAACATAAAACATTAACTGTGACATTATCTCTGGTTTATTTTTTTCTTTATTTTTTAACTCTATAACAGATATATATTTTAACTAAAGACAAAGAAAATCTTCATTTAAGTTGTTTGATTACTGGTATGTTCGAATTCATTTGTATGCTTCCTTTTCTAACCAAACACTAATTCTTAATTGTTTGAATTCTCAAAAATATTCGTGTCTTGTAAAAAGTTATTCTATTCCAGAGAGCATTTGGTGTTCATCACATTTTATAGAGGTTTAGATTAAAGATATTCATAGTTTAAGACCATCATAATTTGTGATTATTATTTCAGAAGTGTGACACTACAGCTAAAAACAAGAGAGTTCATTAGCTTAGGATTTATATATTAAGCAACAGGATTGAATATATGATTTTGAAAGTGTAAGGGACAGAAAGGAAATATGTTGAATACATTTTTAAGGGTTTTTCCATCATATTATTAAGTAAAATACAACTGTCAAAATAGTGGGAGGAAAAATCCCACGAATTTAGGGAGAGATAATTCAAGATAGGATCACAAGAGGGTTGAACCAGAGAGTTAATGTAGAAAGTAAATATGATCCTGTGTATGCAGCTGAGCCTGGCTACATTTCCAGCATCACATATGATCCCCTAAGCATTCAAGGATCACACCTGAGTACAGAGCCACAAATAGCTCCTGAGCTCAAGTGGGAATGGATCCCAAAGAGCATACAAAATAATTTAATGAAAGGGTCAATATCTTTCATAGAAACAGAAGCTGAGTTAAGTTTATTGGAGATAGAACCAGTATTCCCAGCATTACTTGTTAACTTGAGCACATCTAGCTGTAGCACAGGTGGCTACAGAATGCCATGTTTTGCCCTGCTGGCTTCCAGTATAACATGACAAAAGATACCCACATCCTCTGTAGTACCATCTGCCCAGTTGATTGAGATTCTAACTATTACTAGACATATTGAATATTGAGAGTATCTCTTGGGATACTACTCTTCCCACACTCCTCACCAAATCTCAGAATAAAACATTTGAGTAAGTTAAAGATATAAATATCTACTAAAAACAATCAAAACCAAGATTATATTTTCTGTGGTGAAAACTTTGACAACTGGAAAAAAAAAAGCCAGAGTTCTAACTCAATGCTGGAGATCTAGTGCCCCAGTTAAGAGTAACAGATGTAAAAAAGATAATTTGTGATTTTAGTCTGCAGTGAGGACAAAAATGAGTAATTTCTGTATTGAATGGGGAATGAATAGGCCTGTGTGAATAAAAATAATTTGACTGATAATTGGCTTTAAAGTAATTATTAATATATCAATCTCATTTCTGAATTGAATAACCATTTTCTGTAGGAGCAATAATTTATGACTAGAGATAATGCTCATCACCTGACAAAATAGAATAAAAATCCCAAATGTCTTGCATGCTCCTTAATTTTGAGTCATTATATTTAGTTTATATTTATTATATTATTATATAACATTAAATTATATTATATTATATCATATTTAAATATGTATTTAAATATTTAAATATATTTCGTGTTATGTATTCTTTTGTTAATTTATTTAGATTTTGGGTATGATAGTACTCAGAGGTTACTCTACTCCTGCCTCTGTGGTCAAATATTCTCTTGTCAGGCTCAGGGGACTATATGGGATGCGAGTTCTACTCAGACATGTGCAAGGCAAACTCCCTACTAGCTGTGCTATTGCTAAGGCCCATAGTATTATTATTACAAATCCCATGTCAGTTCTCATTTAATATATTTTTTCTATGATTCTTTAGGTCAAGAAAATAGAAACTATTAAATATTTAAAATAGGAAAATTTAATTCTATCCATTAATTTATTAACAAATTATATGTATTGTCTTTTTTGGGGGGGCAGGGGCACACCCGGTGACTCTCAGGATTTTCTCCTGGATATGCACTCAGGAATCGCACCTGCTTTGGGGGACCACATGGGACTAGCGAGGGATTGAACCACAGTCAGTTCTAGGCTAGAGCGGGCAGACGCCTTGCTGCTTGGATCACAGCTCCGACCCCAAGTGAATTGTCTTTTTAAAAAAGTAATAACTACTTTATTTAAACAACGTGGTTAAAAAATGTTTATAATTTAATTTCAGTCATAGAGAATATACAACAACTTTACCAGTACACTTTTCATGCCTCCATTGATCCTGGTTTCCCTCCTATCCACCTATCACTTCCTGGGCTAGGCATTTCTCTCTCTCTCTCTCTCTCTCTCTCTCTCTCTCTCTCTCTCTCTCTCTCTCTCTCTCTCTCTCTCTCTCTCTTTCTTTCTCTCTCTCTCTCTTTCTCTCTCTCTCTCTTTCTCTCTCTCTCTCTCTCTCCCTCCTCTCATTCATCTCTGTATTGCTTCATTGTCCATTTATCTAACCACTTAGACAATATAACTCAATTTAAACTTGTAAAAAATCATCAAACAACACACTAGAAATGAATTAGTGAATGAATAATTTCAACGTTAAAATTGCATAAAAATTTCACAGATCAAGAAATAGAAATTATTTATAGGCAACTAAAGTTTCCTAATGCCTATTTCAATCCTATGTTCTATATATTCCTTAATAATTATAATATTACACAATGATGCATTTTACTATTTTTTATTTTTATAAATTAAACAATAGTGGGATCAGTGCAATAGAATAGCAAGTAAGGTGCTTTCCCTGCACTTGGAAAACCAATCCCTCTTATCTCAAAAGGCCCATGAGCCCATCAGGAGTTATTCCTGAGTATAGAGCCAGAAATAACCACTGAGAAACCACCAGCTATGGCCCTGAAACAATATTAAAATTTATAGAAAACATATTACAATTTTCTTATTTGTAATTATTCAGTGATTCAATTCTGATTATTTGCAATGATATTCTTGTATAGTCACATCTTGTTTATTTTATCACTGCATAGATTTTCATCTTATAGTTATTCCATTTTTACCTACATAATTGCTAATTAGTCTATTAATATTTGTGCTTACAAGAGTGTATGATTTGTATTTGAACTAAGGGACTATAAGAATGATAAGCAATTCAAAAAGATTTAGGTGGAGGAAATTCCTACTGAAAACCATCAAATCAGCACAATCTCAGTATAATAAAGTATTTAGACATCATGATACAGAATAAACACATATATACATAAAATTTATACATGTGGTAAGAATAGCAAATAACTCCATCCAAGCAGAAAAATGTCAGCCTATGTAAAATTTGTCAATGATATACACTTAAATATTAACAAGAGATGGTAAAAGTTTGTTGTTGTTTAATTGAGGTCTGCAAAGATCAGTTAGTAATATGGCAAGTTATTTTCTGGAAAAAAATGCTAATGAATGGAGTATAAATTCAGCAGAAATGAGAGCAAAGAGAATTTACTTGGGAAATATAATTGATATATTAGTTCACAGGCATAAAATTGAATGAAATTTAAGTGGAGCAAAATAAACAACCTAATTATGTCCCCAATGACTGAAAGAAGTTTAGAATTGCTGAGGGGCTAAAAAGAGAACATTAAAAAGATTGGTTACAGAGCCTGAATATAGTATAAAAGTTTGATCCTAGACACCACTTTACCTACTAGCATTACAAGCTGTGGCCTTGGTGGTCCATAGAAACAATAGACTGACCAGTGAAACATCATAAGAATTCATCATTAAATCTTTACTGTGCTGGTCTGAGAATCACAGCAAAGAAACCCTGATCATATGAGCACTACTTCAGAGCCCTTATTCCCAAAATATCATCATATAAATTATAATGACATATGAAATAATGACTCATGAGTATAAACTTTTATTCTTTTTTTAAATTTAAAATAATAGTTTCTCACTTAAAATTACTGTCATTCAATTAGTGCTCATCTTGATATCTAATTTGGTATACAAGAAACAATATAATCAGCTTATTTGCTATAAGATTTTATTATTTAATTTCTTAAACAATTCTGGAATATTGAAGAAATATACTTTGTGTTGCTGTTACAAAATATTAAGCAATTATCTCAGAAACGGTTTCCCCATAAATTGAAGTTGAAGTCAAATGTAGCTTTCTGGAGTAGAATTACATAAATTTTACTCATTCTTTAGACATTATTCCCTAAAATATCATGACACACTTCTGCAGCAATGCTCTATTATAGAAGATTAATATGACAAAGTGACATACATATAATTAAAAGTTAACAAGCAAGGAGTAGTATGTTGCCTTTGGGATTGGTGACAAGGCATTCACCAATATTGTAATAAATACAAAGCTTAATCTTTGGAGAACAAATGGTTATTATGCTCCATTTGTAACAAAAAAAGAGGAAATCATGATCCAAAACGTATGATAATTTTAACTAGAAATTAATAGGCTGCCTATGTGTAAGGAGCAAATGCCAGCTCTAGGAAATTTAGCAAGTGTGGTCTATTACAAAATCTTTATATAAAATTTTTTAAATGTTTAGCAATGAAGTCAAATTTAATTATGTATCCAAAAACAAAAATATGTTTGTGGTATTCCCTAGACTATGATGTTATAATATTACAATGTTATAAAGGGGAAACTTTGAGTGACAATTAAAATGAGGTTTCATTAAATTTATATACTATGTCTTGTTTTCACTTTTTCTACTTTATTAGCTACATAACATGTTTACAGATTTTGTTTAATTTTATGTTTTCAAATTATTCGTTAATAGGTCAGATATTTGAATTAAATGATATGTTACTAAAGTCATTATCATAATTATAAATCCAATGACTTGTAAATCTTATATTTATTCTCTGAAAGAAATGCCATTGCCATTTGATCTGCTTAATTTATATATTTGCTTAATTAGATTTAATTATGAAAATATACTCAGTATAACTTATGTCATACTGTGTAAAAAATAAAGAGGTAAAGATTTGAAAACGTGTTTAAAAAGAATGACTTACTGAGAAATTTATAGATCACTCACTGTCTGTGATCCATTATTTGCCTAGAATATGTGAGATCTTGACTTTAGCAGCTGCAAACAACTTTCTCTCTTCTCATAGAAACTTTTTTTTAGTTCTTGAGGGTTCTTAGTGTGTTTGAATCTGAAAACTAGTGTTAGATTTTTTTTTAATTTTAATTTTACTGAAACCATTTTGACTTACAAAGTCCTTTATAGTTGGGTTTTAGAGATAAAATAAATTAGGGGCAACCCCACCTCCAGTGTGAACCTCCCTCCACTGATGTTCCCCAAGTGTATCTTATAACTTCTCCTACCCCCAACCTGCAAATATAACAGGGCAATTTTAAAGTTTCTTTGCTAAAGTTTGAGTCTCTTAATTCCATTGTTGTTGCCTTCGGCTTGGATATTTAGTTATGTCCTTTTTCAGAACTACCCAAATTCCTGAGACTGTTTGGCCCCTGGCTTCATCCTTTCATATATGTGTTTTTCCACTTCCACTCAGTTTCTTTCCTTTTTGCTATACTCTGTAAACAATAGTATTCGAGACAACTACCATTTAGACCATTACGTTTTTTTCAATCAGTTATTCTAAATACCATATATTAGTAATATCATTCTGTATTAATCATTTTTCTTCTAATTTCCTTTATTAACCTAATTTTTAGTTCCATTGATGCTGCTGCAAATTGCATGATTGCATCATTCCTTACAGATATATAGTATTCCAATGTATATAGGTACCACATCTCCATGATCCACTCCTCTGCTGTTGAATATCAAGATTGATTCCAAGTCTTAGCTATTGTATTGAATGCTTCAATAAATAGCAAGGTGCATACATCCTTTTAGATGATATGTTTCTTATAAAAATAATAATATTACTAACTTGGTAGTATTTCCAGCATAAAAGATCAAATATTATACTTTATTACTTAAACATTAACTAATTTTCTTACTAATAAAACTAAATTTCTATTGAAACTATTATATATGTGTAAGAGAAAGATGCTTTGTAAAGCTTTTCAGTGTTTACAGACCAGTTACATATAGGTGTTGAATAAAATTTTACTATATAATTAATGCATTTTTCTTCTCAATTATTATCGCTCTGCCATTCTTTTTCCCTAATAAGAGACTTTTTGCACTTTTATTTTAATTATTTTGGAAAGTAATTTGAGAATAAAATAAGGGATTATTGTCTTTATGCACTTAATGCATCATAAATAAAAATATAATTAGATGATATTAATTAATATAGAATTAATATGTACATATGTATTATCTGAAACTTTATTTACCCCTTTCTTTCTTTTAAGATATAAAATAATGAAAACTTTGTAACTTAATAAAACAAAGAATTAAAATAGGATATCAGAACAGCTGAATGCTGAAATAATGATTACAAGAATACTTACTCTCTGTTTCTTTATCTCTAAAATAATCTCATTAAAATAGTTTGGAATTAGGCAAATAGGTCAGTTATTGCAGTTTCCTGCTGAATGACATTTTTGACAGTCTTAATTTCAGGTAAGATATAAAAACACAAACAATCAAAAATAAAATAAAGAACACAGAAAAGAAACAGCTCCCAAATAAAAGCCCAAAGCATATGGATTATGTATAATGATCATATGCAGTGCCTAAACAGTTGGCAAGAAATAAGGTGTCAGCATTGAGTCCTTACAAAACCTCTCAAGAGGAAGGCGCAAGAGAACTATATTTGGGCAAATGTAGAGTCAGTGTCAAATTTCTCTAAATTGCAGAAAGCACGAAGGACCAGAAAAGATGTTGCATGACTCAATGGATACTAAATTGGATGAATGACAATCAGGAAAAAATTAAAAACACTAGATAACCTATTCCCTATTCCCTATTGAGATGATGTTTCATATAGGTGTGTTATCCAAAATAAGGGCAAGGGAGAAAAGACAAAAAGTATAGTTAGTTTAACTTGTAATTATAATTTTATTCAATAATCAATCAGACTGAGGTATTGGTGACTCAAATGCATCCCTTCCATCTAAAGAAGTCTGAATTTTCTCAGAATTTGTCACTTAGTCTCACTAAATTTACTTTAAGCAAGTATGTACAACAAGTGAAGTTACATTATGTCCATAGTCAGATATAGAGGCAATGTTTAAAACCAGTTCTTTTATTTAATAAAACAAAAATTTTTTTTAGTATAGTAAAGATTTTTGATGGGGATAAACAGTGAATCAAAATGATTAAAGGCAGGCAGCTTAGAGAAAAAAATTATTTTGAGATTTTTGTTGAGGCTTCAACTGCTCAAGGATGGTCTGATTCTTGGACGTGATAATTATATATTCTGACAGTGACATATATATATATACATATATATATAAATTTTATTTTTTCCCATTCATCTAACTTTGTCAGATAATATGGACTGTTAACCAAGTTACAAACTATGGAAATAAATTGCGTACTTCTATTTTAAGCACAGAAAATTAAGTATCACATTAAAAAACAGTTACCAGACATGGAAAAATAGTATTTATATTTTGATTTATGGAACATGACTGAAACAATTTATAAACAAAGATATATCTAGGTTTCGATGTTTTTTTTCTTGCCTTACTCAACATCACTTCTTTCAACTAGTACACTTTTAAGAGAAATACACATTCTGATCTTACAAATTCTAGCTTGATTTTTCTAAACATTCATGTTTCATTTAGAGTGTATTATTATTTTTTAAAAAATATCTTATACATCATAACTGGAGCTTACAGAGCTTGCTTGTGAAAGGATGTGTGTATGAAGCTAGGGTTCTTGACACATTGATGGAAGGAATGAGGCATGTTGATTGTGGTGGATATGATGTTGTAAAGATAGATGCATGACATCCTATCATTAACAAAACTGTAAACCATAAGTCTATAAAATTAGTAGGGCATATTTTATATGAGTTTCATCATTATGTAATCATTTTAGTTTTGTAGGCTGTTTGGGGTTTATATTGGTGCTCAAGGCTTAGTTTTAGCTCTCTGCTCAAGGATTACTCTAGGAGAGGTTTGGAAACCAACTGTTTTTAACTATCTGCAAAATAAAGATTATCAGCATAGTTTTTAATTATCATTTTTTGTTTTGTTTTTTTTTTGGGGGGGTCACACCCGGCAGCGTTCAGGGTTTTCTCCTGGTTCTAAACTCAAACTCGCTCCTGGCAGGCGCGGGGGACCATATAGGATGTTCGGATTCGAACCACCATCCTTGTGCATGCAAGGCTAATGCCCTCCTCCATGCTTTCTCTCCGTACCCCGTTTTTATTATCTTTGATAGTTGTATTCAGCCACTATTATATTCTTAATTTTTTTCTTTTGCTAAGACATATCTATTAGTTTCACTGAAAAATCTATAGCTATCAAAGGATGCTAACATAAAATGTTGAAGTTTTTGTTAAATTCATAATAATCTCCAAAAATTATAATCACTGTAAAAATATTTTGAGAAATATCTGGCACATCTCAGACTTATTTTTGGCATGGCTAATTGATAACTTCTAGATGGGCTTAGTTATGTTTAGTTATTACAGTTTAGTGGATTGAACGCTCTTTTTATTTATATTATTTATTTATTTATTTATTTATTTATTTTACTATTTTTGTTGTTATTTTTAGTTTTGGGCTCACACTAGATGGCAGTGGTTGGCACTCTACTCAGAAATCACTCCTGGCAGGCTTAGGGAACCATAAAGGATGTCAGGGATCAAACCAGGGTTGTCTGTGTGCAAATCAAATGTACTACCCTGTGTGTTATCAGCCAGGCCCACAACCCTCTATCCTAAAAGCAGGAATTACAGTAGGTAGTTTGTATGCCTATAGATGTCTAAACAGGGTTTGATCCCCAGCATTCTATATAATCCCCAAGCCCGCAAGGAGAGATTTTTGAGCCAGAGCCAGGAGTAACCCCTATGTTTTTGCAGGTGTGGCCAAAAAAGGAAAAATAATTAAAAAAAAACCCATTAACTACAAATCACTTAATCTCAAAGAACATTCTATTAGACTGAGATTTTTATATATTTTAAAATATTGTAAAAGTCCTTGTTAAATTTGAATTATGATAAAAAATTTACATATGTTATTATGACACATTTAAAATAAACTTTCTTTTTTCTTTTCTTTTCTTTTCTTTTTTTTTTTTTTTTTCAGTGTGGGCCACATCCGTCCAGTGACTCTCAGAGATTATCCTGGCTATATGCTCAGAAATTACTACTGGCTTGGAGACCACATGGGACGTCAGGAGATCTAACAATGGTCCTTCCTGGATCAGCCATGTGCAAGGCAAATGTCTACCCTTGTGCCATAGTTTCAGCCCCATAATGTTTCATTAATTATATATATATATATATGAATATATATATATATATTTGGTAATAATTGAGTTCTCTTATTAAAATATTTAAAATAATCAGTTACTTTTTGGAATTTTTTAAAATATGTATAATATAAGCATCAGAATACAGAAGGCTTCACTGAGATGTATTTTTGGTCCCGACCATATATTCTTAGGAGCTGTATTTCTGGGTGATATAGAAGATCAAATTCTAGTTATTTAATTTTTTGTTTTTCAAAAACGACTGCCAATTTATTGCAGCACAATTCACAATAGCCATAATCAGGATATAACTCATGTGCTTAATAACACATATGTAGATTAAAATCTAAAATTTATCTACACAACAGAATACTACACAAATGTTAAGAAAAAAATAACAAATTTTCGAAATTTGCTTATTCATGGATAGAATTGGTGAATATTAAGCTGAATGAAATTAGCAAGAGGGAGAATATAGACTGAACAAACTCTTTTGTGGGATTAAAATATGGCAATAATATACAAAGATAATAAAAAGGAGAGCCTGGATTTGTGTGTGTGTGTGTGTGTGTGTGTGTGTGTGTGTGTGTATGTGTGTTCAATCAGTTACACCAGAGAAGAGACCAACGCAGTTGGAGATCCTTTCTCTGCCCCAGACAACTTGGGTGCTGAATAAAGAATGTGATATGCATTTTAACACTAAATAATTTTAAAATATGCATTTATTATCTTTTATAATAAAATTCGAATCATAAATGCTGTCATTTGACACATAGAATTTAGACATGGAAGAAAAAAACTTTAGAATAGACTAAATTCAATTGTTGTTACTTAATAATATTTAGTTCGTTATGAGTCATTTTGCATTAAAATATAAGAGAAACAGAATAAATTGTTGTTTATGATAATGCTGGAGTGAATAAGAGTAGGCCTCTACCAAAGAAGTACTTGATATTTCAAAAGAAAATGGAATTGAAAAATGCATATAGGGGCCGGGAAGGTGGCGCTAGAGGTAAGGTGTCTGCCTTACAAGCGCTAGCGTAGGATGGACCTCGGTTCGATCCCCCGGCATCCCATATGGTCTCCCCAAGCCAGGGGCGATTTCTGAGCTCATAGCCAGGAGTAACCCCTGAGCGTCAAACGGGTGTGGCCCAAAAACCAAAAAAAAAAAAAAAAAAAAAAAATGCATATAAACCTTATGGTGTACTTCATTTGCAAAGCAAGTCATGTATTTGTTATTACATAATGATTATATGCAGGTGGTATCATCCAACATACCAAGGATGTATTTTCTAAAAAGAGAATAAAAAGCTAGTAAATTTTACAACTGAGAATAATTTGGTTAAATTATCTTAATTATACTCGCAAGAGGATAAAATGGCTCAATAGGAAAGTAATTTCTATTCATTTATAGAGTAAATGAGATTAGATAGAAAGCTATAACAAAAATCAAGGAGAGATAACATCATTTATATATAAAATTAAACAAAAGGAGTCAAAAATAATACAAAGGGTAGGACATCACTTTGCACATAGCTGATCTGGGTTTGATCCCTGGCATCCCATATGGTTTCCAGAAGTAATTCCTTAGTACAGAGCTAGAAATAACCCATGAGCACTACCTGGTGTGCCCTAAAAAATTAAGAAAAAAAATGAATATAGGTGTCAAGACAGAGATATATGTAATAAGGAGGTCAGTGATAGCTCAAAGAACTGGAATGCATGCATTGTATGCAAGAGACCCATGTTCAATAACCCAGCACCATATGGTACTGATAAAACCTACATGTAAGTCTTGTAGCCATTGAGTCTTACCATATTTTAAAATGTTTAATAAATAATTTATAGGTATACGTATTTTCTACAACAAACATACAGAAGTTTTAAAAGTTAATAATAGTAAAAAGTTAGATACATGAAATGTTTAACAGAGAGATTAAAAGGTGGTGAGAACACAGATTGAAAGTGGAGAGGAATAGAAATAACACATTTAGAGAAGCCTTTTATAGACTTCAAATTGCCTGTGGCAAATATGAGTGAGTCAATACAGAAAGAAAAGGACACATATTTTTAAAGCACTTTTGTGAAAGCTGTTCTAGGATTTATATGTAATTTTTTTCATCCTGTCAGAAGATATTGTAAATGAAGTAAGAAACACCAATAGTTAATAAATAGTGATTTGAGGTGCATATGATAAAATGCTTGATGACATTAAATTTAAAATAATAAGTGAAATAAATTTGAAATTATAATTTTATAGAGAACATTAAGATGAAGAGTATATTAAAAGATGTTGAACATCTGGATTTTTCTCTGAGAATAAGGTTAACTCTAAATTCTATTTAGAGATTGTTTAATAAATTACTATGAAGTTAGTAATCCTGAAATATACCAATTAAGTTACTGTGGCTACCTCTTTTAATTATCTATTACAGTTACTAGGCCAGGATGCAAAATTGATCAACTTTTAAGGGACTTTTTTTTGCATTATTTCACTTTTTTGTTAAAAATCATATAAAGTCTACCCAATTTTGTCATATGAAATCTATAATTAAATGAATTCCACTATGATGAATTCTATAGAGGGTTTTACTGAAGCCTGATCAATCCTCAGTTTCATTTTTCTAAACTAATTTTGCCTTCATATAAATTACAGGCATTGAAACCAGTAAAGAACATAAGAAAAGGGGCCATCTAAGATAAAAGGTGAAGCATAATTTTCTATACTCAGTCACAGTGAACTTATTTATTTTCTTAATCAATTGAGAGGCACATCTGTCATTACTCATGGGCCATTGTAGTTTGTTCTCACCATGCTACACTCAGAGAAGATGTTATTTTGGGGTACAGCTTGGTTTGTAACAAAAGACAGCTTCTGCTCTACTGCTTTAAACAGTTTCAAATCTGTACCACCTTAGCATTGGAGTTATAGAGTCAAGAAATCTTTTCTAAGGTGAAAATTGCTGCTTATATTCTTCTTTCACAAACCGAATAGAAGTACAGAGGAATTTAGAAAGCACTTTTGTGGAAATATTACTCCATTCTGAGAGTTAAGCCTTTCTGTACTATTAGTACAGATGAGGAAAAAATGACAGAGACACTCAGATACTCAAAGTATTGTAACTAAATCAAATACTGCAAACAAAAAAGCTATTCTCTCTCTCCTCTTTCCCTCCTCTCTCCCTCTCTCGCCCCCCCCCTCTCCCTGGCTCTTTCTCTTTCTCTCTCTCTCTCTCTCTCACACACACACACACATCTACACTCAGCACAAGCACAAGGTGGTCCAATTTGAGTTTATTCAGAAATGATATTTTTAGATGATGTAATCTTTCTACTTGGATCAGTGAAGCAACTATATTTCATCATCATTCAACTGTTCTTTGAGATTTTCTATGACCATGGGAACAGCTTTGCCAGAAGATGTCTGCATGGTTTCACATAGAATCATTAGCAAATATCTCTAAAGACACAGTGGCATTGAATTCAAATAGGTATACTCAATGTTGACTGAAATACTGGCGATTGTAACTATCATGATTACATGTTAATCATCAAAATGTAATCAACTAGGGGCCAGAGAGATAGCATGGAGGTAGGGTGTTTGCCTTGCATGCAGAAAGATGGTGGTTCAAATCCCAGCATCCCATATGGTCCCTCAAGCCTTCCAGGAGCGATTTCTGAGCATAGGGCCTGGAGTAACCCCTGAGTGCTGCCAGGTGTGACCCAAAAACCAAAAACCAAAAAAACAAAATAAAAAAACAAAAACAAAAACAAAAAACAAAACGTAATCAACTAACAACTATGTTTCTCTACTGCAACTTTCATTTGTGGCTTCTCTTTACAATTTTTTAAATGTAAGTTTTCTATCATTGCTAAAATTAAACTCAAACATTAATTGCTGATGCTGGAATCTAGTATTGTTCTATTATTCCCAGTCACTTCTGTTTTGAATGTTTGTTGTCTGTGCCATTTTGCAAGTGTTAAATTTTAACACATATAGATTTAGAGTTACTATAAGAACAGATTTATACTGTATAGTTAGACTTAAACTTACTAACTCAATTGCTTTTTACACTCCTATTATCAAAATTTTCTAGAATTTACTATGCAACTTTTATTTATGGGATGCCTGGGATCGAACTGGAGTATGCCTTTTGCAAGGCAAATACCCTACCTGCTGTTTTGTCACTCTGTTCCCAACCCAAAAGCATTTAAATTTTTTGTTTGTTTCATTGGGTTTTCTCTCCACTAACATAAATAACTCACTATTCTATTAAAAATCTAATTCATTTATATATTTTTCTCTAAATTTCTTATTTGATATTATATTTTAATATACTTGATTTTCTGACAAGATATTACACTATATCATCTAACTTTATATCACTCTATTTTAAGGCAGCCATCTGTTTTAACCATATGCATAAAAAGGTGCTCTAAAATCATATAAATTGGGAGAAAAGTATGAAAAGTATATTGTTCATTTTCAGTTCCAACCAGGTCATATCTGTTCCAGAAATACCACTATGGTAATCTATTAGGACAAACTGGACTAAAATTTTCGTTGGCATTAGATCCAAGATATTTGATAAAAGTAAAGTCTTATATTCTAGTAAAAGAAATGGCAAGGTTGGAAATAATTTAGAGGATGATTTGTTTGCTTATAGGCAGTCAAGTAGGGTTTTATACACGGTATCATATGTCTCTTAATTCTTCTCAGAAGTCAATGCTGAAAGCAAAACCAGGAGTGCTGAGTGCTTCTGGTACTGACTCTTTCTTTTTACTCAACCCTACAAAAAATTGCTGTTAGTGACTTACACATAATGGGAGAGTTAAGAAACTTCAATCAACAAATGAAAGCAAATCCATAGATATATAAATAAGATGGGTTTACTCTATACTATAGCAATGGAAAACTTTAGTGATGAATTTCCATTGCTGTTGTGTACCAACGCCAACAATCAAAGTATAAATTATTTTCTTTTTAAGCTCAAAGTATCTTACTAATATTTATTATCACTCTATTCTGAGTCTTAGAGGGAGTTAAATTCGGCTAAGCATTTTAACCACCATGGTGGACCAGGTATGTAGCTCATTTCTTTTTTTTTGTTTTGTTTTGTTTTGTTTTTGTTTGTTTTTGGGCCACACCCAGCAGTGCTTAGGGGTTACTCCTGGCTGTCTGCTCAGAAATAGCTCCTGGAAGGCACGGGGGTCCATATGGGACACCGGGATTCGAACCAACCACCTTAGGTCCTGGATCGGCTGCTTGCAAGGCAAACGCCGCTGTGCTATCTCTCCGGGCCCAGATCATTTCCTTTTATATTTGAAACTCTGTGTTTGATTACTAACAACAGAAAGCTAAGTGAACAGCAACACCAAGTTTAATTATAAATAACATATACATAACATCTATTTTTAGTTAAAGTAAAATAGAATTGATTTTTACAAGACATTTCCACAGATTTATCCATTATCTTTTAAATATACTAATTGTATCTGTTCACATAGGAAGATAGACATGACTTTATTGAGTAAAGATTTAGCCCCCTCGCCAGCTCCACACCTCCACCATTATTGGGAGGACACTCTATCCCACTGCAGACATTGGGTAGGTGAGCCGGAAGAGAAATCCATGTAGATCCCCTTTTCTCCAAAGTTGAAGAATCAACCTCCTGCTTCTCGAATGTCCATCCCTTCCCAGATCAGGAGAGAACAGGAGGATCTATAGGTACACATTGTGACCATAATCCTGCTGAGTTACAAACCCCTTTGTCACTTCAGTTGCTACCAGACAGTTTTTTATCATATATATATATATATATATATGATAAAATATATATGATAATATATATGATAAAAATATGATATATATGATAAAACATATATGTGTATATATGTATATATATAATATATATACATATATATGTATTTATCCTATATACATATAAATAGAGAGAGGCAGAGAGAGACAGAGTCCCAAAACCAGAAGAAAAACCTAACAAACTAACCTGCAACATCACTACTATTCCTGCTTTTGTTATATTTATTAAAAACTTGTTCATTGTATACATGTTTGAGCTAAAGAAATATTTTTTGATTTCTCACCAATTACAGATTAATACTTAAACTATGTGAAATGTGTATTTAGGACATTTTAAATATATCACTAAATTATTGAAAGAAAATATATTGAGTATATACCATAATAAAATAACAAAATATTAAGCTTAATTATTTGTAAGATAACACAATATGTAGTAATGAACTAGTGGAAGCATTTATCTAACATAAATTTTGAGACTAAATAATTTTTAGTAAAAATTAATCATAGTATGCTTCTTTTTTCTGTTTGGTAAATATTTATGTTACATTATAAAAAAATTGCAGCATATATAAACATTTTCTAAGGATTAGCCTGCCTAGACATGTGAAACTGAATTAGTTGTTCTTCTAGTAATCTATAGAAATCTGTATGCTGTTGGTTCCATTTATATGCTATTTTTTAATAAAGACTGATTTTCTTAGATTCAAAATATATTTATAATAAAGTCACTTCAATGTCTAGCATAATCATCCTAGATTGGTCATAATAAATAAAAGATAACTTAAATTTCAGTAGATTAAGCTTAAAATTTAAATATAGATTTAAATATAAAAACAGGACAAGAAATATTTTGCCAAGATAATAATTCCATACTTTCTTAGGACTAGAACATTTAATATACACATTTAAAATCAAGCAGTCACATTTGGAGAGAGACTTTGTGTTAAACTCTTCAATCTTCAGCTGCAGATATAGACACAAATGTTCTAAAGGCTGAGGAAATTGATCATTTAGCTATCTTACAGGATGAAATGTGAATCATTCACAGTCTGCTTGATATAAAAAGGAGACTGAATTAATCTTCAAAACGTTCAGCAGACAATTGCAAGAAATGATTTCATACTCCAAAATGATGAACTCAAAATGCTCTTTCTGAAGTTGGAATTGAATTCCCAAAAGTCTCCGTGAGGTCTCTGCACTCTGATCATCTGGAGACTCTAAGGACTCTTAGCATGGGACATAATTTGTCATTCCATTCTTATCAAAAGTAGGAAGCTATTTCTCCTTACTCATCTGATTATATGATTTCACATTTTATTTTTGTTTTATCTAATAGATTTGATATTGCCTTCACATTTTTTGTTTTATGCTTGTTTCAAGGGCCCTGAAACCCTTCTGGTTTATAATCTTATACATAGATAATATTCTTGGTATTCAGATAGTTTTAGTGATTACATTGAGAAAACGGGGGAAATCTCATTATAATCTAATTTAATATAAATTGGCATTTATTTGGAAGAAAAGAAAAAATAGGATGGAATTCTTTTTATAAAGAAGGAAATACAAGATTGAAACTAATAAACTAAATCAATACTACTGAATTGAACTTCCTCTCAAATGTAAAAACAAAGCTGAAAAGTCAAAATAGCAAACTGTTGTAAAGGGACTGTTGAAAATGCAAAGCAACGTTTTCTGTATTTTGACCTTAATCCAAAACACTGAATAAGGAAGACAAAGTGCAGTTGTCATTGGTTGCTGCTTGTGGTGCCCTATGTGGAACCTTAAGAATCCTTGAGGCCAGTATAGGGCAAAACCTGACTATGAGAAGATTATGTGCTGAGGAAGATTAAAATTGGGGCAACCACATCAGCCCTTTTAAGTATTTCTTTGATCTTATTCTAAAAGAATTTCTAAATAAAATTTACAGTGTCTTACTTAGTTCACTATCTTGTTATATTTACATTTCAAATTCAAATATTATCTCTAACAAAAACCTTTGATTTGTGTATATCATTTATATTATCATCTTTGTATATTTTCCTAAAATTTTCTGGAGATATATATATGCATATATATACAAAATATTAGCCTGACAGACAAAATTATAACATTATAATTAGGTAAATTGGTGTACACTCAAATGAATTGAGGTTAATGATTCTTGTTACTGAGGCTTCTCCTCATCTCTCAATAGTTTCCTTTAATAAGATGTCAATATATCCAGGATATTCATTTTGTACAAATATAAACACACAGTGAGCTATTTTTTCTATTTTATTGTTACTGCTCAAATCTAAACACACAGTGAGCTATTTTTTCTATTTTATTGTTACTGCTCAAATCCTTTTGTTTGGGTTAAATTAATACCTTAATCTTGATTTGAAATAGAACGATAAGCATGTATTCATCTGCCTTTACATCTGCTTAAGTACACAAATAAAAAAAAATGGGGGAAATTCTATTTTATCCAGTGCTAGCATTTAAATTTCCTATTTAACTCTGTTGTTTGATCATTTTCCATTAGATTTCACACCTATACAATTAATATATCTGTAGCCTAATTTCTTTAAATTTCTTTACCTCATTTCTCATCACTTTCTCCTTTTTCCCATCCTTTTCTAGCAGTATATCCTTAGCCACTACTTTTTATTAAAACTACATATCAAAAATTTCAGTATGTTTTCTTATATTTTAGTGCAAAGTTGTTTTCCTTTAATCTTTTTTTTTACCAATCCTAGATTTCTTTACCTCCATTCCCTACATTCTGGAACTGTTATTTTATTTGTGTGGGGAGTGGAACACTCTTTGTGCTCAGGAATTATTTCTGGTTTTGCTTAGGAGTGACTTGATAGTAATCTATGATGTCAGGGATTTGAACCAGGTTATAGTTGGCAATGCAACATTGCAAAATAAAAGTTTAAATATTTCATCCAGTTATTCTAAATACCATATATATGTAATGTTTTTTTAACTTTATTCATCAGATTTTCTTCTGAGTTGAATAATTCCCGTCAGCATTTTTATTTAGAATACTTTTACCTGTTTCTATGATAATTTTTATTTCACCTGATTAAAAATTCTTTGCAAGGCTAGTAAGATAGCTCAAAGGTTTGGAGTGCATGTATTGTATTTAGTAGACCTGAGTTCAACCTAATGCCACAAGTCCAGACCAGGCCCTAGAACAATAACCAAGCATCACTGAATATGGCCACATGCACACACATAAAATGCACTTGCACTCTTGCACACATATTATTCTTTTCCTTTTTTTTCGTTTTTTCAATGTGTCCATGTTTACTTGCTATCCTTCTTGTTGTCCTTTCTATAATATATATTTCTCTAATACAACATGACAATTATTTTTTGTTTTAAAAAACTATAGCCAGAAATGTGCAAGTATTATTCCTGCCTCTGTGCTAGGAGATTAGTTCTAACAAACATACTATACATAAAACATACATATAAACATACAAACATAAAATACTAAGGGTATTTTATGCCAGGCATTATATTAGGATCAGCTGCACATGCTAAACAAATACCTTAACCCCTGTGTATTTCTGTGGATCTAGCACTTTGAAATTTAGTCTTTCATGCAAAATTATTTGTCTATTTCTCCTGTTTCTTTTTTTTTTTGTGATTTCTTTTGTTTTTTTGGGCCACACCAGTTTGATGCTCAGGGGTTACTCCTGGCTAAGCTCTTTGAAATTGCCCCTGGCTTTGGGGGACCATATGGGACGCCGGGGGATCGAACCACAGTCCTTCCTTGGCTAGTGCTTGCAAGGCAGATACCTTACCTCTAGTACCAACTTGCCAGCCCCTATTTCTCCTGTTTCTTTACAAATATTTACTATTTTATATTTGATCTTTGGCTTTTATTTTATTTAATCACTGTGTTCACAAAAAATTTTCATATTGATTTTCAGTAATATATTAAACACCATACTTAACCAGTGTGATCTTCCCAACACCAATGCCCCATCCCTCCCCAGCCTCTCATTTTGCTTCTTTCCTTACTATATTGCCATGATAATAGACATTGTGGTTAATGCTTTAGCTGCACTCACTGCTCTTTGTGACAAGCTTCATGTCATGAGCTGGTCCTCCAAGCATTCAATCTCTGGATATTATTGCCATACTATCTTTTGTTTTTATTATACACAGTTGAGTGAGATCATTCTATGTCTACCCCACTCCCTGTGACTCATTTCACTCTAAATGATTTAACTAGGCATAATAGTCTTCATCCAAGTATTGGCAATTTTATGAATTCGTTTTTTCTAACAGCTGAATAGTTTTTTATTGTGTAAATTTACCACAGTTTCTATAGTCACTCATCAGTTGTTAGAAACCTGGGTTGTTTCTAGATTCTGGCTATTGTAAATAGAGCTGCAATAAAAATAGGGTGCAGAGGGCATTTTTGCCTTGTATTTTTGTGTTTCTAGGGTTTACCCTAGTAATGGTATTGCTTGCTCATAGGGAAGCTCAGTATACATCTTTTTGAGGAATATCTATATTATTTTTCAGTAAGGCTGGAATAGAGAACATTCTCATCAGCAGTGAATAAGAGCTCCTTTTTCTCTAAATCCTGACCAGCACTGGTTGTTCTCGTTCTTTTTGATATGTGTCAGTGACTGTGGCTTGCAATGATATCTCATTGTTGTTTTGATATGCATCTCTTGCATAATTAAAGATGTGGAACACTTTTATATGTTCTTTTCGGCCATCTGCAATTTTTCTATGAGGAAATGGCTTGAAAGCAAAGTTTTATACCATTAAAACTAAATATTGTAGAAATCAACTTCCTAATTTTAATCCAGTTTTATGTTTATGGATTCTATAAACCTACTTTTCTTTGTGCCTAAATTACTTTACAGGAGGAAATATTAATATGTTTTGCTGATTCCTTCTCATTGAGTATAGTCATATGTCAATTTTAAGTCTAAAGAAGTTCAAGGTTAGAGCTCATATACAAAAATACTACAGAAATTGCAGCATATATTAATTTTTCTAACAAAGGCTACACTGTCCATAAGATTATTACATAGGAATTCATGGTAACACGATAAAAGTAGAAATTGAAAGCTTCATAATACTTTCTCTCTGAATCAAGACAAAGAATTGTATATAGCTAAGTGTGTAAGTTAAATATTAATATTATTATTTGCTTTGTATTAATAATTTTAGGCTAATAAATATATTACTTCTGTATGCTTTGCATTGAGGCCAGTCCTGTTAAGGAATTTAATGCATGACAGACTATTAAAGAAAAATCAAAGAGATATTAAACCATTCTCAATAAAAAGTAAAGATGCAAAAATAAGAAAATATAAATGTTTCTACACTATTTTCAAATATATTTCTCAAATATAATCCTATACATTTCTAAATGTATAGAGAAAAAAGAATAAGAGTTATTATTTCAACTAAATTTTCTCTGATTCTTATTCCTTTATCAAGATTATTTTTCCCCTGGTTCAGAAAGGACATCTTTCAATGTGAGTTTCTATATTGTGCTTTCTGGAAGAAATAAGGAGATTACCATGTCTCTTTTGCATCTGTTCTTTCTAAAATGCCTATTTCTCAAAATAATCTTTATGTAAAGTGGCATATTTTGGGGTTATATATTCTGCCACCCTTCAGAGGCTAATTGGAGAAAGCAATTCTAGATCTAAAGGTCTGTATATTCAATTTTATTCTTAAGTATGGAATAGATCTTCACAGAAAAATATTGGTCTTGTGATATCTCTAAGCTTCTGAAAGTAATGTTCAGTGGAGAAAAACAAAATAAAAAATATTTTCATTCTCTCTAATCATTCAATTAATTATTTTTCCCAAGAGATGTGAAATAGTGCATGTCACACACTAAGCTGTTCACAATTGGGGGCGATTGAATTTAAATGGAAATTTATTAGAAAAGTATAATAATAAAATAACTTAACTTGGAAATATTTTACAGAATTAACTAAATCTAAACTGTGGAGGAAGAAGAAAATACGAGATGGTATGAGAAATTTAATGTAAACAAACAAAATTATCTAAGGAAAATTAATATTATCTTGAGAATTAAATTAATCTAATCCTGTAATTACCTATTTCTTTATAAGAAGGAGGGGTATGTTTGAAAGAAACAAACTACAAGAAGGCATTTTAAATGTTTGTGCTTCTAATGAACAAATTCCTCACTGTATAGTTGGCTCAATCTTTTCCAAACAGTAAAACTATATAGCCAGTGTTATGGTGGACACCCAAGTTCAAGATATAGAGAAAAGCTGCAGTTGACTGCAATTGACTTTGAAACCTCTACTACTCACACTTAATAAGCAAAGAAAAGATTGGGGTCCTGCAGAAGGAGGAAAAGAGTAGGTCTGGCCTGCTAAATCATATAAAATGGGCAGAAACCAATGTTGGGGTGAACATACAAATGGCCAGAGTGCTAAGTGGAGGGAGGAGACTGCAAATTCAAGTATGAATAAAAGGCAGCCCTCTCCTCCCAAAATTTTTGAACAGTCATTTCTCATAGTATTTTCGACCATGTACACTACTCCTTCAGAGTAAAATTCCACTTGAAATAAATATGATCTCTTTCCGATCTTTCTCCCCTGGCTCCTTTCTCACACTGACCTGTAATCTGAGACTGCATTGGCATGGGATTTGTGTAACAGTGATTCAATTTCTGGGTCAAGATAGATAAGCTCCTGGGAGTCACAAAATAGTTTGGAAAGTGAACAAATATCTTCAAAATTAAAAAAAATGTTTTGGACATTTAACTTGAAAAGGAAGTTCATATAATGCATTTATTAAAAAATATGTGTAATGCTGATTGTTTATAAGACTCTGATGAATATAACATGATGTGCTATTTTAATGGCATTTAAAATCTTAAGGTACCTGGCAATGGCTCAGTGACAAAATAGAATCTATCTGGCAAGCATGCGAGTTCCAATCTGATCCCAGTGCTGCTGGCATGTTCCAAGTGTGATCTGAGAAACCTGTGCTATCAAAGTGCACACAACAGACCAACAGACATGTGTGATCACTGATTCACAGGTGTGTGAAAATACAACAGAAATGTTACACTCATTATAGCATGCAAATTTCTCTAAGTTTATGTAAGCCATTAGGCCCTTAAAATAAAATATACCTATATTTTACATATGCATATTATTTTCAAGATTTACATATATTTTTATGCTTGACTTTAAGATGCCTTTTAATAACAATGGAATAAACTCAATAAAAAGTCATTTTTACAATTATAATCACATAGACCATGCATGTTTCTTGCCCAAATTACCAACTTATTGTTTTAAGCAGTTTTACTTCTCAAGTATCTCCTCCTATTCACATGATTTTATATTTTTGCTGAACTATCTTTGCTTTTCTATATATACACAACTCATGTTCCTTTATGAGGAACAAATTGTTCTATTTATATTTAATAAATACATATACTATGTAGAATAAGTTATGATTTCTTATGTTTGGGAAAATATAAATGGGCTCTCTAGCAGTGCAAAAATATGTTGCTTACCATTGTCATGGCACTGGTTTTGACTTATTTATATATATAAATATATATAAAACTTAAGAAGACTATTATTTACAGGTTTTGTTTTATAAACCTTTACACTTAGAATACTGATTTTGATGAACCACTGGGTACCAGCAATCACATATTTTACAAAATCTCTCTAAAATACATATATAAAGAGATTAGCAAAATAACCTGGAGGAGTTGATTACTAACTCTCAGACCATACAGGCTCAAAAACACAAGTATATCACAAAATGTAAATTATAAAAAGAGAAAAGGGCAGAGTTTTTTAAGAGAGGAAGTGAGAATATTGTAATGTTTATTTTTATGTACATTTAAAACTTCTCTAAATAGAGCATATTAACTTATTAAGTGATAAATGAGGAAGAAAAGAGAATGAGAATAAGGAAGCAAGAAAAGAAGCAAGTATTAAACAGATAGAGAAAGGAATAAATGGGGATCCAATTCAAGTATGCTGCTAATCTTGCTTTATAAAGCATCATTCTTATGAAAGGTGGTAGAAATGTTTGATTTTGATAAATCACATTATATAAAAATAGATCTAATTTATTAAGAAAAAGTAAACTATGTGACTAAAAATAAACAACCTGGTTTTAATTTAACAAAATACAAGTTGATTTTGATTGCACTTCCAAGAGTTCATGTATCATGCAACTATTCAAATAAAGATATTACTATTTTAGACACATTGTAATCTTTTAGAATAGAGGCCAAGCTATGAGTACAGGTTAATATATTTGCTCAGGAAACTTTTTAACTATCTTCTCTGTGTTATAATAAATTATATACACATAGTTGTTAAAGATTACTTGCTTTGAGTGGTACCTTATGTATCAATTATAACTAATTCTAAGGTAATTGTTAGTTTGTTGCAAAATATATTAATTATAGAGTCCTGGATGGTTGAGGATGATGGTGAGATAGAGGGATGGGCCTTTCTCTGCCAGCCTGGGCCACGCACCTGTAACCCCCTCCAGCTGGCGGATCTCCGGGTTCAAATTAGTGAGGAAGATATGATCCCAGGCAGTCAGGTTTAAGGACACATGAAGCTTTATTTATAATAGACCCTAGCCACCTAGGCTAACCTTGTAAGGATGCTCTCTTCAGCTGCCCTGCCATCCCTCCCTGTTTCTTAATCCTTCATCCTGTCAACCTCTCCGGCTGCTTTTCCTGAATCTCCTTGAATCCCCTTTATACCCTTCAGGCAATCCTTTTGTTACCTTCCAAAGACCTCTCCCAGAAATGTCTGGTCTTACCATCACTTAAGGTTACACAGGAAGATGAAGGGTGACATCTCTGACCATCAGATAATATTATCATTTAGTCTAGGGTAAGTATGACATCTGCCCCTTCCTTAAAAAAAAAGAGCATAGGTTATCCTTTCTTTTCCTGACTTCTGCCTTTGGCCAAAGGTGGGAACCTTAATATTCCCAAAAGCCACAAAGGCTAAAGTGAAAATTAAAATATTAGCCTTTTCCATAAATATAACTTTTCTACAAAATACAGCTATAACTTAAAAAAATTTTAATGCTTATTTAACCAAGCATTTTTTTCTGGAAGTTCCTAGTTTCTATTAATTAACCTTTCTGTAAACAAAATTACAAGAACATTTATACAGAACATTCATTTTGAAATCAGGCTACTACCTTAAAATACACAGTAAATCATTATGCAATTAGAAACATTAATTATGGAAAACTATAAACACATTTAAACCAGCAAGAAAATGAGTGACACAACAAGGATTGAGATAATCAGAAACAGTTCAAAACACAGGAGGTTTTTAAATCAAATTTTAAGTTGGGCTTTGCTATTTTCCTCCATTAAAATTTTTTTTTTCATCCCATCACCTATCAACCAATTGTCCAAAGCTGGGTTTCTCCAAGGTCTCATACCATATGGCTTTACTTCCATGGAATTCCAGCCCCACAGACTGTCTGGACAGCATCGGCCACCTCTCTAGCAGCAGCTGCTTGTTGCCTACCTGGAAGACGCTGTCGCAGCCTCTTCTCCACCCCTCAAGAAGCTCACCAACACTGTAGCCACCATCTGAGTGTTGAAAGCAACTAAGGTCATCTGAGTCCAAAGTCCGAATTTTCAAATTGGAATCCATGTCTGGGATGAAGATTGCAATCAGAAATCAGTCCTCTTAAAGAAGCCATTTCTTCCTGTTTGTTTTCCAATCAGGGTTCTCCATAAGTCTAAGAGGAGGCCGAGAAGAGGTCTTTGGAAAAAGGGCTTTTAGCAGAAAAATTGCAGTCCTGGACCTAGGATAGGGGTGCTCCAGGCTTTCACCTTCCCTCCTTCACTGGCCCTTTTACCCCCAGCAGGGGTCTTCACCATGTTTAGCAAAGGCAACATGTGAGCCCAAGTGGCCCGCTCCTTTGGACTCACTCCAGCTGAAAAGAGTCAAAATTAAACACTAAAATAGGAATTTCACCATCATGGATGTCTTCTTCAGTTCAGGGTTTAAATCAATATTCGAGCGCCAGTTTGTTAAAATACATATTAATTATAGAATCCAGGATGATTGTGAGTGATGGTGAAATGGAGGGAATGGAAGCCTTTCTCTGCTGGCCCAGGCCACGCACCTGCAATCCCCTCCATCCGGCGAGTCTCAGGGATCAGAGTAGCCATGAGGAAATAAATGATCCACAGGCAGTCAGGTTTCAGGACATGAAAATTTATTAATAATAGACCCTAGCCACCTAGGCTAACCTTTTAAGCAGGCCCTCTTTAGTTGCCCTGCTATCTCAACCTGTTTCCTAATCCTCCATACTGCCAACCTTTCCTGCTGCTTCTCTCTGAATCTCTGTGAATACCCCTCCTCCCCCAGAGGCAACCCCATTATTTGCAACCACAGACCTCTCTCAAATATGGGCAGGTCTACCTCTCCAGATGAGCTAAGCAGAAAGTTGGGGGGCTGGTATAAAATATCTGACCATTAGGTAAAATTATATACTCAGGAAACTTTTTTAATATCTTCTATATTTTTAATTATATACATATATATATATATATTATAATATATACAATTATATATACATGGATGTTAAAGATTACTTGCTTTTGGGGCTGGTGAGGTGGTGCTAGAGGTAAGGTGTCTGCCTTGCAAGCACTAGCCAAGGAAAGACCTCGGTTCGATCCCCCAGCATCCCATATGGTCCCCCCAAGCCAGGGGCAATTTCTGAGAGCTTAGCCAGGAGTAATCCCTGAGCATCAAATGGGTGTGGCCAAAAAAAAAAAAGATTACTTGCTTTTACAGGTACCATATATATCAATTATAATTAATTTTAAATTCAATGTTATACATATATAATTATTTACATAATTATAGTTCTCAATATGTTAAAATACAAACAATAACTATTAATAGTTTAAAAATAATTATGTCATTATTTACTAGGTAGAATACAGAAATTTAGTTTATTATTACAGGTTTCTCATGTTTCAACTTTCCAGATTTAGACAAATCATTTTGCTCAAAAGTTGATATCAGAATATAAGTGAATATTTTATGTGGTTTCTAAGGACAGTCTATTATGAATATATTATGACTTACAATATCTGTGTATGTTGTTGTTAAGCATCTTTTGATCTCAACACATTCTAATATTTTCTAAATTGCTCTTTTCCTCTCTTGGATATGGGAATTTTGATACTGAGTTTTTGTTTCCAAATTTGCTTGTCATTATCTGAACCCCATCCAGGCGCTAGTTTTATTCCTTTACTCCCTCACTCCCATTTCTTGTTACCCCACATTTAACCATTTTCTGTACTAATGATTTTTGTTTTGGCCAAGGTAGATTACATATCTTTCACAATAATTTTTGTGTGGAGTCTGAAGCTTCAGCAGGCAACGTGTTATGGCAAGGTTCCATGCTGTCGGCTTTTGGGCCAAGATAAGTTGAAGATGCAGCCTCGGCAGCCCCCCACAGCCTTCTCTCTCCTTCCTCCCCGTCCCCAGGGTTATTCCTGGACACCTTCTCAGGGTCCCAGCGATTGGTTTCCAGTGAGGTCAATTTAAAAGAGACACCAGTCTTCTTTGTTCCTGCAAGGGGCTGGGAGGGGTGTGCTGCACTTTCAACTTCCAGCAATTAGGAAGCAAAAGCCTCTCAGGGAGTCGGAAGCTTCAGCAGGCAACAAGGGGAGGACATGGCTCCATGCTTTCTTCGCTTGTCCAATCACAGACCAAAGTGGTATCTCAGAAACACCCTCCTCCCTCTTGACTATTGCTAAAACATAAAGGGTCACAAGTATCTCTTTTGTATATCTCAGATGTATTCCCTTAACATCTATAACTCTTTTCAAATATCTTCATATAGTGACAATTTTGCCCACTGGATTTGTTATTTGATTGTTTGATTTTCCCCCTTTGAGATCTGTTTTATAAGCAATACTGGTAGAAGAGTATTGCTGTATAGATTTCATGTTTGTACCAAGTTATGGGGAATTTTGGACTTTATTCGTCGGCCCCCAGATGCACCAACAATATCTTGTGGCATTGCTTCTCTTTTGCATAGGCACATTAAAATGGGAATATAATACATATGCAAACAAGTTCTTATCTAATAGAGATGGGAACACAAATTTGGTAATGTAATTAGGCCTTTTACCCTGAACATTGGCATAATGGTTTGGCTCAGGCCTCAGAAGAATGGGCATCGCCCACACACACCTGAACAATGGATACCTTCTATGGAAACAACCACAATTGTCTTTAACATTACCAGGATCCAAGCCTCTACCAGGGAAGACCTACCATTGCTTTGGCATTGACTTACTCCAACGAAGGCTCCCAACACTCAGACGACTCAGCAACAGTCTGCATGCAGGGCAGATCGCTCTGCATTTAATGGTATGCTGAAAGTAGAGGATGCTCCACATCAGCCCGACATCGATGAAAGAAATGCACAGAATTCAGAGTCTTTAAATATAAGAATCTGATACCAACAATAGGTAAAGTGTGAAAAAGTTTCACCAGGACCTTGAGAATGACTGGAGTTGGACGAACTGGTATGCCTGGAACCCAGAGTCTGTCTTATTCCAATAAACTTCTAGGGTGAGGCCTTTTTGTAATCAGGTCAATGAATTTTTCTCCATTTTCCAATATTTCTGGACCTATGCAAACAATGACAATTCCCACTATCACACCTTTACTATATTTTTTTACTCTTATCCTTTAAGGAAAAAAAATTCAACTTACTGAACTTAAAAACAAATAACTTTAGTAGAATGCCTGTCTCGAATACAGTCAGGGGATGGGAAGGGGGAGGGGGTAATGTTACACTGGTAAAGGGGGGTGTTCTGGTTTTGACTGTAACCCAGATATGATCATGTTACTTAAATAAAAATATATTTTTAAAAAAAGAGAAAAAAAACTTTAATTTTTCCCATCAATGGAATGAACAGCCTTTGTAAAATGTCTGGGACAGAACAACTGCAACAATGCTTTAATATCTTTTTCTTTTGCCTCTTTCCTCTAAATATTATAATAAGGTCTTTCTGGATAGCAGTGGTATTAATTAATAACCAAATTAAAATTGTTAAAAATTGAAGTATTCTTTAAGTTTATTTGATTCTAGGTATACCACTACTATATCACCAAAAAGAGACTTTGCTTCTCCACATCATAGATCCTAAGATTTCTCAGAACACTACATCAGTTTCATATTCTCATCAATTCTAATTTCTCTCCTTGATTTCATAAAGGTATATTTTACCATTGATGTTTGTTGAGATTTGCATTTATTATGATGATCCAAATAATTTGGTTGTTTTGGGAGAAAAATATGTTAAAATATTTTTTCATATGTAAAATGTTTTTTGTAGTAAATCATTACCAATTAAGAAAAATTCAGGAAAAAAATTTGCTATAATACAAAATATCAGGTCATACCCAATCTGTGAGGGCAGTTATGCCTCTAAAAGAAATCTGGAGCAATCAAATCTCTCATATGTGGGCACTTATAAAATGGAGAGGAATAGAATGTTAAGAGAACAATAAGACTGATGGACAAGCACTCAATTCCTTTTCTTTTCTTTTTTAAATATTTTGGAACATTCCATTTCTAATACTCTGTTGATGCTAAATCAGGACACAATAATTTCTCTAAGACTTATGTAACTAAAAGTTGAACTTTTTTTTTACTGATTTTGGTTATTAATAAATTAGCAAATGTGACATTAGATCAAAAGAAAATAGAAGTTCAGAAGTTCTGAAATTGACAGACGTTATTGCATACCTGATATCTTAATGAAGAGTTAGTACCATTGACATAAACCTTTATGCAGCTAGTGAAATTATTTGTAATAAGGCATATTTCAGAGAGAATAAGGTATATTATGTTAAATCAAGCCTTACACTTATTTCAATTTTTTTCCATTCGCTTAACACCTAAGTAAATAATTTTTACCATCTTATAAGACCCTACCATACAGAGAACAAGATAGAAGTGAAATTTCTCTTAAAAAATAAGGAATAGAGCTGGAGTGATAGCACAGTGGTAAGGCATTTGCTTACATGCAGCTGATCCATGATGGATCTGGGTTCAATCATTGGGGTCCCATATGGTCCTCAAGCCAGGAGCAATTTCTGAGAGCATAGTCAAGAGTAACCCCTGAGCATCACCCAGTGTGGTCCAAAAACAAATAAGCAAATGAAAAACCAAAAAGAAAAAAAAAAGAAAAAGAAATAAACTGAATATCCAAGCTAAAGGCAGCAAGGTATCAAGATACCCAAACTCTAACAAACTAAATTTTAAATGGGCCTATTATACTGGCAGTCTATGGGGCAAAGAGGAATGGTTGGGTTACACTCGGGAAACAGGGTGGAGATAGGCCTATACTGGTGGTGGGATTTGTTTTGATTCATTGTATGTCTGAAACCCCAACTATAAAGTACTCTGTACGTAACACTGGTTACAATCAATAAAGATAAAACAAGAGACAAGATTTAGCTGGCTCACAAAAGCAGTCTAAATTGAAGGAAGTATAATTTCAATTTTGGTTCAACAAAAACTCCAATTTAGATTATTTTACTTTCTTCTGCATAAAAGAATTGAAATCACTAAAAGAAGAGATTAGTTATGGATGAATAAATAAACTTCACAATAGTAGTACAAGTAATTTTTAACTTTTTTGTAATTTGAAAGGTTTTGCTTATTTTTTTTTGGGGGGGGGGGTTTTTTTGGTTTTTGGGCCACACCCGTTTGACGCTCAGGGGTTACTCCTGGCTATGTGCTCAGAAATCGCCCCTGGCTTGGGGGGGCCATATGGGACGCCGGGGGATCGAACCGCGGTCCGTTCCTTGGTAGCGCTTACAAGGCAGACACCTTATCTCCAGCGCCACCTTCCGGGCCCCTGTTTTGCTTATTTTTACTGAATGTCAAAGTTGAAAACAGTAAGTTAACCTTCAATGTAATTTTATGTTTACTTCACGGAACTTATATTATACTTTTATTAATATAAATATGTTACAAGAAGAAACTTCAGGAAACTTTAGTTTTATATTATTTTCTAATTCATAGCTACAATATCGATACTTTTTAAAATGTGTTTTGAACTGTAGATAATCATTTGAAACTGCACTTATGCAGTTTAAGAAATCTTTTGAAACATAAGTATAGAAAATATTTGTTGGGATTTTTGTGATCAATACATTGTTGTTATTTTGTCTATTTTTAACTTACTTTTTGCCCTTAGTTCCTTCTCAATATGTAGTTTGATATAAACCTGAATTAAACCACCTCTCATATGCATCTGTTAATAGTGCTTCTATCACTATAGTATATCTGTGAATACAATGACATATGTATGACATCAATTCTTTCATAAGTATTGCTATTTCACCTATCCCTGAACTGTGTTGCACTATATGTATTCGGTAACAAATTTACTTCTTCATTTTAATTCCTCTTCTTTACCTAGCTTCATAGTCTATTAACATATGAGGCTGGAAAGCTTCTGGGACTCTGGGAATGTTAAATTTGTTTTTTATTTTTAGCTTTCAGCTACAAAAGACAAAACTAGTATCTTCCACATCATAAAGTTGAAAGAAATAAAGCAAAGATAATAAATTTGAAGGAAATTTGAAAATCAAAACAATGTAATCAATAAATTTATATAATAATTTCCATTATTTCATATTTTAGGTAATTTGGGAAATAAAAATAATTGTCATTTTATGTAATAGGTCCAGTATAGTAAAAGTAAAATATCATATTTTAAATATAAATGAATTGCATATAAAAATGTGTTTGAACCAACTTTAAATTGCTTAAACAATTTCAGACCAAGAAATTTATTCTCAATAAAACAGTATTGTAACTTTCAACTAATATACATATAAATATAATATCTATACATTAAAGATTAGGTACCAAAATTATTTATGTTCTTAATTAAGGTAAAAAGAAAAAATATAAGAACCTTTGCCAGAGTGTATCTTACTGCTCTAATAACCTGAGTAAGACAAGATCACACATGTTAGAGTGCACGGATGACAAATTTATTAAAAAATTGTTAGTGAGATTTTGCTTGTTAAGTAAAGTTAAAACTCAGAAGTGTTTTTCTATAATCTCACTCTATGGCACATTAGAAAGGTTCTGGCAAGGTTAGAAGATGAGTAGTGAGGTTATATTCTCTGAGTTTCTCTATATCCTCAGGAAAATATGCTTTTCATAGTGCCCTAATGATCTCAGAAGTAATTTTTCAGATACCTAAATGTATATAAAATGTACCTTAAAATTGAAATAAGAAAGGAAATTTAAGAAGTGTTATCTGAATATTCAAATAGCTCTCATGCATTTCTGTACATTTGGCTTCTCCTTCTTTACTTTCTCATCCTCCATTTACTCATTCTTCTCTTCATTCTCCCTATTAAACTTCTCTTTCCCCCTTCCTCTTTTTCTCTGCTTCTCCTCCTCCTATTCCTTCTTTTTATTCCTTTTTATATTAGCTATAGTTTCTAGATACATTTGATGTAATTTTCTTTCCATTTTGCATATTTTATAGCTTTTTTTCCATTTATTATTTTGCTCAAAATTACAACTCTTGTATTAGAAAGATAAGGCATCTGCACTACATACGGTCAACCCTGGTGTCCCATATGATCCTATGTACCATATATAGTCCTGTGAGCAATGTAGGAGTAAAGTTTGAGTAGTTTTCAGGAGCTATAGCTGTGTAACCTAGAATATGGCGCAAAAGCAAACCAAAAATTGTGAAGCAAACTATTCTGTATCTATTAAATAAAAATGTTTTATTGTGGTTGTAGCAATAGTCCAGCAAGTAGGGAATTTTCCTAGCACTCATTGGAACTAAACTCAATCTCTGTCCCTAAGAGCCTCCATGAGTGATCCCTGAGTGACAGAAACAGTAGTAACCCCTGAACAATGTCAGATATGGTTCAATATCCAAAATAAACAAATAGATAAATCTAAAATTTCTTTACAAATGTTTAGCATATACTACTTTTGTAAACTTGTCATTTTAAAGTAACAGATTATTTTATTTTAACTTTTAAGCAATATCTTTAAACTACTATTTAAATCCATCAAGGTAATATTAGTTTACAAGAGTGTAACTATATACATGGTTCTGGAATACATAATTATCACACTCATAAGAATTTATTGGACCTTTGGGCCCATTTTCATCTCCCACTTTATTTACTCATTTATATGTCAGAGACAGGATTCATAATTTTTATTGCTATGTTTGGTTTTTCACTTGGGGTTATGTCTGGCCATGCCTAGGGCTCACTTTTAATTTTACACTCAAGGGGTCATTCTTAACAGAGCTCAAGAAAGGATATGAGATCCTAGGAATAGAATCTGAATCAGCTCTGTGTAAGTAAACTTTGTTACTCACTGTACTAATTCTCCTATTTTACAAATATGGTTTATTCCTTTCCAAATTTTCTTCCATTTATTTATTTATTTATTTATTTATTTATTTATTTATTTATTCATTTATTTTTTGTTTTTCGGGCCACACCTGTTTGATGCTCAGGGGTTACTCCTGGTTACGAGCTCAGAAATTGCCCCTGGTTTGGGGGGACCCTATAGGACTTCAGGGGAACGAACCGTGGTCCTTCCTTGGCTACCGCTTGCAAGGCAGACACCTTACCTGTAGCGCCACCTTGCCAACCCCCTTTTCTTCCTTTTATACTATGTCAATTAGATTGTTGATTTTCTCCTATTTATTTTTTTCCTGTGAGTCTCCCTCCTAGAGTTGTAGGTTGCACAAATATCATCTTTTCTTATAGTTTGATAGTGGTTCATTTGTGTCTGTGTATATATACATGCATATATGTATATTTATAATATATGTTAAATCAAAACCATTAAAATGTATCTTATGTTTTATTTATTTAGTTGTTATTTTTTTATACAATACACCATGTGGTACTCAGGAATTTCTCTTCAGATAAAGTGTACAATCTTCACAACCTATGTTGCAAACCCTCACTGTGTATATAGGCAGGATGCATGTGATCACTGGATATTGTAATGTCATATACAATGAAGTGAAGAACAGAAGTTAATAAATTTTCATAACCTTTTAATTATATGTATGACTGAATGAAATCTTTACTTGCAACATTCTGCACTTAACATATGTTGGTATTCTAAGGTATTTTTTACATTGTCGTAGATTTTAATATTCTATTATTTCAAATAATATTTCAAATATTTTCTAATAGAAAAGTATGAATGATGTGTGAAGTTAAAATTAAAAAAATCAGTAAAGATTTAAGATGAAATTATAGAAACATTATAGACTTTCTTGAGAAAAATAATGGACCAAGATGTAATTAATCAGGGGCCGGGCGGTGGCGCTGGAGGTAAGGTGCCTGCCTTGCCTGCGCTAGCCTAGGACGGACCACGGTTCGATCCCCCAGCGTCCCATATGGTCCCCCAAGAAGCCAGGAGCAACTTCTGAGCACATAGCCAGGAGTAACCCCTGAGCGTCACAGGGTGTGGCCCAAAAACCAAAAAAAAAAAAAAAAAAAGATGTAATTAATCAGTATAAAATATAAGTCAAAAAAATCTATCAATTAGATGGATAGTTTTCTGGGAATATTATTTGAAATGTAATAAACCCTTTACTATTAAGTATTGATACAGCACAAAATAATTGGAATAAAAATAATACTAGAATAAAGCCTAAGGAAATATTGATATATAAATTGTGCATTTGAAAGAGTTTTGAAATTTACATACATATTTTCATAAAAGTCAATATTCTAAATAAAGGTCAATATTCTAAAAGTCAATATTCAAATTCTAAATATTCCAATATTCAATATTCTCAATTACATATGTAAAGTATAGTTTTTTTAAATAAATTGAAGATACTGTGGGAAAACAAGAAATGTTTTTTTTTTCAAAATGCATTCTCTCCTTCATGAGATAATTTTTATCCTAAAGTAAAAAGTGGTATTTCCAAGGACTTAGAAAGTGTACAAATTAATGAATTATTACTTTTACTTTGATTTTTATTTATGGTAATATTTTCCTGATAAGATATTTTATCAATTATGTTTCAGAATTGATTTTTCTCTGTAATCCTTTTTTTAATTTGTATTTTAATGACAAAACTACTTATTTTTAGATTTTAAAGAATTCAGTTCCAATAAAAAATATTACTGACAGAAATCATAAAAGTCTTTTAACAGAAGTCTTCCATAAAATCATTAGTTATTCTTAGACTATTTGTTTTTTCCATCTCTTTTCCTTATTTTTCATAATAATTTGAGGCAAACTGCAGTATCTGTCACAATTGCTAATAGCCTAATTATGATTAATTACTTTCCATGTTCATTAATTTACCTCAATTAATTAAAAGCAATTTTAATTCTGTCTTGAATGGAAGACCCCAATTATAATTATGCAAGAACAAAAATAACAGAATATTTGCTAATAATATTTCAAAAATGAATAACAAATGATATGTTAAATTGGTATTACTGTAGCTTTTATAAAGCATGTTATTTGCAAGTTTTTCTTAGGTGCACATTAAAATGAAGTATTACTATTTCCAATATAGATTATAATGTTCTTGTATAATTCCACTATTTGACATCGGCTTATATAACACACACTAATTGTTACAAATTAATGCAGATGAACTTAACATTTTTACCCAAGTCAACAATTTACATTAAAATTTGTTTATGGTATTGTACAATCAGTGGAATTTAGGAAATCACCAACACTATGGTTTTATCAGGATGGTAGAATAAATTTTTTTGATCAGTTTAATCATTTTTTCATTCTTCTTTGTCTCTTGAAACCATGAGTTTTCCAGAGTAATTCTTAGTTTTAATAATAAAATATGATTTCTAATAGGCTTCTTTTCTCAGTAGTATGCATGTAAGGCCCAAAATGTATTTTTATGATTTTCTAGCCTTCTATGTTCCTTTTTAACCCTGATTAATATCCATTATCTGGACCTGCAAGCTTATTTATTCATTATGAACCTTCTTGTTTGCATAAAAAGATGCCATTATAAATAAAACTGCTATAAATATTCATGCCCAGATATTTTCTTAAAGATCAATTTCAACTTCTTTGATAAAAATGACAAGGATTATAATATCTGGGTTAAATGGTGGAAGTTTGTTTTTGATTTGAAATAAACTGACAAATTGCCTTTCCCATATGGCTCTATCACATATTGTTTATCAATCAATCATGAATGAATATTTCTAACATGCCATATAATTGCCAGTAAGCCACTTCAAAAAACCACCTTTCAGTACATTTAAAAATTAAAGTGTAGGGCCCGGAGAGATAGAACAGCGGCGTTTGCCTTGCAAGCAGCCGATCCAGGATCGAAGATGGTTGGTTCGAATCCCGGTGTCCCATATGGTCCCCCGTGCCTGCCAGGAGCTATTTCCGAGCAGAGCAGCCAGGAGTAACCCCTGAGCACCGCCGGGTGTGGCCAAAAAACAAACAAACAAAAATTAAAGTGTAAATATAAAAAATAGTCTTTGTAAATATAAAATAATGAGCACTTTAGAAAATCATCTTACTGATACATATTGCCAATCAGTTCAGGGAAATGAGCATCATATTTCACTAAGTACAAAAAGAGACTTGTCTTACTAGTAAATACTCCTTTTTCAACAGTTGCCAGTTATTCATAATGTGGTATATACGAAATAATATAGATTACTAAAATAATTTTCTATGAACTTTGCATAAACTTCATTTTGTTTGTCCTAAGATCCTTGGTTTAAAAAAAAAGTGTGCATAAAAACAATTTTAAAGCTCCTGTAGTTTCTTTTGAGATTTGCAAATATTTAATCTTCTTAATATACAGAATACCTGGAGTTTCTGGTTTTCCTGCTGTTACTCAAAAAAAATAAGGATTTCACAGCATGCACATACACTGAATAAATCACTACACAAGCCAATTATCAGGGTCATCTAAAAAGTGCATTGCTTTCTTGCCATTTGAAAAACTTCAGTGCCTGCAGGAAGTACATGTAATCCTAAATTATTTTCTTTTTATGAAAAATGGAGTATCTTAAAAAGACTAACTAAATATTTTTATCAGGATGATGGTACAGGCTTCTCAATGTTATATGTGTTATAATTTTATACACATTTTTAAAGAAGAGTATTTTTATGCTTTAGACTTCATCAATTCAGAGAATGCTTTTGGCAATACAATATGCATTCATGACAATAATCCTAAAAATATGGTTAAAAACTCTCAAGATAATAATGGCAATAGCCTACATCATTCTTGATAGCAAGAACAGACTAATAAACAAAATCCAAGTCTTTTCTCAGGTCAAGGATAATACAAAAATGTGTACTTTTTTCAAATAGTAATCAATACAAGCTTGAAACTACTCACAATCAGGCAAGCAGGGAAGAATAAATGTGCAATGTAACATAACTGGAAAAAAGTGACTATTATTATTTGCACATGATATAATAATATATGTTAAAGACACTAAGGTTTAATAAAAAAAGATAACTATTGGAAAGAGAAAGCAAGTACAACAAAACAGATGCTACAATATCAATATATAAAGAGTTGTTGCATTTCTATATGAAAGTAATGAATAATAACAGAAAAATGAAAATCACACCAATTAAAATGCCATTCAAAAGTCAAGTACCTAGGATTCAACTTAATTAAATATGTAAACACTTAAACTATACAATCTACAAGTCACTTATGAAAGAAATATTTGAAGTTACTAGAGAAATTGTTTTATGAGGATGGACTGCTTGTTTTTAGTGAACATACATTTGTTGCTCAGTACTTCAGGCTTTGTAGTCAGGTTTCACTTCCTGTGAGGTTCTGGAAAATATATCATAATAGGGATTGAACTTGGGACTAGCAGGTTTCTTGCTGAAGTATTGTTTTGATACTGCATGTTCCAGATTTGAAGGGACTAATATCAAAGTGACTTTTTTACTTAAAAGTTTTCACAGATTCAATGAAATTCACTTTAAAATCCAATGACACTCTTCGAGAACTTATTGTGAAAAATAAAAATGTGTATTGAGCCACAGAACAAGACAAACACTCAAAACCATTTTGATAAGGAAAATGGCTTCTTATATCATCTTCAAAATATAACATATACCTATAACAATTAAGACTGCATAATTCTAGATAAATGAGAACTCAGAACTGAGTGGTAGATCTGAGAACCCAGGGATAAACCCTCAGATCGTGGATGGTTAATCTAAGAAAAAGGATCTGAGAGCATAAAATGAAACAAGAATTATTTCTTTACAATGATAACAGAAAATCTACTATTTCCCCCCTAGTTTCAATTATTTTAAATGTGTGATTTCCCAGGAATTTCTCAGAGGCCGTCAGGGAATGCTTCTAGTGATATTTGATTCAGTGCTAGGGTGTACAAAGTGGTTTTAAGAGGACCAACGATGCTGAAGACCTTACTACACATTGCAGTGTTTGAGGGTTTTCACTGCTCTGCCTAGTCTTACACAGAGAGAAGGAATTTAAAAAACCACAGTTTGAATTTGAATTCATACAATAGCAAAAACAATAGCAAAGCATATGCCCTGTTTCTTAAGCTACTTTCTGGGCCCCAGCTTTCAATTATGTTTAATAACTTTCTTATTAATAAATTAATGAGACAACAGAGTTCCCAATATTTGCTTTATAAATATTATTTTACATATTCACGAACACACTTTTATTTGATCATTTGGTTATTATATACTTAATTTGTCCATGATCATTTCAAACCTTCTGTTTAATTTCAAAGTTTGTAATGTTTCTATTTTGCATATAAAGTCTATTTTTCTACTTGTAATTATCTTCCATTAAATTTTAAAATTTAATTAAATATTTAATATTTACAAAAACAGAACATCAAAGGATCATGTGTTTTGTTAGAGTAAATGACAATCCAAATACTTGTATAATATTTCAGATATTTAAGTCAGTTTATATTTGAGATAACAAGTATAATTATGAATTGTATTACATTTTATTAATGATCAAAAATGACACAAGTATTTATGCATGATTATTTGTGACAGAGGCTATAATAAACATATATACTCAAAAAAATAAAACAAAATTAGTTCAACTTTTGGAAGATAAATTATTTTAATGGGAACTACTTGAAAACTATTTTTATACTTTATATTTTAACTTGCTGTATAAGTATAGTTAGGTCAATTACTATTTGTTGTAAAAATAGAACATTCAGTATATTTGAAAAATGCCTGAGATATTTTATTACAAAGAGCACTTTATGAAAAAATAAAATAAGTTTTTTTTACTTTCCTCAGCCAATAAATATATCTACATATTCTGTGGTTATATTTCCTATTTAAAAATGCACTATATTTGTTGGATTTCTTTGAGGGGGGCACACCCAGTGACACTCTTGGCTACACATACAGAAATTGCTCCTGGTGTGGAGGACCATATGAGATGCCAGGGGATCGAACCGTGGTCCATCCTAGATCAGCGCTGTGCAAAGCAAACACCCTACCACTGCGCCACAGCACAGTGTTTTGTTTTGTTTTGGAGCTACCACCAGTAGGAATAAGGGCTTACTCCTGGCAAGTCTTGGGTTAGCTTATGTGGTCTGGGCACAAAACTGGAGTCAGATAACTGTAAGGCAAATGCTCTATCCAATGTTCCATTTCTTTGCCACCATCCAAACACCAATAAATTTTAAAAGTATTTATATTTAAAATTAAAAATGTTATATTACTTAATCTTATTTTAAGAACAAATGACATCTAATTAAAGACTAATTAACATATTGTGCTATATTTCTAAGAAAATATAAGTAGCTTGTGGAATAAACAGAATAAAATCATTGTGAGCTTCTGACTTTGGAGTGTCATGACAATAATAGAAAGGCAAAGAAAGTGAAAATATCTGATTTGCTATTTTCTTAACTTTATTATAAAAAGTATTTTGTTTATTTACCTTTGTTCTTTTTGTGTATTAAATAACTACTCAATACTGACTTATAAAAATAATACATTTAAGGCTTTTGTTTTCTGATATCTGTTTATTTGTAAGTTAAACTAAGAGTGGGTATATAATAATTAAATAGCATTATATTGATGTTATTTACAAATTATGATTAAGATTTATCTAAAACAGATTTAGTAGACTGAAGATTGGCATGAAAATAATCAATTAATATATTTAAAATTTAATATTTTATTATAAAAGTGAAAATAAGCATTTTTTAAACCCAGGTTGTGCTTTAGTTTCACACTTTATATAAATGCTGACTATTTTCTATATTATATTTTATTTCTTAATGAGATATTTTTAATTGGCTAAAATACTAAATTTTTTATAGTTCAGTATTTGAGATTTTTTAAAAATCTTTATTTTAAATAATAAGTTGAGTTATGCCTATTTGAATTTAGCAAATTATCGTACATATTCTACTGTAGCAATAAGTTACATTATAAAATATAATTTTATATATAACATTATGTTTTAAATATAAGAGGTCTAAATTTTCTTAAAAATAAGTTTATCCCATTCTAATCTATGATTTTAGGAGTATTGATAATTTAATACAATTATATCTGTTTATACATTGTTATATTTATATGTCTATTTATTGTTTTTCTATGATGTTCCCTTTCAGAAGTGGAAAATGGGTCTATATTTCTACATTTTTCATAGAATGATGGTAAATAGAAATTATCCTCAGATTTGCTTCCTCTTCGAGACATGTCCTCTTCGAAATATGCATACAAGTATTGAATATTAAGTTGATACAGAAATAATTTCCTTTTGTCTTTGTTTTAGTTTTGTCTTAGTTACTTTGGATCCTCCTTCCCCTTGGGTTGACAAATAGTATCATCAATCATTCTAAGGTGCTCAATTGTAAGTTCTAAGATTGATAGCCTTATTAAGTGTACTGTCTGTATATTCTCAAAGTTCTGAAATTCTTTTGAGAAACAGTTTTTGTCTGTTTAATTTTATTAAATATTTTTCTTTTTCCATGGGTTCTGTGACTTCAATTTGCTTTAAGAGATAGTCTAGAAAATAGAATAATTCCTTCTTTCAGTGTGGGCTCCTAGTGATTCTACCACAATCACTGTTCCTCAAAAAGGTAACTTTATCCTTTTCTATTGAGAGCTAGATAAACTATTTCATGGAATTACTGCTTCATTATATATATATATATATATATATATATACAAATGACCATCAACAGCTTATATCATTTTCTTGTAATGCAAATTACAAGTCTTAGATAGGAATAAAGAAACCATTAGTTATTTTTATAGGACTATTTATATAGAAATTTCCCAGTATCTATTTCAGCAGACTCTGCCTCCCATGGTCTTTTATTTTTGTTCCATTAGGGGTAAATCAATGCTTTGTGATTTACTAAAATTCTCTTTCTTATAGTTTAATTAGTATATTTCATATTTGAAATGAAATACTAATACATTTTATCTCTGGAATACTCAAGGGAAAATAGTAGCAGAAAATTTTTTTATACTTTCACCTTATATTGTGCCTTGAGAATCTTGTGTAGCAATTCAAAAGTGTAAATCATTACTAACTCAACCCATAAATAATAAACTTTTCTCTTCAAGTTACTATAAAATCTTATTGAAGCTCACTATTAGGCACTTTGTAATTTGTTGTATTTTTTTTTTTTTTTGGTTTTTGGGCCACACCCGGTGACACTCAGGGGTTACTCCTGAATATATGCTCAGAAATCTCTCATGGCTTGGGGTCCATATTGGCATCCAACTGCAGACTGTCCTATGTTAGTGTGTGCAAGGCAAGTACCCTACTGCTTGTGCCACCACACTGGCCCCTTTTGATACTTTGCAATTTATTTAAAAATGATATATGAGTGAATATATATGTAATAACATCATTATAATATAAACAGTATAAATTTTGTTAAAAATATGTGAAATAAAGAAAAAATATGTGACTTTAAAAGATAATAAAATTAAACCTTCAGTATCATTTTCCTAATAACTTTCTTAAATACTTTTTTTGATCATAGAAATATTCTAAAATTGTTTTTTATGATGAAGCAAAATTTTTTGCTGGGAATATAACTTAAAGAACTGTAAAACAAGCTTTGCGAATTGGAATTTTAGGTTTGATCTTTATTATAAATAAGAGTGATTCTCAAGAACTGAGTTGAGAATATTTCAGAACACTCTCTGGTATGTTCTCAAAATTATATAAATAAATGGTGTATATAATGTATTATATAATTAAAATATATAGTAAAATTTTAATTACTAGTTCTGATAAAAATTTTCCCACTTCAGAACATAAAGAAATATATTTTATAAATGCTAAATTTTCCTTAAAGCATTATGAGACAGTAAAGAATGGGTTTGAGAACTATTTCAGTATTTCCACTAAATATTTGTGCAGAGAAATAATGTAGTAGCTGTAAAACAATATGCCATCAAATCAAAATATTAATTTAATATGATATATTATGGTACATTTTAAACTTAAAGGAAATGCTTTCATACAGGGTAAGTTGTGACAAACACCCAAATATATAAATGAACTACCATGCTCCGAGTAATCCCACTTTTGTGTATCTATCTCCAGGAAAAAAATATTAACCAAAATGATGCATGGACACCACAATTCAATACAGCACTCAGTACACTAGCTAAGAGTTTGAGTCAACCTAGATGTATAACAATAGACAAGTGGACCACAAAGATGTAGTACATATATACATTTGAATAATATATAGTTATAAGGAATGACACACTCATGCAATTTCCTGCAACATGGATGGAAATGGAAGATATTATGTTAAATCAAGTAAGCTAGAAAAAGAGGATAAATACAGAACAATATCACTTATATGTGATCTTTAGAATAACTACTGAAAGAAATGCAATAGTTTACATAATAATTTTTCTACAACAGCGTTGGGCTCAAAGTATAACAAGGGGAAGAAAATAAATTGAGTGGATGGGGATAAATTCAAATGCGGGAGGATGGGAACTAGGCTAAGTGAACTCAGGTGCATTGGTGATATTAAAAAAGGACAGAACTAAATATCCATTAGTTAAATATCTTATTATTGAAAAGTGAATTTTTATTTAAATAGTTGAAGACAAAAGCACAAAACTATTTATACAATTTTACAGATTTTTAATAATATATTATAATTTTACTTCCAATTTTATGAAACAAGCAATGTTGTGCTTCTTGAAACCAATAAATGCATGCAATATTTCATAAAATAGTATGAATAGATGGTACATCAGAAAAATTTATTAGGGAACATTAAAAGATTAGAAACTAACTAGAAAATTCATTTTGGATAGAAGATGCTTATGTTTTTTTGTAACTTAAGGTAGAAATGCAAGATCATGCTTTCAGAAGACAAAAATAAATTTCGAATAATAAAAATGATCATCTTTAAGGCCACACATTCAATTGTACCATTTTCTATTCTGCTGCTGAGAATTGCTACTGCATTATTTAGCTCCTTTATATCTACTATAATACTTTTTTTTCTATTGAACTCTCTTCAAGTTTATTGATTCTCTGTTATAAAAAGTGTTCAGATAAATAAACTTTAAGAGATTTTGTACTAAAGTCTCCTCCTGGCTTTGTAGAGAGCTAAGATATTTCTGAGAATATTATTAGATAGTTGCCACTATCTATTGGTAAAACTGAATTCTTTCATTTTTGAACTGTTCTAGTTAAGTATGGGAGCTAAGGCTGAAGTGTCAATCATCTTCATGAATCGGTACAATGCTATCCAGATTTTGTTGGCTATAAAAATGAATATTAGAATGTATGAATCTTGGTATATTTCTGTGGTTCAGTTCAGTACTCTCCCAGAGACTGGGTGCAGGGCAGTTCCCCTACATTATTGACCTGTAATCATGTGGATAGCACAGTCCTGTTGTCATAGACTCCTATGAAATTCTGCTTTAGTTCCCTTTATGTATCAGAGCACAGTCCCTCCATTACTAACCTGTAGTCTTCAGAATGTAAGTTTTAGGGTCATTGGCATTTTTTTATATGGAATGCCACAATCTATGAATCTTTCTAGAAACTAGTCATTAACATAAAAATATTAAGAAAAATGTTCCTACCCTGAAGTAACTTTAACCTCAAACTGATATATATGTATATGTGGTCATATATATATATACACACACACATATACACACACACACACACATATATATATACACACACACATATACACACACACACATATATATATATACACACACACACACATATATATATATATATATATATATATATATATATATATACATGAGAGAGAGTTTTCCTGTTTTCTAAAGGATCAGTCAGAACAATTATTTTAGATACAAAGCCTCTGGTGGAATTTATTGTAAAAATCTGTTATAAAATCATTATAGTATAACTGCTCATTTACCTTTGCCACTATAATATTATACATTGACTCGTAAAGGGCTAGTCATAATTTTTTGCTTTAAATTTTATGTTATAGTTCATTTTCTAAGAACCTGTTCTATTAAACTCAATTTATTTTATTTATTTTGGGGGAAGACACACTCCTTGATGCTTAGGGGTTACTCCTGGTTATGTGCTCAGAAATCTCTCCTGGTTTGGGGGACCATATGGGACACCAGTGGATCGAACCACGGTCCGTCCTAGCCTAGCACTGTCAGGGCAGATGTCTTACCTCTTCCACCATGGCTCTGGCCCCTAAAGTCATTATAGAACTAATGCTATTGGGGTGTGTGTGTGTGTATTTGTAGTCAGTAGTTAACAGGGACTCCTTATTCAAAAAAATCACAGAGAAATTTATTTCTTTAATAAATTATAGGTAATAAACTTGCCTGAAATTAGAATGGAAGATAGAATAAAATTTTTTATAGTTGGTAAACAATTTACAAAGATAGTGAAGCTAGATACTGCTGCTGAATAACTTTATTTCACTGATGAAAGGCAGAAAGAATAAGTATATATATGCATATACCACAGAATACAGAGAATTGATTACAATGGCGGTCTTCAGATGACTTGAAGTGAGATTCAGTTATGAGAAGAAAATCTGCCACTTTTTCTCTTACTCTATCCAGATAAGGAAAACAAGGTCAGTTCTAGATTTTGCTCAGATTTATAAGTTTGTCACTTCCCTAATAGAAAAGGCTTTTAAGAGACCATCAATGAAGTCAAACAGGATTTATTTAGGAAATTCTTAAGGCAGGGAAGGAAGAGAAGTAAAAACAGAGAGACAAAAGGGGGGAGAGAGAGAGAGAGAGAGAGAGAGAGAGAGAGAGAGAGAGAGAGAGAGAGGGAGGGAGTATCACACTTAAGAGAGTGTTGAGAAAAAGTAACATGCTCAAGAGACAGCTTGAACACTGGAGAGCTTGAGAGAGAGAGAGAGAGAGAGAGAGAGAGAGAGTATCACACTTAAGAGAGTGTTGAGAAAAAGTAACATGCTCAAGAGACAGCTTGAAAACTGGAGAGCTTGAGAGAGAGAGAGAGAGAGAGAGAGATGAGTGATATGCTCAAAGAAGACCATTTTTGATTTCTCCAAAGATAAAGGCAGTTCAGTACACATCCCAAAGTAAAAGTATATAAACACATCAAAGTCCACATTTCTATAGAGGAAACAGGTAAAGCATGCACAGGCACCATGTATGTACAGGTATGTAGGCAACACATGTGTGCAGAACATACACAGGAGCCAAGAGAGCACATGTTTACATTCACTTTGGTCCATCCAAGTTGAGTTACATAGGATTTGCCCAACCTGCCCTACATGGAGCTTTCTATATAGGTTAAAGTCCTACTGTGAGGGAGTCTTTCAAGGAGATAGTTGGTGATCTTTGATATTCCTTTGTTGTGGTTTGCTTGTTTGTTTGCTTTTGTTTTGGAATCACTAAAGGGTTTACTGTTGACTCTAAGCTCAGAATTTTTTCTGGCAAGGTTGGGCAACAATATGAATACTGGGGATAAAACTTGGATTGGTAAATGCCCTACCAGCTCTGAGATAGCCTAGGCCCCTTTGTGATCTTTGTTGGAGCTTTTGAAAGGGTTTCCAGTCTTCTTTGGGACTGAAGTTACACCTGGTAAAGGTCTTTTGTTTTACCCCAAAATAAATTCTTTAATTGATTCAGTTTGAGATACACAATTAAAATTTTTTTCATGATTGAATCTCAGTAATACATTGTCTAGCTTTTCATCTCTCCACCGGTGCACGTTTTCTGCACCAATGTTTCTGTTTCCCACTCCTCCCTCTCCCCTATTTTCAATCGATTTTTCTTCTCTCTCCCTATTTTTTTCCTTTTAGACCATGTGCTTTGAAATACTGTTACGTTGGGGCCAGAGAGGTGGCGCTAGAGGTAAGGTGTCTGCCTTGCAAGCGCTAGCATTGGATGGACAGCGGTTTGATCCCCGGCGTCAATATGGTAGCCCCAAGCCAGGAAAGATTTCTGAGTGCATAGCAAGGAGTAACCCCTGAGCATCAAACGGGTGTGGCCCCAAAACAAAACAAAACAAAAAAGTGAAATACTGTTACGTAAGGAGTTTTATGTATATCACTTTATAGCCTTTCAACTGAGTTCTTATCCAGAGCGACGATTTCGAACTATCATGCCATAGTGTACCCTTCTATTTCCTCTATCCTGATATTTTTTGGAAGAAAACTGGTATTCCTGAGTCTTTTCTCTATTATCTTGGGGATTTTACAATAATATAATTTAATACTATCCCCTCAAAAGCAGGAGGGCGGAGCAATAACAGAACTACAGAGCGTTTGTTTTGCATGAGGCTGACCCAGGACGGACCCGAGATCGATCCCTGGTATTCCATGTGAACCTCCGAGCATGCCTGGATCGATTTCTGAGCATAGAGTCAGGAATAAACCCTGAGTGCTGATGGGTGTGACCCAAACAAACAAACAAACAAACAAAAAAATTCCCCCAAATCATTGCAATTTTTCTCTCTCTATCCCTTTCCCTCTGATTCATTTTTTCAGTATAATATTATCCAAAAATGATACATTTATATGCAAATTTTATAACTTAATTGTTCCCCTAAAAGATGTATAATACTCCATTTCCCATAGATTTTTATCCACTAATTTATTCTCAGGTACTTGAGTTGGCTTCCGATTCTGACTCTTTTGTATAGTGCAGCAATTGTTGGGCTTTTCTAAATTGTTTTTGGGGAACTATGGGGTATTTTCCCAGAAGCAGTATTGCTGGTCCTCTGGAATCTCAATTTCTAGTTTTTGAGCAATGTCCATATTGTTTTTCCAGATGTCTCCACTAGACAACATTTCTACCAGCAGTAAATGACAATTCTGTATTCTAATTATCTGTCCCAACAGTGTTTGTGTGTGTGTGTGTTGTGTGTGTGTGTGTGTAACTTGTAATGTGTGCTGGATTCTCTGATGTTAGATATTATTTTAATTTGAATCCCTCTGCTGATTAATGCCATGTAACATTTTATGTGTCATTTGGCCTTATTAATGCAAAAGACCTCTAAATTCTCTCTCTGTTATATTACATCTCAAAAATGTAATGTCTTAGGGTTATCCTCCCCTATCTTCATGCCAGCATTATTTTAAAAATCATATAACTACAATAATATCTTGTAAAGACAAGAATCTTTAACTGGAACACAGAAATATCAGAAAAATAAGCACAAGGTTATTTATTAGAATAGCAAGACTTCAAAGAGAAATTAATTCTGAGCCATTTCAAAATACTTATACAAATGTCTTGACTTTGCTAGGAACTTACTTGATCTTAACTGGGATAAAGATAGTATGTGGCATTTGAAGATAAAAACCTTGAAACAATGCAATTTGAAAGCATCTATTTTCACAGAAATGACCATCTCACAGAAATGATCTCCTGTTAAATGCTATTAACCCTTGTTCATAAATGTCTGTTACTTGCAAGATAACAAATACTTCCTCAAGTTATGTTTTACCTTACTTTCTAAATAATAAATTTATGTAACACTAAAACAATTTCTGAAACTGCTGAATCCAATGAAGAGTGAAAGGAATACACTTATATAAAACTGAACAATGTAGTCTGAACAAGTTAAATTTTGAATGTCATTAGAGCATGATTTAGAGGGTATACTGGGCTGTATCATGAATTTAACTTTATTAGTAAATTCTTCTACAAAATAGTAACACATGAAAATTCTCAGCAAATACAACTAAAGGCTTAAATTTTACACAGAAAATTTTTAAAGATATGGACTTAAAAATTAATACTTGTACTGTAATGCAGAATAATAAAAAATAGGAATCGTATCGTTCATGGAGGTAAGAAAGCTATATTATTAACGTATTTTGGTTAGTGCCTTAGAGGATGTCAGTATTCTCATTTATTTTGTCCGTGATTGTATGATATTTTAATTTTTGTTTCTATGCATTGGCCTACATTTAGCTACACTTCAGTCTTCCTCTAATAAGACCTCAGAATTCATTCATAACAATGATCTATGAAACATATTAGAGATCATTAGTATTGGGTGTGTGAAAAGTGTTCATTGTTAGGAAAATAACTATTAAAATTATCAAAACTTTTTAAGAATTATCTTAAGTGGATGAGTATTGATTAATTTTTGCCCATGGAATATTAATTATCCTTTATTAATTAACAGTCCAAAGTTTCTGGAATTTCTATACATTATTCAAGCATAACATTAATCCATTAAATGCAGGATAAAATTTAAATCTACCAAAAGAAGAAACAAATATGAACTATGATCATTAAAACTAATAAAATGGCTAAGAAAAATAAGACACAATCCAGACATGCACCTCTAAAGTAATTGCTAAAAAATTTGTTTTTACTTTGGTAAAACAGGTATACATATGTATTTATAACACTGAAAGCTAAAGAAATGCACAGCTAGCCACACTATATTTATATACCTTTTAATTAAAAATAAAAAGGTCTTTAAAAACAACAGGGGATAATGTACACTCCTGATAAAAATCTTTTAATAATAATAATTTTACCATTTTAAATAATAAAGCCAGAATATAATGGTCATATTGTTACTTTTTTCTAAATGTTTCATAGTTCCCTTGTTCATATTTTTCTAATAGTTTGCTGATTCTCCACAAAATATTATTTGATTATTATATTGTGTGTATCTATAGGCTCTGACTTCATGGTTGCTGTGATTTTTATTTAGAATATATGAGTGATAGCAGCCTCTAACAACCGTTATAAGTTGATATCAAACTGACTTCAATTATATGAATGTGTAAGGAATAGAAATCTTAATTATTAATGAATGCAAAAAATAAGAAATTAATCATGTTTAAATGATAAAATTAACAATATATGAATAAAATCTTGAATACAAGTATAAAATTAAATTTAATATATACAAATAGAGAACCTTTTCCAGATCACATATATTTTGTTTTTGTTTTTTTGGACCATACCCAGTGATACACTCCTGGCTATGCACTCAGAAATTGCTTCTGTTTTAGGGGATCATATGGGATATTGGGGAATCTAATCGCAGTCCATCCTAGGCTAGCGCGGGCAAGGCAGACAGACACCTTACCCTTTGTGCCACTGCTCTGGCCCCAGATCAGATATATTTTTAAATCACAGAAATAAAGGGGTTAGAATTTCATGGAAAGGTTTCCTAAAAGGACAATAATTCAATCATGAAACCATAACTTAAAGAACAGATAATAGTGTTAGTATTTGTCATTAAATACTATCAAATAAATATTGGTATGAAAATATCCAGGAGGCCAGATATATAGTACAGGGTTTAAGGCCTTGCACATAATAACAAATTCCATTTTGATGCTCAGAATTATACATGTGCTGTCCTGAACAAAGAGCTAAGAATAAATCCTGAACATCATCAGGCATTGCTGAACATACTGTTCTTCACTTGAATACTTTGAACATAATACATTAGAATTTGTCAGATATAATAATCTTTGGTAATCTAAATTTAAACACATAATGATTATATAAAAAACAGAGGAGATTAATGACATACATATATGTTAAAATGAACTTAAGCATTATCAGTTACATACAATAAAAATCAAAATATTTTATTGCTAGAGAATGTCTACTACTTAATTTGTGGTACCACCGAGTTCTGGTGAAAAAACATAAAAACTGAATTACTTTTTATGAACTAAATGACTTCGTTGGAAAAAAGCTTAGTAGTTAATTTTTAAAAGTAAATCAAGAGTGGCTGAAGAAACATAGTACAGAGAGAATATGGTGCTTTCCTTGCATTTAGCCTAACCAGGTTCAATCATCATTTCATTGCAATACTTTGTGTTATAGTGCATTTTAAAAACAACTGTGTGAAGTTATTTTGTAAATTCAGACACAAATTTTCTGATCAGAATCCTCCATTGACTTTATAACATATACAGTTTATGTCTTGCAAAATCAAAGATATTCACACATATTCTTAAATATATTGTTAAAATATTATTTATCTTTTCTTTCAAGAGGTTATCACGTATGACACAAACTATAACCATGCTGTTTTTCTTTCAAATATATTTACATTTATTAATTAAAATCTGGTTTTAGGGGCCGGAGAAATAGCAAAGTGGTAGGGAGTTTGCCTTGCACATGGCTGACCCAGGATGGACCTGGGTTCTATCCCTGGCATCCCATATGGTTCCCCAAGTCAGGAGCAATTTCTGAGCGCATAGTCAGGAGTAATCCTAAGCAACACTGGGTGTGGTCCAAACCCAAATAAAATTAAATAAAAACACTTTGAATTTTAATACAGAATTTTTTTTAATGCATAATTTTTTTTTATTTAAACACCTTGATTACATACATGATTGTGTTTGGGTTTCAGTCATAAAAGGAACACCACCCATCACCAGTGCAACATTCCCATCACCCAAGTCCCAAATCTCCCTCCTCCCCACCCAACCCCCGCCTGTACCCTAAACAGGCTCTACATTTCCCTCATACATTCTCAATATTAGGACAGTTCAAAATGTAGTTATTTCTCTAACTAAACTCATCACTCTTTGTGGTGAGCTTCCTGAGGTGAGCTGGAACTTCCAGCTCTTTTCTCTTTTGTGTCTGAAAATTATTATTACAAGGGTGTCTTTCATTTTTCTTAAAACCCATAGATGAGTGAGAGCATTCTGCGTTTTTCTCTCTCTCTCTGACTTATTTCACTCAGCATAATAGATTCCATGTACATCCATGTATAGGAAAATGTCATGACTTCATCTCTCCTGACAGCTGCATAATATTCCATTGTGTATATGTACCACAGTTTCTTTAGCCATTCGTCTGTTGAAGGGCATCTTGGTTGTTTCCAGAGTCTTGCTATGGTAAATAGAGCTGCAATGAATATAGGTGTAAGGAAGGGGTTTTTGTATTGTATTTTTGTGTTCCTAGGGTATATTCCTAGGAGTGGTATAGCTGGATCGTATGGGAGCTCGATTTCCAGTTTTTGGAGGAATATCGCTTTCCATAAAGGTTGAACTAGACGGCATTCCACCAGCAGTGGATAAGAGTTCCTTTCTCTCCACATCCCCGCCAGCACTGTTTGTTCTCATTCTTTGTGATGTGTGCCATTCTCTGGGGTGTGAGGTGGTATCTCATCGTTGTTTTGATTTGCATCTCCCTGATGATTAGTGATGTGGAACATTTTTTCATGTGTCTTTTGGCCATGCGTATTTCTTCTTTGTCAAAGTGTCTGTTCATTTCTTCTCCCCATTTTTTGATGGGGTTAGATGTTTTTTTCTTGTAAAGTTCTGTCAGTGCCTTGTATATTTTGGAGATTAGCCCCTTATCTGATGGGTATTGGGTGAATAGTTTCTCCCACTCAGTGGGTGGCTCTTGTATCCTGGGCACTATTTCCTTTGAGGTGCAGAAGCTTCTCAGCTTAATATATTCCCATCTGTTAATCTCTGCTTTCACTTGCTTGGAGAGTGCAGTTTCCTCCTTGAAGATGCCTGTAATGTCCTGGAGTGTTTTGCCTATGTGCTGTTCTATATATCTTATGGTTTTGGGGCTGATATCGAGGTCTTTAATCCATTTGGATTTTACCTTTGTACATGATGTTAGCAGGGGGTCTAAGTTCAATTTTTTGCAAGTGGCTATCCAATTGTGCCAACACCACTTGTTGAAGAGGCTTTCCCTGCTCCATTTAGGATTTCCTGCTCCTTTATCAAAAATTAGATGGTTGTATCTCTGGGGAACATTTTCTGAGTATTCAAGCCTATTCCACTGATCTGGGGACCTGTCCTTATTCCAATACCATGCTGTTTTGATAACTGTTGCTTTGTAGTACAGTTTAAAGTTGGGGAAAGTAATTCCTCCCATATTCTTTTTCCCAATGATTGCTTTAGCTATTCGAGGGTGTTTATTGTTCCAAATGAATTTCAAAAGTGTCTGATCCACTTCTTTGAAGAATGTCATGGGTATCTTTAGAGGGATGGCATTAAATCTGTATAATGCCTTGGGGAGTATTGACATTTTGATGATGTTAATCCTACCAATCCATGAGCAGGGTATGTGTTTCCATTTCCGTGTGTCCTCTCTTATTTCTTGGAGCAGAGTTTTATAGTTTTCTTTGTATAGGTCCTTCACATATTTAGTCAAGTTGATTCCAAGATATTTGAGTTTGTGTGGTACTATTGTGAATGGGGTTGTTTTCTTAATGTCCATTTCATCCTTATTACTATTGGTATATAGAAAGGCCATTGATTTTTGTGTGTTAATTTTGTAGCCTGCCACCTTGCTATATGAGTCTATTGTTTCTAGAAGCTTTTTGATAGAGTCTTTAGGGTTTTCTAAGTAGAGTATCATGTCATCTGCAAACAGTGAGAGCTTGACTTCTTCCTTTCCTATCTGGATTCCCTTGATATCCTTTTCTTGCCTAATCGCTATAGCAAGTACTTCCAGTGCTATGTTGAATAGGAGTGGTGAGAGAGGACAGCCTTGTCTTGTGTCAGAATTTAGAGGGAAGGCTTTCAGTTTTTCTCCATTGAGGATAATATTTGCCACTGGCTTGTGGTAGATGGCCTTCACTATATTGAGAAAGGTTCCCTCCATTCCCATCTTGCTGAGAGTTTTGATCAAGAATGGGTGTTGGACCTTATCAAATGCTTTCTCTGCATCTATTGATATGATCATGTGGTTTTTATTTTTCTTGTTATTGATGTTGTGTATTATGTTGATAGATTTACGGATGTTAAACCAGCCTTGCATTCCTGGGATGAAACCTACTTGATCGTATTGGATGATCTTCTTAACGAGGCATTGAATCCTATTTGCCAGGATTTTGTTGAGGATCTTTGCATCTGCATTCATCAGTGATATTGGTCTGTAATTTTCTTTTTTGGTAGCGTCTCTGTCTGGTTTAGGTATCAAGGTGATGTTGGCTTCATAAAAGCTATTTGGAAGTGTTTCTGTTTGTTCAATTTCATGAAAGAGTCTTGCCAAGATTGGCAGTAGTTCCTCTTGGAAAGTTTGATAGAATTCATTAGTGAATCCATCTGGACCTGGGCTTTTGTTTTTCGGCAGACATTTGATTACTGTTTTAATTTCATCAATGGTGATGGGGGTGTTTAGATATGCTACATCCTCTTCCTTCAACCGTGGAAGATTATAAGAGTCCAAGAATTTATCCATTTCTTCCAGGTTCTCATTTTTAGTGGCGTAGAGTTTTTCAAAGTAGTTTCTGATTACCCTTTGAATCTCTGTCATATCAGTAGTGATCTCTCCTTTTTCATTCCTGATACGAGTTATCAAGTTTCTCTCTCTCTTTCTTTGTTAGGTTTGCCAGTGGTCTATCATCTTGTTTATTTTTTCAAAGAACCAACTTCTGCTTTCGTTGATCTTTCGGATTGTTTTTTGAGTTTCCACTTCGTTGATTTCTGCTCTCAGCTTTGTTATTTCCTTCTGTCTTCCTATTCTTGGGTCCTTTTGTTGAGCATTTTCTAGTTCTATTAGCTGTGTCATTAAGCTACTCAGGTAAGCTCCTTCTTCCTTCCTGATGTGTGCTTGCAAAGCTATAAATTTTCCTCTCAGTACTGCTTTTGCTGTGTCCCATAAGTTCTGAGAGTTTGTGTCTTTATTGTCATTTGTTTCCAGGAACCTTTTGATTTCCTCCTTGATTTCATCTCGGACCCACTGGTTATTGAGCATGAGGCTGTTTAACTTCCAGGTGTTAAAGTGTTTCTTCTGAGTCCCTTTGGAGTTCACAAATAATTTCAGAGCCTTGTGGTCAGCGAAGGTAGTCTGCAAAATTTCTATCCTCTTGATCTTATGGAGGTATGTTTTATGTGGCAGCATGTAGTCTATCCTGGAGAATGTCCCATGTACATTGGAGAAGAATGTGTATCCAGGTTTCTGGGGATGGAGTGTCCTATATATATCCACTAGGCCTCTTTTATTCCATTTCTCTCCTCAGGTCTAGTATATTCTTGTTGGGTTTCAGTCTGGTTGACCTGTCCAGTGTTGACAAAGCCGTGTTAAGGTCCCCCACAATTATTGTGTTGTTGTTAATATTATTTTTCAGATTTGTCAACAGTTGTATTAAATATTTTGCTGGCCCCTCATTCGGTGCATATATGTTTAGGAGAGTGAATTCTTCCTGCTCTACGTACCCCTTGATTAATATAAAATGTCAGTCTTTGTCCCTTACAACCTTCCTGAGTATAAAGTTTGCATTATCTGATATTAGTATGGCCACTCCAGCTTTTTTATGGGTGTTGTTTGCTTGGATAACTTTTCTCCAGCCTTTTATTTTGAGTCTATGTTTGTTCTGACTATTCAGGTGCGTTTCTTGTAGGCAGCAGAAGGTTGGATTGAGTTTTTTGATCCATTTAGCCACTCTGTGTCTCTTAACTGGTGCATTTAGTCCATTGACGTTGAGAGAAAGAATTGTCCTGGGATTTAACGCCATCTTTATTTCAAAATTTGGTGTGTCTTTTGGGTAGTCTTGTCTTAGATTAGGTCTTTCAGTTTTTCTCTTAAGACTGGTTTTGTGTCTGTGAAGTTTCTGAGCTGTTTTTTGTCTGTGAAACCATGTATTCTTCCATCAAACCGGAAAGTGAGTTTTGCTGGGTATAGTATTCTGGGTGAAGCATTCATTTCATTCAGTCTTGTCACAATATCCCACCACTGCTTTCTGGCATTGAGTGTTTCTGGTGACAGGTCTGCTGTAAATCTCAGGGAAGCTTGCTTGAACATGATTTCCCCTTTTGATCTTGCTGTTTTCAGAATTCTGTCTCTATCTGTGGGATTTGTCATTGTGACTAGGATGTGTCTTGGGGTGGTTTTTCTGGGGTCTCTTTTGGTTGGTACTCTTCGGGCATGCAGGATTTGATCACATATATTCTTTAGCTCTGGAAGTTTCTCTTTAATGATGTTCTTGACCATTGATTCTTCCTGGAAATTTTCTTCCTGGGTCTCTGGGACTCCAATGATTCTTAAGTTGTTTCTGTTGATCTTATCATAGACTTCTATTTTCGTCTGTTCCCATTCTTTGACTAATTTTTCCATTGTCTGCTCATTTGCTTTAAGTTTTTTGTCCAATCTCTCCTGCTGTATGGAATTGTTATGTATCTCATCTTCCACAGCACCAAGTCTATTCTCAGCTTCTGATACCCTGTCCCAGAGCTTATCCATTTTGTCATTCACTTCGTTTACTGACTTTTTCAGTCCTGTTAGTTGACATGTTATTTCAGTTTGGAGTTTTGTCATTTCTGCCTTCATATTTTCTTGGTTCTTATTAGTGTTCTGTTCAACTCGATCCATGGTTTCTTGGAGTCTGTTGAGCACCTTCCATATTGCTAGTCTAAAGTCCTTATCTGAGAGGTTGATTAGTTGTTCAGTCATTATCTGGTCCTCAGAATTGTCATCTTCATTCTCTATGTCTGATGCTGGCCTGCGTTGTTTCCCCATTGTCACACTTGTATTGTGGGTTTTTCTACGTGTTGTGGTGGTATTCATTGTCTATATGATGTAGGCAGCACACTCCTCTGGCTCCTCCCTTTCTGGATGGGCTGACTTGCCTCTAAGGGAGGGGAGTCCTCCGTGGATGAAGCCTCACACCGGGTCAAATCTTAGGCCCGAGCATGCAACAGAGAAGACAGTCCAGAGAGAAATGTTTGCTTCTCTGATATAGCGCCGTTCTTAGTGTGATTTTTCCTTCTTGTTGCAATGGAGTTCTTTCCTTAGAAAGAGTGCACGGCCGCGTAGCAAAGCGGAGCGGCCGTGCTCCTCTGAGCCTCTTTTTGCCCCACTCGCAAGAGTTTCACGCAAGAGGACAGTAGACAGACATAGACAGGTCACACTCACAGTCTTTCACAGCTGAGCCCCACTGGGCCGGTGTAATTTCGCGGATTTTCTCCGCCTGGTGTCACACACAGGGAGCCAGCTTTTGCAAAGGTTAGCCAGTTTTTATGCTCTGAAGTCCCTCCCTGAAAATGGCGTCTGGGCGAGCGAGGTTTCTGGAGGCTCTTTTTGCCCCACTCGCAAGAGTTTCACGCAAGAGGACAGTAGACAGACATAGACAGGTCACACTCACAGTCTTTCACAGCTGAGCCCCACTGGGCCGGTGTACTTTTGCGGATTTTCCCCGCCTGGTGTCACACACAGGGAGCCAGCTTTTGCAAAGTTTAGCCGGTTTTTATGCTCTGAAGTCCCTCCCTGAAAATGGCGTCTGGGCGAGCGAGGTTTCTGGAGGCTCTTTTTGCCCCACTCGCAAGAGTTTCACGCAAGAGGACAGTAGACAGACATAGACAGGTCACACTCACAGTCTTTCACAGCTGAGCCCCACTGGGCCGGTGTACTTTCGCGGATTTTCCCCGCCTGGTGTCACACACAGGGAGCCAGCTTTTGCAAAGGTTAGCCAGTTTTTCGGAATGCATATTTTTGAAGGAACTTAATACAGAATTTTTATACAGATATTCAAGTATTTAATTCTACTACCTCAGCTAATTTAGTGATGCTTTAACAACATGCTTATTTTCTCACACTTTTTGCTTTCTATTCTTCTTGATTTCATTGATAACATTAAATAGTGATTTAAATTGTATTTTAATTTTATTCTGCTGTTATTAAAATATAATTCAGGTCCTTGTAATGTCAGTTGGATTTAAGCAAATGAGTGGTATTTAGAAGATAATCTGTAAATGTGAATTGGATAAATATATAAAGAAATTAAAATTAAAATTAGAGATGATAGAATCTTTAAATGTATGTGCAGATTATTTAAGGAGAAATCACACAATAACTAAAATATAAGTATTAAAGAAAGTAAACTTAAGTAATACCAGGCTAATGCATTGCATACCAATATAATATGAATTAAAAATAGTTATATTTTTGAATCTTATATTCTAAATCTCTTGCAAAAACTTGCCATCCTTACACTAAGTTAATTTTACTATATTAAATCAGACTATAAAATTTAAGTTGAGTAAATATTAATAAGCTAAAGATCCTTTTAAAAGCATATATTATTGAGAGCAAATATAAATGTTTTGTGAAGGTTTGCTTAAAAGCAATATGTTTTTGGAATGATATTTCATCCCCCCAAAAAAAAACTTCTAACAAATCTGTAAACTCTGAAGGACCTAAATAATTAGATTACTGTCACCTTAAATTATTATATAAAACCTATTAGATTTTCACACATTCCAGACTAATAATTAAAAGAATATGGAGTAAGAACAAACTACAAAAATCTTCTTTATTTTTATAGGTGGTACTGGCTAATGATATTTCTCAAGTAACTTGATATTGCTTTAGAATATTCCAAGTATAGGTGAGAATTAGATTGTTCATTGAACATGTTTAAGGCAAATATTAGAAAACTTTATAGAGGTAAATTTTCAGTGATATATCTTATATAAATTAAAGAGAAATTTAACCATAATTTATATTCTCAGCTAATTTACAATATACATTATTGCCTGTTAAGTCTACATGAAAAATTATTTTGCTTGAAATTTTAGATTATTAGTGTTGTTTCACTCTCCTGTAATCCTTGTTTCTGAAAATTTATTTATCTCTATGTTAAATGACAAGGACAAATATTTTCATGCACCTTTTGAAAATGTCTAGGTTTCAAATATATGAATATTTTGGTATTATATAATTTATATGTTCAAAAAGTATCAATTTTAACTTCCTTTTTCACTTCTTCCTTTATCTTTCTTTTATTCTCTTTTTTCTCTTTCTCATTTTTTGTAGTTTAGAATTTATGTTTTTAGAGTTATTGAGCCTAACTGTTGATGTATAGCTGTACCAATCATCCAGTATATCAATATAAAATGTCCTGACCCCTATTCCATTATTACTTCTATTTCTCATTTCTTCCTCCTGTCCTTGATTTATTTTCTTCTGTGTCATCTTTTCTAAGCCCCGAGGTTTAAGGGTGTTGTAGCTATAACATTTACTACATTACATTTCTTCATCCAATTATTCTCTATTCCATATATTTTAGATCATCCTTGGCTTATATTTTTTCTTTACTCAGTACGATATTTTTCAGTTTCAACCATATTGTAGCAAATTGAATGGTTTCAATGTTCCTTGCAGCTTCATAGTATATCATTATGTATATATACAATGAACTATATCTTCCATAAAGTGGAAACTGGATCTCAGTTAAATTCTAACCTTAGTTTAGAATTATATCCTTTTAAGTTATTGACACTTCCTTATACCATTTTTCACAGGGTTGAGTCAAACAATGTACTCACCAAGAGTGGATGCTAATTCTTTTCACCATATTCTTGCCAGTACAGAGTGGTCTCACTATTTATGTGCCATTCTCATTGAATAGAGATGATATCTAATTATTGTCTTATTTTGCATTTATTATGCTGTGTACTTTTTCATATATCTATTAGCAATCCACTTGTCTTATTCTGAAAAAATAGATAAATTTTCAAGTTAAATCTATGTACTTAAGAGTATCCATGAGTAACTGTTAGGATCACACTACTGGCTTCTACTTCCTTTATAAAATATTTTATAAATATAAATATAAAAAATATAAATATAAATAATATATAAATAAATATATATAAATATAAATTTTTTCAGTATACAACAATTTACAAATTATTTTGTTTCTCATGGAATATAAATAGCATTTCATTCTCTAAAGATCTTTAGCAAACTGATAAGCATCATATACAAGTATCTAAATTGGATCAACTGCCTTTGTTAAAAACCTTTATCTGAGTTAATATCAAAAATTTTATCTGAGAAACAAACTGGAATATTAATTTTCACCACCTCTTTCTTTTATGCAGTACCTGTTACTCCGCAGAGGAAGATGATCAAGCTTCTAGGATTTTGAAGAGCTCATACTTCCAGAGCAATCAAAAAACAAGATTGAATGAAATTTCAGAACCCGTTGAAAGTAGCTAGCCATCAATATCCTGTTTACACGTCGTCTTTAAATATCTTTTCAATTTTTGGAAACACCTATCTCTGCCTTCCATAGTTCTCCATGAGGTTTGCTAGTAGTAGTAGACATCAGACAGAATCCTTATCTATGCATGCATTGCATTGTACAGATCCCTTAAACTAATAAAATATGAGCTCCATCACTGATTCTCCTCATGTTTCCATATTTTATCAATACTCACTGCAAGAATAGTCTAAATATCTCTCCTAAGAACTGTGAAATTTTCTTAGAGTTAATCTCCTAAACTCTATGTTTGGCAGACTATCCTCTAATCTGGGCTCAATAATATTTAAGTAGTTTTTCCTATGCTATGCTTTCTACCATCCCCAGTGCCCACCACCCTACACCATCACTGCCACTACTAGAGTCATCATTCTGATTTTTTAGATAGATCTTAAGGGAAATCTTTGCTTACTGAAACACCAGATTTGATTCACATTGTAGATGTGTAGAGGTTTGATTTTTGACTTGATTTGTTAAACTGAATATGGTAGTGTTTTCTTAGCTCAAACTTTTATGATATCCAGAAGTTGACCTGTGCTATTAGCATGGTATTGCAACAAACTCCTTGTTTTTTTTTGACTCTGCATAACTTACTTTATAGACTGGATCTGTGAACCACCTTTTATACTGAAACTTAAACTCATCATCAGGTATGATGATGTTTCAGTCTGATGTTTCAGATACTCATCAATGATAAAGGTACTTATTAATAATGCTGAGCTTTCTTCTTTAATGAGGAATGTCTTTTCCAATTTGCTTCTTTCTTTTTTCTTTTTTTTTGAAATCACATCTGGCAGTGCTCAGGTGTTACTTCTGGCTCTACCCTCAGGATCACTCTCTGCAGTGTCCAGAGTTAAATGGAATGCTACGGACAAAACTCCACTTAGTCAAAAGCAAGTCAAAAACCTCACACAGTGCACCATTATTCCAGCCCCAAATGATGAATTCCTTAAATGTCACATTGAAACCTGACAACAGTAATATTTAAGCCATGCCATATTTTCATCTCAATGCTTATTTATCTTTATAAAAGTGGTTCAAACAGCTCTACTTTTGACATATATTTTCAATTAAATTTTTTCAAATGTAAGTCTGTTTTTAAATATAAAGTTAATTTACACAAAAGAGGGGTATATTAATATAAAAATTTAAATATATATTTGAGTATTGCCATTGTTACATGTAGGGATATGATAGTGTGAAAACAAAAGTTTTAGTTAAAAATAAATCATTTGTTTAATATTTTATAGTGACCAAATTTCTACTATTTTTGTTGATTTTCTATTTATATAAAATTATAAAGCTAAGATGAAATATGACTTCAGCAGCAGAAAATCTGATTTGCTTTAAAAATTGCAGAGAAGTGATTTCTTTTGTGATGCAAGAATATAATGGCAAAAACTAAAAATAAAATTTAAATACAAACTTTGAGTAGTAGATATCAATTATTTAAATTCATTGCTATAATAATCAATAAAATAGAATACTTTATATACATTACAAATTACATTGTACATTATTAATTCCTTAAACATAGGCATGTACTGCATTTAGTTTGGCATAGGTCCCAGATACTAAATGAAATTAAAACAATTGCCTTGAAATAAATAAGTAAATATAGGTTTCTTAACAATAATATTTTTAATCTAACTTCTAGCTATAAAGTCAGAGGTTTTGTAGGAATACATTTATGTTCTATATCAAGACAATATTGCAGTTGTGATTTATTTAATATATTATTTGATATATATATTGACATTTAAATGACTGTTGAGCAAGTGGAAGATTGATGTGATCTTTAGTGAGATTTATTTCTTATAATTTAAATAGATTTGTTAAATATCTTTTCAGTACTGTTAAAGAAACACTTGTATAAATTTAATACGAATTTTCAATTAACAGAGCACTCCATCCACTACATGCAACATTATTTCTCTTTACCATTTAATCTGATAAAAATTATAGCTTGAAACCTTTAAATTGTTTCCAAATAGTATTATATTCTAAAATAATTATCGAATGATATTTCTAATCTTTAAATATATTATTATAATTGCATCTTGATGTACATGATTATTTCTTTGGGGACTATTGAGTAAATGTTATATTATTCAATTTTGGGTATTTAAATGAAGGTATTTAATACATTTTGCAATGTTTTACAGAATGAAATAATCTAAATGCAAAATAAACTTTGAGACATAGCATCACTTGTAGTAAACAATGTATAGCAATAGAACAATAAATGAATTTTGGCTAAGTGAATGTTATTGAAAGCATGGCATTTCTGAGACAAAATAGGGGAGATCATAACATAATTCAAAATATTAGCTCTAAAAAAAGGATTACAACAATGACTCTAATTATTTTGAATGTAGTATATTCTGAAATTTTGAGATACTAACTTTTATATTTATAATGTTATTAATAATGTAAAGTAAGATTGCACATTTATGATTATCACCTCATTCTAGAACATATTCTATATTAATTTTAATAAATGCTATCAAGCTTGTTTTGTCAAAAGTGAAATCAATAATTTTAATCAATGCTAGTGACTTGACATTTTCTAATGATCTGAAACTTCCTTTAAGTATGTGTAGTGTACTAAAATTTGAAATCCCTGTTGTCTCCTTTAGTTGTTAATAATTAGAGTCTTACTAATGCATGCAACATATTAGCATAGCTAAGTGAAATGTACATGTAGAATCAGAGTGACATAGCTACATTGAAAATAAACTTTTTGGGCCTGAGAGATAGCATGGAGGTAAGGCATTTGCCTTTCATGCAAAAGGTCATTGGTTCAAATCCCAACATCCCATATGACCCACAGAGTGTAGAGCCAGGAGTAAACCCTGAGCACTGCCGGGTGTGACCCTCCCCAAAAATAATTTTTTTGGCAACTATGAAGTACGTTCTAAATAAAATGAAAATTTGAATTATTTATAGCCTTCATAATTTCTGTTCTTTCATGACCCATTATCATATAAATTAAAAATATAGGTATGATTTTGGGGGATATGCTTATGAAATTACAAATGGAAAATACATATTTCACTTTAGCAATTCATGATAATATTGAACTCAATATCAAAGTATAAATTTAATATTAGTAAAACAAAAATAAAAAATGATGGGATCTGGAGTGGTGGCACAAGTGATAAAGCATCTGCCTTGCCCATGCTAGCCTAGGATGGACCGCGATTTGATCCCCCCAGCATCCCATATAATCCCCCAAGGCAGGGGCAATTTCTGAGCACAAAGCCAGGAGTAAACCCTGAAAAACAGAAGCAAAAACAACGAAAGATGGGATATACTGAATAATTAAAACCTCTTAAAACAGAAACAAAAACAACGAAAGATGGGATATATTGAATAATTAACACCTCAAAAATATTTGGATTATCCAATTTCTAATTATAAATTATTTATTTGGACCAACAGTCATGTTCCTGATTCTGTAATTAGGAGTAGGAGTGACCCCTGACAATGATCCAATAACCATATGTTGGGGGTTGTGACTCAAACTAGGCTTTGCATGATACAATTTTGCACATGAACTCTTTTATGATCTTTCCAATCCCAAAGTAATGTTTGTAGATATAGTGACAGCTGTATTAGGTGCATAGCTTATATGGTTTTACAGTGAAAAAGTGAGTATAAATTGAGGATTAATTTATAGAATTAACCATAGCAAAATCTTATAAATTCTACTAAATTTTTAGCAAAATTGGATAAACATTTTGTTCAAGTGCATAAGCATATTTAGAGTTGGCCAAAAAGAGAATATACTACTAGTTTTATTTATTTTAATATAAACTAACGGTAGAATGAATTTCAACGTGACCATATAATCACTGTCATCACTACAGATTGAGTGATATGGAAATAGTCAATCTTCTCTATGCCTTTGACAGTGGTTTCTAAATTTTGTGGTAACATGTGTTTAAACACACATTTAAATAAAATGCAGTCTATCAGTTTATTGTGAAAGTCAATGTCAACAGAGTCATACATTTTCTATCAAAAAAATTTTTGTCATATGCTAAATCAACCACTTGCCCAATCATCTAACAAAATGTCTAAATTCTATTTTTCTTTCCTATTAAATAAATTGTTTTAATATCCAATGTTTGTTTATACAGAGATATGAAAAATTCACCTATTGCAAATTGATTCTTTTCTTAATTTGAAAGTATTTTCATTTAATTTTTCTTGGATGGTTTTTATTATAATGAACAGCAATATATCTCATGTACATTGATCTGAAAAGTCACTGTTAACAAAATAACTATCTTGAAGCCGGAGTTGTGGCACAAGCAGAAAAGAGTCTGTCAAGTGAGCTAGCCTAGGTTGAACTGCTGTTCGATCCCCAGCGTCTTATATGGTCTCCCAGGCCAGGAGCAATTTCTGAGTGAATAGCCAGGAGAAATCCCTGAGCGTCACCGAATGTGGCCGAAAAACAGACAAAAAGAAAAACAAAATGACCATCTTACCTAAACTATTATATTATTTAAATAGTCAAAAATCTGAGGCCCAAACTTCAATGGAAACTTCAATGATATTATGCCAATGAAAAAGGCTATGGAATAAAATCTAACAAATGGGACTAAATCAAACTTAAAAGTTCTGTAACGCAAAAGATTCATGGGTTAAATTAAAGATAGATAACTGAGTGAGAGAAAATAATTTCACTCAGCACATCAAGTAAAGTGTTGATATTTGGAATATACAAATTACTCAGAAAAACAAACCCTCTGATATAAATATCAGAATATGAAGAGATGAAATCAACAGACACCTATAAAAAAGTTCAACAGATGAACAGCAAGTCCATAAAAATTATTATAGTCACTTATTATTAGAAAAACCTATATTAGAAACACTAAGCTATCCCTATTTCTTGGGGGGGGGCACACCTGGCATTACTCAAGAGTTACTCCTGACTTTGCACTCAAAAATCACTCCTGGCAGATTGGGGGATCATATGGGACTCTGTGAATAGAATGTGGGTCCGTTCTGGATTATCTGAGTGCAAGGCACTCCCTACCACTGTTATATATCACTCTAGCCTCTCAGATATCCCTCGTAAAAGTACTAGTGAGATGGCACATATCAAAAATCCTGGGAACAATCAGAGTTGGTGGGGATGTGTTGAAAAAGAAACCCTACTACAGCTGGTGTAAATGCTGCCTGTTTCAATCACTATGAAAAAAAACAGTATGAAAGATTCTCAGAAAACCAACATCAATCTGCCATGTGATTCAGCAATTACACTTTTGAGTATTTCATCGCAGGAAAGAAGAACTTCCATTAAAAAGGCTGTATGCACATTGCTAATCATTGCAACATTAAGTATAATAGCTAAGAGTTATAATCACCCTAAATGTCCAACAGATTAGTGGATTAGTGTATCATGGATATGTGTTGTGTATAGATGTGTGTGTATATATATACACAAACACACATTATATACACAATGGAATACTACATAGTTGTAAGGAATGATGCAATTGTGCAATTCACTACCACATGAATGAACTGAAAGATGTTATGTTAAATGAAGTAAACTAGAAGAGGAATAAGTACAGAATATGATCGCTCATATGTGGTATTTGAAATATCTGCACTAAGGAATGCAATGGTTTAAGTAGGTGTAGTCATGAATACTCTGCCTCAGAGGACAGTGAACAGAAGGACATAAATTGAGTGGAGATGGAGAAGGTAAAATGTGAAATAATAAGGGAGAGGGGCAAGGGACCCAGATACATTTATGGTATAAGAAAAAACAGTACTTGGGCCTGAGAGATAGCATGGAGTTAGGGCGTTAACCTTGCATGCAGAAGGATGGTGGCTCGAATCCCTGCATCCCATACCCCCAGAGCCTGCCAGGAGTGATTTCTGAGCATATAGCCAGGAATAACCCTGAGCGCTGCCAGGTGTGACCAAAAACAACAACAACAATACAGTACTAAATACCCAATCATTAGAGTCAACAGCAATAAATTCAAAACAACCAAACAGTAAGTGTTATGATCATATATTATGGCAAAGAGTTAGTGGCATGCTATGAAATCTGAGAACATTGTGGTAAAGGGAAGTTGACCCTGATGATGGGATTAGAGTTAAAATATTGTCTATCTAAAACTCAACTATGAATACATTTGTAAATCACAATGTTTTAAAGGAGAAATTAAAACCAGTATTTATTAAAATAGGTCTGCAACATATAATATATGTATATGGAAGTTTATACATATAAATACATAAGTATATTTCTGTAGAGTGAAATGAGCACATATTTTTATGATTAGAGGATAAAGTTACTTCCTTTGTTAAAAGAACTTGATTTTTTCATACTTCTTTAACTGATAAAGTATAAGTGATTCCACTGTTTCTAACTAATATAGGGGACAGAAAAATATTGGTAAGCAGTACAATATTCAAAACAACTTGACATTTTCTGGAGCTCTCAATATTCAGCTGCATTTTAATAAGATGGACTTTCTTAAAATTTATAATGAGGTTAGTTATGTACTGGGAATTTTAAATATGATAATTTTAAATGTAATAATTTTATATGTAGGAACATATTATTTATGTACATCATATATGTGACTCACAATTTTATAATAAAAGGCAATTTTGAAGAAAAGTATCTTTTCAAATGAATATGTAAAGTAGATTACCTTGTATCTACTAAATATGTATTTTTACAAAATATAAATACTTGGAAATAAGGAATATATTCATATTTAACTGATGAGTACCTGTAAAATTTTTCTGTTATATGTCTATATTTCCATATACTAGCTGCAGAGTTATAAATTTAATACAGTGGTGAAGATACTTTTCTTGCACTAAGCCCAACTCTGCTTTGATCACTCTGAACATAGCTTGGAATAATCAGTGGGCACAGAAAGATGTTATAAGCAAACCAGCAGAAATATGTTAAACATTAATAAATATTATAATGCACATATATAACACAAAACAGACATTTATATTTTGTAAGCATTTTATAATTTTAGTTTTCTTTAAAAATACAAATATATTAAAACATTAAATTTTTCAGTTATGTAGATTTTAGAACATGAATAATTATGAAATGTTAACTATTTTCTATAATTTCAGAATATGCTTAAAATGCTAAACTCTATAATTTAAAAAATCACTCTAAATTTTATCTTATCCAGTCTCTGGTAATTAGTAATTAGCTTATTTTCACCCTTAAATTTTAATGTCATCCAAGTTTTATTTAGTAGTTGCTTTGTGTACTGATTTGCTTCCATAATAACATTATATATTTTTTGTTTTGCAGCATTTATTGTATTCCATTATGTTTCTATTGCTTATAGTACTCTATTATTTGTATTCACAAACATTCACCCAGATTGGTTAAAATATAAATATTTAAATTAATATTCAGTCAAATTTGTAAAGTTTAAATAACTATTTCAATATTTTATTTGCCATTTTATCTGGAATTGCACAATATAAATTGTTACAATTAATGCTGTTCCACACAACTCAAGACTATTTCTTTGCTTAGATTGCTTTTATTTCTGTACTTTTGACAGTTATTTCAATTGAAGTCTTCAAGCTTGCTAACACTACTCCTAATTTTATAATGTATTTTTAAAAAGTGCTGTTAATTAAATTCATTTTTATTAATTTATTAGTATATTTTCAATTTTACAATGATTGGCTATTTTTATACTGTATTTTTTGCAATATATTTTTACAATCTCTCTAGTTTTAATTTTAGTAATATGTAGGTAACATATTTTCAGAGATTTTTCAGTGATAAAATTTAAAACTATGAGTTACGTAATGTACTATACATAAGTAAATGACTACTGTCTGGGCTAGTATAGTATGATTCAGATACAGCATTGGAGCTTGAAACTTTTGCTGTTTGAATATATAATCTCTGTCATAGTTTTCATTTTCGATTTGTGATGAATTTCCTGATCAGCTGAATATAAGATACTAGGAAATTTCAAATATTCAATGGGTGGTATAGAGTTTTATGCATATGCAGTGCTTTCTAAAATTTCAGGAACATATTAGAGCTTTTCAAATGCCCCAATGGGCATGCCATTATCTTGCTTTCTTTTTCTTTGGACCACTATCCTGTTTTCTCTTCCACAGAGAGAGATATTATAATTAATTTCTGTAAATTCACTGGCTATGACTTCAACAATCACTGCAGGGAAACTGGTTGATAGCACTTGTCTCAAAATTGAGAGTCAAAATTTCAAAGAGTTGCCAGACAAATTTAATATGACAATCATGTGGAATAGAACTTTTGAGGACGTTTAGTCCTAATTACCAATAAGTGTTCACGAGGTGTCCATTTTACTTGACACCAGTTGTGAGTATAAATTGTTGATATCCAAGGTTATTATGATGCTGCGAGAGGAAATTGAGAATAGTAAAAAATAACAATATGGCAAACTTCATATTTTTCTCATGAGTCATTAAGTAAAAATAGTCCTCTAGTGTTTTCAAGCCTAATTTTATTATATGGGAAAGAAATACTGGATTTTAAAAACTTTTGTATAGCATTTTGTTGCTTTTAGAAAGGAAAGAGTATTTTAATGTTCTTACTCTTCTATTCTAAAAATAACATATTTTTAGGATTTTAAAAATTTGGGGGAGAAATCACTTTAAGTTTTGTTTTTTTTTTAAGTATAGTTATTTTTCTCAATCTTGTGTTCAATGATTGGGTTGCTAATTAAATTCATGAAAGTTAGTTATAAAATTATTTTGTGGAAGTCTCTTTCTGAGCCAAGATGTGACTCAAGTAATAATCACGTACCTTGCCAGTGTGAAGAAAACACTGTTCTTGATCCACTCTACCTCAAGTCCCATATAAGCACCAATAAAAGTGGCCCTGATTAACCTATCGTTGATAAACAAAAAGCAAAAGACAAATGTCTAAGTTTGACACTGAAATTTCTTTTTTAGAATATTACGGAATGCATTTTATATGACTTTTTCTTTATACATATTTCATTATATATAATACACAGAAATATATGTATTATTATATTATATACACACATATGTACAAAAATAAATAAGGGATACACAGATGGCATTTAGGGATTTCCACTGATTCTATGCTCAGATGTTGAGGGACAATATCTGATACCAGATATCAAACCTGGGTTAGTAGATGAAATCCTAGAACCTTAACTGTTTTACTATTCTTTTGCCTACTGTATGATTTGCTTTTTTCTCTCCCTTCCTTCCTTCCTTCCTTCCTTCCTTCCTTCCTTCCTTCCTTCCTTCCTTCCTTCCTTCCTTCCTTCCTTCCTTCCTTCCTTCCTTCCTTCCTTCCTTCCTTCCTTCCTTCCTTCCTTCTTTCCTTCCTTCCTCCTTTTTTCTTTTTCTTCTGTCTTTTCTTTCTTTTTCTTTCTTCCCTTTCTTTCCTTCGTATTTTTCTTTCCTTCCTTCCTTCCTTTATTCCTTCTTTATGTCTTTCCTTTCTTATTTCTTTCTTTGTTTCTTTCCTTTCTTTTTTCTTTTCTTCTTTCTTTATCTCTTTCTTACTTTCTTTATATTTTTCTTTATCCTTCTTTTCTTCCTTTTTCATCTTTTTCTTGCTTGCCTTTTCATTTCTTTCTTTTTATCTTTCTTTTGTACTTTCTTTTTTATTTACATTTTCTTCTTTCCTTCTCTTTCATGCTCTCTCTTTCTTTATTTCTTTCTGTCTGTCTGTCTTTCTTCCTTTCTTTCTTTTTATTTCTTTCTCTTTGTTTTTCTTTCTTACCTGGTGATGCTTAAATGTGCACTCAAAAAACTTTTCCCACTATATTAATGGCTACAGAAACTGTGGTACATATACACAATGGAATATTATGCAGCTATTAGAAAATGAAGTCATAAAATTTTCCTACATTAATGTACATGGAATTTATTACACTGAGTGAAATAAGTCAGAAGGAGAGAGAGAGACACAGAATAGTCTCACTCACCTATGGGTTTTAAGAAAAATTAAAGCCATTGAAATAATTTCCAGAGAATAGGGCAGGTAGGACTGGCTCAATATATGAAACTCACCCAAAGAGACGTGAGTGGAGTTAGAGTAATAACTACACTGATAACTATCATAACAATGTCATTGAATGATGGATGCAGAAAGCCTGAGTCGAATACAGGTGGGGAACAGGGGAGGGAGGACATTAGGGCATTGATGATGAAAAAATTGCACGGGTGAATGGGGGTGTTTCTGTTATGACTGAAACCCATCTACAATCATGTTTGTAATCACGGTGTTTAAATAAAGATATTATTATGATTATTAATTAAATTTTTTCCCACTTATGCTTAGAAGATTGACCCCATTTGGCTTCATGCAAGGTTAAGGCAAGATTAGTTTCTACTACAATATTATCTCTCCATTATTTAATGTGAATTATTTCTAAAGTCTTTCAAGATTATCATCACTTTTAGTACCAGTAGCAACATTGTGAATTTCCAAGACTAATCTAATGTTTGTTTATAATTTATAATTTTTGTTGTCTTTGGGCTATACCCAAATCTACTCAATATTACTCCTGACACTAGTGCTCACTCCTGGTGGTACTTGGGAGACAAATTTTGGTTCCTGGAATCAAAGCTATAACTGATGCTAATATTTCATTGACATCAATTCTCATTATTAATTATTGACTACAGTTCCTTAAATAACTAACTACAAACTTTTGCATTTAAAACTTTGGTTGATTACTAATTTTAAAATAGGGAGTTGGTAACACTTGAGAGCAGATACAACTGTTGAACTTTTTAATTTTCCCTTCTCAGTGGAGTTCTACCATAACTAATCTTTCTAAGCAAGACATGAGAATACACATTTAGATTTCCGCAAACCAAATAAATGATGAATGATTAATTATGCCCATAGTTTATTTATGTGGCTGGAGTATGTAGAATTTGTGTACTTATTCCTGATTCTACACTTCCCAAGTGTAAAACTTTCTTTAAGATTGAAAAATTAGATTTTTAATACTCAGTATGCAAACAACTTTTGCATAATAATTTGAGGATATAATAGAAAATTAATTAAAAAACAAACAGTTAAGGGAATAAACAACTTAGCACAAAATTTGACTACCTATTGTAGAGATTTTTTAAGATAAATGTCACATTATTATTAAAAAAAAACACAAATGGTGAAAAGATGGTCATGTGGCCAAGCAGCGATTATTTCCTTGGATCCTATATTATTTCCATAATCCCTGACAAATGTGGTCCCTCAGCCAGACATGAGTATTGAGCATCACTGAGAGTGCTCTCCTTCCTCCCCAACCTCAAAATGAATAACAATAGCCCAGGCTAGAGCAATGATAGAGTGGATATGTAGCTTGACTTGAACACAACCAACCTGTGTTTGATCCTTAGCATCCTATGTGGTGCATCCCAAAAAGGAATGCTACCTGAGCACAAACAATCAGAAGCCTTGAGCACAGTTACAGGTTTGCCAAAACAAACAAAAAAGACATAAATAACAAATAAAATGTCCTTACAAAAATGTTATGACTCAATTAATCAGAATAATTATTTAACAAATATTGGAATGTAAAAGTTAAAAGAGAAAGGCATCTTAGCTAAATTATTCCTAAATAGTACCTGGAAACTATCAATAAAGTGCCTTTATTAAATAAAGTAATAAAATAAAGTAATACAAATGATAAATTCCATTTGAGAAATACTTAATATATTATCAAAGCATATACATCATTATATACTTAGTTACCTATCTGGAAACCTATGTCCTGTTCCCATAACAACATATAACTGAATTGAAAATTCATTTTAATGAAGTTCTAAGTATCTGGTAGTTTGAGATGAACGTGAAGTTTAGAAGTAAAATAAAATAACAACCAGAGCAATAATAATTTAGTAAATGGTCTGTTGCCTCATTCAGAAACACTCAGAAATGGAAACAGTATGAAGATTGATTGGCCCTGTACTTTTCAGGTGTATAGTGCTTTCAAGTCTGGATGGCTTTCACTATTCGGGTTAGAAATAAATATTACATGGCCGGAGCAGTGGCACAAGCGGTAAGGCTTCTGCCTTGCACATGCTAACCTAGGACAGACCATGTTTCGTTCCCCTGATATACCATATGGTCCCCCAAGCCAGGAGCTATTTCTGAGCTCATAGCCAGGAGTAAGTCCTGAGCATCACAGCGTGTGCACCTCCCAAATAATCATTGCCTCTCATCACATAATATTGACTACATTAAGAAGTAAAATTGACATTTTTGACAGACATGAATGGATAGAACCACCCAAATCACTTTGCCCACTTTTAATCTAGTTATATTTTTATTTAAAGTTAGAAAACAAACATTATTTTGAACTTATTTTTTTGTTTTTAGTTAGCTAGCATCTAATGGTTTTTGTCCACAAGGTAGTAATTTTTGGGGGGCTACACACGTTTGATGCTCAGGGATTACTCCTGGCTACACACTCAGAAATCGGCCCTGGCTTGGGTGGACCATATGGGACACTGGGGTATCGAATCGCGGTCGGTTCCTTGGCTAGCGCTTGCAAGGCAGACACCTTACCTCTAGCGCCACCTCGCAGGCCCCACAAGGTAGTAATTTATCTTCATAGCAAGATAAAAACTTATAAAACTGGTACTGATCATATGCCTGCATGACATTATTTTACAGTATAAATTATTTTTCTTGTTACTACCCACTATACTGGAAATAACTTCCAGATAAATGAACTGATTAAATAATATTTATATAATAGTTAAAAAGCTTTATAATATTAAAATATAACAGGCTCTCAGAAAACTCTAAATTTTTTTTTAATTTTCATTCTGAATAGGACTAGAAATAAGTACTGAGTGCAGAGCCAGAAGTGACCTATGACCATTGCCAGAAGGAAAGGAAAGGAAAGAATAAGGGAAAGGGAAACAGAAAGAAAAACAGAAAGGGAAGGGGAAAGGGAAAGGGAAGGGGGAAGGAAAGGGAAAGGGGAAGGGGGAGGGGGAGGAAAAAGGAAAGAAAAAAGGAAAGAAAAAGAAGAAAGGAAAAAAGAAAGAACAAAAGAAAAGAGATGGAGGGAGGAAGAAAAAAGAAAAATCTAAAATTTCTTTATGTATGTCCCTCTTGGTTGCATTTTTAATATATCTTCTTATTGAACTAAAGACACTAATACATGTTATTATAGAAGTAAATATGAATAAACTATTTCAATGTAAAATAATAGAAACTTAAATGATAAATAATTCCAAGAAAAATAATAATATATTAGACTCAATCATTCTTTATTTCACTGATTTTCAATGTCAATATGGTCAGACATGGGCTATACTGATCATATAATGAAATAAATTATAACTACTTATAAATAGCTTGTTTTGTGGAATATGATGTTATTGTGTTGGTGCTTATCAATATATCAATATGTGTTTATCAATGTATGTTTCTATGATCTATTTCATACAGCTTTCAGCTTCAGAGCTATATATAACATTGGTATATATGGTTGTTTTGCTACTCAGAGTAATCTTCAGAGCCTCTATAAAACAACTTTGAATAACATATATATTGGCCTGAGCAATATTTTCCAAAGCAAAGGCTACCAGCAGACTGGAGAAGATGTTGATGGATTTATCCTTAGTGTATCTGGTGTGGTCTGTGGTGTATTTTGGGGTCCTTTAATTTATTACCAGGGGAGAACTAAGTATTTTTTAATTATAAAACAGAGAAGTAACCTCTGCAATTTAGAATACAAGTGGAAACTGAAGAGTTGAAGGCACTGATTAAGGAGACTTATTAAAGGTGAAGTGTGGAGTTAATTATCAACTGAATCAACTACTTTCCCATTGGTGTTTCTACAAATAAAACTTAAAGATTGAAGAAGAATGTTCATTTGACATTTAAAAATTACTTAAAAGTAATAAAGTCCATGCACTCTGGATCATTTTTCACTTTTTAAGAAATGGTGTTTTTGAACTGTTATTTAGGTATACAATATTCCAATACTTAATTTCATTACCAATGCCAGTGTCAACTCTCCACCAGTGTAGGACTCCTAGTTTTCCATCCTATTTTTTGGGAGGGGGCAATGTTTGCAATACTGTTCCTTGTAGGGTTTCATATCTTATATATCCCATCTGGACACAGTCCTCTAGGTTTTGTTTTTGTTTTTTTATTTACCAGTAATAATTTTCTTTAAAAATCCTGTTTTCTAAAATAAAATCTAGGTACAGAGTTATAGTAAAGTGTAGAGGGTGTTTGCCTGGCACAAGGCCAACCAAGGCTTGATCCCAACATTCCATATGGTGGGTTCCTAGAGCCTGCCAGGAGTAATGTCTAAGCACAGAGCCAGAAATAATCCTGAGCGTGGATGGAAGTGGCCCCAAAACTTAAATAAATAAATAAATTTAGAATCTATATTCAATAAAAGACAGACTTTATTATTTTTGAAAAGTTCCACATTCTTACTTTGACTCCTGATTCAGCCTTCCCTTTTCTAGTCTGCCAACCTGACAGGCACTTGTTCAAGTTTGATGTTAAAGTTTTGTTCTCATTATTTCAGTGTTATTTTTCTGGGTTGGTATTTAGTTATGTTCTTCCTAGACTTCATTTTAATATAACTTTTATACAATTCACTTTGATTTTTAACTAACAAACCTAAGAAATAAACTGCTCTTTAATGTAAAGTATTATTAAGTATGTAATTTAAAGTAAATGTAAAGAATATTTATTAGTTACTCTGATTTCTGCTCTTAGTTTTTTCTCATGATTTTCACCCATCCAGTGATTTCAGAAAAAAATTAAAACATGAGTGAACTCTTGTTCATACCCCCAATATATAGGTGCATGTTTTCTCCATTATACTTACCTAAAAAGTATAAAAATATGAGATTTTATGACATGTTGCAAAAAGTAAGTCTATCTTTCCTTTGTATGTTGGTTTACTTTAAAAAGATGATGCGCTATTTACTATAAAAATCAGTGATATTTCAAATTTAAAAATAAGGTTATGATGTACAATTTATATAGACATATGAACATATATAATATGATTACATCAAATAAAATAAGATCTTATAATATGATATAATTTTCTATTTAATTCTAATGATTGCTCATAGCAATCAAATATAATTTCAGGGCAGATATGAAAGCACAGTGACTAGAGAATTTGCCCTTTATATTTGTCTTGTACAGCTTGGGTTGATATGTACTATCCTGGACTACTGCAGGAATGAATCCGATTGCAGAACCAGAGCTAGGAGTAAAAACAAAAAGCCAAAAAAAAAAATCAAATGTCAGTCTTAGTAGATGAAATACATCTTTCAAAAGTCTGTGTTAAATTAGACTGGCTGAGAGCCCTTGCTTGGTACGTATTAAGTAAATACAGTTAGGTGAGAATTTTAAAGATCACTCATTATCAGATGTTCACAAGGAAGACCACTAACTAAATCAATGTCTTGAATTACCAATTTATATATGATATTCCAAAAATCATTATTACCTTTCTGGAATTACCTTTCTGAAATTTGTCAGGTGCTCTTGTTTCTGTACTCAAATTAAATGTAATATCTGAAAATTAATTGTAGAGTTTTGAATAAAATACTTTGCCTACTGTGTTCTTTCTCTAGTCCCTAAGCTGTCTTTGTGTTCCTGTGTTAGAATATATGCAAATGATACCCTAATTTACTGTTTTATTGTAGGCAACATTAAGAATATACTTGGTACCGGAGAGATAGCACAGTGGTGTTTGCCTTGCAAGCAGCCGATCCAGAACCTAAGGTGGTTGGTTCGAATCCCGGTGTCCCATATGGTCCCCCGTGCCTGCCAGGAGCTATTTCTGAGCAGATAGCTAGGAGTAACCCCTGAGCACCGCCGGGTGTGGCCCAAAAAAACAAAACAACAAAAAAAAGAATATACCCACATAAAACTCATTACAATTGTTTGACTATTTATTATACTTATAACATTATATATTTAGCATTAATAATTGAAGTGATTAATACGGTAAACAGTATATAAAAGATATATACAGATATATATATAACTACTATATAACTATAACAGATATATACTGTCTTGTAAAAATAAAATGTAATATAAACAAATCAATGCATAAATTCATTAACACACTCTATCTTTTCACAAAAGGGCCTTGAAATAAATTAGATAGTAACATTCTCTATAACTCAAGATGCAATTTATGTGCTATTTATTACTTAACTATATAAAAGAATCATATCTCTGACTATGATTTTTTAAAATATAGAGAAGTATATAGCATAATTTGCCTGATCTACACAAATCATAATAATTGTAAATAAATATGTATTTATAATTGATTTTTATATCAATGTTTCTTTTTTTAAATACTCTGGACCTTTCAACATTTAGCAACTTAATCTTTGAATTTTAGCAATTTTATTTGATGCAGCAGATAAACGTAAACATGTTTCCAATATGTTAATTTTAACTTAATTTTTTGACAAAATCTAACTAGTTCTATGCATTAAAATAAATTCGAAATACTACACATAAAATTTGTGTGAATTTCTATGGACAGTTTTATTTTTTTATTTTTTATTTTTAGAATACCTATCTAGTCTAATGCAAGTGGTCAGTTTTATTATAGTAAATATTATCTGGTCTTAAGTATATATTCCACTTTCTTGAGTTATTTTTCTGAAAATCTTTGTTTTAGTCATAACATTTAAAATAATTAAAATCATTAGGATTTAATCTTTGGAATATTTTCAAGATATTTCTATATCCAAGAAATACTTCTTAAGTGAGCATGTAAATATTATCTACTTACATCTAAGTGTATTATTTTAAAATTCTCTTTAATAGCATAAATAATTTGGTTTTAATAGTGTTTAATAGTATTTATGTGCAAAATTACTACAAACTAACATCACAACATTATCATGACCTTTCAATTCCAGGTTTATGTATTAATTACATAAGCAGCATAGAAGATTTACTAATGAATATGAATCCTAACAAAGATGTTTAGGCCACTAACATGTAATTAAGTAGAAGGTATTTTGGCAAAAATGACTTAATTCATCACTTTATATATTCATATGAGCATCATCCAAATATTAAAGATGGATTATCAATGATAACAAGAGAAACTGATGGCATTCAGTTTTTAAATGAAAATGTAGAAGTGTTCATTTCGCAGTCTTATGCTAACTTAGAGAACTTTATTAACTATTTAGTAAATGTCATTGGTTCATAAAATTGAAAGGTGGACATTCTAAATGAGATAGATGAGATTTCAAAATACACTGTAAAAACACCTGTGAAGCATGGATTCAAGTGACATATAAAACGATTGTGCTGTGTTCCCAAGATATTTTTTTTATTTTCAACCAGGAAATTTAAGGATAATGATCTCATTTTGTGAACAATTGTGTGTCTGATTAGTGAACCTTAAACAGACCCCAACTCCATTTAATATATTGTATAGGATTATATGGTAATACATATTTAATAAAATTTTCTTGCCCCCTATTCACAAGGGGAAGGTTTTTACTGCTATATTTAATCATGTTGTGAGCAATATAAATGTGAAGTTGGCTACAAAATAATAAGATACCAGAAATGAAATATATTTCTAGTGCTTAAGTTTATGCTTTAAAATTGTAACATTCTGAGCTAAATAACTTTCTCTTATCCTTATAAATTTTATTTTGAAAAACAAAGTATTTTACTTTTAGCAATTTATTATTAGTTACATAGCAATTTACTTTTAAACCCTAGATTAGTTAATATTTTAAATGAGCATATTTATTAATTCTTGAGTAAATAATGTTTTCTATGGCTAAATGTAAAATATGAACCAGAAAGACTGACTTACATTGGAATTAGCTATTAAAAATTAGAACCAAAGACCTAGTTGATTAAACTCTAATTTTTTTATTTGTTTTGCTTTGTTTTGTTTTGATTTATTTATAGTTTGCTGTGCTCTGTATTACTTGCTTACTACTAGCTCTGCTCAATGATCCCTTATGGCAGTGTTCAAAAAACCAGTTTTGTGGTGCCAGATAGGAACAGTTCAACTGTATGGAAGGGAAGTCTGTTGAGCACTATACAATATATCTGTCCCCTCATGTTGCAAAATTAAAAACTGGATTCAAAATAAATTTCTTGATTTTAATTAGTAAATACATTATACAAAGATATATTTTAAATATATCTATACATATGTTCATGTAAAAATATCTCTCCAACTGATATCTAGTGCATACAATTTAAGAAATAAAAATCTAATACACTCCCCATATCTATGACATGAATCTGTATAAATAGCATTTTTAATAAATCATGTATTCACTGAAATATATAAACACATATTCTCAAAAGCAACGTATTTGATCACTTTTGATAATTTTTCTAATGTGATAAGCATTATTTTAAAAACAAAAATATAAGTCTAGTAAAACATTGAACATTCAAAATAAAAAGTCAATTTGGAAATCTTATATTATATATATATATATTTCGGGGTATATTCTGCTGAAATTAAGGTGTCCAAATGTATTATCATCTACTTAATTTATGCTGTCTACTGTACTGGCTTACCTGCTTTTAAATTTGTGGTTCCTGATTTATAGAGGAGAGGATTTATTTAATGAGCCTTTTTTATCCATATGTTTTAGCACTTTTCATTCAGAAAAGTACTGATTGATTAACTTTAGTCTAGTCCTAGTCAAGCATATTTTGCACATCCACTTTATTTTTTAGGAAAAAAATCAAGAGCCTGATCACTAGTATACAGAACCAAAGTAAACATCCTGTGAATGTAGAAGTTCAATTCAATATATGTATTGAGTTAGAGAACATAAAATCAATGCCAAGAAAAGCTTGAAGAACTTCTATGCTTATTAACACAGTACTATAACTGGGTTTTTGCCTCAAAATCTTAGGATAAAAATATATAAGGAAGTAATTATAGGGTGGTATAAAAGATAAAATAAAACATAGTATTATTGATCATTAGATGAAATGGTAACTCTAGAGAGTTCCTGATATAGTGATCCTTAGAGTAATTCTTCAGTAAAAGGTATAAAATTTCTCTACCTTTTACATCATAGTAAAAGAGCCATCCAAAGTTTTTGGGGGACTCAAATATAATTTGACAAGTGAGTAATAGTTTGCATTTAATAAACTTGTCAATCAATTTAATTATCTTTTCAAATATTGTATCTGCATTTTCTACTGATATCTACAATTGCATTACACTTCATAAAAACAAGTTTTATATAATATCTAATTTTTTATAAAAAATGGCATTGTCATGTTCTAATATATTTGGAAGTTTTTCAAATTGTATTATCCAATTAAATGATTTTTTCAAACTAATTGCAAAAATTAAACTTAATTCCTGTAAATTATACTGATTTAAATTATTCTTTATTATCTAAATATTTTATGAATATTTTATAGTATAGAATTTGTACTCTAGGCAAAAGCTGGCTCCCTGTGTGTGACACCAGGTGGGGAAAATCCGCGAAAGTACACCGGCCCAGTGGGGCTCAGCTGTGAAAGACTGTGAGTGTGACCTGTCTATGTCTGTCTACTGTCCTCTTGCGTGAAACTCTTGCGAGTGGGGCAAAAAGAGGCTCAGAGGAGCACGGCCGCTCCGCTTCGCTACGCGGCCGTGCACTCTTTCTAAGGAAAGAACTCCATTGCAACAAGAAGGAAAAATCACACTAAGAACGGCGCTATATCACAGAAGCAAACATTTCTCTCTGGACTGTCTTCTCTGTTGCATGCTCGGGCCTAAGATTTGACCCAGTGTGAGGCTTCATCCACGGAGGAATCCCCTCCCTTAGAGGCAAGTCAGCCCATCCAGAAAGGGAGGAGCCAGAGGAGTGTGCTGCCTACATCATATAGACAATGAATACCACTACAACACGTAGAAAAACCCACAATACAAATGTGACAATGGGGAAACAGCGCAGGCCAGCATCAGACATAGAGAATGAAGATGACAATTCTGAGGACCAGATAATGACTGAACAACTAATCAACCTCTCAGATAAGGACTTTAGACTAGCAATATGGAAGGTGCTCAACAGACTCCAAGAAACCATGGATCGAGTTGAACAGAACACTAATAAGAACCAAGAAAATATGAAGGCAGAAATGACAAAACTCCAAACTGAAATAACATGTCAACTAACAGGCCTGAAAAACTCAGTAAACGAAGTGAATGACAAAATGGATAAGCTCTGGGACAGGGTATCAGAAGCTGAGAATAGACTTGGTGCTGTGGAAGATGAGATACATAACAATTCCATACAGCAGGAGAGATTGGACAAAAAACTTAAAGCAAATGAGCAGACAATGGAAAAATTAGTCAAAGAATGGGAACAGACGAAAATAGAAGTTTATGATAAGATCAACAGAAACAACTTAAGAATCATTGGAGTCCCAGAGACCCAGGAAGAAAATTTCCAGGAAGAATCAATGGTCAAGAACATCATTAAAGAGAAACTTCCAGAGCTAAAGAATATATGTGATCAAATCCTGCATGCCCGAAGAGTACCAACCAAAAGAGACCCCAGAAAAACCACCCCAAGACACATCCTAGTCACAATGACAAATCCCACAGATAGAGACAGAATTCTGAAAACAGCAAGATCAAAAGGGGAAATCATGTTCAAGCAAGCTTCCCTGAGATTTACAGCAGACCTGTCACCAGAAACGCTCAATGCCAGAAAGCAGTGGTGGGATATTGTGACAAGACTGAATGAAATGAATGCTTCACCCAGAATACTATACCCAGCAAAACTCACTTTCCGGCTTGATGGAAGAATACATGGTTTCACAGACAAAAAACAGCTCAGAAACTTCATAGACACAAAAGCAGTCTTAAGAGAAAAACTGAAAGACCTAATCTAAGACAAGACTACCCAAAAGACACACCAAATTTTGAAATAAAGATGGCGTTAAATCCCAGGACAATTCTTTCTCTCAACGTCAATGGACTAAATGCACCAGTTAAGAGACACAGAGTGGCTAAATGGATCAAAAAACTCAATCCAACCTTCTGCTGCCTACAAGAAACACACCTGAATAGTCAGAACAAACATAGACTCAAAATAAAAGGCTGGAGAAAAGTTATCCAAGCAAACAACACCCATAAAAAAGCTGGAGTGGCCATACTAATATCAGATAATGCAAACTTTATACTCAGGAAGGTTGTAAGGGACAAAGACGGACATTTTATATTAATCAAGGGGTACGTAGAGCAGGAAGAATTCACTCTCCTAAACATATATGCACCGAATGAGGGGCCAGCAAAATATTTAATACAACTGTTGACAAATCTGAAAAATAATATCAACAACAACACAATAATTGTGGGGGACCTTAACACGGCTTTGTCAACACTGGACAGGTCAACCAGACTGAAACCCAACAAGAATATACTAGACCTGAGGAGAGAAATGGAAGAAAGAGGCCTAGTGGATATATATAGGACACTCCATCCCCAGAAACCTGGATACACATTCTTCTCCAATGTACATGGGACATTCTCCAGGATAGACTACATGCTGGCACATAAAACATACCTCCATAAGATCAAGAGGATAGAAATTTTGCAGACTACCTTCGCTGACCACAAGGCTCTGAAATTATTTGTGAACTCCAAAGGGACTCAGAAGAAACACTTTAACACCTGGAAGTTAAACAGCCTCATGCTCAATAACCAGTGGGTCCGAGATGAAATCAAGGAGGAAATAAAAAGGTTCCTGGAAACAAATGACAATAAAGACACAAACTCTCAGAACTTATGGGACACAGCAAAAGCAGTACTGAGAGGAAAATTTATAGCTTTGCAAGCACACATCAGGAAGGAAGAAGGAGCTTACCTGAGTAGCTTAATGACACAGCTAATAGAACTAGAAAATGCTCAACAAAAGGACCCAAGAACAGGAAGACAGAAGGAAATAACAAAGCTGAGAGCAGAAATCAACGAAGTGGAAACTCAAAAAACAATCCGAAAGATCAACGAAAGCAGAAGTTGGTTCTTTGAAAAAATAAACAAGATTGATAGACCACTGGCAAACCTAACAAAGAAAGAGAGAGAGAGAAACTTGATAACTCGTATCAGGAATGAAAAAGGAGAGATCACTACTGATATGACAGAGATTCAAAGGGTAATCAGAAACTACTTTGAAAAACTCTACGCCACTAAAAATGAGAACCTGGAAGAAATGGATAAATTCTTGGACTCTTATAATCTTCCACGGTTGAAGGAAGAGGATGTAGCATATCTAAACACCCCCATCACCATTGATGAAATTAAAACAGTAATCAAATGTCTGCCGAAAAACAAAAGCCCAGGTCCAGATGGATTCACTAATGAATTCTATCAAACTTTCCAAGAGGAACTACTGCCAATCTTGGCAAGACTCTTTCATGAAATTGAACAAACAGAAACACTCCCAAATAGCTTTTATGAAGCCAACATCACCTTGATACCTAAACCAGACAGAGACGCTACCAAAAAAGAAAATTACAGACCAATATCACTGATGAATGCAGATGCAAAGATCCTCAACAAAATCCTGGCAAATAGGATTCAATGCCTCATTAAGAAGATCATCCACTACGATCAAGTAGGTTTCATCCCAGGAATGCAAGGCTGGTTTAACATCCGTAAATCTATCAACATAATACACAACATCAATAACAAGAAAAATAAAAACCACATGATCATATCAATAGATGCAGAGAAAGCATTTGATAAGGTCCAACACCCATTCTTGATCAAAACTCTCAGCAAGATGGGAATGGAGGGAACCTTTCTCAATATAGTGAAGGCCATCTACCACAAGCCAGTGGCAAATATTATCCTCAATGGAGAAAAACTGAAAGCCTTCCCTCTAAATTCTGGCACAAGACAAGGCTGTCCTCTCTCACCACTCCTATTCAACATAGCACTGGAAGTACTTGCTATAGCGATTAGGCAAGAAAAGGATATCAAGGGAATCCAGATAGGAAAGGAAGAAGTCAAGCTCTCACTGTTTGCAGATGACATGATACTCTACTTAGAAAACCCTAAAGACTCTATCAAAAAGCTTCTAGAAACAATAGACTCATATAGCAAGGTGGCAGGCTACAAAATTAACACACAAAAATCAATGGCCTTTCTATACACCAACAGTAATAAAGAAGAAATGGACATTAAGAAAACAACCCCATTCACAATAGTACCACACAAACTCAAATATCTTGGAATCAACTTGACTAAATATGTGAAGGACCTATACAAAGAAAACTATAAAACTCTGCTCCAAGAAATAAGAGAGGACACACGGAAATGGAAACACATACCCTGCTCATGGATTGGCAGGATTAACATCATCAAAATGTCAATACTCCCCAAGGCATTATACAGATTTAATGCCATCCCTCTAAAGATACCCATGACATTCTTCAAAGAAGTGGATCAGACACTTTTGAAATTCATTTGGAACAATAAACACCCTCGAATAGCTAAAGCAATCATTGGGAAAAAGAATATGGGAGGAATTACTTTTCCCAACTTTAAACTGTACTACAAAGCAACAGTTATCAAAACAGCATGGTATTGGAATAAGGATAGGTCCTCAGATCAGTGGAATAGGCTTGAATACTCAGAAAATGTTCCCCAGAGATACAACCATCTAATTTTTGATAAAGGAGCAGGAAATCCTAAATGGAGCAGGGAAAGCCTCTTCAACAAGTGGTGTTGGCACAATTGGATAGCCACTTGCAAAAAATTAAACTTAGACCCCCAGCTAACATCATGTACAAAGGTAAAATCCAAATGGATTAAAGACCTCGATATCAGCCCCAAAACCATAAGATATATAGAACAGCACATAGGCAAAACACTACAGGACATTACAGGCATCTTCAAGGAGGAAACTGCACTCTCCAAGCAAGTGAAAGCAGAGATTAACAGATGGGAATATATTAAGCTGAGAAGCTTCTGCACCTCAAAGGAAATAGTGCCCAGGATACAAGAGCCACCCACTGAGTGGGAGAAACTATTCACCCAATACCCATCAGATAAGGGGCTAATCTCCAAAATATACAAGGCACTGACAGAACTTTACAAGAAAAAAACATCTAACCCCATCAAAAAATGGGGAGAAGAAATGAACAGACACTTTGACAAAGAAGAAATACGCATGGCCAAAAGACACATGAAAAAATGTTCCACATCACTAATCATCAGGGAGATGCAAATCAAAACAACGATGAGATACCACCTCACACCCCAGAGAATGGCACACATCACAAAGAATGAGAATAAACAGTGTTGGCGGGGATGTGGAGAGAAAGGAACTCTTATCCACTGCTGGTGGGAATGCTGTCTAGTTCAACCTTTATGGAAAGCGATATAGATTCCTCCAAAAACTGGAAATCGAGCTCCCATACGATCCAGCTATACCACTCCTAGGAATATACCCTAGGAACACAAAAATACAATACAAAAACCCCTTCCTTACACCTATATTCATTGCAGCTCTATTTACCATAGCAAGACTCTGGAAACAACCAAGATGCCCTTCAACAGATGAATGGCTAAAGAAACTGTGGTACATATACACAATGGAATATTATGCAGCTGTCAGGAGAGATGAAGTCATGAAATTTTCCTATACATGGATGTACATGGAATCTATTATGCTGAGTGAAATAAGTCAGAGAGAGAGAGAAAAACGCAGAATGGTCTCACTCATCTATGGGTTTTAAGAAAAATGAAAGACACCCTTGTAATAATAATTTTCAGACACAAAAGAGAAAAGAGCTGGAAGTTCCAGCTCACCTCAGGAAGCTCACCACAAAGCGTGATGAGTTTAGTTAGAGAAATAACTACATTTTGAACTGTCCTAATATTGAGAATGTATGAGGGAAATGTAGAGCCTGTTTAGGGTACAGGCGGGGGTTGGGTGGGGAGGAGGGTGATTTGGGACTTGGGTGATGGGAATGTTGCACTGGTGATGGGTGGTGTTCCTTTTATGACTGAAACCCAAACACAATCATGTATGTAATCAAGGTGTTTAAATAAAAAAAAAATTAAAAAAAAAAAAAAAAAAAAAAGAAACCATTATCAGTCACCTAGCACACAGCTTACTTAAACAGGAGGGTTGAAGAAGAGTGGGTCTCAGACATGGAGTGTATGTGATATGGCTCAGGGATACTGCTAACAGTTTTGCAAAAAAAAAAAAAAAAAAAAAAAAGAATTTGTACTCTACATTATTTTATTAATTACATTGTTTAAATATTTATTTTACTGAGATCAGAATTTAAAATGTGGGCTGTAGTGATAGCTTGGAGTTAAGGCATTTGTTTTGCATGCAGAAGGTCAATAGTTTGAATCATGACGTCCCATGTGGTCCTATGAGCCTGCCAGGAGCGATTTCTGAGCACAGAGCCAGTAGTAACCCCTGAGAGCTGTCAGGTGTGTCCCAAAAACCAAAAAAAAAAAAAAAAAAGAAGAATTTAAAATGTTAGCACTTACAAAAATATAGACCAATATCTGGTAGGTTAATGACTAAACCTTTGTTATTTATATGAATATTTGTTACATAAGATATTCAATAAATATTATTAAATTTATTTTAGGATAAAGTGTTAAAGAATGAAAAAACATAAATGGAATCACAATAACTTTATAAAAATTAGTCTATATTAACAACATATATACTAGTGTTCACTATTTTAACTTTAAAATATGTACTATAGATGTACAAAATAAATTATTTTATTAAAGGATTAATGAAAATGCCTTATGTTAAAATGGGAGTAAAACATCTATTTTAATTATTTTTTGGTATGTGAAAAACACTATTTTGAAGCATATTATTATGGCTTTAGTGGTGTTTTTATGTTTAGAACCATTAATAAATGCAACCAAAATCTATTAGTTAACAACAAAGGTATATATAAATAATTCTAAACAATTATAGCATATCCCATTAGATAAACTTGTATATTCAAAATACAGAAAAATATTTAGAAATGTTTCTCCTTTTAAAACTAATACAGTTGTTTCTTTTTATACAGAATTGTGTCAATATGGGTTGATAAAAACGGTGTTATTATTGCAAAACAAGCAGCTCAATATGGTGATTAGATAAAGAATAGGTAACAGATAATTTAAAATGGATTATGGTCAGGAATTACCACTTCTGAGTGGATAAGGTTTAGATACCTAAAGTACTTATAGATTTCTTGTAGTTCTTGAAACTCAGAAAATGAAACAGTGATATCTCCCTGTCAGTAGCATATAGTGCACTCTGCCAGCAACTGATTGAAACTGTTTTATTTCTAAATTAAAATAGTCATAGGATGTACAATTCTTACATGCTCTCGGAACAATTTGACCTTTTATGTTTCTACATTTAATTTTGTTCAGATTAATAATTGCAAAATATCAAACTAAATTATTTTAAATGTCTTTTTGATTCTAGAACATGGAGAACTCCAGATAAAAAGATTCAGGTTTGTTTCTACCACCAGGATTCAAAATGATTCATTTATCTTACATTTAAGTTTATTTTATTTATGGAACAATATATGTTAACTTAAATTAATTGATAATTTACTTTAAAATGTATCTTTGTGATGAAGCAATAGGACAGTAGATAAGTCACTTACCTTGTGGGTAGCTGAACCTTTTGTGACTTAGAATATTGCATATGGCTTCCAGAGCACTGCTAAGAGCACCACTGAACACTGCCGAGTAGAGTAAAAATATTTTGTTTTAAGTACTTAGGATTCAAACCAAATGAAGTAATATTCATTGTTATTATAAAAAGATACATGCATATTAATATATAAATCCTGTAGTAATATTTCAATCTGCTTATTATTTGAAGATATTTCTTTGTGTCCATTGCATTTCCTATTATTATAAAAGCAAGACACTAGCCATCTTTTGTTGTAGATATCCTTTTTATTTTTTCAAGAATATATGTATAGGGAATATCCATGTAATATTCAGATAAAATTCAGTTGAATCAAAGGTGTTTATACTTACTCTATTATAATGCATTTGACTACTTAGCAATACAGATTTGACTACTTTGTAGTATAACACAAAATATTTTGAACACTCATTTTAAGAATCCCAACTATGACATAAACTAGATAATATGGGTCTTTGTTACCCTGTACCACTTAATTCCCAGCACACACCACTCATAATCATTTTTCAAATACATAAATGGAAATGTAAAGAAATCAGTGCCATAATAAAGTTTGTTATTTACCAAATAACAGAATAGTATAGGAGACACTATCATCCCTCTAATTTCAGTAATTGAATATGCTAATATTAAGGATAAAATTCTCAGGTCTACACAATTTAAAACATAGATAATATTTATTTGGTTCTAATAAAATCAATGTAAAATATCATTCTATCCTGAAATATATATACTATATACATATATCTGATATTTTATTTAACATTTATTCATTCTAGAGGATCAGTAAGCTGTTAATAATATTAAATATTTTACTGGTGTTTTTTATGTTTGATGTACAAGCTGCTTTAAAATTCTCTATTTGAAAATGTAACATGTTAAAATCTAAATTTAATTCTATAAGTAAATAAGGTGGAAAATGTAGAAGGGCAAAGTATCAGTTATGCAGGTTAAGTTTCAAGCTAAATAACTGCTTATATAAGATATTATATTCTTCACTTGAAACTTGTTGAGAGTAAAGTTCATATTAAGTATTCTTATCACAGTAAAATTCCTTTGGTTTATTAGCTAAATAAAATAACTTTATAATCAGTTTATATTATAGTAAAATATGTTCAGAATAGGGCACTCACCTAGTTAATGAGGAAAAAATAGGTCATGGATTCCATTAACAAGATAATTTATCTTCAGAGGAATACATTGAATGTGTTATTTTAAATGAAAGTATAAAAATAATCTGGATAAATGAGAATTAATTAATTATAATGAGAAGAAGTCTTTATTTTTGGTGAAAGTGAAGTACAATGCTAAATGAAGGTCTCAGTTTATATAAGTAGGCAATTTGAATAAAGACATACAATAAATTGCTTTTCTATTTTAATGTGCTTAATTAATAAACAGCTGATTAAAATAATATAATATTCCTTCAAGAAAAATTTAATTTTAATAATAAAATTTATAAGAAGTCATAATTACACATATATAGATACAGAGGTAAAAGGAAGAGATGTATAACATGTTATCATGATTTATTTTCTTTATATATATATTTTTATTTAAACACCTTGGTTACATACATGATTGTATTTGGGTTTCAGTCATGTAAAAAACACCACCAATGTCCTAAATCTCCCTCCCCCCCACCCAATCCCTGCCTGTACTCTAGACAAGCTTTCTATTTTCTTCATATATTCTCATTATTAGGATAGTTCAAAATGTAGTTATTTCTCTAATTAAAATAATTTATTTTCTATTATTCTAACTTTTGAAAGAACTAGAATACTTAATAGTTTTTCTATTTTTAGATACCACTTGATATTTATAACATGACACTAGGAAATTAAAAAAGCAGAGCTGGGTACTAGAATACATTTTTAAATAATTTGTGACATTGGCAATCAGTTATTAGAACATATGATAGGTAATAGAAAAAGTAAGACAAGATTAATAGATACCACTGGAAACCTGGTGATTTAAAAGCATTAAAAAGACAAAACACAAATCTTTCAGAAGTCCAGTAAAGAGGCAATATTTTAAAGTTATATTTCAACGATATTTTAAGGGGACATAGAATAATTTTAAGCATTACAATAATAAGATTAAATTATCTAATCATAAGCTGTGTTTATACTTTGAGGATCCTGTGCACACTTATAATTAATATAGAAACAATATATAATCAGGATGTTTTGGGGTACAAGCCATTTAAAATAAAAATGATTATTCTGAAATAAATTATTTTTTGGGCACTTGCATGCAGGCAATACAGGAAGGGAAGGGAAGAGAAAAGGGAAAAGGGAAAAGAGAAAAGGGAAAAGGGAAGAGAAGGGAAGGGGAAAGGAAGGGAAATGGGAAGGAAAGGGAAAGGAAAAGAGAAGGGAATGGTAAAAGGAAAGGGAAGGGAAGAAAAAAGGGAAGGGATGGAAAAAGGAAAGGAAAAAGGGAAGGGAAGGGAAGAAAATGAAAAAAGAAGAAAGAACAGGAAAGTAAGAAAAGGAAAGGAAAGAAGAAAGAAAAAGAAATTGAGAAAGAAAGAAGAAAGAAAAAGAAGGAAGGAAGGAGAAAGAAAGAAAGAAAGAAAGAAAGAAAGAAAGAAAGAAAGAAAGAAAGAAAGAAAGAAAGAAAGAAAGAAAGAAAGAAAGAAAGAAAGAAAGAAAGAAAGAAAGAAAGAAAGAAAGAAAGAAAGAAAGAAAGAAAGAAAGAAAGAAAGAAAGAAAGAAAGAAAGAAAGAAAGAAAGAAAGAAAGAAAGAAAGAAAGAAAGAAAGAAAGAAAGAAAGAAAGAAAGAAAGAAAGAAAGAAAGAAAGAAAGAAAGAAAGAAAGAAAGAAAAGAAAGAAAGAAAGAAAGAAAGAAAGAAGAAAGAAAGAAAGAAAGAAGAAAGAAAAGAGAGAAGGAAGGAAGGGAGGGAGGAAGGAAGGAAGGAAATACTGACTTGACAGAAAAGGCAGATAATAAAAAATCTTTTTTACAGAAACCAACAATAGCAACATGTGCACCAACTATTTTTTAGTATCCAATCGGTTTTTGCAATCTATTAAACATTATAATAAACATTTACAAGTGCTGCTATTAATATAAATCTGAACTCCTACTCATTAAGGCAGTAACTCCTTTAAAAAAATTGCAAGACCAGTGTCCACTGTTTCTTCAACTTTTTTGACTTCTTTATCCTTTGTGAAGTCATTGTACTTAAATGAATTTGTGGTAAATACATTATGTTTTATCAGCTTTCTCTATTTTCCTCTCCTGCTTGGCTTTCATCCAATGGGAACATGGCCCTTTGTCTGGACACTGCAAATGATCAGTTTCCACTTCAATCAAGGGCCAGTGGGTTGATGAATGTATGAGAAAGAGGCTAAATGTGAATTAGCCCTTAAAATGGACGGTGACAGATGATTGTACTTAACAATTTTGTCTGCACTGCCACAAGAAGAATGTGTAAGAAAGAAGCACAATATTCTTTCCTTTTTTGGGTGGGGGTTTGATTTTTGGGCCACACCTTCTGCGCACAGGGATTATTACTGGCTCTGCACTCACAAATCGCTCCTGACAGATTCAGGGGACCATATGGGGTGCCGGGAATTGAACCTGGGTCTCTCCCGGGTCAGCCCCATGTAGGCAAATGCCATTGTGCAAACGCTCCATCATGTAATACAATTTTCAAATGGGTGGCTTCTAGATTGATGGGTGAAAGATTAATCAGTAAATTTCCTGTTAATCTGGCTCACAAATACATCATGTTAACATAACATCTACATTTGTAAATAAATTCTTAATTATCTATATCTTTAGTATACTGGAAAGAACAAAGCATAACTGTCCATTTAGAGAATTCACTTGATTTTATTTTTAAACTGATTCAATTATTCACTTATTTAAACTGGTTACTTTAGTACATATTTTATTAAGTCAATCATTCATGTATGTAAGCACAAACATTTTTTTCATAAATAAAATAATATTTTTCTTTTTTCTCTTGAAAAACACTTGTTAGAAAGCTATTGTTTATTGCAATTAACACTTGTTATTTAGCAAGTATGAATGACTAGTGAGTTAGAATTTTAAATTCTAGTATAAAATGTTTTAAGTGGTCTGAGGGGTTGGAAATTATTTTGTAATTCATAGTTCAAAGTTATCTCAAAATTGTCTTTTTTCTTTCTTGTGAGCAAGTTTGATTAAACTTAAAATATATTTACTGAAATTTAGTTCTCAAAAAAATTTTTACAGCACAATTTCTGAGTATTTTTGGTGTAACTTATGTTATCATAAACTGTGGAAACTGAAAAAGGTATTCCTTATAATGTAAAGTATGATAAAAACTTCATAAAACGTCATTAACCTACCTACACTCATTTTGAAATAAACTTAGGAGACACTAGAGGAAAGATTAAAAAATGCAATGACACTAATACAGAAAAGTTATCAATTTTACATAGTATCCCTTAAAAATGGTAAATTAGTTCTCCCATCTCATTCTCTTTGATACAAGAAGACATATATACACATAAATGATCTCAGAGCTAATATCTGATTTTACATTCAAAATCTCAGTATTTTATTAAAAATAAAAGGAAAATTCACTTCAGAGGCATCACAAACTTAGCTCAGCCAGACAGCTGAACCACACTTAAAATGATTAGTTTTGTCCTACTTCAACAGAGATCACTTTATGTAAATAAATATAAAAGTGGGCCTACAGGGTAGGATCTTATGAAATACTACCAGTGGTTATTCTACTAAACATCAAAATATCTTTTTGGAGTGTATAACTTAAAGTAGATGACTTTTTGGGCCAGAGAAAGAGCACAGCGGTGGGGTGTTTTGTACTGCATGCAGCTGTCCTGGGAGGAACCCATTTTGATTCCTGGCAGCCCATATTGACCCCCAGCTTGTCAGGGTCATTTCTGAGTGCAGAGCCAAGAGTGAACCCCGAGTGCCACGAGGTGTGACCCAAAAGCCAATCAATAAATAATTTTTTAACAAACGATGACTTTCTAATGCTCCTTTTAAATATGTCTTTTTCTACTGTCTTCGGTATGTTTTATTCTATGTTTATTTTATTTTCTGCATAAGTAAAATGTAAGTAACATACCTATTAATACACATATTTTAATTGGATTCTGTGTTTTGTTACTGAATTCACATGTATTCCTGAAAACTGCTGGTGGAATTGTAGTTTTGTTTTTGCCAACTTCAATGAGAAATGATAAACATATAAACTAAGACTTAATGTATAAGTTTAATGTATACAATTTTTGTTTTATATTGTAAAATAATTTTTCCATAGTCCACTATATATTTAGTGAATATGTTCATGATATTGCATAAAGACTATTTTTTTAGTGTGGTTCTGTCTTTGAACAACACTAATCTTAATCAGTAATTACTCTGGTCTATGTGTTCTGAGGTCATTTTTGGTTGTTCCAGAGATTTGATTCACAGCTAACTGAATGTAAGAAAATTCCTTACCCTCTGCATTGTCTCTTGATCCTCTATTTCACTTTTATTTCTATGTTTTATTGCTTATACATAACATATATTAATTTATAACATATATAACATATACTTAGCATATAACATATATATTAACATATACTTCCTTTAGCATTTTAAAATTAAAAAGTATAGTCTTTATATAATACCACACTGTTTATCAAATTTCTAAAACCTAATTATTCTAAATATAAAATATAATTACAGACCAATGCAATATATCTTTTCCACTCTGTAACTGCATTTCTACAATACTAATTTGTTTCCACAAGTTTAGGTTATATTTTTTATAGATTTGGTGTTTTTTTTTTTTTTTTTAATTTGCCACACCAGGCTGTGCTTAGTACTAAATAGCGACTTTATTCTCAGGGATCATTCCTAGCAGGACTCAAAAACTGGGCTTTGTTGTATACAAAACAAATGTCCTACCCTCTATATTATCTTTCTGGTCATTTAGTTCAGCTAGGGAAGGTCTACATATCATAATTTATGGGTTTTTTTGTTTGTTCTTTTGTTTGTTTATTTTTGGGCCACACCTACCCTATGTGATGTAATACCCCATAATTTTATTTGTAGAAAACATAAATGTTTCCACTGACATTAGAAAGGTTATTTTAAAAAAATAACCAGGGTGAAAATGATTTAAACTATTCTGAGATTTACATTTATTTATTTTCTTTGTTTGAGAGTTACACCTGGTGGGGCTCAGATTTTAATCTAGACATTAGAGAAGTACTAGCATTGCGAAGGAGACCATCTGGATGAACATCAGACACAGACACATGCAAGGAAAATATCCCACCCATAGCATTAAAACTTGCCCTTCAATCGGCATGTTATCTGATTCTTTTCTTAGCATCTGTACTATAATTAATTATTTTAAAATCGAAACCACTTTAACTTTGCAATTTTGTCTTTTCTATACTTATTTATTTATTTATTTTGGTTTTGGGGCCACACCCAGCAGCACTCAGAATTACTCCTGGCTTTGTGCTCAGAAATTGCTCCTGGCTAGCGGATGCCATGATTAGAACCTGTGTCTGTCCTGAGTCAGCCACGTGCAAGGCAAAAGCCCTACCATTGTGCTACGACTCTGCTTCCCATATTTCCTCTCTTTAAATATGAAAATTATAATCCAAAACTCCTTACTTATTTGAGAAATGTTTCTATATAATAAAGCTTAATGAAATGTGAGTGATCCACATAATCAAAAATAAATTATAACTCACTAAATGAGTGATATTTCAGCAGAGAAATATTTCAACAAAAATGACTTCTTTATATAGAAATATAGAATCATATTTTGGGGTATAAATATTCAAATGAAATGCATTTTCTCTTTCTTAATAATAATCATTACATGATTAGAAATTGCTAGGAAAGTGATTAGAAACATAAATAAATGTGAAATTATTTTGCCCAGATAGTTTGAAAAGTACTACACAAAAAACTGATTTCATAGAGATCATTCAAATATAAGAGGGAGATGCACCACATTTTGATTGCTATATAGATGATATTAGAATTAATTGTTTTTTGAGTTTCTTTACAAAGCAAATTTCCAGACTAAAGGAAAATCAGGTTTGCTTGTGATCACTCCCGGCTATTCTCAGAATTTATTTCTGGCTGTGTGTTCAGAGATCATTTCTGTTGGTATTGAACATAAGTTGGACACGTGCAAGTCAAGTGCTTTACCCACTGCACTTGCTCTGGGCCAAGCCGGAATTTGCGCTGAAGAACAAAAATATCATTTCCACTATGTTTCCCTGATTTAAAGAGTGAGAGAACATAGAGATTTGATAACAGATAGTACATAATGAAAACCTAGTCAATGAATTTGTGGCTGGAATGTACTCTGCTACCTGATCTTTAAATTGCTTGCAAGCCCCTGGGCACAAAATCAATGACCCTCATCTAAAGATCTTTAGAAATACATGTATTAGTGGAATAGGGTCATGCTCAAAATCTGGTATAGAGTTATCTAAATTTTATCTAGATTCATACAAGATTGGCTTTTGTTTTCATTTTAATTCATAAGAAATGTATTTTACTCCTTTGGTCCATGTTATTCGGTATAGATTAGGCATGTTTGACACAATAGAAAGTTGTGAATAAAACGTGGTCACATGGATGGGAAGTGTGTAGGAACTTACAGGCAGGGGGAGACTGTTGAATTTCTCATGTTACCTACATGCCATGGGAAGAATTTGGAGGCTGAACCATCAGAAGCTTCAGAAGCACATGAGATGAGTCACACAGGAGGGACAGGGCTGAGGGATTCGTAATCCCTCACTGATTAGCCTGGGAAAAGATTTTGACTTAATTTTTTTATGGAGGGCGGGTGAATAGTGGGACACATTGAGAGTTACTCAGGGCTCATCCTTGCCTCTGTGCTCAGAGGTTATGCCTGGAGACACTCAGGGAGCCATATACAAAGAAAATGAATCTATTTTGTTTGTCCTAGAACAGGTTAGTATCTTCTGTTGACAAATTATGTGTCCTTTCATTCTCCTGCTATATGGAGATTCATATCAACTTAAAATGCTGAAGAGAATATCACCAAACTTTTACCTAGTCAACAATATGCAATTTGGGAAAATGTTTATGTCTTCTAGAGCAGCCCTCTTGGGACCTACATCAAAATTGTATATTATATTCACATGGATGGAAGGATAATATTGGTTCTGATAGTAGATAGGGGTCTACAGATCTCTTGCTTCTATTATTTATGTTCATGCAGATCCTGCAGATCACTTAATATTTCTACACAAAATGACAATTGTAGAAGAATTTATTTCATTTTGGAGTATATTTTTAGTTTAGTTTAGTTTTGTTTTGTTTTGTTTTTGGGCCACACCCGGTGACGCTCAGGAGTTACTCCTGACTATACTCTCAGGGCTATACTCTCAGTAATTGCCCCTAGCTTGGGGGACCATATAGGACACCGGGGATCAAACTGTAGAACCTCAGTCCATCCTAGGCTACCACATACAAGGCGAACACCTTACTCCCTGCGCCATCTCTCAGGCCCCAATTTTCATAGTTTTTTATATGATATTTTTTTATGAATGGGTCCAAAAAAACACTTTAAATTGACTTTTTAATGGTATTATTTAGAACATTAGTACATTATTGATTCTTGATGAGGACACGTACAGGTTATAAAGAATAGTTTTTAGTGTATTATTATGGAAAGGGACACATTTAAAGTCTATAATGACTTAATTTCTTAGTCTCATGAGAGTTGTGGAAATATTGCTCTAACAACTAAAGTTTTATGTTGTTTTTAACTTAAATTTATTAATATTTTATTTCATTTAGTGTGAACATATTACATCCTCGGGTCAGATATTAACTCTATCACAATTCCTTAATAGTTAGAAACCAATAAACTTTAATAGGAGGAGCCTCAGGGAAAGTATGCATTTAAATCAGGTGGTGATGTTTTAATCTTCTAATAACTTCCATCAATGTGACAATAAAATTAAATTTCAAAAATTTTAATGAAAGAAACACATGATTTATTCTGCTGGATGTTCATAAATCCCCTGTGTTTTTTAATCATAAAATAAACTGCTTAATATTCCTTTACTTATAGAATGTTTCTGAAAATCTTGTTCTAGAAATGCTAGTAAAATAAAATGCAACTTAGGGTTGAAACTAAGGTCTTTTTATAAAAAAAATTTTGTCACAGCTTTATTTTTACGTGAACTTTATTTTATTGTGATTTTTTTTTCATTTTTATTGTGGTCAAAGTGAATTACAATTAGTTCACAGAAATATTTAAGGCATATGGAGACAATATTTACAGCTTTAAATCTTAAAAAAATGACTACACATATCTACATATAAGTAACTACAATATATTAAGTAAAAATTTAGGGAGTATCACTAAAAATTAATGATATTAGATCCACTTGCTTGGAAAAAAGCTTCTGGTTTTAATTTTATTGTACATAACATTTAATTATTAAATTATGTGTTCTATGCTAAACATAGAATCTTGAGTTGAACATTACTTTGCAATGCTGGATCACTTGATTCCGTAAACTAAGTACAAAACTAATATTACTGGGATGGAGCAGTGGTGCAAGTGGTAGGGCATTTGCCTTGCACATGGCTAAATTAGGACAGACCACAGTTTGATATCCCAGCATCCCATATGGTACCCCAACCTAGGGACGATTTCTGAGCGCACAGCCAGGAGTAAATTCTGAGAGTCACAGAGTGTGGTTCAAAAACGAACAAAAAAATAACAACAAAAAATAAAAAACCCTCTAACATTAGTACTGATAATATACATATATATAAATTGTAATTAAATTTTAATTATAGACACACACTACATTTACTTCTCCTGTTTTACACATTAGAATATTTGGGTATTTAAATGTCAAAACTGTATTTAATTTTGGGTATTCGCTTATCTAACTCAATGCATCTAAGGCAAATAAGGAAACAAAAAAAGTTTTTGTTTAATACAATTTTTAAACATGTCATATGTACTATATATGTAATTATGTAAATATATAGATTACTACACCTTCAAGGGTTTTTTTTTATAATAGAAAGGCTTTACTTTAGTGTATTTCAGAGTCACCAATAAAATATATATAATTGGCTTGGGTTAATTGCAGCTGTTTTATTCAGCTGTATTTGAATATTTTTATTACTATTATCCTACCTTTAACTAGATAGTGAGGAATTTTTGCTTTGTTCTTTGGCCATGAAATGTGGACATTTGCTGTCATGAGAGAAAAGGCAATAGAGGTATAGGTAATTTAATAAGAACCATATATTGCTTCTGAATCTCTAAAAATCCTGTAAAAATTACAGTCATTTAATGTCCGTGTTGAAAAGAGATGTAATTTTAGTCTTGGAGTATTTGATCCAAAAAATAAGACTAATTTGTGATAATCTTTCAGATGCTCTAAAAAGTATTAATAGCAGCTACAAGGAACACAGCATAATAGCAATGACAATTTAAAATTTATTTTTGCTTATTTTACCATTCATTACCATAAAAAAGAATGATGAATAATGAATAAAAATATAATACAAGGTTTTTTCTCAGTTTATTTATATTAAGAATTTTATCAGACTTATTTTCCAATGAGAATGTTGGATGCAGATGTTATACCTTTGGAATCTTGGGGTCAGTAAGCACACTTCCCCCTCATTCTCATCAACAAATTCTTTATTGTCGGCCCACCCACAGCACTGCTTGAAACCTTCAAGTCTGGAGAGACTAAGTGAGGCAGTAAAGAAAAATCAGTGTCTAAGTAAATGCTTAGACAAAGAGGTATAAATCAAAAACAGGAAGACGTGGAATTTTACAAAGAAATAACACCCTCTCATGAAATCTGTGAATCTTGACAAGTTTAACTTTATTTTCTAAGAAAAAAACTTAAATCTTTCATTGTCTTGCTAAAGATATAAATAAACAATCCAGCACAATTAAAAAAACAAACAAATTCTTAATTTGTTGAAGTCTGAAATATACTGGTATAGTATTATAATTAAATTTCTTTAATTTTATATGGCTTCTCATTTATTTAAAATTATAGAATCCTGGTCCTTTTTTATAGTACAATGTATAGGCTGTTTGCCATGCACATGAGTAACTTAAGTTTGATCCCTAGCAACTTAGTAGTGCCTATGATTTCTAGGAGTGATAGATACTTGAGGATAGAGCAGGAGTAAACCCTGAGCATCACCAGGTGTGACCTCAAAACAAAATAACCAATATATTTGTATTTATATTTATATTAATATGTAAATATATACATATTTATAACAAATTTAAAGACTTTGAATTACTTTGTATAGAATTTAAAATTATTCTAAGACTTGTGTACATTTCTCAACTCAACTACATTTGCCTATAATGGCCTTTCATAATTATTTTTCAATTTCCTAAAAAAAGCTAAATATAATTTAATCATTATGTCACCTTAATTATGTCAAAAAATAAGTATGATTTCTCAAAATACTTAAAATAGATGTATGATATGGATTAAATTTTACTCTTAGGTATTTATCAGAAGAAAACATTCACAAATGCAATCTAAAAAGTTATGAACATGTTTGCTTAATTATTAATTATAATTAGCATATGGAAACAAGACAAATACCTTATGATAAACTAGTGCTTAAAACATGTAATTTGGGTGGAGAGAAATAGTATAAAGCATAAAGTGCTTGCTTTGTACATAGCCCACCAATCTCTGTCTCTGGCATTCCATTTGGTCCAATGAACAAAGCTGGAAATGATATATGAGTATAAAGCAGAGTTAAGACCTATCCACAACTAGATGTGGCACCAACTACACTCCCAAAGGAAAATAATAGGGGGATATAAAGAAAGGAGGGAAAAGGAGAAGAGATTAGGGGTTGGAGAAGAGAGGGGAAAAAAACTAAAGAAATGGAAAAGTAAAATATGAAAAAATGGCAAATATTCACAATGGAACACTACTAACATATAATAAATATAGAATACTATTGTTCACAACATTATTTCAGTTGTAAACAGTCATGAAATAATTCAGAAGACAGAAAGCAAATAATGAATGATTATACTAATGTAGAAAACATTAAAATAAGAGAGTTGAAAAACCCAAGTGAGGGGCCTGAGCAGTGGAGCAGTAGTAGGGCATTTGCCTTGATGCAGCTGTCCTAGGATGGATGCCCGTTTGATCCACTGGCATCTCATGTGGTCCCCCAACACAGGAGCAATTTTTTAGTGCATAGCTAGGAGTAACCCCTGAGAGTCATCAAGTGTGGCCCAAAAAACAAAAACAAAACAAAAAAAGAAAAAAACCCATGTGAAACTAAATATTTGGATTATAACAGAAGTACTTTGGTTAACACAGAAAGTAAAGCAAAGTAGGAAAATATTCCAATGTATGGTGTATACTGTTGACTTGATACATATCCTTACTGGTGTGTATATATATATATAAATTTAGATATTTACATATATGTATATATGTATATATGTGTATATATATGTATATATGTGTGTATATATGTGTATATATATGTATATATGTGTGTATATATATATATATATATATATATATATATATATATATATATATAAAGTTTAGGCCAAACCAGCAGTGTGCAGGGAGAGCTTACTCCTGTTTCTGTAATTAATGGTTACACTTGTTGGTTGCTAGGGGACCTTAGTTGGCTCAAGAGAACAAAGAAAACACAAAAAATCCTGTTTTTTTTTAAGTTTGAAATCAGCACTTCATACATAAAATTTATATGAGAGAAAAAAAGATATTTACAATCATCATCTTTGCAAAAGTATATTGAAACCAAGACCACCAATTACAAAAGAATAATTAAAACAACAGTGATAGAACAGAACCTCTAAACCAAGGGTCTCAAACTCACAGCCCGCAGGCTGTTTGCAGCCCTCCATATAACATTTTGTGGCCCTGCCCTGGAGAATCTTTTTTGTTTTGTTTTGTTTTGTTTTAGTTGTTTGGGTCACTCTCCCCAATGTTCAAGGCTTACTACTGACTTTGCACTCAAGGATCACCCCGACTTTGCCTCCTGCTGCCCCCAGGTAAATTGAGTTTGAGACCCCTGCAGTCTAAACCATAAAGAGACTTTATCCTAGGCTTCATCCTATGATTTGTGCAAATACAAAGATCTCTAGTTACAGAGGCCTGATTTTATCAACCAAAACTGAACAGAAATTTTCCTGGCATCATAAAAATACCGTGTGGTGTGAAAAAGAGCATGTAAGGAGCCTGTTGTAATTCCCATAACAGAATGTATGCTTCAAGGCAGAGAAACCCTGTATCTCTTAGGCCAAGGGAATTCACTTTTGAATCTCCCCAATATTTACTGTGCCTATGAAAAAAAATAAGCACAATTTTTTCTTCTATTTATTTCATGTTCATTGTTATTGTTTGTTGTCTTTATTGCTGTAGTGCTCTTTTTGTAGTAGGTGACTTCATTTTTTTGTTTGTTTGATTTTGTTGCTTCGTTTTGTTTTTTTTGTTTGTTTGTTTCTGGCGTTTTTTGTACTTTTTCGTCTTTTTGTTATGTTTTTATTCTTTTTAAACACTCTTCTTTTAAATTGATATTTGTAACCTCTAGACCGATTCCTGGTTTTTTATTTGCTGTTTTTTGTTTGTTTTTGTTTTCCTTTCTCTTATTTTACTTTTTTTCATTTCATTCTTTTATTTTTTTTCAAACAGAACCACAAACCATGAATCAACTTATTCTGCCTCATAAATTGAGGGGGGGGGGTGCAATAGATGGTACCAAGACCAATCAGTCTTATGAACATCATTGAATAGAAATAAAAAAATGATCAGACTTGAACACCAAATCCAAAGTCAATGACAAGAGAAATAATACCCAATTTACAACAAGCTATACACAGAGGGAACCAGGTATACTAGAAATTCAGGGGGCACAGGAGGGGAATATGGGATACATGCTAGGAACAGGGGTGAAGGGAGGACAACACTGGTGGTAGGAATGTCCCTTATTTAATGTCACTATAAAATATTACTGTGAGTGATTTGTAATTCATTTTTGTCAAAATAAAAATTATTTTGTTTTGTTTTTTGGGCCACACCCATTTGATGCTCATGTGTTACTCCTGGCTATGCGCTCAGAAGTCGCTCCTGGCTTGGGGGGACTATATTGGACACCGGGGGATCGAACCGCTGTCCGTCCTATGCTAGCGCTTGCAAGGCAGACACCTTACCTCTAGCACCACCTTCCCGGCCCAAAATAAAAATTATTTTTAAAAAGTATAATAAAACAGAAATAAATGCCAATTTATAAAATGTTACAGTATTTAATGTCAAGTGATATAATGTGGATAAATAGATCTTCCAATGAGTAGGAAAGAATCGAGAAATACTTTCCATATTATATAAATATTTAATTAGATAGATAGATCATCAGTAGAATAACTGAAAAAAATGATATTTTCTTGTATAAGTGAGAAAATGCAACATCTTTCATTAATAAAGTTTACCTTTAGAGTGATACATTTCAAGATACCTTAAATGTTATAAATAAATGTGTTTCCTTATATTATATCATCATTATTTGGTGCTAATCATAGTGTATCAGTGTATTTTAAGTAAAACTTTATAGAACTTTAGAAATCACAAATGCTACGACAGAATAATAGTATTAGTGTATAAATTATATTATTTTGTTAATAAAATATATTACAGAATAAAGTGAAAATCAAATACTAACATGATTTTTAATTTTGTAAAATTATCAACCATTTTTACATATTTTATTGAGGTACATTAGTTGAAACACATCTTTGTGCTTCAGATGAATTTGATCATTATATATACAGACCTAATATCTAACACTCAATTAATACAAGCTATAAAATCATTTTATGAAATGCAGATGCAAATATAATTCTCTCATTATATTATTGTATTAAAATTACCTCCCAAAAGGTATGTAGTTAATCAAATTAACCCATATTAAATGAGAAGTCAATGTTTTAAAAAAAACTTTGAATAAATCTCTCTATACTCCTAAATATTTCTTATAGTCAAAAAATAAACTTGTTTCAAATCATTAATGCAGAAATGATAAAAGTATTACAGTTTTTAATATTATTACATAGTGTCAATGTTTGGAAAATATTGTCCTTAAGGAAACTAGGAAGAAATATTCCATTATTTCTATATATGATTATCCAACCAAGACTTCCCATTATAATAAGGAACTCTGGATAGTATATTGGAGTGAATTTGGTCTTGCTAAAAATTTAAGTTACCGGTAACAAGGTATGTGCTTTTTCATATATTTTCTATTTATATATTGAAAATTATACAAATCAATCATATAAACTTCAAGTTCACTAGGATTAACTGATAAATTAAAGTATATAAATTAAAGGAATATTTAATATTTTTGTTAAAGAATACCATATCATCTTTTTATATGATCATTTCAAGCACTTACTAAAATAAACTTCTTTACTGTATAGGGAACTATACAGTAAATGGAGGAATGTGTCACTTTGATTTTAAATCCTTGATTTTTATGTCTTACTCAGTCAAAGAGGGGTAGTGTTCTTGTCTAACTATTTAATTTGTACTCAAGGGTCAGTCCAGGTGGAAATCCAGAATCATCTGTAGTAGTTCTGAGACTAAAACATGAGTATATTATTTTCCTTACATATTGTATCTATTTCTCTCTCCCAGTGGCATATTTTAAACTTAAAGAGAACTCAGTAAAAATTAAATAATGAAGACAATTGACATAAAACAACAAAAGTAAAACAAGTTACCCAGTGCATATGTAGTTATTTGCTTTATTACCAAATTTTGTTTTATTCACAATTTTTTATAAATTAATAAATTTAAATTTATTGTGTTTTCCTAAACAGTTTTTTGTTTTGTTACTTATGTATGGAAAAGTAATATTTTATTTAACATTTAGCCACTTATTGTCAAGCATATTTAGTTGGTGAAATGCATATGAAAATGATAGACATAGATTTTAAACTTTAAAAAGTAACAATTATTTCATGCAATATAGTAGACTTGTTGTTTAAACTAGTAATAAGAATCAAATATTCCACTTTTGCCTAATTATATTTAGGGAATTTCAACCACCAATTTTATTTCCCAGACAGAGGTCACAGCCAGAAACACTCACCCTCTTACTTAGATATTTACAAATATCCATATTTGGTTTGAAGAATTAAAGCTGTCAGGCCTAGTAATTTGGGTTATACTCAGGTTGTAGCAGATTACAACCAGGGGTGCTTAGAGTGCTAAATAGTACTAGAAACTGAATTCTAAACCCTGTGAATGCAATGCTATATTCACAATTCTTAAAATTATAATGATTTAAATTATTAATTTATCAGATATCTCAATCCTATCCATGCATTGGAATTGATAATTCAGTAAGATTGTGTTTTACTTATTATACAATTTTAATTGATACTTTTATACTTTACTTTTATACATGTCTTTCTAAAAGTATAGCTGATTTCAAAATCAGTATTATGTAATATATTGAAGATAGTATATAAAATTTTATTATTTTTATTATATAACATTTCTTTTGATAATTTGATGTTATATTATTAGTATAGAATTAATGCATTTGGCTGTTCTATCTTTAGTATAGATATATTATTATAATTATATTTAAATATCCTTAATTGACAAACAAACGTGCCTCAAAATCAATTAGATGCATTTGAAAGTACAAGTATTTTTAAAATTCTACATTCACTCTTTTTTTTTTTGGAGGGGTCACACTCCGCAACACTCACAGGTTACTCCTGGTTCTACACTCAGAAATCGCTCCTGGCAGGCTCGGGGGACCATATAGTATACCTGGATCGAACCACCGTCCTTCTGCATGGGAAGCAAACACCTTACTTCCATGCTATCTCTCCGGCTCTCTACATTCACTCTTGAATTACCAATATAGTAAACCTATTATAGTTTATATAAAATCATAAAGATCTTGCTTTAGGGGCTGGCGAGGTAGCGCTAGAGGTATGGTGTCTGCTTTGCAAGTGCTAGCCAAGGAAGGACCACGGTTCGATCCCCCAGAGTCCCATATGATCCCCCAAGCCAGGGGCAATTTCTGAGCACTTAGCCAGGAGTAACCCCTGAGCATCAAACAGGTGTGGCCCGAAGGAAAAAAAAAAAACAAAAAAAGATCTTGCTTCATATAAAATATATACTTGATAACACAAATATAATTGATAACACAAATGAAAATTCAATAGTAAAAGAAATTATAAGCAAATAACATCCTTTTGTTGTCATAACAATCTAGTATATTTTTTGCATTCCAAATATATGCTAATTTTCTCAACTCAAATGATGGCTTTAATAGAATCCATCCTGTACATTTTGAAAGTCAATCATTACAAGGTTTATGCCATTAAAAAGTACTAACATGTAAAATTGAGATTTAGCTTAAAATGTACTGTATGTATTGAGAAGTACTCTCAATCTAATAGTAATTGTAATTTCATTGTTTATCGTACAAATTGATTGGGTTTCCCAAAGTAAAACAAAACAAAAACAAAACTCTACCATGAATTAATAGTAGAATTTGGAAGAGCCAGTGCTTCCAAAGTTGGGGCAATTATAAAAAGCCAATCACGTCAGTAGTCATTGCACTTTTATATCTTGATAATGTTTTTAAAGAAAATGATTGAATAAAGGATTTTAAATCAAGAAATAAAATGAAAAATTCATCTGTATACTTCTTTGTGAATTGAAAAAAGCCACAAAGAACCTTGAGTCTAGACTGTTGATCTGAAAATTCTCTTGCCTTAAATTGATTCTTAGATATAATATATGTAAGCTTTTGTATTTAGAGTCATTGAACTCAAGGAAATATTTCATTGACCCCCAAAATATATTTCATAAGTCTTAGTTCGTTGTTAATTAACCATTCTGACTAGTTACTGGTTCCAAACTGTGAACAATTTTGTAACTGCAGTGCTTAAATAAAACAATTATATTTTTAAATAAATATAATAAAATTACTTGCTCTTTATTTTCACTCTATTGTTATTAGGTCATATTTCACTTTGCAATTTTTAAACAAAGAACTTGGGTTATTTCAAAATTGATGGTTATAAATAGGATTGGTGGAAGGAAATCCAAGGATATTAGTTCTGGGAATTCTGCACTGTATTCAAGCCAGTGTCTAAAAGGGAAAATAAGGGGACAGACAGACAGACAGACAGACAGATAGACAGAGAAAGAGACAATAGTAATATATGCCCCAGAAATAGCAAGAGGAAAGTGAGATTGAGGGTGAGAGGCAAACTGGGAACATTGGTGACAGTAAGGTGCACTTGGGAAGGTTTTTGTACATTGTATGATTGTAATTCTATTGTCCATGAACAACTTTATCTTTAAACAAAACAACTGTGTTATGAACAACCTTTTAACCCTGATGTTTATAAAAGAATAAAGGATGACTAGAGGGACCAGAGCGATATCACAGTGGTAGGGCTTTTGCCTTGCAAGCTGCCATCTCGGATGGACTTTGGTTCGAATCCCAGCATCTCATATAATTCCCTGATCTGCCAGGGGCAAGTTCTGAGTGCAGAACCAGGAGTAACACTTGAGCACTGCAGGGTGTGATCCAAAAACAAAAAGAAAAAAAAAAAAGTAAAAGAAAGATGACTAGAAAATTCTGAAAATGTCTGAATAACCTGAAACATAGAATAGTAAATACCCACTTTTGTACTTCACGTTTCACTATGAAAACTCTATTATAAAGAAAATGGCAAATATAATAGGTGTTTTATTTTATCTTCATTAAGACAGTCTAGTTACGGAAATTAGATTTTCTCCTTTCCTGCACTGTGCTATTATTTGATTCATAAGTCCCCAGTGGTTGGAAACTGTTATTGCAGTATTACCTGTACTAAATCTAGTCTTTCTGGCACCCACAAAATCTTGTGATCCTCACTGCTTGTAATTCAGTCTATTAAATGGAACAGAATTAATCCACAAAAAATCTGCACCTGAACAAAAAAGATGTTATGTCTATCACAAAATTTACTGGCTCTACCCGGAACTCTTTTCCATTGAAAGAATGGATAAAGGATTAATCCTATGTCTGTCTAGTCATGGCTTTATGTGTTTCTTCTAAAATAAATGCTCCTATCTTTATGACATTGATAAATTTCACTCAAGTTGCTGCACATATTGAACCAGTCTAGCATAGCACTGAACACTAGGAACTCATATACATTTCTTGTGGGAATTTAGATAGGAAAAGCAATTTGTGGTAGGTTTTATTCTATATCTAGTAAAATTGACTGTGTGAGTACATTCTGAGTAGCTTTGCCTAGCTCTTTCCTGGAGAGAAATAGTGTCATTGACAAAAATGAACTCATTTGCCATATTTACTGTAATATCAGTTGCCATGTTTACTGTAATATCATATTAAATATATATAAAATAACTTGAAGTCATTAATCATTACATAATCTGAAGTCTAATCATAAATATATAAAATATCTTATATATCTACTACATAAATTTAACTACTCATAAATTTTCTATATGAGTATAATACCTTTAATTTTCTTAGTATTCATACTAGAACTATATAGAAAATACACATAATATGCAACGTAATTTTTAATATATGTGACTCAATATATAATTCAAAATAATGTATTTTATCAAATGAATAATAATTGACTGCCATTTAAAATATTGGAGATGAACAAATTATGAACTCCCTTTATTTGTTCTTCAGTAGGATTTCTCTTTTATGCTATATACAAAAAAATCAGATAAATGAAAGCAAATTTAAACTTTGAGTGATGAGATAAAGAAATTATCTGAATTGTTCAGATGGTTTAATTGTAATCAAGTAATAGAATTCAACATTTAGTAGAAAATTTCATGTTATAGATAGATAAAGAGGGTAGTGAGAGAGATTTAGATATTATTTACAAATTATGGGATACAAAATATATTACCTTTTTAATAACAAAGAAATATAAAAAAGCTTGAATCATTTTACATATGGACACATTTTACCTCTATTCTTGTTTATTTTTTATCACTTTGTTCCTATTGATTGTCACAGTCTTTTTGTATGTCTTCCATTGATACATGTTCTAGAAATTTGTTCTTTTTCTTTAATATTTTTATTATTGCTTTTTTTATCCAAATAATTTTCTTTCATTCTAATAATTCAGAATACTGTTTCTTCTTTCAGTACTAGGCACAAAATGTATAGGTATGTGTGAAAACAATTTATCATTAAACATTTCACTACAGAACATTATGCCTATCAAGCACAAAATAAGAATAACAATAGCCAGTATCAATAGTTTAGTATAGTAAAATCATTATCCATGCATAATACATGAAATAATTACTGATTAATTGGATGATATTTAAACAAAGTATATTGAATTTTTCTATATAATAGTTTATTTTAAAAATGTATTTGCTTTTCCTAGATTTTTCAATATCTCACATATACTGTTAACAACATATGTCACTTGAACTTTACCTATCTAATTTTTTATTTATTATTTTTTTGTTTATATTATTTCATTAATTAAGAATCCTTTAAGCTCCTAACCCCTCTTTCTCTCCTCCACCCTCTTCTTATTTTTCTTTCATTTTTCCTTTGGTTACATTTGGATGATCCTAGGATTACATCTGGCTTTAATATATGGGTCATTTACAGTGGGATTTGGGAGATCATATGCAGAGTCATAGATACAACTGTCTGTGCCTGCCATGTGAAAAACAAGAACCATACCTGCTGTACTATACTTTCAGCATCTTGGTATTTCACGTGAGAATTTGATCCATTTTGCACAATAAACTCTTCATATTGCAGATATTCTATATAATCTTTATTTAAGAGATTAATGCTACATGTACTATCATTTGTTGTATATTTTTAGTTTAGCCCTTTTTAATTTTCACTCTATTGTCTATTATTTTCTGCTTTCTGCTCTCTTTGAATTGTTTTTTTAATCCTCCCTATTTCCTTGAGGTATGTTTATTTGAGATTTATTTTATAATTATATAACTCCAGTGCAATGAATATCTCTCCTAACACAGTTTACCGCTTCCTATAGTAACTGTTTCACTGTTTTTCTTGTTATTTGGGTAATTATTTAAATTATTCGTTGATGTTTCTGTTGAATAAGGAGTTGCAATCATACTGGTTATATTTTACTTAATTACAGACAAAAACGGTTTTGTATTTGTTGCTGCTAAAGTTGTGATTAAAAATTAAGTTTTACATTTTAACTTTTACATGCTTTATTTTAAGTATGTTGTACAGGTACCAGAGCAATAGTACAGTGGGGAGAGAATTTGCCTCTCATGCAGTGGTCTGTGTTCAAGTGCTGGCATCCAAAGCCTGCCAGGAGCAATTTCTGAGTACAGAGCTAGGAGTAACCCCTGAGCACCTCTGGGTGTGGCCCCAAGACAAACAAAAAGAAAAATCTATGTTCAAACAGAATATGTATTTATTTTTTAGATAGGTGTCTATTTATTTAGTTCATCAGTTTTATAACTTATTTTTGATGTCACAACTTACTTTTAATTCGTTCAGGATGATTCAAATGCTATGTTAAAATATCCTAATTTTCTTGCTGTGAATATTTTCTTTGAGGTACTTTAATTTTTGTTTTGTGGAACTCAGAGAGACCGAAGATTGATGGATTTCGTCCAGGGTACACGAATGCTCCAAGGTTTGTCTCTAGTAATATAAGCTCTTTTAACACTGTTGTTGTAGTACTCCCTCCAAAAAGTTAAAACATTGTTTTGATTATTTGAGAACCACTTTGATGGATGAAAATATATATTGGCCACAGTAATCTCTTGAATAATTGATACTTAGCATATATATAATATACATATTTTTCTCCTATTAACATTTTTTATTTAAAATCTGGATTTTTAAATGTGAGAAGACCCTGGCTGTTTCTCCCATTTCTTGTCTTGAACTGTTGCTCCATTCTCTCACTATGAGTCCCAAATATTTTTTTATTTGTATCTGCCATGGATGTCACTCTATGAATTGACTCTTCTTCTTCACTCATCTACTTTACTGTTTTATTTGATAAGGTCCAACTATTCGGGTTCAGATTGCTATTAATATATATAATATTACTACTGTAAACATTTTTGTTTTCTGGTTATTTTATATGAATTTTGTTTTATTCATTAGTTTCTATCTGTCTGTTGATGTTGATAGTTTTTCTTATTTTTCTTTCCAAGTATTAATACATATGTGCTAAAAATCTCTGCTTTAGCTTTTTTTTTTTTCTGTTAAACTGGATGTTACACAAAAACACTGCATACTTTGCCAGGTATTTTAATCCATTAATCCTCTTTATTCCATTTCTAGGCTTGCAAACCTAACTAGAAATTTAGATTATGTATGTTTTTATGTTTCTCAGGCCATCCAGACTCCATGTGTCTGTGTGAGCTCGTGTATATTTGCTTAGGTAGTTATTTTCTGTTTGTACTTTAGTGAGAGGTTTTATTTATTACATTATCTGTATGATCTAGATATAATAAATATGAGATTGACTCACAGTCATTGGGAGTCTTAATATGAAAACAAAAAGCACATTATTTTTTACTGTGTATAAACATTCTCTAGCATAGAACACAAGGTTGCCACAAAAAGCATATATATTTGGGGCTAGAGTGATAGCAAAGTGGTAGAGTGTTTGCCTTGTATGTAGTTGACTCAGAATGGACCTGGGTTTTATCCCAGCATACCCATATGTTCTCCCAGACTACCAAAATGATTTCTGATTGCAGAGTCAGGAGTAACTCCTGAGCACAGTCGGATGTGGCCCCCAAAAAACAAAAATTAAATCTATAAAGTTATATAGAAACTTATCAGGTGCCGGCGAGTTGGCGCTAGAGGTAAGATGTCTGCCTTGCGAATGCTAGCCAAGGGAGGCAAGAAAGGACCGCGGTTTGATCCCCCAGTGTCCCATATGGTTCCCCCAAGCCAGGGGCAATTTCTGAGCGCTTAGCCAGGAAAACTCCTGAGCATCAAACGGGTGTACCCCCCCCCAAAATGATATCAACTTTTTAGCTTAAAACGCTATGAATAAAATAAACAAAAATTGACAAAAACAAAATTATTTGAGACTAAACAATGTTTTTGAATAATTAATTATTGGGCCTAATAGGAAATCAGAATAAATTATCAGCCTGATTGTTACCTTCATTATAAGTCTAACTACATAAAAATTTGGAATAAAAAATAAACAAGAAAATTATAAGGAACTATGATAATATTAGTCGTCAGTGCTTAAAAAATGGGAGAAAAGAATGACAAAGTGCAGATGATTTGAGAGCTATGAATTTAAGGTGTATAATATTATAATAAAGCTAAATATCAAAATAAAGCTGACCGAAAACGTATAATAACTGGCCTGAGCGATAGCATAGCAGTATGATGTTTGCCTTGCATGTAGATGTACCTCGTTTCAATCCCCTTGGTCCCATATGGTTCTCAAAGCCAGGAGCTATTTCGGAGAGCATATTCAGGAGTAACCCCTTAGCATCATGGGTGTGGCCCAAAAACCAAAAAAAAGAAAATAAAAAAAATATATAATGAGCAATGCCAATATGAAACTTTGAGATAAACTATGAGCAGTGATTAAGCATGATGTTTTATTATAAGCTAAAGCAATTTTATCTAACATACCACATTAGTAAGGAAGGTGAATATATGGAAGCATAAAATATATGTATATTAATCCAAGTAAATTAAATTTGCTATGAATCTAAAATAGTTCTAGTAAATAAAATCAATTAAATTCAATTATATATATTTTGAGTATGATATTGCTAAAAATAATGGGATAGTAATAATTTAAATATTCATAAGTTACAATATTATATTTCTTGCCAAATATTTTATCTTACTATTTATTTCACTATAATTTGCTCATGATATTAAATAATTTATAATAAATTTTTCTGTTATATTTTATTCTAAGCCTGTGTTTTTATTATGACACATCATTTTATTTTTTAAGAAATAAATTATATTCTCTCTTCTCTTGTATTATATCTTTCATAGTTGTTCAAATATCAGTTATTTTAACATGTTATTGTATTATACTAATTTGATGACTCAGTCATGTATCTGAGAATTCACAGAAACAAAATAAGCATTATTTTTACAACATCTTTAATTTACCTTGCAACAAAGAAAATATGTTTAGTGTTTATTAATTGAATAATTAGAAGTATTAAGAGTCTCAAAGAATTAAAAGCAGCTTAATTTAATTTTTTAAGTTGAAATGATTTTTTAAAGTGTAACCTGACTTCATTATTTTGTCTTTTTTCACCCCATTTCTCTGGTTTTTCTTATCAAGGCCAGTCACAGCAGGAATTTTACATTTGGTACTTTAGTCTCTCCAGGTGATCATAAATGTAGAAGTTTTATGAAAAAGTAGTTGACTGTATGTCTGGGAGCCACTCAGAGTTTTCACCTAGGGGTTTATTATGCTGAAAGTCTTAAGGAGTCATTTTCATGTCAACTATTATACTCTACAGAGCTTTGCAGTAAGTGACTCTGGGCTGATTCCCTTTGTTCTCTAAGTATCATCAATTCTAAAGGAATCCATTAAAACTAGATGGCATTCATGTTATTTAAATATCTGCTGACAGTCAAAGAACTATTTTTGTTCTATCATGCCATTTTTGTTCATTCAATGCTTGCTGAAATTTCTCTGAGATCACTGAGAGAAAATGATTTAATTTTTTATTTGAGTCTTTGCAACTGAGTAAAGGAATTAAAGTAGAATACAAGAAATATAGTCAAGTTGTAATCAAAATATGCACATACTCTTAAATTATGAATCTATGTTTAAAGGATATTTAATGTGGATATTAAAAATAGTGGTAATTTCTTATTCACAATCAGATATTTTTCTTTTTTATTCATATTGATATTTATAATAGTTTTTCATTTTTGATTTCTGGCTTTAAGGTGCTTGTTGCTTTTAAAGATTTTACAGCTATAGCAGTAAAGGGTTTTTACAAAATCTTATTTTAAAAAAGTCACTGTCAGGAGAATTAAAAAAAAGTTTTGTTTTGTTCTGTTTTGTTTTGGTTTGTTGGTTTTTGAGCGAGAGGTTTTGGTCCTCAAGGATTACACTACCTGCTCTGTATTTGGGCATCACTCATTGTAATGTTGAATCTGGGACCAGACTACATTTAAACTATCTCCTCAGTCCATTGAACTTCCTTATCCTGAAAGAGGGCTTTTCAATCGTAGAAGTTTTCTCACCTATTTAAGGCTAGAATAGATAAATTTTTATAGTTGAAATGCATTTATGATTACTACATTTAAGTTCTCCTATAAAATAAATGTATGCATTATTAATAATTCATCACTCTGACTTTGCTGTAACATTATCTGATCCTGTATTCCAGGAATGTTGATTTCAAAAAAATATATAAACATATCCAATATGTTATTTTGGCTTGTGTAGAGCATCAGACATTTAAAAGCCTCACAGTGCTACCTCATAGTACAGTAACTTCAGGGAGCCCATTATCTTTTATGCTAAACTAGAATACAAAATCTAGGGCCCTTTCGCATGGTAGTACTACTGACATAAAGTTAAAGGATATTTTCAGTAAAACCTTGGCTCAGCTGACAAAGCTATATATTTGCATACTATAATTTTTATGTGACTCCAAATAATTCCTCTACTGTACCAACAAAGGTTTTCTGTATATTGATTTTCAACTCTCTAGAAACAGAGAGAGTTGCAATTCCTAAGCCTGAATTTCTTAAAAGACTACTGAATTTCAAAAATGATAACACTGACACTATGTCTGTGAATTATTGAAACAATACTCTGGATTTGTTTATATTTATTGCATTTCTTAGTTTAGTGGATAAAAATCGTGATAAGCAGCTAGTCAAAAAATATTTAATTAATAGTCAGTTTATATATAACATAATATTGGAGAAAATTTCTGAATGCTTTTTATGTGTACTGAGTCCTATTTATTTTAATTCTGCACTAGATATAGTATTTATTTTATTACAATTCCAGAAAAGTATAACTAAAATGGGACATAAAAATAGAATTGTTTAGTTTTACCAACTCTTTAATTTTACTTAATTGAAATAACTTTTTAAGGCTTAATGTGTTGGAAACTGACACTATAGAGTTTTATTATAACTCAAATAGTATTCTAGAATTTGTGGCATGGTTTAAAATTAGGTTGTCTAATTTTTTTTAGGTTCTTATTTTCTATGTTTTTCCTGCAAGTCATTTGCATTTATTCCTTGAGAGGAAGCATACTATATTGCTGTTGAAAACAAGATCTCTACAGTAATTGCTATAATTTATATGTAGGTATGTTCTTAATTTTATGATTATCATACCAAAATGACTTATTATAAAAATGTTCTGAATTTGCTTCTCTGTAATTTTTGAGTATATAATTATTCCATCAACAAATTTTTAAGGTTCTATATTTGTTTCAGTATTTCAAAAATTGCAGAAGCATTTTTTTCTTAGGTGTTTTGTTATATAACAATGCAAGAAAATATTTTTAAATATGTAGCTTACATTTGTATAATATTTTTTTTATAATTTGTGTCTTTATTGTTATGCTTTAATTATAGTTTATCATTTGAAACAATGTGTGCATCTTGGAAAATTGTTTATATTTCTAACCTGAACTAAAAATTTACTTAAAGATTTTTTTAAAAAATCTTGAAAAATAATGTCCATTTTCACTTTCCTTCAGCTACCATGTCATATCTTTGAGCACCAATAGGAAAACCAATAATTTTTAGTATTGAAAATTAAAAACTGATATATTCATATATCTGAATTCTTAAAACATTACCTCTATAGATACAAAAATAAGAACATCTTAAAAAGTAAAATATGAGGCATAAAATTAATTATACTTTATTTAAAGAAATCATTTAAACATTAATAGATCTGAATAAAGCAGACTCCAAGTGTCCAAACACTGGAAAATAATTGAAAGCTTAAATTTAAAAATATATATTGTATTATTTGTATTGCATTCGTCACAACTATCAACAGAGGTTATACATGACTAATACAAATATTTATCTTTAAAACTAAATTGAATATATTAAAGAAATATTTCAATAAAATACATTATTTCAATAAGAACTACAGATCTTTAGATATAGGACCTCAAATAAGATATTATATATTTTATTTTATTTTTTTTTGTTTTTATGGGGGGTTATGGGCCACACCCGTGATGCTCAGGGGTTACTCCTGGCTAAGCACTCAGAAATTGACCATGGCTTGGGGGAACCATATGGGACACCAGGGGATCGAACCATGGTCCTTCCTTGGCTAGCGCTTGCAAGGCAGACACCTTACCTCTAGCGCCACCTCACCGGCCCCTATATATTTTATTTTTTAAAACTTCTGTTTATAACATACTACCATTACTTTTTTGACACTTTTATTTTATTTTGTTTTTATTTTGGGATAACACTTAGCACTCTGTTTAGTCCTGGCTCGACACTAATGGATTACTACTGGTAGAGTTGGGGAAATAATACATACATACATGCATACAAACATACATACATACATACAGTCTTATCCTAGTGAAATTATATTGCCTTCTTTCTCATTGTCCAATGGGTGCATACTACCATTCATTTATTTATTTGTTTGATTACTTTTTCATTTACTTTGGACTATACTTGGCATCGAACAGCTATTTCTCCTATCTTTGTGCTCAGGGATTACTTTTGGATGGTGCTGGGCTTCAATCCAATCAATGGCATGGAAGTCAAGTGCCCTACCTACCTTCTGAACTATTGCTCCAGCCCTAATTTTTCATTAGGGACTAAGAATATTTATTCAAAATAGTTATACCTTATAAAGTAATTTATTTCTATTAATATTAGAAAATGTACAAAATCAATCACTAACTGAACATTTTAGTTTATGCATTAAGATATATTAATTAATAAATATATATTTTTATTTTCAAATTAAATGGAAGAGGTTTTTTTTAATTTTAATAAAAATTTTGTGGACTTAAAGTTACCTGCACTGCCAGGTACCAAGTTCAGCCCTGTGCCCTACCATGTTAGTCATATTTCCATCTCAGACATTTATTTCTATCATTGATTCTAGTCTTTCTCTATATTTTAGAAATGTAAAATTAACTTTTAGACTATTAATTTTAGTTATTGAAAAAAATCTTAGATAAAATGTGTTACATAAGACAAATTAAAATGAAAGCTAGAGTTATAAATCAGGAAGCTCATTTTAATTAATTAAAATCCTTATTTTAATAAAACTTTGAGGTATACTATACATTTACTGAAACACCAATGAACGGACAATGCAAAGGAAATATAGAGAAACTATTAAAATATTTAAATTTGGGGCCATAGTGGTGGTGCAAGCAGTAAACAATCTGTCTTGCCAGCGCTAGCCTAGGATTGATTGGGGATTGATTCACCTGACGTCCCATATTGTCGCTTAAGCCAGGAGCAAATTCTGAGCACATAGCCAGGAGCAATTAAACTCTGAGCATCACCAGGTGTGCCCCCCCAAAAAAATTTAAACTTAGTTTTGCTATTTAAATTTTATTTTTCATGCTAAAACACATGGTATATTATTGGGGAATTTTATTTTAAAAGAGGATTTAAATTTCTTCCCTGCATGATTCTAATAAACAGTAGTAATGGCACACAAAAAATAACAACTGAAAATAATGATATATAACCTTCTTGATCTAGTTAATAAAAGATCTGTGTCATTTTTCAGAAAATAATTTTTTCCCTGTATGTTTAGCACATTATTAAAAATAAAGTAAATAATACCTTTTGAGATAAATTATACATATGTACTTGTGATTTTTTTATATGTGTAAAAATATTAATTCCATTGTTTACTTTTTTGGAAACATGAATACAACAGCAAACAGAGTAAGCCATGGATGGTTTCATCTGTTTTTAAAAGCATAAAGAGAATATTTTAGCTAGTGCTTGCTCTGTCAACTGTTATCTTTCTTGACAGTTGAAGCCAGGGATGAACTACTCCTGGGTATTACTCTCTTGATTCATTGCTGGATAGTTAGATACTTCCAAAAGATTGGTGGCATGCAGAAAGACAGGAGATGTGTTTATATGATAAATCAGGGATTTGACTTAAAAAAGAGAGAAGAGTGATTCTTTTACATTTCCATCAGCTGAAACCCTGACATGTTGAATAATTGAATGAGACCTTGACTAGGGAAGAAATAGTCAATTCATTTTTATGACAAATCTACAAAAGCAAAAATTCAAACAACAAATCTAAAATGTATGCTCATTTCACAATAAATTAAAAGGTTTTCTATGTTAACTGCAGATAATTTGGAAATATAAACAGCTATTTCATTACACTTAATAACATAACAAGATAGTTTATTATTTTCTTAAACAGTTACAAAGTTGTTTATGGTTGAATTTTAGTCATACAATTGTCCAACACCTCATCAGTGAACATTGCTTGTCACCAATGTCCCTGTTTCTCTCCAACCCTGCCCCCCGCCCCCCGACTTGTTTTACCTGCCTCTTTGGCAGGTTATTTTCTTCTCTCTCTCTCTTTCTCTCTCACTCTCTCTCCCCCTCCATCTTTCTCTCTCAATCCCTTACTCATACTAGTTACTACTCCTCCCAGATCTGTATATATTTTATGTTGTATCTTTGCCAGTGCTAATGTTTCTTTCATGAGAACTATTCATTTGACTGAGAAATGAACAAGTTACAGTTTGACAACTTGATTAATTTACCTCTGCAATGGCTACATTTCCAAATAACATGACAGTCTTAGTGACTGAGAATTTTTGCTTTATTACATATTTAAGCACTCCTTTTTAATTGGACCTGGGTTCAACCCCCAGCGTCCTATATGGTCCCACAAGCCAGGAACGATTTCTGATTGCATAGCCAGGAGTAATTCCTGAGTATCACTGGGTGTGGCCCCCAAACAAACAAAGCAACAACAACAAAAATAAAATAAGAAAAGAAACCCAAAAAATGATATTAATTTAAAAAATAAAAAGGTAGCTTGAGAAAAAATAGTATATAATAAATAAAATTGCATTTTTATGAGGCCACTTATTTTTCTATAGTTTAAAATAAATAAGTGATATGGAAACAGTGAAGGAAATCTGAGAACTTTGCTGCGGGTTGGCTACAAAATTTTGTATATATATATAGTTATATTTGTTATAAACTAAATGAAAAAATAAACCAATAAGTAAAATGGTTTGGTTACATCCATCTATTTTCCTATGAAAGCCTAATAAGGAGTTAATTTAAAGTTTTGGAGTTGTCTCAAAGGGCTAGTGCATATGTAATGCCTGGGTAAAGCCTCTTGTTTTCACAATCTCTGGAACACTGGACAGAGTGATCCCTGGGCACATCCAACTGTGAATCTACACCAAAAGTTGCACTGGTGAAGGGAGGGGGTTTTCTGTTTATGATTAAAATCCAACTACGAACATGCTTGTAATTATGGTGCTTAAATAAAGATTTATATTAAAAAAAAGAATAATGTTAAATTTGTATAAAAAAAGTCAAACAACTTAAAAGAATTTTAAACAAATTTAAATGCTTGTACATAGTTAGCTTTACAAAAATGTATTCTTGACAATGCCAGGAAGCATATAGCCTTATTACATAAAAACAGAGATCTGACTGAGACCATCGCAACTGAATGGGTCTTCTGGAAACAATGAAAGACTATATCCCTGGCTCCAACCTAGGAGCAGCGCAATGACCATGACCACCAACTACAGAAGACCGATTAAAACAACACTGAAGGAACAGAACTCCTAGAACCACAAAGAAAGGCTTAATCATAAACTCCATTCCTTGACCTGTGCAGCTACCAAGATCTCTAGATACTGAGGTCTGATTTTCCACCCATGACAAAGCAGAAATATTCCATATACCACGAAAGAACCTAAAGGAGAGTAAGTGAACAGACAAGGAGTTTACAGTCAATCCCATGACATTATACTTCAAGGGGGGAGAAACCCTGAATCTCCTAGGCCAAGGGAATTCCCTCTGTAATGCCCCCAATATTTATTATTTCTATGCAGGAAAAAGAAAAAATGGGGGGCACAAAATAATCTTTTTATCTATGTATCTACTTATTTATTTTTTTATATCTTTTTCTGACTTCTTTGTTTGGTCTAGATATTGAAGTTGATGTCCCCAATCTTATTCTATGTTATTTTATCTTTCTCTTTCTTTTTGCACTCTGACATGGTTTTATTTCAGGACCAAGACTATTACATGGTGCTTGCCTTTAGTGCTGTAGTGCTCACTGGATATTTTATTTGATATTTCTTTTTGTATTTTTGTGGTATGTCAAATCCTTTTTTCCTGTCCTCTCTCAAACTGATGTTAAGAGCCTCTAGAAGAACTATGCCCATTTTTGGCTTATTTGATTTTTACCCCACTTTATTGCTTTTCTTTTCTTCAAACAAAACCACACAACTTGAACTATCTAGTTCCACCTCTCAAACAGCGGGGGAAATACGGGAGGGTACCAGGACCAACCAGATATATGATCACTAAGTAGTAAGCTAGACACAGAGGAGACCACTTACTCTAGCAACCTGAGGGGGTGAGCGTGGGGAATATGGGATGCAGGATGGGAACGGGGGTGGAGGGAGGGAAAATTTGGTGATGGGAATTCCCCTAATTCAATGTTAATATATACCTACAATACTACTGTGAAATATATGTAAGCCAATATGGTCAAAGTAAATATTATAAAAAGAAGAAAATATCCAAAATATTAGTAAGTAGGAATCTCATGTAAAATCTGGATTAATATGTCATATTGTTTTCCTTTATTGAGTACTTTGTCATCTTAATGTTTAGTTTATTGTAGAATCAAACTCAATTATTTATATATATAGTTAGGTTCTTTGACTTGTTAAGACTAGGTCGTACTATAACTTTTCAACTTATAGTAGTACTGGCAACAAATAATAGCATTAGCCATTATTTAGACTGATATTATTTTATTACTATAGTTTGATTTTTATATGAAATTTTTATTAATATATTAATATCATAATTTCAATGAATATTTTCAACTAATATTAGCACTATAAAACTGAGTCAGTTTATTTAACTATTTATACAATATTCAACTCATATTGGTACTATGAATGGTAGATTGAGAGAGTGAATGAGCACATACACCTCAAATTAGTTCTGCAATATAGATTAATTCAAGGAATTTAAGGGGTAAGTATTATAGAGTTTGAGCAAATGTTTTGATATAAACAAAAGTTCATTCATATAGTTTTTATTTTTTTTGGTTTGCTTTTGATGTTCTTTTCGGTTGTTTCTTTTGTGACTACATCCTGCTATGCTCCTGGCTTCAGGAATCACTTCTGGCTAACTTGGGATAATATGGAAATCCAGAATTTAAAGCCAAATCAGCCACATATGAGGCAAGTGCTCTTTTTTTTTTGTACTGCTCGCCAGTTCCCAGTCAAACAGTCTTAAAATGTTGAATGTTTAATATGTGTGAAGCTATTAAGTTTTCAAATCATATATTTTATTTGCCTTTAATGTGACTCTAGACATTTTTTGTAAGTGCTTTTAAATTGACATTTATCTATATTGTTATCTTCCTCTAATTCTCTATTATCTCTCTCTTTTGCTCATATATTCCTTTTTCCTTTTGAAAATAAAATTATTTATTTCATTTATATATAATTGTTGGAGCTGAAACATTTGTAAAGTGTTTAGAGTTCTTGTCTTGCATGTGACTAACCCGGTTTCTTTCCTCAATATAATACAGGATTCCTGACTCACTTCCAGGATTAATTGGTGAGTCAAGAGGTAGGAAAAAACTATGAGCATTGCCAGATGTAGTCCAAAAGCAAAATAACAAGAACAAATTACAAAAAAAAAAACCAATATTCTGATGTTTAAATATAATGTTTAAGGCAATTTGACTTTTATAATTATTAAACCATGAAGAAAGAGGTAAATATGATAGTTGACATCAATGTCCAATGACCAATAAAAATATGCTGATAAAAATAACCATCTTTTATTGGTGATTAAGAAGCAAAATCTGGGGCCGGAAAGTTGGCGCTAGAGGTAAGGTCTGCCTTGCAAGTGCTACCCAAGGAAGGACCTTGGTTCAATCCCCCGGTGTCCCATATGGTCTCCTCAAGCCAAGGGTGATTTCTGAGCGCTTAGCCAGGAGTAACCCCTGAGCATCAAACAGGTGTGACCCGAAAAACAAACAAACAAACAAACAAAAAACCTAAGAAGCAAAATCTATTGTACTATGTGAAATGGGTGGTAAGTACTGATGTGGGAGAAAAGGATGGAGGCTCTTGGGAGTGCATAAGAGCCATTTGAAAAATTACCATTCTAATGTATTAAAATTTATGGCAACTACTAGTAATCTTACAAAATATGATATCTTACAAAAACTAATGATAAAAGAAAAATTCAGTGAATAAAGATTATGAATAAACAATTTAAAAAATAAACATTACCATTTAATTTTTCAACTTTTACCATTACATCAATATAAAAATACAAATATTAATGTTTTATACCAGCACTCATGAAAGATCAGATACAGTTTCATGACTCAAATATTTTCCTTTACTTAATTTATGCATTAAAAAGTGACAATTGGGTGATAGAGCTCTGACTCAAGCAGTGAGGCGTCTGCCTTGCCCACTTTAGCCTAAGACAGACCGCAATTCGATCCCTTGGTATCCTATGTGGTCTCCTAAGCCAAGAGCAATTTATGAGCTCATAGCCAGGAATAACCTCTGAAAATCACCAGGTGTGGCCCAAAAACCAAAAGAAAAAAAACAGTGACAATTGGGGCCTGATCAGTGGCGCAGCAGCAGGGCATTTGCTGAGTGCCACCAGATGTAGCCCAAAAAACAAAAGGAAAACAAACTGAAAATTTAAAAAATACATAATAAAACTTAAGATAGTAAATACTAATTAACTATGTCTCATGAGAAACAATCCAAATTTAAAATATCATTTGAACATCATTTGATGCATTTTACATAGTGTAATATAACAATTTCTATTTTGTGTTATAGTTATGACATTTGATATTTATATTTATAAATAAACTAAGTCTATTTTTTGTTTGTATTTGATTCAGATCTGGCAGTGCTCAGAATTTAATACTGTTTCTGTGTGCACGGATTTACACAGAGATTCTAACTGGGCATTAGGTGATAATATGGGATTCCAGGAATTAAACTCCAGAGTAGCTTTATATGAGACAAGTGTCCTACAACCTATACTACTTTTCCAGACTGTTTTCTTTACGTTTATTTGTTTACTTTTGGATTTGGGTCACAACTGGCTAAATACTCAGGGCTAACTCTTGACTTTTGCTTGATTGTCAATTCTGGTGGAGTTTGGACACCATAAACCATACAAAACCATCCAAGGGATTGAACCTAGGTTATGTTTGTCTCTAAATCTATTTTAGAAAATTTTGCTTTTGTGAATATAGGAATAAATTAATATTCCAAATAAATCTTAATACTAAGACGTTTTCTAAATTAGAATGATGACACTTTAATATATATAATTATCTAATTACTTTTGACTGCTAATAATATATAATAAAATAGAATATTTTTTATTTTATTCCTTCAAATTGAATAGCATGCTTGTTTTTCATGTTTTCACAAATTACATAGTGCTTTAATTTGTTGTTTTATTATGTTATTTTGTTTTACAGTCCTACGAACTGACAAATATCGAAATGTAATTGAACTTAGATACATATATTTTTGTTTTCTCATTAAATTATGTCTTCATACTTAAACCCTATTACAGTTAATACTTCCCTTATTCTTGTTGCTTGAGACTCATTCTTCTGTGAAAAATAAAATCACATAATAATGACATCTAATCTCATTTCATTTATGATCTCTTATGCAAAACTATGTTCAAATGGTTGTAATTTAAAGACAGATCTTCTATATCAGACAATATAAGATATAATTCATAAGTTAAATCATTAAATATAAAATCAAAAGATAGTAAATTAGTTTAGCATTCATATGGTGGAACAATGATAAATATAAAATTAAAACAATTGCCTTAGAAAAGGAAAATACATTGGTTAGAACTCAGAAAATAAAAGATACTTAAATATTTAAAAATGCATGAGAAAATAATCAAAATATATAAATCTTCATTAACAGCACATAATAAAAAACAGTTGAAAGAAAATATATCAAGACTGGAGAGATAGGACAGAGATTATGACACTTGCATTGCATGCAGCTAGCCCCAGATTGCATGTTCAATCCCTGGAATATGGTCCCCTGAACACTGCTAGGAAAACCACTGTGTATAAAATATGAGAATAAGTCCTGAGCACTCAAAAAGATTGAGTGCAATTACTGATCCAAACACACCCCAAAATAAAAATAAATTAGAAAAGCAAATAAAATAAATGGAAGAGTAAAAAAAGGAAGGAAGGAAGAAAGAAAGAAAGAAAGAAAGAAAGAAAGAAAGAAAGAAAGAAAGAAAGAAAGAAAGAAAGAAAGAAAGAAAGAAAGAAAGAAAGAAAGAAAGAAAGAAAGAAAGAAAGAAAGAAAGAAAGAAAGAAAGAAAGAAAGAAAGAAAGGAAGAAAGGAAGAAAGGAAGGAAGGAAGGAAGGAAGGAAGGAAGGAAGGAAGGAAGGAAGGAAGGAAGACAGGAAGACAGGAAGGAAGGAAGGAAGACAGGAAGGAAGGAAGGAAGGAAAGAAGGAAGGAAGGAAGGAAGACAGGAAGACAGGAAGGAAGGAAGGAAGACAGGAAGGAAGGAAGGAAGGAAAGAAGGAAGGAAGGAAGACAGGAAGGAAGGAAGACAGGAAGGAAGGAAGACAGGAAGGAAGACAGGAAGGAAGGAAGGAAAGAAGGAAGGAAGGAATGAAGGAAGGAAAAAAGACAGGAAGCAAGGAAGGAAAAAAGACAGGAAGGAAGGAAAAAGACAGGAAGGAAGGAAGGAAGGAAGGAAAAAAGACAGGAAGCAAGGAAGGAAAAAAGACAGGAAGGAAGGAAGGAAGGAAGACAGGAAGACAGGAAGGAAGGAAGGAAGACAGGAAGGAAGGAAGGAAAGAAGGAAGGAAGGAAGACAGGAAGGAAGGAAGACAGGAAGGAAGACAGGAAGGAAGGAAGGAAGGAAGGAAAGAAGGAAGGAAGGAAGGAAGGAAGGAAGGAAGGAAGGAAAAAAGACAGGAAGCAAGGAAAAAAGACAGGAAGGAAGGAAAAAGACAGGAAGGAAGGAAGGAAGGAAGGAAGGAAGGAAGGAAGGAAGGAAGGAAGGAAGGAAGGGAGGGAGGAAGGAAGGAAGGAAGGAAGGGAGGGAGGAAGGAAGGAAGGAAGGAAGGGAGGGAGGGAGGGAGGAAGGAAGGAAGGAAGGAAGGAAGGAAGGAAGGAAGGAAGGAAAAATAATATATATACACTGTATCAGTTTTTCAGCTCCAAATCTAAAGTTTTTACATCTGTAATTACAAAAATATGTGCTTATAGGATATACTCAATTATTTCTGAATTAATAGATTATTTGTTAAATAAATGGTAACTACCAAAATGCTTGGAGGAAACATATAAATATGACATTTAAGACTAAAATAATTGACATTACCTATAATTGTTTCTGTTATTTTCTAAATATGTAATAATGTAAAACTTATATATACTTACATATATATATATATATTTTTTTTTTTACAGGGTCCACTTCCAGTTTTGCTCATGGAGTCACTGTGTTGGGCCACTGGGGACAAATAGTGTTGAAGCAAAGTTGTATTTATTAAAATTAGTCAAAATTTTCTATTCAAACAACCCAAATATCATTTCAATAGGTGAGTTTGTAAATGAACTATAATAAATACAAACAATAGAATAGTATTAGGAAAGAAATATGAACTCCTTATTTAACAATGCAGAGGAACTGAACATGAATAAATGAGTTTGAAAAATTGGATTTCATATCTGACATCCATAAAAGTAATAATTTGGGAAGTTATAGGAAAATGCATGTCATAAACAAATAGTATTTTTATATGTACTATGAAGAAAATTTTTGATCACTAGAATTTTTTATGTAATAGTTATAGTCTTTATAAAACATATTTAGGTATATAATTGATAGGTCTGGATACCCTCCAGAAGTACATTAGGAAAATGTGAATTTCATTTTTTATCAATAAAGTGAAATATAGATGTCAAAATAGTATCATTTAAAATGTTTTAAATATAAAATTTAAATATGACATTTTTGTTATTGTTTTTTATTGATTCTATTGTACAATTTGTGTTAAAATTAAGTAGAACATAGAGCCAGGAGTAACCCCTGAGCATCACAGGGTGTGGCCCCAAAACCCAAAAAAATAAAATAAAATAAAATTAAGTAGTGCATATTTCCTTTAAAAGAAAATCTCTAAATTATGACATCATAGCAAGATTGAAGTATCATTTATAAATCTCACAAGTATAATTTTAATTGAAATCTTGCAACTTTGATATCTTTCCTGCAATAAATGCTCGGCTATATTTGAGGTTATTAAGTTATTAAAATGAAATATGCTATTGCAACAATAGTAAAAGCAGAAATGAAACCTTTTTTTCCTCAGCTTCTTTTTGTAAGGTCAAATATTGTAACTTCTTTTCACAAGAATTGTAGTCTAATCTCAACACTCAGAGCTGGATAAATTATACTTATTTCCTCAGAATGTGCTCTGGCAAAATATCAAATCATTTTAATATAGTTAAGCCCTGTAGAGCCATTTTGCATTGTTAAATCTAAAACTTTGGAGACTAAAGCCATATATTTATTTGTTGCCGTGATATAGTTTGCATATTGAAGTAAATAATACCAGATTGTTGAACAAAAAGAAAATTCATTACATTGTTCATCTTCTAAATACTAATGACTGTCAACTTGTGTTTTAATGATCCCTCCAAGGGGAAGCCTATTGATCAGGAAAAGTCTGGATACAAGAAAAAATAATCCCTCGGCAGACATTCTATGCTAGTCATAAAGCAAATTATAATCAAACAGATGATGGTTTGTTCTTTTTGCATAAGTTTTAATATATCGAAGTTCATCACAATATATTTATGTACAACAAAGTTCTGTTTATAGAGCTATTTATCTTTGGGTGAATTCTCAAAGTTTAAAACAAAAACAAAAAACACCTCATTTAGACACATAACTATATGATGATATTGTTGGAGACAAGTTTTGAAGTTTAAAAGTTTAAAAGTTTAAAAGATTTTTTATAATTTGATCTGTCTCTTAAATCACTTAATTACTGTGAATTTTTACTTTTTTTTGGTTTTTGGCTTACACCAGATGACACAAAAGGGTTACTCCTGGCTATGCACTCAGAAATTGCTCCTGGCTTGGGGAAACTTATGGGACACCGGGACATCAAACCATGGTCTGTCCTAGGTTAGCGAGTGTAAGGCAATCCCCTATCACTTGAACCACTGCTCCAGCCCCAATTACTGTGAATTATCACATAATATTCCAAAGATATAAATCATTTTATTTGAAATTTACATTATTCTTTCTGACTTCAAAGCAGAATGGGTAAGAGAATAAACATTTCTTCCTGAAATTGTATTATTATTTTCAAATAAAAGAATCAAAATGTAGAATGCTTTTTTTCTTTTCTTTAAATAATTCTTGCCACACCTTGTGGCTCTCAATGGTGACTCCTGGCTCTGTTTTTAGAAATCACTCATGGCAGTTTATGGGGACCATATGGGATGCCTGTGATGGAGTTGGGGTCATTTCCAGGTAGGCTGCTTGCTGTGCTATTGCTTCGGGCCAGAATCAAAGTTTAGAGTGCTAAATTGACATTAATATTTAATCTCCTAGGGAATGTCTTTCTAACAACATAACTTTTAGATTTTGACAGTGACTTGATTTAAACTGACTTGATAATGCAATTTATGATATCAATTATTTTAAATAGTTCTATATTACAAGAAAGGTATATTGACGCATGTTTGAAGTTTTAGAATATAATAATTTAATAATTGTTAAAGGGTGCTTACTGAGTCTCAGGGTTGCACCTGAAATTATGAATAAACTAGATTAGTGCTTCAGAGAAAGCACAGTGTCTGAGGTGCTGAGGATAGTTGGGTAATACTGGCAGTGTTGTTGGTCCACATCCAGCAGTACTTGGGTTCCTTCAGGGCCACAATGATGGATTCAGAACTTTTGTACCATAAATTTAAAATCCTAGTCATAGACCTTATTTTGCATTTGTGATCAACATGTAGTCACATAGTTATCCCACTTATATGTCTTACGACTATAATTATTTTCTATTACTTAGTATATATAATATTCATGTTCTAAATTCCCTTTTCAGGTACATTTAAAAGAATCATTGTTGAGGAATCAAGGTCATGGGAAGACAAAGTGGTAGAAACCTCTAAATTTTATCAAGCACACAAAATAAGGGAAAAACAGAAATAATATTTATTTCATTAATATTTATTAATTTAAAAACAATCTAACAACCTAACAAGCTGATTTGAATTTTTAATGGCCTATATATATTAATGGAATACATTTTTCTGAACATATATATATGTATAAATTTATATGTATGCATACAGTGGACTTAGTCTTTACATGGGAGCTAATATTTCCAGTATCTAAGATAATTTATCTAGCTAGAAACAAACTAAAAATTAGGTGGTTGTATCAGAAATGTAATGAAACTCATGACTCGTGGCTAATAGTGTTTAGATTCCTCAAGATTATAAGTATATGAAACTATTTTTTTATGGGCAGTGCAGTTTGAACATTGAACTTGGAACCATGAGCTTGTAATACATGTGACTTATCCCCTGAATGACGAAATTATTCTGTATCACATTTGTATAAGTTATAGTTATAGATGAAAGAAGATTAAGAAGTGGTATACTATAGATAATCAGTTTTCTAGATTATCACAGATTTGGAAATTTGTGGATTGACAACATTTTAGCACAAATAATTTTGAAACCCAGTATCCATTGTGCGCATAATACGAATGAGGAGAGCAAAAATGATGATAGAATGAGTATAGCACTTGCCTTGCACACAGTTGACCTGGGTTATCTGTATGTTCCTTTGAGAACTACCAGGAGTTATCCCTGAGCTCCGAGACCAGTAAATTTGGCCTAAGATCTAATGAATAAGTAAGCACATAAATAGATTATATATTTGTGACAGCCTTTTTAATATTACACTTTAAAAAGTGAAACTAAAAACTGCAAGGTGTGGATTTAATACAATCAATATATACTTTCAGAATAAGACATGCATTTGATTGAAATTCAGTCCTCAGTTGTCTGGGGTATATAAACCCTCAGCGTCAGTAAGTAGGTGTGGGGTTGTTGTGTGCTGGTGGATGCTGGCTGGGGCTACAGCTGCTGCTGTCTTTGCTCCAAGATTTTGACTGTATTTCCCAGACTGCTTCACTGGAAAAGCATTTGGCTAGACTGTATTGTTGCTCATCCTGCTTATCCTTTTTCTCTAGTTTTATATCTGTGTTAATTCTTACCCTGCTCTCAAATCCAGCTCTCTCTCCTCTCTCTCCTCTCTCTCCTCTCTCTCTCTCCTCTCTCTTTTCTCTCTCTACTCTTTCTCTCTCCTCTCTCTCCTCTCTCTTCTCTCTCTCCTCCCCCCTCTCTCCCTACCTCTCTGCATAAATGTTTGTTATATAAGGCCCCTAGCTTCCCTACCCTGCCTGATCCTTCATTAAATCTAGTTTTCAGAAAAATCTCTCTTGTCTGAGTCGTGTCTCCTAGATTCCGGCAGGCAGCAGCCTCTGGAAACTACATAAGTATTGAGTCAAAAGTCAGTACCTAGAATCGTTAGTTTTGATACAATAAACAAATAAATAAATAAATAAATAAAAACAAGCAAAACTAAACAAAAACCTGGATATTTAGAATAGCAAAAGGGAAAGTATGTGTATAAAGATGCCAAAATGATTGTTCTAGGATATAAATTCATATATATAATATATACATATTCATTTTAGGGTGATGATGCACAATTGACGGTGCTCCGGGCTTATTCCTGATGCTATCATCTGGGATTACACATGATGAATTTGGACGATAATACAGAATACGAGGTATTAAATCCACATTTTCTGTGCAAAAGGCATGCACCTTATACATTATACAATCACTCTGTACATCGCTACAAGCAAATTTAAGACGTACTTATTTGATTATGTTATGCAATATATAGAATGAAAATGTACAGAGTTAAAAATAATAATATTGAACAATTTTTGAAAATAACTCATATAAGCAATAAATCAAATAAGCAAAAGCAATCAGGCAAGAGAAGGAAATCAAACGAATTTAGGTTGGAAAAGACGAAGTTAACATATTTCTATTTACAAATAATTAGATGATATTCATAAAAGATCATAAGGCATCCACGAAATAGTTTTTAGAAACATTAAACCAATACAGTAAAGATGATGCCTACAAAGTCAATATACAAGAAACAGCTGCTTTCCTTTGTACAAATAACAACTCAGAGGAAACAGATCAAAAACTCTATACCTTTGAAAAGAGTGTTCAAAATTATCAGGTACCTAGGATTAACCTAACAAGGAAGGTCAGAGACCAATACCAAAAAAAAAAAAAAAAATCAGAACACTTATAAAAGAGATTTAAAAAGCTCTAAGGAAATGGTAAAAAAAATTTCCATGCTAGGGGCCGGGCGGTGGCGCTAGAGGTAAGGTGCCTGCCTTGCCTGCGCTAGCCTAGTTCGGACCGCGGTTCGATCCCCCGGCGTCCCATATGGTCCCCCAAGAAGCCAGGAGCAACTTCTGAGCGCATAGCCAGGAGTAACCCCTGAGCGTCACAGGGTGTGGCCCAAAAACCAAAAAAAAAAAAAATTTCCATGCTTATGGACTAGAAGAATCAATATTATCAAAATGAGCATCTTGCATAAGGTACTATATATATTCTATACAATTCTTATCCAAATTCAGAAAACATGCTTCAAGCACTTAAAACTATCAATTATAAAGTATGTGGAATGAAAGAGGAGCAAGAATATCTAACTCCATATAGAAAAACAAGAAACTGGAGGCATCTAATTATATAATTTGAAGCTATACTACAAAGGCATAGTGACCAAAACAGCATGGTATTGGAAAAAGACAGACTTTAAGACTAAAGGGTAAGAATAGAATATCCAGTGACAAAACCCCCTATCTACAGTCAATTAATATTTGACAAAGGAGCCAAGACTGAAATGGAATAAAAACAGTCTCTTACACAAATGGCTTTGGAACAATTATATATCCACATGTAAAAAACTTAAATATTGAATCTTTTCTCACACTTTTAATAAAGGTCAATTCAAAGTAGATTAAAGACCTTGATTTAAACCCAAATTCATAAAGTTTATTGAGAAAAATATAGGCAAAACACTCCAAGACATAGAACTCAAAGTCATCATTGATGATAAGGTGCCAATGGCCAGAGTTATAGCATCAAATCTGAATAATTGGAACTATATCACACTAAAAAATTTCTGTATGCCAAAAAAATACAAGCTATAATTGGAAGATAGATAACTGAATGGGAACAAAGTTTTTCACTCAACAAATCAGATAAAGTTGTGATAGCTAGGATATACAGAAGACTCATAAATGTTAACTCCACAAATATGACCCCCCCATGAGGAGAGGATATAAACATACATCTCTGAGGGAAACCAACAGATGGCCATAAGGCACATGAAAAAAATGCTCATAATCATGTATCATTAGGGAAATCTAAATCAAGACATAATGAGATATCATCTTATGCCAGTGAGGATATCACATATCAAAAGTAATGGTTAAAATCTCTGTTGGCAGGGATGTGTTGAGAAAGTAACTTTCATTTACTGCTGGGGGGAATGCTGCCTGATCCAATCCTTATGGTAAACAGTATAGATGGTTTCTCAGTGAACTCAAAATTGAGCTGCTATATGAAAAAGCAATCCTTTTTGGGGAGTATCTACACCCAAGACAGTATACTTTCATCCTAATAGCAAACTGCTATTCATCAGAGCACTCAGTACAATAGTAAATACTTGGTAATCAACCTATATGTCTAACAACAGATGAGTGGATCATGAACATGTGGCACAATAGAATACTATTAAGTAGTAAGAAAAGATGCAATCGTGCAATTTGCTGCAACATGTTTTGAACTAGAAGATATTATGTTAAATATAGTAAGTCAGAAGAAGATGGGTAAGTACTGAATTATATCACTTATATGTGGTATTTAGAACCACTTCATGATGAAATACAATAGTCGAAATGGGAGATGTAAAGAACACTCTAAGCCCAGATTATAACAAGAGGAAGAAAGGAAGTTAAGTGTGGAGGGAAACAAAAACAAATGTGAAAGGATGGAGGCCAGGGAACAAGTCATCTCAGTTTTATTTGTGGAGATAAAACAAGGACAAAACCAATATCCAAGTCAAAGGCAACAATGGAATAAAGAGATCCAAACTTTAACAATATACACTTTAAATGGGCTTGTTAGGCTGTTAGCTTGCGGGACAAATGGTGGTTGTGTGGGATACTTTCTGAGAAAATGAATGAAGGTAGACACAGGTGATGGGATTGCTACCAATTCATTGTATGTTTGAAATCTAACTATAAAGGAATTTTTAAATTAAATGGTTAAAATTAAAATTAAATTAAAAAGTAAGGCAGATAATGCACACATTTTTATTTATAATATTTTTATGTAAGCATCTTGATTACAAATATAATTGTGATTAGGTTTCAGTCATGTAAAGAACACCCCCCTTCACCAGTGCAACATTCTCACCACCAATGTCCCAAATCTCCCTCCATCCCACCCCACCCCACCTGTACTCTAGACAGGCTTTCCAGTTCCCTCATTCATTCACATGGTTATGGTAGTTCTCAGTGTAGTTATTTCTATAACTGCACTTACCACTCTTTGTGGTGAGCTTCATGAAGTGAGCTGGAAGTTCGAGCCCTCCTCTCATTGTCTCAGGAATGTTGCAAAGATGACTTTTATTTTTCTTAAAACCCATAGATGAATGAGACTATTCTGCTTCTCTCTCTCCCTCTGACTTATTTCACTCAGCATGATAGATTCCATGTACATACATGTATAGGAAAATTTCATGACTTCATCTCTCCTGACGGCTGCATAATATTTCATTGTGTATATGTACCACAATTTCTTTAGCCATTAATCTGTTGAAGGACATCTTGGTTGTTTCCAGAGCCTGGCTATTTTGAATAGTGCTGCAATAAAAATAGGTGTGAGGAAGGGGTTTAATATTGTATTCTTGTGTTTCTAGGGTATATCCCTAGGAGTGGAATAGCTGGATGGAATGGGAGCTCAATTTCAGGATTTTGGAGTAATCTCCATATTGCTTTCCATAGCGGTTGGAATAGACAGCATTCCCACCAGCAGTGGATAAGAGTTCCTTTCTCTCCACATCCTGCCAGCACTGATTGTTCTCGTTCTTTGTGATGTTTTACACTCTCTGTGGTGTGAGATGGTATCTCATTGTTGTTTTGATTTGCTTCTCCCTGATGATTAGTGATGAGGAGCATTTTTTCATGTGCCTTTTGGCCATTTGTATTTCTTTCTTATTAAAGTGTCTGTTCTCCCCATTTTTTGATGAGATTAGATGTTTTTTTCTAGGAAAGTTGTGTCAGTGCCCTGTATATTTTGAAGATTAGCCCCTTATCTGATAAATATTGGGTGAATAGTTTCTCCCACTCAGTGGGTGGCTCTTGTATCCTGGGCACTATTTCTTTTGAGGTGCAGAAGCTTCTCAGCTTAATGTATTCCCATCTATTGATCTCTGATTCCACTTGTTTGGAAATTTTACTCCTTGAAGATGCCTTTAGTCTCAATGTCATGGACTGTTTTACATACGTGTTGTTCTTTATACCTTATGATATCAGGTCTGATATCAAGGTCTTTAATCCATTTGGATTTTATCTTTGTACATGGTGTTAACTGGGGGGTTCTATGTTCACTTTTTTGCAAGTGGCTAACTAGTTCTGCCAGCACCACTTGTTGAAGAGGTTTTTCCTGCTCCACTTAGGATTTCTTGCTCCTTTGTCATAGAAGCATATAGCAACGTGACAGGCTACAAAATTAACACACAGAAATCAATGGCCTTTTTATACACCAATAATGATAGGGAAGAGATGGACGTTAAGAAGGCAATCCCATTTACATTAGTGCCACACAAACTCAAATATCTTGGAGTCAACTTGACTAAAGATGTGAAGGGCCTATGCAAAGAAAACTAGAAAGCCCTGCTCCAAGAAATGAGAGGACACACAGAAATGAAAACAAATACCTTTCTCATGGATTGGCAGGATTAACATCATTAAAATGGCAATACTCCCCAAAGCATTGTACAGATTTAATGTGATCCCTCTAAAGATACCCATGACATTCTTCAAAGAAGTGGATCAGGCACTTTTAAAATTCATTTGGAACAATAATAGCTAAAGCACTCCTAGGGAAAATGAGTATGGAAGGCATTACTTTCCTTAACTTTAAACTGTACTACAAAGCAATAGTTATCAAAACAGCATGGTATTGGAATAAAGACAGACCCTCAGATCAGTGGAATAGTCTTGAGTTCTCAGAGAACGTTCCCCAGTTAAAGCACACATTAATATAGTAAATATTACTTCCAAGTAAATGACAATTTAACCACAGCAATAGTATATAGTACAGTATGTAGTTTCACACAGAGACTAAGCCAACACACTATTTGGTCTCCTGAGATCCACCAGAATTTGTCTCTTATTGCAGAATGAAAATTAAACCTTGATCACTACAGTTAGTTGTAGCTGAGAGAGTGAGAGTGAGGGAGATAGAGAGAAAGACAGAGACATAATTACAGACGTACACACACAGACTGAATGCACACATAGACAGAAAGAGAGAGAGACAGACAAAGAGAGAAAAAGAAAGAGATGCTAACATAGAATTTGTGATTATGGAGATTCCTCAGACTTTGGGTCCTTCTTCAAATAATTTAAATGTAATTTAAAACTGCAAAACTTTATGAACTAGGTCTGACTCAATAGCTCATCTCCCTTAGGATGGCTGCTGCTTTTGTAATCTGTCTAGGAGGAGAGTGTACATGCCTACAGAAGAATTTGTATGCTCTCTTACTGTCGAATCTACATATCAGGGTGTAAATTTTGTTTTTGTTTTTGTTTTTGTTTTTGGGCCACACCCGGTGACGCTCAGGGGTTACTCCTGGCTATGTGCTCAGGAGTCGCTCCTGGCTTGGGGGACCATATGGGACGCCCGGGGATCGAACCGCGGTCCGTCCTAGGCTAGCGCAGGCAAGGCAGGCACCTTACCTCCAGCGCCACCGCCCAGCCCCAGGGTGTAAATTTTAATAATAAAATAAAATAGGGGCAAGCAAGATAGCACAGCTGAAGGGCATTTGCCTTGCACTTTTCCGATTCAGAATGGATGGTGGTTCAAATTCCAGAATCCCATATGGTCCCCCATTTCTGCCAGAGCGTTTTTCCTAGCACAGAGCCAGGAGTAACCCTTGAGCACTTCCAGGTGTGACCCCAAAACCAAAAAATAAAAAAATAAAATATATAAAGTTAACTCATTGTAAGGTGAGAATGTGACAGAAAATGTTATTGAAATTTCCTCTTTCTGAGTAGTCAGCATCACCAGTTTCTAGGAACTATAGACTCGTAATGATTCGATTAAAACTTAAAAAACTTTAACCAAACAAACACTTTGTCTAACAGGGTGTGGATTGTTGTAGTCTTAGCAAAGTCTTACTAAAAGTAAATGCTGCACATATATACTTAAAATAAATATTTTAGTATGTAGAAAATTCCTTAGGGTGATATCATTATATAATAGTCAAATATATACTTATATAGCACGTGTTTTTACATTTTTGGTATAAGTTCTATTTAACTGCATTATATATTTAGCAGATAAGTGGGTTCTATTATATATAACAGATATATTTTCTAAAAGGTCTCTACAAAATTTTCTTAGAAACTTCTTATTGATTTAGTCATTATTTTTGTTCACCATAACTTTTTCCCAATGTTTACCTCATTGAAGAAACTCATCAGAACACTTTAAAGTCATTTCAATTGACTATATTGTAGTTATATACCAATCTTTTTAAAATTGCAGGAGGTAAGGAAAACTTCCACAATAAACTAATGCTTCTTAAAGTGTTAAAAATGTATTTCTGAAATTTGTGGACCTCCACCCATGCTGACTCTAATAACTCCTAATAGATTGGAGAAAATAGAGATTTGGGGTGTGCAAACTCCTTGAGAAATCACAACAGAGTGTGCCGTGCCCCTGAGCAATGTAAAATAAAGTGTCTGTCTCTTTTGATCAAGTGACTTTAACCTATATTGTTCCCCTTTCATCTTGTTGAATGTGGGGTAATGCTTTATTTTACTACAAATTGTAGTTAATCTTGCGTCTTCTTAACTTACATACTGGATGTAGTTTTGGAGAACAAATGTCATACAAGTTTGTAGTTATTCATCACTTATTAGATGCCCTAAATCACTGCAATAAATTTGGAATAAATCTGTCTGCTAAATCTTCTGTTTTGGGGTTCAGTGGCCCTTGCTGAGTTCAGGAAAACTTAAGTGTAACACAAATATTTGATCTTGTTAAATATGAAAAGCACTGTCTTTTAAACTGTCAACTACTTAATTTAAATGAATTGTCTAGATTTTTGTTTTGTTTGGGGGCAAACATGTGACATATGGGCTTGTTTCTGGCTCTACACTTAGAGTTCATACCTAATGGGCCTTGGTATATGTGGTAAGCAGAAGAACTAGCCAAAGTCAGTAGCATGCAAAATAAATTCCTTACCTGTTCTGCTATTACTTTAGCCTTGAATTACTTTGATTTTTAAATGAAAATCATGCTGATGGCTTTAAAAACTTGTAATATAGAATACATAGATATATTAATATAATTTAGTTTTATCCTATAAAATGATCAACAATATTATAAATCTGGCTTTCTGGTATTTACTGTAGAATAGTGCCATCAGATTCATTAAAAGATATGTAGTGGCACTGTTTTTAAGAGTTTACACTGCATAATACAAGACATTTATTGGGAAATGTTAATGTTACAAAGCTTTTAACATCAGAATGAATTTTATTTCAATAATGTGTCACAGTCTTCAGAAATGACAGTGAACATCTATGATTAGTATTTCTAACTAAATGTAAAAAAACAAAAAACAACTAACAATTATTAACTGCCTGACAGTTACTTGGCCGGTAATTTTGATGATTATACAAAACACTAACATTTTTAGAAACACATTTTATAGTGGATTATAGAACATGTCCATTAAATTTTTCTAATGTAGTGAAAAAAATAAAATATGTTAAGCCTTAGTTCTCAAAAATAATATTAGTTAGAAATAAAGTATACATGTGTTCTCAAAATTTTTAAAAGTCAAATATTTTTAATTTTATTCACCTCTGCTTTCTTTGCTACAGTATTTGTCGGCATATAAGACGACTCCCTAATTTTGCAGTTAAAGCATAGGTTTGGCCTATATTCCCTGTATCAGACAGAAGGTTCCTGTTCTGCAACTGTATGTACCATAGTGAGCCAATCACAACAAGCAAAGGTCAACAGTTATACTGTAATAGACTTCCTCTCTGACTCTGGCCAATCTGAGCAGGCGTTTTACAGTGTAGATTCGGATACAGAACATTGTCTAATTTGCATGCATAAAAAGCCTGCTTGGATTGGCTGAATTAGAGAGGCGGTCCGAGCAGCCTTGCAGTGATTGGTGCAGGATCGAGTTGGAAAATTCTTTTTGTGACAATATTCAGACAATTTTCGTTTAGCGGCATATTGAAACATTTTTGGATTATACTCGGGGTATAAGATGACCCCCGATATTCGGTTGACTTTTTTTTTGTTTCAAAAGTCATATTATATGCCGGAAAAATATGGTATATTAATGTTTCCATTAATGCTATTTATTGTATTTTCCATGACAATATAGTAATGCTTTATATATTAAAAAATGCAGATTGCTGACATGATTCCTTATGTGTATCAAACCTGTCCCCAGAATTTTTATCTTGTCATATACCTTTCAAATACTCTATTATTAATAGATTTCACTATTAATATAAATTCATGTCAAATACACACATTTTCTTATCCAATCACACGCATTTTTATACATGAACTCACGGATTTGTTTCCTAAATTCTTTAATCATTGTCCAAGCTTTTATTTTTAAAAGTACTTAAAATATATATAATATATCAATAGGTTAATTTTTAATTGAGTAATATATAAACCATCTATAAACAAAACAAGCAATTTAAGTAATGTAGCAAAATAGATAAACTTAAGGAGATGTTTGATCTGAGTGAGTGAGGATTAGAATAAAAAATTGGTTGATAATAAAATGTTATGTCTTGAAGGTCTAATAAAGTAGCCTCAATTGTTTGATCACTATTTTTTTTTGTTTTAAATTTCCTTAAAATCTGATCATATGAAACTGGAATATAATAGAAGTACATAAATTCAAATCCAGAGGTTATTGAATCTTCATGGTATTCAAGGTCAGTATATTTTAAGATCAAACTAATATATATTCTCAACCAATTTTCTGAAAAATATTTTTTCTGAGAATGAACATATCCTGTTACTTTTATTCAAAGGTATTTTGCAAAATATAGTAATATAGATTATATTATATGATAAAGGATACAATGAATGCATTTTTACTTTAGGAATATAATACTAGCAAATTCAGGATAATTGTTCAGAATTTTAACATTTTTAGAGACAAGAATTTTGGCAAATTGTATATACTGTACTCATATGATAGCTATTTCTGATATATATTAAGTTGTCTTTGAATTTTTATCTTATTTTTAGCATTAGGGATATCTTTTTTTTGTATATTTGGTGTGAATGACTGTGAATGTAATATATAACATTTTCAGAATAACTTAATTAAAACTCCATTGCAGTCTGCAGTCTGCTAGTCTTTATTTAATCTATTTCCTAACGTAAAAATGTTCATCGAACATGTACTTTTAGACTCTATTCATAAGTGACCTTCAAAGAATAAGATTAGAATGAATGAGCCAACATTTCAGTGTACTATGCAGAGAGTCATAGACAAAAGATATATTGAAAGTTTGTTATTCAGTGAAAAGGAAGCAGAAGCAAAACAACAAGTTATCTTTATCATCAACCCTCAGATACTTGTATGACCAATGAAATGTGCACTCAATAGCACCAAAACATATTTAACCTAATAAATGTAAAACATGTAAAATAAATATAGCAGTTGGCAAAGTCAAGGTAACAAAACAGTAAGCTGAAAATGGAGAGTTAAAATATACTGATAATGATCTCCACTTCTATATTTCTCAAACTTCAATATGTATATTTATTTTGGATTTGTGGTCCATATATAAATGTTTTGTCTCCAAGCTCTGGGTAATACTATTTTTAGTACTCCAGACCATATTCAGTTCCAGACATGGACCCTTAGTATCCCATATACAAGACAAGGGCATTAAGCTCTGTAATATAGTGTGGCAACAAACCTTAAATTTTACGCCTTTGAGTTTTAATTTATGACACTGTATCTTATCTTTGTAATAGTCATTTTCATAGTTTTTGTTGCTGTTCAATGTTTGTTCACTGTTCTCTAAACTACTTTAGAAAAATTGGAGCCAGAAAGATAGCACAGCAGTAGGGCTTTTGCCTTGCACACAGCTGATCCAGGACTGAGGGTGGTTCAAATCCCGGCATCCCATATGGTTCCCCATGCCTACCAGGAGCGATTTCTGAGTGTAGAGCCAGGAGTGACCCCTGAGCGCATCCGAGTGTGACCCCCAAAAATGTCTTTGGGGCTGGAGAGACAGTAAGTAAGAAGACTCTTGTCTTGCATTTGGATGACACAGTTTTGATCCAAACCCCACAGTGTTTCTACTACCTCTGATCTCTCTTCTAATTATTCCTGCTATCAGAGCAAGGAATAATCAAAAAGTGTCTCCAAGTGTACCCCTCTAAATATAATTAAACAAAAAATACCTTATTTGTCCATCATATTCAATGTTCAATGTGTGATCAACATAAAGGTTGCAGAAAGAGCAGTACACTCATAAGCCCTTTGAAGAGAGAGAGAGAAGAGAGAGAGAGAGAGAGAGAGAACGTGTGTGTGTGTGTGTGTGTGTGTGTGTGTGTGTGTGTGTGTGTGTGTGTGTTTATGCTAAATTAAAGAGCCAAAACAAAGTCCCCTAGAGGGCTGGGGGAAGCAGGCCATAGAATCCTACTGTGTGGAACTTGCAAGACAAAGGCCTTAACCATTCTACTATTTCTCTAGCTCTAAAGAATAGAATTTGCTAACATCTGTGATGTCCAAGTGCTCTTAAAGCACTGCTGATGCTTTATACAAATAATAATATTAAAAGCCGTTTGACATAAAAGAAAACCTTTTACCATTTATTCTTATTTTTTGTTTAATCATATTTGACTTTTTCGCTTAACCTAGAAGTACTCAGGACTTTCTCAGGTTTTATGGTCAAAATTAGTCCAGCAGGAATCTGGAGACCTAATTTTTGAGTCTCAGTGCCTCAGATAAAACTGGTTTTATGCTAGCAAGACAGTATGTTACCCTCTGCACTGTCTCTCTGACCCTAACATCTCACCTGTTAAAATCTGCTTCTTTTGGGATCAGATAAATAAATGATGTAGAAGTTAAAGTTTGCTTTCATTGTGCCAACCCAAATTGAATTCACAGAATCGTATATAGTATCTTTGTACACCAACATGGTTCACTCCTGACTTCTGAAACACAACTATCCCCGGAGCACCATAAAGTTAGACACCAAGCTCTAAACACTAATACGAATAAATCATATTGTACTATACATATAGTATTCTATAGAATTTTTCCTAGCAATTAATATGGTTTGCAGATTAAATATAATTTCCAAACTATACTATTAATATCCTGTTATATATATTTTCTTAAATATTTAATATAAAGTTAAGGTTAAAGCTTTCAACGTACTTGTTTAAAATTTGGACTGACGAGACTACAGAAATCAGGGATCTTGCTTGACTTGGTTTAAGTTACCTGTGAAACTTATATTTTCTGAATATCATCATGAGTGATCAGTGAGAGAAGTACTTGCAGTAAAATATAAGCAATGTTGAGTGTAGTCCCCACATATGAACAGAATAATAAAAATTATCAAAGAACCTTATTTATACATTTTGTTGTATTAAAATTACTCATAAACTAATAATTTTGGTTCTAAATATTTTCTTTCATAAAAATTTCAGTTTTTATATTGCAATTAATTAATTAATTATCACTACTAATATAACATTTTAAATAATGAACTTCACCAATATTTTAGACACTGAAAAATCAATAAAACTCTGGAAATGATTAATTGTTGATTATATTAAATAATTTGAGTTATTCAGTTGGTTGGCTAAATTAATCATCTGAAAGTCAATATAAATGAAGCTATTTTAGATAATTAGGTGTTCTCTTTGAAAAATATATGACAATTCATATAATCTCTCTTTGTTGGCCTTGGAATTAAAGATTTTAACAATTATTTATTAGAGCATATGTTCAAGACCTAAGTTGCTACTTATATTATATTATTGTTATAATTAATTTTGTCAATTTTGTTCTTAAATGTTTTACTACCTTTTTTATAAATTTTTTTTTGGTTTGTTTTTTGGCTTCATCCAATGATACTCAGGGGTTACTCCTGGCTATGTGCTCAGAAATTGCTCCAGGCTTGATGGTCCATATGGGATGCTGGGAATTGATACACAGTCTGTCCTAGGCTAGCATGGGTAAGGCTGATGCCTTCCACCTTGCTCCACCACTCCAGCCTCATGTTTTATTACCTTTATGCAATGAATGAGGAATAATTTTTATTCCAGACATGAAAATGTCAATTAATACATCAAATACATTTTGAAATCAACGTCAAATATAGATGATATAGATTGCAAACAGGACATATTAATTTAAATAAAAACTCTTAGGAGTACTTTTTTTAAATTATATTTTTGATTTGTCAGAACCATGCTATTTTGTAACAGTTTTTTCTTTACAATTAAGGCACTGTTTTGTTGTGACTCCTGTAATTTTTAATAGATATATATGTGAATGACAGATAATGGATACTGCTTATGGTACCTAAACAAGTAACTAAATCATTGTTTTTATTTAAATTGACCATTTTAAGATATACAAGTTCTTCTAATGATTGAAAATTATGTTTTTCTTTTAAAAAACAGTAGTAGTTTTAATTTATTCATTCAATAGATGATTGCGTATGTGTCAGACCATGTGTTATGTAGCAATAAATAGCCATATAGAATAAGTTTTCTATTCATTTCTCATGTAATTTTTATTGTTGTGAGAAAATACAGGAAAAGCTTTTAAATATACACATATACATATAGAACAATATATGTTAAGATAACACTAAGTTCTATATATAAATGACACTAACATGTAAGTATCTGACTTTAATAGAAGGTATTGAGGAGTGACTTTATTACTCTTACTTTAAAAACAATGAAACGTTTAGAAACAGATGATAAAAATGCAAAGGTTTTACATAAAAATTAAATTATTACTCCTATAGTTTAGATAGAAGGCTATTTACCTTGAGTTCATGCTGAACAGTAATTAGAAGGACAGGAAATCATATCAACATTTATTATGAACGAAATATAGAAGTTGCTGAACAAAGAATATGACAGAAAATATTCACTAAATTTTATTAGAAGATTATAAAAACAAAAATTTAATTAAGATAGACTGCACTGTAGAATTAAAGAAAATATTAAGATTTTATGCACATTTGGGGCTAGAGAGATAGTAGTACATCAGGTAAAATACTAACATTTCCCCCTAGCTTCCTTCAATTCCATCATAAGCACCCCATCTGATCCAAAGCCCACCAGAAATTATCCCTGACTCTACAGACAAAAATAAGCCCTGAATAAAAAGTGTGTGACTCTAGAATCCATCCTCAAATATTTTGACCCATATAGGTTAAATCTATTTTTATATCTAGTAAGACATTCATTAAATAAAAATGTATAGTGTTCAGATATAAGGAATTGTCAAGGAACATTGAAAATTTTGACTTTGGGAAAGTAGAGTAAGACAAATATTTCACAAATACATTTGAATTATGTTTTGATATTACAAAGATCTTCAGATTAATATTAAAACTTAAATAGTACTTAAGAATATTCCAGTAATAAAAGTAAGTAGAAAGAGCCGAATTTAAAAACATTTTGGATCTGCGATAACACTTCTGACACTATTTCATAAAACAAGAAAATTATATCAAGACATAGTTGGTCTAAACACACTAGTAAAAGTACATGGGATCAAGTGTATGTGACCTCTCAGAATAGCACCACATAAAATTCACCATAATTAAAAGAATAATAAGTAGTTATCTTTCTACAGCAATTATGTTAGAAATAACCAGTGAAAAAGAGCCAATATCTAATCATGAGAATTAAAAAATCACTAAAGTTTGAGAAAACATGACTTAAAACACTGTTCATGATAAGGTTTTGTGATTACAATATTCCAGTATTTGCTTCCTTCAACCATAATAATAGGATATAACCATCAATCGCTCACCTAACCCACATTTGGTCAAAAACACTTTTTTAATAACCCATTGATTATAAGATAGAATAATCAATGTTAGAAAATATTTTGAAGAAAATATTATTAAATATTTTTTAAATTTTAATATTCATTTAAATTATGACTAAAGTATATTTATTTTCACCTGCATGTATAAATACATACATATGCACACATATATATTTCATATCCATATAAAGTCAGTTTAACAATATGGGCATTTTAAGGGGCTGGAGTGCTGGATCAAAGTGGTAAGACATCTGCCTTGCAGGTGCTAGTCTAGGACAGACCGAAGTTCAATCCCTGGTATCCCATATGGTTCAAAAGACAGGAGCGCATAGCCAGGAGTAACCCCTGTGAGCCAGTGGGTGTGGACCCCCAAAGAAACAAAACAATATGAGCATTTAGAAAAAAGCTAGGGGGCCCGGAGAGATAGCACAGTGGCGTTTGCCCTGCAAGCAGCTGATCCCGGACCAAAGGTGGTTGGTTCGAATCCCGGTGTCCCATAGGGTCCCCCGTGCCTGCCAGGAGCTATTTCTGAGCAGACAGTCAGGAGTAACCCCTGAGCACCGCCGGGTGTGGCCCAAAAACCAAAAAAAAAAAAAAAAACCGCAAAAAACTAGGAATTGAGCTTAAATATGACTGAACAATAATGCCACTATGGATATAAACACAATACAAAAACTTTATCACACCCCTATGTTTATTGTAACACTATTTTAATAGTCAAAACCTGAAAACAGTGTCTGAGAAAAGATAAGTGGATCAAGTAACATGGTACATCTAAAGAACAGATTTTCATGCAGTCCATTATAAAAATCAAGTCATGAAATTGTGCATATATATACATATATACATATGTATATATACATATATACACATATATACATATATACACATATATACACATATATACATATATACACATATATACACATATACACATGGTTGTATTTGGAAAGTATTTTAGGTGAAATGAGTTCAGAAGAGGGACAGAAATAAAATGGTCAGTCATTTTTAGAATTAAATATGTATGTACAATATATATATATATATATATATATATGAGAATAATATCTAAAGACAATAGATATAAGGGCAGGAGTACTGGCCAATGGAAAGAAGCTGGACACAAATTTGGAATGAGTACAATTAGGTTAAAGACAAAACCACTATGACAAATGATAGCTGGAAATGAATACTTTGGACAAGAACTGTTTTCCTAAAGGAGGTAAGAAATAAACACAGTAACCATTCAGTCTTATTTTCACAAACTACAGTGCCTAAAAGGAAAAAAGTGGAGGACAGAGAGAGGAAAAGTACCTGTCATAGAGTCAGGCAGGATAAAAGGACCATTGGGAGTACTGATACAGGAAATATATATTATTGACAGAATTGGTGTTGCTATATTGTATGATTAAAACTCAACAATGATCAGTGTATCTCATAGGATTCAATTAAAATTACAATGATCCCAAAATAAAAAAAAAATCAGGTAAAGTTAAATAATTTCCTCTCCAGATAAAGAAATTAGAGTAAAATATTAAATATGTCTATATTTAGAAAAAAGGATGAGCACAATAAAATATATGCTGCTGTTAAATATAAATATACAGTATTATTTTGTCAATAACATAAATTGATATAAAAACAATGTAACCAATAATAGTAATCTAACAAATAAATTTTATGTAATTATGTACTGATAAAAATATGATCCCAAGACGATGAGCAACAAACACTTCTCATCCAGGATAAAAACAAATAAGCATCTACAAAAGATCACATTTAGTAACAACACAGAAACAACATAAAATTTAATATATTCTTGTATTGTAAGTTATTAAAAAACAAGTACAACTCTTCTTCTGCTATATTTTAGAATGTCTAAACTAGTTTCTGGAAGTTACTGTGTTCATAGAAACGCAGTATTTTATTAAATCATATTTACTGGATATAATTATTTAACAAAATGCTCTTCTCTACGTATAATCATCATTTTGATCTCCCAAGCAGAATTCAAGGATTCCTAGAGTTATTGAAGGTGATAGCCACCCAGTAACTTCTGCTTGAACAAAATGGTGATGCTGTTGAAACCAGTACATCTTCGCACTTGATCAGGGGCTATAAGGAACACACTTTGCCATGCTATGGGGACATATGGTGACATTTAGCTACTTTGAGCTACTATCTCAGCATGTTTACATAAATAAATACATATATAATTTCATATATCTATTAACTATAATAAAAATATTGGGAGTCATTTTATATTAATTAAAGCTAGCTATCTTTTAACAGTTCCAAAACTACCATATAAGTAAACTAGAAGTGAAATAAAATAAATAGAAGGCATATGGTGATGACCAAATTTTCATTTTTGTAGTGGGATGTGACAGGTAAATAAAAGGAGAAGTTTTGAAAAACCCATATGGTAATAAAACATAATTGTCCACATGAGTATGAACTCATTTTTAGTGATATACATGCAAACATATGTTTTCTGATTAAAATATTTATAGTACTTTATATATACAAAGTTCAATGTTCTAACATAAAGTACCTACACAATTATTGGAGAGGATTTATATACAACTTTTACCATCAAATCTTAAGTTTCATGTATGAGAAACCATATATTTTTACAGGCATCAATTTTCTCTTCTATATTATTATTGTTAGCCCATTTCTATATAATATTTTCTATTCCCATACTTCATTTCATCTCCTTATAGGATGAAGATGCCTGTTTTAATTAATTTATAAATTTTATTCTCATTTATTTATTTATTTTGATTTATTTGGGGGTTGGGTCACACCCGGCAGTGCTCAGGGGTTACTCATGGCTCTGCGCTCAGAAATCGCTCCTGGCAGGCTCAGGGGACCATATGGGATGCCTGGATCCCAACCACCATCCTTCTGCATGAAAGGCAAACGCTTTACCTCCATGCTCTCTCTCAAGCCCTTCTCATTTATTTTAATGTTTTTATTTATTTATTTATTTATTTATTTATTTATTTATTTATTTATTTATTTATTTATTTATTATGCCTCAAATAAGTAATCATAAACTCCAGTTTCTGCTATTAATACATAGAAACTAAATTTTTGTTTCTTTGTTGGATTTTTGAGCCACTTCGTTAGGTACTCAGAGCTTAGTTTTGACTATGCACTCAGATTATTCCATGAGGATTCTGGCAAGCATATTGGTCCAGGGAACAATCATGGGTAAGCACCTATCTGTTCTACTACATTGTTATGACCCCAAACACTTACTTTGTGTTAAAACAATGTATTCCAGACTTCTCCTAGTTTTCCTATCCTAATTCAACTGTAGTGTGGATATCTTGTCTATAAATCATACCTCAATATGTTTAGTTAGCATCAAATTTAAGCTCTGCTACCCATATATATTTATATATAACATTTATATTACCACACATATATTGAAAATTAACATTAAATAAATCTTTCTCTGAAACTATATTATTATATTTTAGAAATTATAAAAGTAGTCTAAAATTTATTGAAAACATTTTGTGTGTAAATATTTCAAAACACAGAGTAGAGGTAAATATTTATTTTGAATTGTGTTTTTTGTTTTTTGGAGTCACACCGGTGACACTAAGGGGGTTACTCCTGGCTCTGTACTCAGAAATCACTCCTGGCTCTGGGTACCATATGGGAGGCTGGGGGATCAAACCATTGTCCGTCCTGGCTTATCCACGTGCATGGTAAATGCCCTACCACTGTGCCATCTCTCCAGCCCCTTGGTTTTGAATTTTTATAGTGGGTTTACACACTGGGTTCATGTTTATTTGACTAATATATTTACAAATGCCTAATTTAAAATAGATTAAGTGGGCTTTGTCTTTTTAGATCATTACTAATTATTTAATTTATGTGAATTGAATGTGTATGCTTTAATTAAAAACTATGAATATTTATATTAAATTTAACCCCAAATCACCTTTTATTCTTTTGGTCCATTTTTATCTATCATCTACACATAGAAGTTCATAATGGCTTAAAGTGGGACCAAGGATCAATCAACATTGTTCAGCCAGACTTACATAGGACAGAAGGTTTGTTTCTTAGTATTTTTGATATGGCAGTGAATATCCTGAGCTCAGGAACACATATCCTTCAAGGTGAATATCTTTAGAATGAAAGTATCAATGAGGTATCAAAATTGGGTACACACAAATGCTATTTATATGGTTTAAAATTTAAACTGTATCCCTAACACTATGCATTACTTCTGGAAATATATAACTAAAATTTTATATAAGTATATATATATATATATATCTTATGTAACACACAAAAATATACTCTATAAAACATACCAGTTAGCTTTTTATTGAAATACTTTTAATCATGACAATACATATTTATAGAAATTATATTGGTTGCTTCTAATATGGTAGAAAATGACCCAATTAATAACCACTGCATATGAGTTACGATAATGTGAAATATCTATTCATAATAAATTTCATGAATAGTAAATCCAGGTCAAAAAACAATTTATTTTATGACTGGAAAAATTCCCTCATTAATTGTTGTAGCAATTATATTTTGAGCAGTTTAAAAGAATACCACTTTCTCTAAAGCTTCTTCACATAGTATTCCCTTTTGCTTAACTTTTAATCATTTCTTTGGACTGAATGGAGTACATATTTAAATTTGTGTTCATATTTAATTAATTGTGTATTTATAAATCTCATTTAAATATATTTATATCTTCATCATTTTCTATCCATCTGAATTATTACTTATAATCTTTTCAATGTGGTCTAAATAAACTCTGACAAGTGATTTTCTTTTTATTATTATATTTTAGGCGTTGATTGTAGCTACACACAGTGGTACTAGTGAGCTAGTTCCAATTTTCACCTCAGAGAAATTTCGGGATTTGCTAGTGAAGCATGCAGAAATGGGAGTCCAACCTAGACTTCCATTATGCAAGATTGTACTTATCATTAAAATATATTTCTGCACTATGAAAGATGAATTTACTCATTGTTTATTTACTATTATTAATATCATAGTTTGTCCATCTCTCATAAACTATTTTAAATTACTGCCTAAACAAGTATGGTTATTATTTTCAAATAATTTTTAGCAATTTTTATTTTATTTTTGGGCCACAACAAGCATTGCTCAGGTTTTACTTCTACATACTTATTCAGGCATCACTTCAGTTGGTATGCTGAGGGTCATATGCACTTTGGAAATTTATGCCACTTTTATCGGTGTGTAAGACAAAGCACCCTCCCAATGTACTGTATTTCAAGGCCAGGGATTTTGTAATTTTATGCATTATATATATTTCTATCTGAATTATATTAAATACATAAATCACCTTAGAGAAAAATGACATCTTTGTAGCTTAACTTGTGTCCAAGAAATGTTTTTCCATTTTTCAAGCTTAACTTTTTTCCTTATTCTTTTCTTTTTCTTTTTTAAATAATGTACTCATTATATGTTTTTGTCATTTATTTTGTATTTACTTACAAGTATCTTATTTTATTGCTGAGCATTATAGTTTTAGTTTTAACTTTTATCTTATAACTTTTTTTGTGAATCTATGTGATTACTTCTGTTATTGTCCTGCTATATTTGTAACTTTTAAAAAGTAGAAAATATCTACTTTAATTTTTCACTTGAATTATCATATTACCTGAGAATATTCAGTGCTTACATATCTACATCTTGCTATTTTATTCTCAAATCATTTTCTGACAATACTTCCAGAAAATAAATAGTGTAAAATAAATAAAACCATAAATAGTGCAGAAGTAGTAGTTACTATTTACAGTCTCAAACTAAGAACTATCATATCACCTTTGTATAAATTTAAATAAATATTTAGACTGTAAAATTTTATTTATGTTTTCAAAAATGTCCTCAAAAATTCCAGTGTTGCTGGTTTATTGTATAGTGTATAAGTTTCTTACTATGCACATGACTAATTTGGATTCATATTTAGGATCATTTATAAAATCTCAAGCCTCACCACCAGTATACCTGAGCACAAAATTGAGAAATTCCTAAGCAAAGCTCATGACAGTCAAAATAAAAAAAAATCCCTTTCAGTTTCCGTTTCCTAAATATTATTATCAGAAATGTTAAATCAACATTTATTGCAATATTCATGTCTCAATGGAAAGTTTTTGGAAATTTTTTTGGGCAAGCTCTTAATCTTTGCTCTGTGACCAGGTATTATTTCTGGTGATGCTTGGGGGAATCCATATGAAGTGTTAAGAATAAAAATCAGGGACGGGAGCAGTAGCAAACAGTAAGGCGTCTGACTTGCGCACTAGCCTAGGACGGACCTCGGTTGGATCCCCTAGCATCCCATATGGTCCCCTAAGCCAGGAGCAATTTCTGAACGCATAGCCAGGAGTAACCCCTGAGTGTCAACAGATGTGGCCCAAAACTCAAACAAACAAACAAACAAACAAACAAACAAAAAGAATAAAACCCAAGTAGACTGCACTTAGCAAATTTCCCCTACCTGTTGCACAATGTTTTTTGTCCTTGTTTCCTTTTTAAAATAGATCGTTTTATTCTGGATCAAAAGCTTTGCATGTATGTATCTTTACTATTTCAAGTATCTTTACTATTTTAAAGTGGACATCTTAGTCATATTTACTGGTGCTTTCATCTAGTTTCTTTCTTACTTTCCTATTGTTCTAACCTCTAAAAAAGATATCTAGTACAGTTTCCAAATTTGTATTACACAAACGAAGAATAAAGGTTTACTTAGACTAGTTTCTATAATATATTGTATTGTATGTATTACTCACTGTGTAAAGTATACTGTATCAACATTAATCTTTTCATTATTTATATTTTCTGTTAATTTCAATGAGTTCTTAAGACACACAGATGTTGGAAAGTTAGAAATCAATTGAATATACATAGCTAAATTGGAAATAAAAACGAGTTTTACTAAGATTACACTGAATAGTAGTCTTTCTATTCTCCATTGCCTTTCTTGATGCTATACATTTCATTCAAAATAAAATTGATGCAATTTTTTAGAAATTATTCTATTGTATGCCTGGATAAACAGTATTCCTATAATATCATGTTTACTATATTGAAACAAGATTTCTCTGTTGAAGTATTAATGATGCTCCAAGTTTACTTCATGGAAAGAAAATGAAACAAGCTGCTTTTATCAACTGAAAATGCAGTTTTTGTGCTTCCTTTGAAGTTATTCCTTTTTATAATGCAATTTATATTTGATTTTTGGTCAAATTAGTTTTCTTCTATTCATGTTACTGAAGGTCAAAATGTCCCATTTTTAGCTGGATTTCTCACAAATTTCAAATAGCAGTTCAATTTTCGTCATTTTCAGTTGGCATAGTACGAATGATATATATCTATATGTATATAGATATAAGTATCTATATATATGTAAACTCTAGCAAGAATTAAATTATACTCAAAATATAATATAATAGGTTTTAACCTTTGGATATTTAGCCTAAATAAAAACAAGTCTAGATACTACTCTAAAAGATTTCCTTTTATAATTTTAACTTTATAAAGATCTATTCATTCAAAAGTTAAAAATAAAAATATGTGCAACTTTTCTTTACTAGGATCAAAGCAAAAAAAGTATTTTATTTATTTATCAAAGATAATAGTCACAATATTATAAGATATAAATCACAGTTATCCTATATACTAAAAAGGTATGCTTTGTTCTCATATTTAAGGGGGAAAAAATCAGGTTAAAGTTAGCTGAATTTTGAGTTTCTAGAACACTCCTGCTTAGTATTGCTGTGACTATTACCAACTTTTATTGGTGAAATAGAGCAATCCGGAAACTCCATGCTTCAGTAGACACAAAATTGTACATGACATAATATTCTTTCCTATAGGCTACCCAAATATATACGTCTAAAATCTCCTACCCACATATGTTATGACCTCAGAACAACTAAACACACAGGATGACTCATTTTCTGGAATATTCACATAACTATCTCTCTGCTATTCCTGTGACCTAGCCAAGCCTCTTTTTCTCATGCTATATATTATATTTTAAAAATTTTATTTATATTTTCTAGATAGAGGTTACTGCATTTTTTTTCATAAAACCTTGGGGCATAAAATACTTTGTTTTACCTCACATGTCTAAATATCTCTGCAAGGTTAGAAAAGAAAAAGTGGATGGGGTTCAGTGGTCAAGTGGTCTCAGGTACATTGGGTAGAAAAATAAAAGGTCAGAATTAAATACTCAAGCCAAAGTCAATGATAATAGAATACAATAATAAAATTAAGAGACCAGGGGTCAGAGAGATAGCATGGTGGTACAGCATTTGCCTTTCATGCAGAAGATCATTAGTTTGAATCCTGGCATCCCATATGGTCTCCAGAGCCTGCCAGGAGAGATTTCTTTTTTTATATCTTTAAACATCTTGATTACAAATATGATTGTGATTAGGTTTCAGTCATGTAAAGAACACCTCCCTTCACCAGTGCAATATTCCCAACACCAATGTCCCAAATCTCCCTCCATACCACCCCACCCCCACCTGTACTCTAGACAGGCTTTCCAGTTCCCTCATTCATTCACATGGTTATGGTAGTTCTCAGAGTAGTTATTTCTGTAACTGCACTCACCACTTTTTGTGGTGAGCTTCATAAAGTGAGGTGGAATTTCCAGCCCTCCTCTCATTGTCTCTGAAGATTGTTGCAAAGATGACTTTTATTTTTCTTAAAACCCATAGATGAATGAGACTATTCTGCATCTATATCTTTCCCTCTGACTTATTTCACTCATCATGAGAGATTCCATGTACAATCATGTATAGGAAAATTTCATGACTTCATCTCTTCTGATGGCTGCATAATATAATATTCTATTGTGTATATGTACCACAGTTTCTTATGTTATATATTCTTAAGTCTTCAGTATTCCTCACTTATTTAAAGCAGATATTTGCCTTAAGAATGGGTTAGTAAGTTGCATTTGATGCACTTTTAAAACTTTAATACAGAGAATATTCTGTAAACTAAAAACCCAAAGTAATGAATTTCAAATGTGTAATGCTGAATAAAAAACCAGAAATGTGCCCATTCACTTACATAGACAATGAGCTTCTCAAATAATCCCTCCCTCCTTCAGATTCTTTTGGAAACCAAGGCTTCTTAAAGAAAATGGAATTTTTCTGGTACAAGATCTAATGCTAAGTTAACAAGAGAATCAATAATTCACTGAACTTCCATCATGTCCCTGGCATATACAAATATTGAACTCTCCTCTTTGACAAAACCAATCTTCATACCTATTAGAGTAACTGTGCTTTATTTCCATCAACTCCACCTTACTCAAATCCACCTCTCCAGACTTATCCATCATTGGGTGGACAAAATCCAAACCAACAACTTTCTTCTCCGGAAAGAAGTTCCTTGAAGCATTCCATGTTGTCCAAAGCATGAATGTAAATACCTATCACACAACACATTTAGCAAATACTATGGGATCATAAAGTTCACAGGATTCTTTAACTCTTCTTCATGAATCAGTTCAATTATGTGAGCTCTCAAGGCATAGAATTTCATCTGTAGACATTGTCTTCTAATTATTTATTTCAATTACAGAGTTCATACTGCCAAACCTGTCCCTGTACACCTGGTGCAGTTTGTTGAAATAGATCCTTCTCTTTTACAGAAGGTCTGACAAGCAACTACCCATAGATTCCTGTACCTTTTCAGGAACATAAGGAATCTGAAAATAAACAAGAATTCCCTCCACCCTTTCCACATCAGTTTCCAACAACTGATCAGGATCATTGGATCATTGCTCCCTATCTCTACAGTCCAAACTACTGTAAGGGAATTTGTCCTCAGGTGCTATGCTGTGGTCTCAATTCTTCTACTAAACATTCAATCATCAAGAACCTTAGCAGCGAACTGGTTGATCAGAGTTCAATCCTCCCTTATAATTATATCCTTATTAACATTCTTCTGATTGAAGCAAATGGAAGTATCTAATACAATGAGTATATGATTTCCCAATTCTGCATACATAGGTGTCAGCAAACTTTTAGCTTGCTAGGTTTCCCAGGAAATTAGAGAAGGGTTTAAAATAAAGAAATATTACTGTTAAAAGAGAAAGTAAACTGTGTCCAAAGCTGTGTATTATGTTCCATAAGTTTTATATCTCCTTTTCGATTTTTGAACACTGTGATAACAATTCTGATACAAAACATTAACATCAGGAGTACTATTGCTGAGTAAGAGGTTTCTCTGGATCTTCTCTCTATTTATACATTGTTTATTTTTACTTTATTAAACTTCATTAATCAGTAAAACTTTATAAATTACCCCAACAAGGTCCAGAAAATGTAAACATTTTGTGGTTTTTTTTTTGTTTTTTTTTTTTTTGTTTTGTTTTTTTGGTTTTTGGTTTTTGGGTCTCATCCGGCAGTACTCAGGGATTATTCCTGGCTGTCTGCTCAGAAATAGCTCCTGCCAGGCACGGGGGACCATATGGGACACCGGGATTTGAACCAACCACCTTTGGTCCTGCATTGGCTGCTTGCAAGGCAAACGCCGCTGTGCTATCTCTCCGGGCCCAACATTTCATGTTTTTTATCTACTTTCAAACTCTTAAAGAATTTGAGTGAAGATAGTTTTTTTTTTTTATTCTTTGTCTCATTTCCTAGAAACTAGAGAAGTAGAATAAAGAATTAAAAACCTGGGCCCAAAGAGATAGCACAGCAGCATTTGCCTTGCAAGCAGCCGATCCAGGACCAAAGGTGGTTGGTTCGAATCCCGATGTCCCATATGGTCCCCCGTGCCTGCCAGGAGCTATTTCTGAGCAGACAGCCAGGAGTAACCCCTGAGCATCTCCGGGTATGGCCCAAAAACCAAAAAAAAAAAAAAGAATTAAAACCTAATCTGTGATTGTCTGTTTTGTTCTTACATTGACATAAATTTAAAATTTATTTTTTCAGATGGATTAAACAAAACAAATGCAGATTATAATCCCAAATGTTATTATGTCAGTAGGGAAAACTTGTATATGGATTTGACTGAGATTATATCATTTTACAACCTCCTGCATCTACAAAGATGAGAAGTATTGTCACCACCAGCTTAGAATTATGTGTGGAGAATCACTTTAAATTTCAATGTGTTTCATGAGTATTTTCTTGTTTTGTGTAACACTTAAACCCCCAGATACATACTCCCAAAAGAAAACTCCATGGTGTTCCAGGAACTAGAAAATATCTGGTTGGGTGTGAAGAGAGCAGAAGGCTGTATTTAGGAAACTTGAAGGATTCTGGTAGGAGGTAAAATGTGTGGACGTCTAAAACTAACTTTACTCCGGAATTGTCTATTTATAAGTACCATTTATTGTGACCCTGAATCTGTGAAAAGCATAGAGCTTTCCATCTTGGAGACATGATGTAAATGAACTAGTCAATGCTTATAGTGTGACTCTTTTTTTGCTCCTATGCTGTACTGATATGATGTGGACCAGAATGTATTGCAAATAAATTATTGATTTTTGTTCAAAACAATTACCTAAATTTTTAATTGTCTTAATTTTGTATTAAGATCCTAAATAACTGTATTTTATTGTGGGTGAATTATTGCTTTTACCAAAAAATAATTAAATATTTACCTGAAGATAATTTACTAAAATAAAAATATAAAGACCTGGGGAAAGGGATTCTAGAGATTTCATTCAGTTTTTCAGTTATAGTGAGATCCCATCATGTCTATATACCCATAGTGTAAGGAAATAGGATTATTGACTTTGTGCAACACAGGAAAATGACCACTTGATAGCAACTAAAAGCTTTGGAACATAGTCACTACACATGGCATAATTAGAATGGCAATACTCAGTGCAAGGAAAGGAATGCATGTCTAATTTAATTACATATTTTTGGTTAGCCTGATGCAGCTTTTTTTTATACTGAGTTTAAAAGAAATTCAGATAAAATTACTTTAAAATGGTAAAATAAAATAAGGAATGGCTAGGTATAAAACATACCCTACTATGTTTTTGTAAAATCCCTCATATATGCACTGAAAAATATTCCACTGTTTTAACTTTTATTATATATTATAAGTATAGTTGCATTCAAACATGATTTCTTATTCATCATAATTTATTTTTTATTTTATTATTATTCCCATTTTTGCTAACTGTAATTTATGCATCTTCATAAATATTACTTGAAAACTTAAAATGTGGAAATATTCAAATAAAATAAACTGAGATTTGAAATTTATATTTCGCATCTTAATTTTGTGGCAAGGTAATTTATACTCTTAATTTACATTTGTAAAATGTCTATTGATTTCAGTTTGAGTTTACAAAAATTTATTATGCAACAGTATCTAGAATTTATTTACAACTTTATAAAAATATAAACTTTACCTCTCCACTTATAATTAAGTAAATGATTGCATTTGTATTTAATTTTTTTATATTATACTATTCCAGGTAAAATTTGGTGAAATAGCTGTGTATATTTCTAGTACTTTGATAAGCACTAAAATGGGGAAAATTTATTTTTTCTTGCACTACTGATGAAATTAAAAAGGTAATCAAATATCTGCCCAAAAAGCCCAGGCCTAGATGGATTCACTAATGAATTCTTCCAAACTTTCCAGAGGAACTACTACCAATCCTGGAAAGACTCTTTCATGAAATCAAAAAAGCAGGAACACTTCCAAATAGCTTTTATGAAGCCAGCATCACCTTAATGCCTAAACCAGACAGAGATGCTACCAAAAAAGAAAATTACAGACCAATATCGCTGATGAGTGCAGATGCAAAGATCCTCAACAAAATCCTGGCAAATAGGATTCAATGCCTCTTCAAGAAGATCATACAGTACGACCAAGTATGTTTTATCCCAGGAATGCAAGGATGGTTTAACATCCATAAATCTATCAACGTAATACACAACATCAACAAGAAAAATAAAAACCACATGATCATATCAATAGATGCAGAGAAAGCATTTGATAAGTTCCAACACCCATTCTTGATCAAAAGTCAGCAAGATGGGAATGAAAGGAACCTTTTTCAATATAGTTAAGGCCATCTACCACAAGCCAGTGGCAAATATTATCCTCAATGGAGAAAATCTAAGAGCCTTCCCTCTAAATTCTGGCTCAATACAAGGCTTTCCTCTCTTACTCCTATTCAGCATAGCACTGGAAGTACTTGCTTTAGCGATTGAGCAAGAAAAAGATACCAAGGTAATCCAGATAGGAAAGGAAAAAGTCAAGCTCTCACTGTTTGCAGAGGACATGATACTCTATATAGAAAACCCTAAAGACTCTACCAAAAAAGACTCTAGAAACAATAGACTCATATAGCAAGGTGGCAGGCTACAAAATTAACACACAAAAATCAATGCCCCTTCTTTTCCCTCTTCATGGGCTCTGCAATGATGCCTATCTCAAGACCACGGCATTTTTTGTTTGTTTGTTCATTTGTTTGTTTTGTTCTGTTTTTGTGGTGCTTAGCGTTATTGTTGGAACTCTTAATAGATATTTGACACTTCATTTCGTAGGGGTGGACTGTTTCACCTTCTTTTTCTCCTCGTCTCTCAAACCGATGGCTAGAGCCTCTAGAAGAATTCTGCTTATTCCCGGCATATTAGACTTTTACCCCAGTTTATTATTTTTCTCCTCTTCAAACAAAACCACATAACTTGAACTAGCTAGTCCTGCCCCCCAATTAGAGGGGGAAATAAAGGAGGCATCAGGACCAAACAGGTGTAAGACTACAAAGTAATAGGATAGGTACAGAGGGGACCACATATTCTAGCAGCCCTGGGGATGAGGGAAGAGGATATGGAAGGCAGGACAAAAACGGAGGAGTAGGGAAGACAAACCGGTGATATGAATCCCCCCTGATTTTATGTAAATATGTACCTAAAATATTATTGTCAACAATATGTAAGCCACTATCATCAAAATAAAAATTATGTTAAAAAAATCAATGCCCTTTCTATATACCAATAATAAGGAAGAAATGGTCATTAAGAAAACAACCCCATTCACAATAGTGCCACAAACAACCCCATTCACAATAGTGCCACAAAAAACTCAAATATCTTGAAATCAACTTGACTAAAAATGTGAAGGACATATACCAGGAGTTCTCAAACTTTTTAAACAGGGGGCCAGTTCATTGTCCCTCAGATCATTGGAGGGTATGACTATAGTAAAAACAAAACATATGAACGAATTCTAATGCACACTACATATAACTTATTTTTCAATGAAGAAACGAAACAGATACAAATACAACATGTGGTCCACAGGCCATAGTTTGAAGACCACTGATATACAAAGAAAACTATTATACTCTGCTCCAAGAAATAAGAGGACACTTGGAAATGGAAACACATAACCTGCTCATGGATTGGCAGGATTAACATCATCAAAATGGCAATACTCCCCAAAGCATTGTACAGATATAATGTGATCCCTCTAAATATATCCATGACATTCTTCAAAGAAGTGGATCAAACACTTATGAAGTTCATCTGGAATAATAAACACCCTAGAATAGCTAAAGCAATCATTGGGAAAAATATGGAAGGAAGTACTTTCCTCAACTTTAAACTTTACTACAAAGCAATATTTATCAAAACAACATGGTATTGGAATAAAGACCGGCCCTCAGATTAGTGGAATAGAATTGAATACTCAGAAATTTCCCCAGACATACAATCACCTAATTTTTGATAAAGGAGCAAGAAATGGAACAAAGAAAGCCTCTTCAACAAGTGGTGTTTGCACAACTGGCTAGTCACTTGCAAAAATTGAACTTAGACCCCCAGTTAACATCTGTATGAAGTTAAAATCTAAATGGATTCAAGATCTCGATATCAGACCCCAAAACATAAGATATATAGAAGAACACGTAAGAAAAACACTCCAGGACATTGAGACAACAGGCATATTCAAGAAGGAAACTGCAATCTCCAAGCAAGTGAAAGCAGAGATTAACAAATGGGAATATATAAAGCTGAGGAGCTTCTGCACCTCAAAGAAAATAGCGCCCTGGATACAAGAGCCACCCATTGGGTGGGAGAAACTATTCACCCAATACCCATCAGACAAGGGGCTAATCTCCAAAATATACAAGGCACTAACAGAACTTTACAAGAAAAAAAAAATCTAATCCCATCAAAAAATGGGGAGAAGAAATGAACAGACACTTTGACAAAGAAGAAATACAAATGGCCAAAAGACACATGAAAAAATGCTCCACATCACTAATCATCATGGAGATGCAAGTCAAAATAATGATGAGATACCACCTCACACCCCAGAGAATGGCACACATCACAAAGAATGAGAATAAACAGTGTTGGCGGGGATGTGGAGAGAAAGGAACTCTTATCCACTGCTGGTGGGAATGCCGCCTAGTTCAACCTTTATGGAAAGTGATATGGAGATTCCTCCAAAAACTGGAAATCGAACTCCCATACGATCCAGCTATCCACTCCTAGGAATATACCGTAGAAACACAAAAATAGATGAAATCATGAAATTTTCCAATACATGGAAGTACATGGAATCTATTATGATGAGTGAAATAAGTCAGAGAGAGAGAGAGAAAATTGCAGAATGGTCTCACTCATCTATGGGTTTTAAGAAAAATGAAAGACATCCTTGCAATAATAATTTTCAGACCGAAAGAGAGAAGGGCTGGAAGTTCCAGCTCACCTCATGAAACTCACCACAAACAGGGATGAGTTTAGTTAGAGAAATAACTACATTTTGAACTATCCTAATTATTAGAACGTTATGAGCATTATAGAAAGTCTGTCTAGAGTAGTGGTGGGGTTAGGTGGGGAAGGGGAGATTTGGGACATTGGTGATGGGAATGTTGCACTGGTGATGGGTGATGTTCTTTACATGACTGAAACCCAAACACAATCATGTATGTAATCAAGGTGTTTGAATAAAATATAAAAAAGAGGAAAATGCTACCTTTTAAACAGCACAATTTTTTGTCTGTTTTATCTTCCTGTTCTCTGTATTTGTTCACATAACAACAATCATTTCTCCCCTCCCCACTCACAATGATTAGAAATGTTAATTTATATTTTAGAACTTCTTTACCGACCATCTGGTGATTATTTATGCAATTTTTTCTCACTACACATATTAAGATAAAAGTTTATAAACCTCCCTTAATAAAAAGGCAATCAAGAATAACCAAGCACATCGTTTTAAGGATGTTGGCTCTTACTGTTTAATTCCAATTGTGATATATATCTACCCTGAGTGCTTTCTAGTTATTACAACACTATAACCTTTTTACTGAGCTGTTAAAATTTCTAACTTTTCTGCCATCAGTCTTGTTAACAATTTGTCTGAAATGAATTAATGGATGAGGCTGCTGTGGGGTAATTCCTCAAGCAAGGGTCAAAATTAGCTTTTCTAATCTGCCCAGTTTAGAGCACTTCTAGTAAGTCCCACTTTGGAATTGGGTAACTAAGGTCAATGAAGAAGTGACCTGGGAAAGACTTATTCACTTAGAAATGTGTATTATTTTAATATAAAAACAATGAAGGGCTAAAGGCTGTGAATTAATTGTTGACCTAGCTCAAGCTCTGTCCTTTTTAGACACTAAATTGCTATCCTGTTGTGGCAGTAACATCCAATAATAAATTTATCAGCAAACAATTTCTTTTCATCTGAGAAGGCCTTGTTTTTTTTTTGTTTCTCATGTAAGGATAGAGGAATCCATTTAATTAGGTAAAATATACCCCTTCCCATTAACCTGATCCCTCCTAAAAGAAAAGATTCCAAGGAGAAGCTATTTTTTAAAATTTACATTTATGTAAATTCCCCTCATATATGTACATATATACATATATATTATAATTATATTTTCTTCTGAAATAGCCAAAGAAACCAGAGTCAGGAGGATTTTGCTTTCACACAAATACAGCCTACAGAAAATAGAGTATCAACTCAAAAATCATATTTAGTGTACTGAGAAGAAAAGACAAATCTGATATGGATTATGACCTTGGACCTGTAGCAGTTGTGGGCACTTCTTTTGATTGCTTGAACATAACCTGGACAAAACCAGTAATTATCTCTAAATAGAGCAAGATGTGGCACAAAAATTCAAATAACAAAACCACACAACAAATTGAAGCAGTAAGAAAGTTGTTAAATTTTGGTTTTAGTATCAATCTGCCAATTCTCTACAGGTAAAAGTGTTTATAAAAATAGATTAAATCTGGGGCTGGAGCGGTGGCACAAGCAGTAGTACATTTGCATTGCACACACTAACCTAGGATGGAGTCCCATATGGTTCCCCAAGCCAGAATCAATTTCTGAGTGCATAGCCATGAGTAACCCCTGAGCGTCTACAGGTGTGGCCCAAAATGAAAAAAAGATTCAATTAAACTATATCTGAGTATTCAATCCAAATGCAATTTTCAACTAAACTCCTTCCTATTTGTATACCAAAAGGACTGAAGATTGAACATAAAGATTGAATTACTTTCTAAAACTCTTCAAATGACCCCATAATAATAATCAGCACACTAATTTTATTAGTCCGTATGAAATATATTGCATTGTAGAAAAATCACAGTTCAGACATTACTTGGTTATAAAAATATATGCTAATATTTACTCTACTAATTATATAAATTTTGGTGAATCAGTTAATTATAATTTTCCCCTCCATTCCTCCTTTTTTCCTTTTCGACTTTTCTCTGTTTCTTAATTTATCCCCCCCTCTGACTTTAACCTTTTATTATCACATGTTCTGAAAAGACACAGGAAAATGAGTTGATGTGTACTAAAACATCTTATCATGTTGGTCAATGATACTCTACTCTACTATACTATACATCATGTATAATTTAGTATACATGATACTAAACTCAATGATACTATGGTCACAACATATGATACTCTGAATTATTTTTGTTCACTAATCTGAGTTTCAAACTTTGATGCTTCTTTTTATTGTCTGTTTTTGTTTTTATGTTTTTTAGCCACACCCAGTGGCGCTCAGGGGTTACTCCTGGCTGTGCAGTCAAAAATTGCTCCTGGCTCCAGGGACCATATGGGACACTGGGGGATAGAACAGCAGTCAATCCTAGGCTAGCATGCTTAATTTAAGGTAATCAACCTAAGTTTTGCCACTGAAATGCTATAAGCATGAAATCTACAGAATCTACAACCTTTCATAATTTACAGTATATAAAACATATTTAATAATGCTAATGTAAGTATGCAAATATGTATTTAATACATTAATGTGAGCATCCAGGTCTTTGTTTTCTTCATCAATTATTTATTCATTATATTATTTCTCACACAATACATTTCAGCTTTTCAACATGAATCTTAAAAATAAATTTTTGTTTTTGTTTTTGTTTTTTGGGCCACACCCATTTGATGCTCAGGGGTTACTCCTGGCTATGTGCTCAGAAATCGCCCCTGGCTTGGGGGGACCATATGGGACGCCGGGGGATCGAACCGCGGTCCTTCCTTGGCTAGCGCTTGCAAGGCAGACACCTTACCTCCAGCGCCACCTACCCGGCCCCCCCCCAAAAAAAAAATTATTTTTGTCATGCATTTTATTTACCTTCCGTTGTCTTCTCTAAAGTAGATGACTCATATGCTTGTTTTAATCAACAAAAAATATAGCATATATACACAAGGAAACTTCCTTAAAGAAAATGTAATCATTAAAATTTTATTGCATATTTTTTATTAATTTCAAATTTGAGACCCTCACCGTTTTTTGGGGGGGGCACAGCCAGGGGTTACTCCTGGCTATGCCCTTAAAATCACTCCTCCTGGTTTCTGAGATCATATGGTACATCAGGGATTGAACCTTGGTCTGTCCTAGGTCAGGTACATGCAAGGCAAATTCCTTACAGCTGTACCACTGCACCGGCCCTGAGACCCTCACTTGATGGCTACTAGGAACTTATTTCTAGATGTTATCACTTTTATCATGCGTGGGAAGTATTATGTGTATTGAGAATTAAATCATGATCAGTTGCAGGAAAAACAAGCATCTTAACTCTTCTACTGTATTGTGTCATATATTGATTTCATCATAATTATCTATTAATATATTTAATCAAAGCCTCTTATGTACAATAACATTTGAAAAGATGATATAAGGTGTTTACATTTTTATAAAAATACCTGAATATTTTCATTAAAAAATAAAAACTGTCACAAATTTACAACATCATTGTCTTAGCCTTACAAAATTTTATTTAATACATTTTTTGAAAAAGTTACATACTTAGTGGTTTTTGGGACACTTTCAGCTATTCTCACAGGTTAATCCCTGCTGTGCTTTCAGTATTTGACTTCTGATTGTCTCCTGGGTCACATTGAGTGTTGAGGATCAAACCATGGTCTTCCACATGCAAAATATTGCTCTGGGCCTAAAATAATGTTAAAGATTTATTTCAGTTACTGAAAATATTCTGCTAGTTAGCTCAATCTAAATCATTTACTTTATAGATTTTTAACAATATCGCACAGAATTAGATGTATCTAGGGACCAGAGTGTGGTACAAGCTGTAAGGGGTCTGCCTTGCTACACTAGCCTAGGACAGACCATGATTCAATCTACCAGCGTCCTATATGGTCCTGCAAGCCAGGAGTAATTCCTGAGTGCATAGCCAGGAGTAACCCCTCAGCGTCACTGGGTGTGGCCCAAAAACAGACAAAAAAAGATAAAAAAGAATTGTATCTAATAAGGATAATAATTATTATTATTTAATATGAATTAAAATATAATATTCATTTATATACAGTAGAATACATTAATCTTCAATTGATTTTGTACAATTTAATGAAAGTACAATTTTTAATAAGATATGCTCAATGTGGTAAATATTTATTCTATAACATGTGAACTGAGAAGATGTTGCATATGTCTTAAAATCTTAGAAAATATGTTGTAATATTTAACATTTGTGATATATTTTAAATAATTAATAATGAAGTTTTATTAGTGTGCTGCCATGAATTGTTTTTAACACTTTTTCTTTTGCTGCTTTCTAACTTGGCAGGCAGAAATGAAAAGCAACAATAGGATATTGATGGTTTTGTAATCCTAAAATTTTTATTATTTAGGATATTAAACACATAAAACATGCTGATTTTTGATAAAGGTTATGTTTTACTATTATACTTCCTTATCACCTATTTCAAAGTTATAGTGGCAATATACAGAGTCTATATCTACTTACAATGTGATCTATTCTTGTATGTGTCTCTTTTTGTAGAATTATCCTTTTACAGCAAGAAAATAAACCAAAGCTGAAGTGAGATTTGGGTGAAAAGATAGAAATGGCTCAGTTTGAAAAATTCACTAGGATGTTATCCTACTGTAATAAATAAAAAATATTAAAAATAATTTTTATATTTACTGAGTTTAAAGAATCTAGAGTGGCTAGATTACTATTACAGGGGTTAAGGCAATTGCTTTCTATGTAGCCTACCTTATGATTCCTAGCACAGGAAAAAGTCTTCTGAGTACTTTCAGTTGTAATCCTGAAATAAAAATAAACAAATGAAGTAAAATTAAATGAATACATAAGACATTGAGACTGAAGTGTTCAATGTTGATTTTATTCTTCGTTTATATTTGAACATAAGATATATAACTTTTAAATAGTATCTGAGTTAAATAAGTGAGAATTACTAAACAGTATAAGATGTTCAGTACAAGATTACAAAACTGTACTAATTACCAAATAAAGAACTAATTGCATATAATCAGGGGAACAAACCCAATGTGACCAATGAGTAATTACTTTGTTAACCCTGATAACTATAATGAGCTAAAACAGTTCTGATCTAGTGAAAATCACTGAACATTAACCAAATCCATTGTTTGGAAGACAATTCAAGTTATCTTTGGCGAGAAGTAGGCCATCTCATCTAGAACCTGCATGAAAATTGTTGTTATTTAACTAAATTACCATGCTTAAATACTTCCTTCCAGCTTTGTTAAATATCGAGTCCGTTAATTCTTTAGAATATAGTCGCAAATATGTACACATTAAAAAAATTGACACAAAATGGATGTTTTAGAGATGTCTTCAGTCATTATACAATAAACAGCATTTCACATCATGAATGATTTTAGGCAGATTTTCCAAAATTTTATTTAATACAAAATTTAAAAATAATTTCAATACAAATAATAAAAATTTGGGTCCGGGGAGGTGGCGCTAGAGGTAAGGTGTCCGTCTGCCTTGCAAGCGCTAGCTAACTAAGGACCGCGGTTCGATCCCCCAGTGTCCGATATGGTCCCCCCAAGCTAGGGGCAATTTCTGAGCGCTTAGCCAGGAGTAACGCCTGAGCATCAAATGGATGTGGCCAAAAAGCCAAAAAAAATAAAAATAAAAATAAAAATTACCAGATAGACTAGAGTCAGGAGATCAGAGTCCATTGTAAGAAGTTTGCCAAAAATATCAAGGGCAATGGTACGCCATTGATTGAGGATCAAACCTCAAATTGTGAGTTTTCCACAATCCCCACGGAAGGAGAGGGATTCACATGTGCCCTGTCTGGGTAGGACAAGAGACATAGGTCTGGCAGCAATTCCGAAACAGGAAATAATCCACACACAATTGGAACTACACACATGGAACCACGAGCCTAGATAGCAGCTCTCTCTCCAGACCTCTTGAGTAACCTTGTTTTTTGGGATAAAACAAAGCCCACCCCTAAGGGGAGGGGAAAAAGTCAGATGAGGAGGAAATGGGGAAATACCTTTTTAACAGGATATACATAATAAATAAATAAATAAATAAATAAATAAATAAACAGGATATAAATAAACCAATGGAGAGACATCTAATTAGAAGGCAACATGAAGGGGGCCGGATCTGTAGCATAAGCCATAAGGCTTGCCATGATGCTAGCCTAGGACAGACGGCAGTTTGATCCCCTGGGATCCCATGTCCCCCAAACCAGGAACTATTTATTTTTAATAATAATTTAATAATAATTTTAAAATTTTTAAATAATAATAATTTAAAATATTAATAATATTTAAAATAATATTTTATTGTGATCAAAGAATGAACAAACAAACAAATAAATAAATAAATAAATAAATAAACAAATCTTTCACAGTAGTATTTGAGGTACATTGTGACAAGGAATCAGGGCCATTCCTACAACCAGAGTTGTCCTCCCTCCACCCCTATTTCCAGCATGTGTCCCATATCTCCCTCCTTTCCCCTTCACCCCCAGGAGTGCTAGTGTAACTGTTTCCCACTCTGTATAGCTTGTTGTAGATAGGATATCGACTCTGTTGTTGACTTTACGTTTGATGTTTAAGGTCATTTTTTAATTCCACTCAATTTTTATACTGCTGTTTTATTCATTTTTATTTTCCCCCTCAATTCGTGAGGCAGAATAAGATGATTAAAGTTGTGTGGTTCTGCTGGAAGAAGAAATATAAGAAAAAATATAAGAAAGAAAAATCAACAGTTTTTCAAAAAAAGAAGAAAGAAGAAAGAAAGAAAGAAAGGAAAGGAAGGAAGGAAGGAAGGAAGGAAGGAAGGAAGGAAGGAAGGAAGGAAGGAAGGAAGAAGGAAGGAAGGAAGAAGGAAGAAAGAAGGAAGGAAGGAAGGAAGGAAGGAAGAAGAAAGAAAGAAAGAAAGAAAGAAAGAAAGAAAGAAAGAAAGAAAGAAAGAAAGAAGGAAAAGAAAAGAAAAGAAGAGAAAAGAAGAAGAAAGAAAGAAGAAAAGAAAGAAAGAAGAGAAAAGAAAGAAAGAAAGAAAGAAAGAAAAAGAAAGAAAGAAAGAAAGAAAGAAAGAAAGAAAGAAGAAAGAAGAAAGAAAGAAAGAAGAAAGAAAGAAAGAAAAAAGAAGAAAAAAGAAAGAAAGAAAAAGAAAGAAGAAAGAAAGAAAGAAAGAGAAAGAAAGAAAGAAAGAAAGAGAAAGAAAGAAAGAAAGAAAAAGAAAGAAAGAAAGAAAGGGTAGCAACTACCAAAAAAATAAAAAGCACCCAGCAGCAAGAAAATCACCAAATAAAAACCACGAGAGTGAAAAATAAATAAAAGAGAAAAAAAGAATAAAGAGTAAAAGTAAAAAAGAAATAGAGAAAAGAAAAAAAGGAGTGCTGGTGTGTCAAGGTTTTGTGCCCCCCCCCTTATTTTTGCATAGGCACAGTAAGTATTGGGAAAATAAGAAAAGGAATTCCCTTGGCCTCAGAGAGTCAGGGTTTCTCCGCTCTTGAAGCATACTGTCATGGGAACAACTACTGGATCCACATCTGCTCATTAGCACTCCCCAAGGTTTTTTTTTGCGGTGCCAGGAAACTTTCCTCTCAGTTGTGGATGATAAAATCAGACCTCTGTAGCTAGAGAGCTTGATATTTGCACAGGTCATAGGACAAGGTCTAGAATAGAGTCCTTATGCTTCTAGAGGTTCTGTCCCATCATCTTTGTAATCAGTCTTCTTGTAATAAGTGGTCTTGGTTTTTGCTCAGATTCTAGCCAAAGCCTAGGATAGAGTCTTCATTAGGCTTCCAAAAGTTCTGCTCAGTCTCCATGTCAAAGTCGAGCCTCTGTAATTAGAGATCTTGATTTTTGTACAAGTCCTAGGGTACAGTCTACGGTAGGGTTTTTCTTCTTGGTCCCAGGATAAGTTCTGCCCAGTCATGGTTGTCAAGTCAGCCTCCAGTAGCTACCGCTGTTGGTTTTTTTTTTGGTTTTATTGCTCTTCTGATTTTCTCTTACCGGTATGTAATGTGATGGGACAACCTGCTCTTAGATCAAGTTGTCGTTTCCTCATTGTCGGGATGTCATATCAGAATTGGTGCAAGTTGGTGACAAAGTGGTGTCAAAAGCATCAGTGGCTGTAATAATAGTCAAAAGATAAAATCATCAGAGATTATAAATAATAATCCTGGACAAAAACAAAAAAAGAAATGGAAAAATATAATTTCCATTGGTTAGAGGAATTGACATTGTAATTATCTCACTAAAGCATAATATGTATTCAAAACGATTTTAATCTAAATTTGTATGATATTCTTAAAATGCATAAGACAACTTATTTTGAAAAGTATATGATACGAAAAAGTCCATGAATACAATAAATAACGCTCAATAGAACAGATCTGGGCAAAACTCATATAATGTTCAAACTTAAACTACATTATTCAACTATAACAATCAATCAAAACAGTGGGGTTTTGCTTTGATTGTTTCTTTGATGATCCACACCCAGATGTGCTAAGTGCTTATTCCTCAGGAATCACACTTAGCAGGACTCAACTTACATCTGTAGTGCTGGGGATCAAGTGTGAGTCAGAATCATGCAAGACATCGGCTTACTCCTGTACTATTTTCTGATCTTTAAACAAGTGTTTGATTAAAAAAGCAGAAATTTTAATAAAAAAAAACAATAGTATAACATTCAGGGCTAAATAATAAATTTTATATACATGAAACCTTAATTTACCATAAAGAAGCCATGAGCATAAAATAATGTAATAAAATTAAAAGAGTATAACAAAACTTCAAATCGTTTTGTATTTTATACTCTGATTTGGTGAAAGATTGTATAGTATCTAATAATAGTCTGAATGACATGCATCTAGAGAGAAAAAGTTTCTATATTGAAAGAATTTTTAACAAATCAGTGTCATCAGCATTATATTCACTGTTATATTTTCATAATTATTGTTACTAAATGTTCTCTCCACTTACATAACAGAGAATAATGGTATAGTTCCTACCTGTTCTCTATATTTTCTGTATATCTGCATAATAAGAATGAAGATCTGAGATGCATAATTTTTCATAAATATTTTAAAATGTAATAAATATGGCCAGATATATAGATTTTCTCCAAAAAGATACTATTTCTCCTATTTGAATACTTTGAAACTTTTACTATGCCATTTTACTATACCTTTTACCAAGGTGCTTGGATTTAGTACCTTCTGAAACATTAAGACTTTTGTTAAAAAATAAAATTGATGGCATATTAAAATATATTGTGATATAAATCTGATGTTTTCTTTAAAACAAATTTGATAAGACATATGTTCATGATTGGTGGAAATTTACAGCCATATAAACATACTTTTAATATAATACTTTATGTGACAATCATTAAAAATACATTTAAAAAAAGCTTAAGTAAGTAACCCTAGCATATATTGAGGGAAAAGTGAATGATCTTACACTCCTATTTTTGCTGTTAAGTGAAAATCCGGATTCAGTTGTACTATAGCTATCATAACTGCTTGAAATTTTGTTAATTCAGTAGAGATGTATTCAGAAGTAGATGCAAATGGTTGTTAAAATAATTTCTGTACTTAAAAAAGATTCCTTTTGAGAATGTAAAATCCACAGCTTTTATGTGTAAGTTATTTTCTTCCTGAATATAAAGCTACAGATAATGAATACCAGTTTGCCTTTGATCAGGTGCACAATGGATCTTTTAAAACCATATCTTATAACTTATAAATGTACAATAAATTATTTTTATCCTTTTTTTGTCCAAAGATTTTTCTTTCTATAATTTTACCAAAAAGGTGATTTAGAATTATTTTCAAAAATATTGAGGAACAAGTAACAATCACTACAAAAGTTCTAAAATATCAGAAAAAAAATGCTAATGTTTTCAAATAATTTACTATGGTTTTTCTTGTTGTTGTTTAAATTTGACCATATTGGGGCTGAAGCGATGGCATAGCAGTAGGGAGTTTGACTTGCATGCTGCTGACCCAGGACATACCGTGGTAGGTTTCCTGGTGTCCTAAATGGTCTCTCATGCCAAGAGCGATTTCAATGGGTGTGGCACAAAATAAAAAAAAAAATTTTGACCATATAGGCAGGCTAGATATGACAACTTATATAATACTATTTTGATATTTTTATTTCTTTTACTCATGAGGAAACATGTGTTAGTCAGAGGTTTTTAGTAGACGAGCAGTTACTTTTATTATTTTTCTTTCAGCAACAATTTTTAGGAATAAAAGTCACAACTTATTATTTTGAGTTTTATTTCTAGATGTTTTCTTTAAAAAAATCACAAGAATTTTTTTCTTTTTTTTTCTTTTTTTTCGGGGGGGACACACCCGGTGATGCTCAGGATTACTCCTGACTCTGTGCTCAGAAATTGCTCCTGTCTCTGGGGACCATATAAGATGCAGGGGATCAAAACCAGGTCTATCCTGAATCAGCCACACACAAAGCAAACACCCTAACACTGTGCTATTGCTCTGGCCCCTTTTGAGTGTCTTCTATCTGCAAGAAAATTACTTTGAAGTTTCCTACAAGTTTGCTGAAATCAGACCACTTTATAATTCATATAATTGACCTTAATGAAACATATCTTTGAGGATATAAGCTGAGAGAAATAGACTGTTATATCATAGAAGGCATTTAGGATTTCTTCATAGCATAGGAAAATGAATCCAATAGTCATTTATATAAATGTCCATAAAATATATTTAAATTAAGAGACAGGGAAATATTTTATTATTTAAAAATCCTTCATACATGCATTCCAATATTTATTAAGAGTCTTACTATGATAGAATAAAACAATGACAAAAATGATATGAACTATATTAAATTATGCTTTGAAAATATTTACTCGAAATTTCTCAAATAGAAGTAAATACCATTTTCTAACATGTGATATTAACTGTGAGCAACTAGGTTTTTGTTTTTGTTTTTTTGTTTTTTGAGTCACCCGTGGGAGCGCGCAGGGGTTACTCCTGGCTCCTCGCTCAGAAATAGCTCCTGGCATGCTCAGGGCACCATATGGGATGCTGGGATTCGAACCAGCATCCTTCTGCATGCACGGCAAATGCCCTATCTCCATGTTATCTCTCGGGCCCTGCAACTAGGTATTTTAATTGATGTACTAGATCCTGAAGAGTTTTTATTAAATGTAAAAATTTCATATGGAAGAACTGAAATTATTTCTAAGGAATGACAAAAATAGATAAAAAGAAATCTTAAACTTATTTTAAAATGATTTAAAATGTATCCAAGCACAATTTAGCAGGCTGAATGCACCAATAGGGAAGAATTTCATTTAAAAAAGTGTTGAGTCACCCACTCAGATAACTGCATTGATTATTTTCAATGTCCCAGTCACAAATAGAAGATACTTAACATATTTCAAGCAAGAATATAATTAATAGGGGCCGGGCGGTGGCGCTAGAGGTAAGGTGCCTGCCTTGCCTGCGCTAGCCTTGGATGGACCGCGGTTCGATCCCCTGGCGTCCCATATGGTCCCCCAAGCCAGGAGCGACTTCTGAGCGCATAGCCAGGAGTAACCCCTGAGCATTACCGGGTGTGGCCCAAAAACCAAAAAAAAAAAGAATATAATTAATAGAATTTTAGTAACTAAAAAGATGTACACTTTGTATCTAGACTAAAATCAATTTAATGTCCCCAATTTAAAAATTATGAACTATCCAGTATAGTACTATGTATGAAGAATTAAATATCAAAATTTTAGAAGGTATTAAAGCTTTGTATAGAGTAGCTTTTTATAAGTCAGAGAGATAAATAAATAATATTTCAAGACATTGTACAAAAATAAACAGCAAGTAGAAAATGTTTTGTGGAAGTAAATATTGTAAGTATTATTAACGATTATTTAGAAAACCAAATGAGGAGTTAATCATTTTTACACATTAACAGTTAAAAATAAAGGTACTTTCCAGGATAAAAAATAAAATAATTTTAATACTGGAAAGATACTGTTATTTAAAAAAAAGGTACTTATAAATGTCAAGAAAATGTGTTTGTGAGCTTTTAATATACATAAGAAAGTACATATGGGGGATGGGTCTCAATACTAATATTACAAACAAACTACAAATAATGTAGGTAAATAATGTATCCTCAACTTAAGCCCCCAGATCATTTTGCTTGTTTATATTGCTTACTTATTTTTTACTACTGAGGTACGGTGTTTTTAATAGTTTTAAATTAGGCCTGTAAAAGTTACCATGCTACTAGATCAACCTCTGTATCAGTGTATCAAGAGTGTATAAAAATCTCATTAGGGACCCCATAAATATTCTATGTAATTTTCGTCAGGTCACTTGCTTTGTTTGGACAAATCAGTTTGATCTCCAATATACAGTTTTTTCCAGAGGTGCTTAGGGGATCATATGTGTTTGCTAGGAATTGAACCTGTGCAAGGCATTTGCCTTAACTCTTATACTCTCTTTAGCCCTCTCCCAATTTTTCAAGGTTATTTCCAAAAAGAAAATGTCACAATCAAGAAGAGTATAAGACTCGAATATATTTCAAAGAAGTATCTGGATATAGCAAATAAATATTAATCTAGACAGCAGGAATAAGTTACATAAATATTTAATAACTTGTTGATTTAATATAGTTTCATTAGTTGTAGTAAATAGCATACAAATGCAAGATGTGTGGGATAGGGAAGTATGATGAGCCATGAGTCCCAAAGTACAACTTTTTAATATTTTTGTATCTAAAATTGTGATATTGTGGGTTGTGTGTTCCACAATCCCCAGAGGAGGAGAGGGACACCATGCCCCAAATCCAGACAGGACAAGAGACTTAGGTTCAGCAGCAATTGCGACTCAGAAAATAATTCACACACAGTTGGGAACGAAGGGCAGGCTAGAAACTCACGCCACAATCTATTCACCCACAAACCAGTCGCTCCACCACTTGGAACCATGAGCCAAGATGGTAGCTTCTCCTCCGGCATCCAAGGCCTCCAAGCATCCTTTATTGGAGAAAACAAAGCCCACCCCAAGGGGAGGGGAAAAAGCCAGATGAGGAGGCAATGGAGAAACATCTTTTTAACATGCCAACCAAGGAACCAATCAAGAGAGATCTAAATAGAAGGTAATATGAAGACCAATACAAAGGCTTCTACACAAAAAACTTCTCTAATGTGGAGAAAATTAAAAAAAAAAAAAAACAACAACAGGGGCCGGCGAGATAGCATGGAGGTAAGGCGTTTGCCTTCCATGCAAAAGGACAGTGGTTCGAATGCCGGTATCCCATATGGTCCCCCGTGCCTGCCAGGGGCGATTTCTGAGCATAGAGCCAGGAGTAACTCCTGAGCATGCTGGGTGTGACCCCTCCCCCCCCCCCAAAAAAAAAAAACCAACAACAACAACAGCATCAGAAATGGTACAGTTCCCATTGCTGTTTGGGGTTAAGTATTTTGCAGTATTATAACAATAATGTTAGCTGAAGATATGTATAAAATCTAGTTGCCCTAATGACACTGCTGCTCCTTCCTCCTTCCCACTTGCTTTCCACTTTCCCTCCTCAGTTTGCCTGAAATAATGTATACAATTTGAGGGCATGCTATATTCTCACTACTTGCTACATCATGTGACATTTAATTATACAGATACATTGAGTTTTGAAATAAAGAAAAATAAATGCTATGGGATCACCATAGACATTCGTCATCAGATATCTATGAACAGATCCTAAAATAAAAAGAAGAAATTGCAAGAATTGATTGCATTGCCAAATACTCATGTTTTAACTAAGTATGCATCAGCATATTTGATAGTATATATTGAAACTACACAAATATGTTGTATGTGAACATCTTATATTATAGTACCACTGTTTTCATTAAAATTCTTTAATATAGATGACATTAATTTCTGTATCAACACACAGTTTGATCAATGGATCACAGTGTTTTCAAAACACACATTTTCATATACTAATGACTTCAATTATTAAAGCATAGAGTCATCAGCAAATAAACAAGATTGGTCATGTTACTATAGACTCAAATACTCTAATATGCAACTGAAACAAGCAGCTGTAGCAACAAGATAGGCAATCAAATTGACAAAATATGTCTATGAATTAATGGAGTATGTGCCACTTGACAAATGTAAATAAGTGCTGAAATGGTGAAACAACTTGATTTGGATTATCTCATTCATTCAGAGTACACACAATTTAAATAAGATAATTAGGCGTCTATACCCAGCTAATTCACAGTTATGTAGGAAACAGCTGAAACAAATGAGAAAAACACAGGAAAATAAAATTAGTCAAAGTATTAGTTTAATATAAACAAAATAAATATAAATTAAATTGGACAAGCTAACTTACATTTCTAATGAAGACTATTAGGATAATTTTAAAATATAAATTAACATCAACTTAATGCACCAATCCTAGGTATGTCAAAATACAATATTAGCAATAAGTAATTATAATCAAATATATATAATGTTGTATTTGAATATTATTTTCTTTATGTTTTATAAAGTGTGAACAAAAGATTGTTTATACTAAACTTTTAGGAAATAAATTAAGACTTCATAATCCATAAAATAGGAGTATGTAGTTTTTCTCATACATCTGAGGAAAGAAACGAACCATTTGCTGATAAAGATTCAACAAAGGGAAGCCTTTTCTAACTGCTTCTGATAAGCATAAAAATTATTTTTTTACATATGTTTATTTGAGCTCCTTGATTACAAACATGTTTGTGGTTTGGTTTCAGTTATAAAAGAGAACACCCTCCTTCACCAGTGAAAGATTCCCACCACTAGTCTAGGACAGAACGTGGTTAGATCCCCCAGCGTCCCATATGGTCCCCCCAAGCCAGGGGTGATTTCTGAGCACTTAGGCAGGAGAAACCCCTGAGCATCAAATGGGTATGGCCCACCAAATAAACAAAAAAAAAAGAAATTAGGAAATGTAATATTAAGTTTGTACTTGGACTTTTTTGTTTATTTATTTATTTACTTATTGATTTTGATTTTTTTTGGTCACACCCAGCAGTGCTCAAGGTTACTCCTGGCTCTACACTCAGAAATTGCTCCTGGCAGGTTCAGGGGATCATATTATGCTAGGAATACAACCAACTTCTATCTTGGGTTGGCTGCATGCAAGGCTGTTTTATGGAAGTCCAGTTCATTAGTTTCTACCCTAAGTTATATCTTTTCTCCTTCCTGCTTTTGACTTATTTTATTTGTCATTTTCCCATTCCTTAAGTTGTGCCATTAAATTTTCAATGTAGGCTCTTTCTATCTTCCTGATGAATGCTTGCAAATCTATAAATTTTTCCATTAATACCACTTTTTCTGTGTTCACAAAATCTCTACTAATTCATTATTCCCATTGAATTTGTTTTTTAGGAAACTTTTGATTTCCTCTCTGACCCATATGTTATTCCAATATTGAGCTGTACAGTAATCCCATGGGTTAAAGTTATTTCCCCATTTCTGTATGTAATTAAACTTCTTATTTTTATTTATTTATTTTATTTATTTATTTTTGGTTTTTGGGCCACACCTGGTCACTCTCAGGGTTATTTCTGGCTACTTGCTCAGAAATTGCTCCTGGCTTGGGGGACCATGTAGGACACACTGGATCAATCCATGGTCTGTCCTAGGCTAGTGTGGCAAGGCAGACACCTTACCACTTGTGTCACTGCTCCCGCCCATGTAAATCACTTATATTTTCAGTGCATCATGATCTAGGAATATTGATAAATATCTTCCTTGATTTAATACATATGAGGTTATATATCTCATAACATTTTTAGCCCAAATTCTGTGCAGTCTATATTAGTCTGGACATCCCCAGTATTTTCTTTTGTTTTTTATAAAAACTTTTTGTGTCCAAAGTGCATTACAAATTTTTCACAAATTTACGGTTACATAGTGATAATGAATGAGGGGCACTCCCCACCAACAGTGCTGTCCTCCGTTTACCCCTGTTCCCAGCATGTATCCCATATCTTATTCCTTTACCCACCCTCCCCAGAATACTAGTGTAACTGGTCTCCACTTTACCGCTTGTTGTAGAATGGATATCTATTCTGTTCTCATTGACTTTGGGTTTGGTGTTCAAGTCTGATCATTTTTATTTCCACTATATGTTCATATGACTGGTCCTAGTACCATCTTTCCCCCGCCCAATTTATGAGGCTGAATGAGTCAAGTTATATGATTCTGCTGGAGATAAAAAGGATAAGAAAAAGAGTAGAAAAAATTGGTAGCAACTACCAAAAAAGAAAAGAAATGCACTCAGCGGAAAAAAAAAATCACCAAATAAAAACCTCAAGAGTGAAAAAGAAAGAAAAAAGTGGAAGAATAAAGAGAAGGAAAATAATATCAAAAACAAAACAAAACAAGAAAAAGAGGGAGTGCTAGAGTAGCAGGGTTTGGTGTTCCCCCCACATTTTTTTTGCATAGGCACTGTAAGTACTGGGGAAGAAAGGGAATTCCCGTGGCCTAAGAGATTCAGAGTTTCTCCACCCTTGAAGCATATCGTCATTGGGTGTTGCATTAAATATTTAGTGATGGAGGTGGATGATGAAGGATGGAGGTGGATGGATTTTTCTCTGCCATCCCAGGCCACGTGGCTCCGCAATTCCCATTCAGTTGGCAGGTCCCAGGTTTAGGTGAACGTCGGAATCAGACTCATCCAGAGACAGGCATCAGGAAAGCATTCAACTTTATTCATGCCCTATTCACTATATGTGTCGCCCTATATCATAACCTTTTAAGCATTTGCTATTCTTAGCTAGCCCTGTATCTTAACTCCTTTCAGCCATCTTCCATATGATCTCCATGCTGGCCAAAGACCAAAAGGGCAGAGAGGGCCTAATCCCCTGTGTCAAAGCCTTATAAACCTTTCAAGACCACTCCCGGGAATGGGAGGGTCTCAAATAGGTACACCTAAATCCAGGGTGGAGTTACAATTGGGTACAACCACTGCCTACATGCATACTCATTACCACATCCTAAGGACTTTTTTGTGGTGCCAGGAAATTTTCCTCTCAGTTGTGGATGAGAAAATCAGGCCACTGTAGCTAGCAATCTTGGAATTTGCACAGGTCATAGCAAGATCTAGGATAGAGTCTTTATAGTTCTAGAGGTTCTGTTCCATCATTGTTGTTGTGTTCAGTCTTCTATAACAAATGCTTCCTGTTTTTGCTTAGTCCCTAAGCCAAAGCCTAGGATATTATGGTTCCAAAGGTTCTGCTCAGTCTCTGTTGTCAAAGGTGGGCCTCTATAATAAGAAATTTTGATTTTTGCAAGAGTCCTGGGATATAGCCTAGTGTAGGGTTTTTCTTACTGGTCCCAAGGTGAGTTGTGCCCAGTCACAGTTGTCAAAGTCAGTTTTCTGTAGCTAATGCTCTTATTTTTCACAGTTCAAAGAACAGGATGATAAATCATCTGTTTTCCACTTACTGTTAAGTGATGTGATAGAACAACCTGGTCTTAGGTTGTCATTTCCTCATTGTCCTTGTCATAGCAAAACTGACACTAGTTGGCTTGCCAGAGGGATGTTAGAAACCTCCCAATGGAGCTTAGTTCCTGGTGTTGCAGGGAGCTGTATCAGTTCTACGTCTGGGATCTGGGGTTTCGGATTGGGCTAACACTCTCCAATCACATGGAGACAGAGTTGTATCCACATGACCACATATCCAGGATGGGAGGGCAACCTTGTGTTATAAAAAAGTGTGAGTTCTTATCCCTAGAAGATAAGATGTTGTTTCTGTGTCTATGGTTTTACCTTTTTTTTTTTTTTTTGCCTATACAAAAGTGTATAGTGTCATATTGTAATGCTGGTGCTATTCTGGGTAAGGATGACAGGCTACACAGTCTCTATGGTCTGGTTTTGATCTGAGCTTTTATCCCCGGCAAGACCTTTCCTTGGTTTTTGTACCAAACAGCACGAAAACTGGTGAGGATAGAGAAAATATGTATATATAAAAAATAGAACAAATAAAAAATACTGAGTTTAAAGAAAGTTAAAAAACAAGTGATGGAGGAGGCTACCTGTATATTTAGGAATACACATCTTAAGATGCATTATTATAAAGGTATTAAGCTTACATAGGCAATATAGGCCTCCCATTTAGGTATTTTGATATATTCTTGTGGGGAGTAAAAATCAAGGCACTTTTTTGTATCACAAACCTTGGTCTTGAGTTTGAGACATGATTTGCGGCATTACGGAATCATGTAGTGTCCTTGAGCTGGGGTTTTGCTTAAGTTGATTCTGGTAACATGCAAGAGTCCACAATTTTATGAGGTTAAGAGGGGCCACAAAGCATGAGTCAGCAGACTTGTTGATTGTAATTTCTTGCCTAGGCATGAGATGGGGGACCAAGGGGTGTCTTTCATTAAGTAGCTGGATGGTGTTTTGTTGGGGCAGGTCGGTCTTAGTGCCTAATGAGTTAAGAACTGAGGGTAAAGAGGGAAGATAGCAGATATGGGTTGGGGGATGAGGAGGTAGAAGGGACTCTGAGGTGGGGAAGGGGCAATATATAAAACATTATATAGATGAATTGTTAATGGTTTAGGCTTGGCAGTCAGAGAGAGGACCACTATAGAAAGTCACTTCCACATATAGACTGACTTCAGAGATCTTTTTGAGTGTTTTCCTCCATATCTTGGGCATTCCGTTTTCTTTCCTAGGAACAGTCTAGAATTAAGAACATTGTTGGTTAACGGTTAAAAAGTATATTTGACATGCAGGCGTTTGTGCCTGTATGCTTTTGAAAATTAGTACTAGTAAGAAAAGACACCCATACAGGGCTTCCAGTATGCATAGGGTAGAAGTTTCTCTCCACCCTTCCCCCCAGGGCCCGAGTTATCAGGCCTAACCTTGAAGACCGGTCTGGTGAGGGGGGATCTCATTCCCCTGCACTAGTGGTCAGCACAGGGGGCCTTTGGCTAGCTGTTCTGCCCAGAGCCCCAGACATACCAGTGGAAGAGGAACAGAGAAGTCCTGGCATGTGGGTTCTTCTGAGGCTGGCTCTAGCCTCTCCAGTTTGTGTATGCATAGGGGAGGAGTTTCTCCCCACCCTCCTCCCATCAGGGCCCCAGTTACCAGATCTGACCCTGAAAGCCAGTCTGGCGTGTACACCCCAATATTTTCAATGGAGTTGTTTGCTTAAGAATTGTCTTTAAACTTTGACTTTGACTATATGTTTATTCTGACAATTAATATTTGTTTCGTACAGGATTAAATTTTCTGATTCATTTTCCATTCTTATTTAATTTGCCCCAAAGGACTATTGTCATCAGTTCATTTCTTCTCAAGACAATTTTCATCTTCTTTTGGTTTATTTTAAGGTTCTTTTCCAACTTCTCTTGTTGTATGGAGGTTTTATTCAGCTCATATTTCATCTCATTGATTCTGTTCTTAGCAACTGTTACTCTTCTGGTGAGGTTTCACGTTGAGTTTTTAATTTTGTATACTAGTTTTATAGTCTATTTCTGGTTTAAGTTTCTTCCTTTATAATCTCTGATCTTCATGACTCTTATAGGCACATTGTACCATGATTTTCTTGAGTTTTTGAACATTCTTTTTTTTTTTTTTGAGTTTTTGAACATTCTTAATATTTTTCTCTATAGTCCTACTATCTTTATTAACTAAGTGTGGTAGGGTTCTGTGTGGCTTTCTCATTGTAACCAGTGTAGTGTGGTGGTGTTTTTCTTGTGTTGTTGTAGGTCTAATTGGCCAGAAGAAATGTACAGCTGTAGATTCAAGTACAGCATTCATGATTGTGTTTGGGGTCATTCACCTCATGTTAGTTCAAAATGCCACTTCCTTGCCCAAAAGCAAACCACAGCAAACAGCCACACCTGCAGGTTTAGATGAACAGAATTTTTTTTCCTTCCTAGCCATGCCCTTTCCTGGATACATTACCTCAGTTCAAATTGGCAATTTTTTTGTCCAAACGCCTCCCACAGTAGACAGCTGTTCTCAGTGTTGCATGTCAACAGTCTTTTTTTTTTTCATCCATGTGACTTTTGATCAACCAGATAGGAGGTTTTTCTGAGATTGTGATACTTTTCTGTCCTACAGTGCTGGGATTTTACAGTAAACTCTAGTTGACCTTCTTGGAGAGGGAGGAATCCAGGATGGCACCTAGTAAATCATGGGATAGCATCTGGTACCAGGACTCAAATGAGGTACTTTCATATAAAGGGATTGTACCTTATCTTCTATATGATCTCTGACTTTATTTTTTGCTTTATTAGTCCTAGAGAAGTATATTGCTGTGTTATTTTGATTATTGTTTCATAACCTTATTATAATATTACCAGTTACTGTATGTTTTGTTATTTTATAGAGTTAATAGTAGAAATATGAGTAATTCCTAAAATGTGTTTTCTGGGCCATTAAATTTTATAAAACATAGATCAATTTTTTAAATTTAAAGTCCTAGATAGTTATTATCTTTTGAGTGTTATTTATCATTTTGCTGAATGCTTGTAGAAAATATTAAAGAAATTCTGCTTTTCTCTTACTTCTATCTACTGCTTCATGCTCTATCCAATGTTCTTTTGTTTACCCATACTTTTATATTTCCCTTAAATCAGGAATTATAGTCATTTTCTAAGTGCCTTTTGTCATATTTCATAATTTTTTCACTTTCTAAACTCTAAACAACGACATTCATAATTTTATTTATAATAACTTTTTGCTTTATTTCTATAAGTAATGAAACACTATCTTTTATTTTCCCATATAAATTCATAGGAAATCACTATTATATTTTACTTATTTATCAAAAAACTTTTAATTTTATTGAAACCATTGTGAGTTAAAAAATTTGTCATATTTGGGTTTCAGACATACAATGAGTCAGGGCCAATCCCACCATCAATATTGATCTCCCACCATCAATAATCCCCAGGTGCATCCCATACCACTTACTGATGCCACAGCCTGCCAAATAACAGGTCAAATTTAAGTTTAGATTTTTAAAGTTTGGCTTTATATACATTGCTATTTTTGTTTCTTTGCGTGTATGGTGTGTGCTACACATTGTAGTACTCAAGTCTTATTACAATTTGTGTCCTCAGAGATCATTTTTTTTTTGTTTTTGGGCCACAGGGGTTACTCCTGGCTGTCTGCTCAGAAATAACTCCTGGCAGGCACGGGGGACCATATGGGACACCGGGATTCCAACAAACCACCTTTGGCCCTGGATCGGCTACTTGCAAGGCAAACGCCACTCTATCTCTCCGGGCCCCTCAGAGATCATTTTTGTGGGTCCCATGCAACTATATGAAATACTTAGTTGAAGTATGCAATGAAAGTCCCTTATATTCATTTTCATTTATTTTGGTGGTAGAGTAGTTTTCTTCCTTAAGTTTAGAGCATCTTTATCAGAAACAAATTCTTTAGTGTGCTTTAAGCATAGTAGCATACTAGTGTATCATATAATTTTTTGAAATACATCCAAATAATAAAAATTATGTACTAATAGGGGTGACCAATCAGAATTGATTCCCTACAATATTAATCTACAAAGATGCAGAGATCTAGGAATGACTAAATACTAATGAAGACTAAATGGCTGAAGCAATAATTAAATATAGCATAATAAACAACTGATTGCAACTCCAATAATTTTACTTGGGTGTTTTATTCCTGGGCAAGTAATTTAATCCACATAGCCTTAGTTTCCTCAAGTGTAAAATTGGGATGGAAATACAGTTCACCTCATAGAGTTATTCAGAAGAATTATATGAGTTAAATGCCACTTGCCTTGAATATTGCATTTGCTCAATACATCAGAGTTTCCATTTATCTGCATAAAGATTATTGCAGCATGTGGGAAGAAATGTCATTTAAACCAGTTTTGCTGAGGGGAAAACTTAAATTGCACATATTTTCACCCTTGAGTGTAGATTCTCAAATGAAAGTTGCAGTAGCATATTTAGTGGATAAAAAATAAAGAAAATAAGACTGCAGTGAAAGTTTCATCTTGTAGAAACAAGGTAATCTTGGTTTTCAGAATGTAGAGTTTTCAGGAAAGCCTTGGGTATTAGAAAACTCAAGTGCTGGTTCAAGAGCTCAAGGAAAGATAAAGTAAATAAGTCCCATTTGCCCTTTGTATATGTTTTTAAGTTATTATGTTATGTATATTGCAAGTTTAAATAAATGTAATATCTACATTTATTCTTCCATGCATGTTGTCATCATGTGATAAGTATTACTCTGTTTTGGTATATATTATGCAAGGCATATAGTTAGTTATTCATACAATAATGGGAAAAAGGTAATTATCACATTGAGAATCTCTAAGTTACCAAGAATCAGAGTGCATGCTATTCTCTTAAACTTCATATTTTTTCTAAAAATGTATTTACAGTGGAGGGAGAGATGAATAGACTATGAAGTTTATTCAGAAAGAAACATGCAAAAATCTATACATGAGATAATAATACCCATCGAATGATCTTGAAGAAATTGTAAACCTTAAGTACAGAAAACTCATTTGGTAACCATTAGGGAATAAAATGAAGATTTGGAATTGAAGTAAAATAGCTTGTCAACAAGAAACAAGAGTTTAATCTTATCTTGCTTTAGTATTTGTGTAAGATAGATTTTTAAGCAAAAACTTCTTTCTCAGGAGAAGTTTAATTTTGTTTTATATTTTTTGTTTCTTTGTTTTGGTGAGGAAACATAGCCATTATTTAAATTTATTTAGACGATGTGCAGGGAGAATAAAAGAGAAATATGTGTTCTAGAGAGAACACAAGACTTTCTAGCATGAACATAGGCAAGCAAAAATACACACATGTGAAAAAGGTAAGTGAGATGTCAGTTCAAAGAAAAACACACAGACTTAATGAACAAGCCAAAAGAGTTTTTAGATATATTGTAAATGATGATTTCCACAATTTTTATAATATTTTAGGTCCAGTCCACTTGCCAACAATAGTAAGTAAATCATTTATTCTGCTAAAAATGTTGGCTCATTTCAAATTATTATGAGTAATATCACCAAAAATTGCATGGGTTTCACCTAAAATGTAGAGAAATATATTTTTATAAAGTATTTTCTAGATTAATTTATATGTAATGATAATTTGATGCAATGTTGCAAATATCATGAAAATTTTAACATTTGAATAAAATTATATTCTGAGCTAATTAAAAACTGGTATAGTATTAGATAATTTCAGAATTTTTATAGCAATCTGAAAAATAGATTTTTTTTATTTTTCCATGTAGGTATTGACTCTGGACAAATTAAAAGTTCTTATTTATCCTGGTGGTTGACCTACCTGTTTCTTTTATAGGAACATTAAACTCTAATGAAAGTCATAACTCACCTTTTCAGAGAGTGAGCTCTTGGAAAATCAGCAAGTATGGATACATGGTATTTGGAGTCCACTGAAAAGATATAGGAACTAGAACAGACTTTTCCTTTTACATTAGACATCCAACCAAAGTATGTTATTTCTTCAGGTAAAGTTGTTCTGAGATGATAAGATCTATATATTGTTACTCTCATTATCTTCACTATAATTATCTCTTGAAATTCAACAAAATCAGTTTAGACCAGAAAAAACAAACAAACTAAAAAACAAAAAACAAAAATAGATACCTGTATCAGAAACATAAAAATTCTAGGTAAATTCATATGATTAAAGTTACTTATTTTGGAACTTTTTATAAAAAATACTTTATGACCAAGTCATAAAGAATTTTCAGATTATATTAATGTTCTGAGTGTATTATGTCTATAAAAATTGGTTAGGGAATTATAACCCATGTTTTCTTTGGATGAAAGAAAATATAAAAAAAGCAATTAATACTAAAACAAGGACACCATTTCTGTGTAAGTACACCTTCAAAAAGAATTCTTAAGATTATACCTGTAATGTCTGTGAATCAAAGTTAAAAGGAGTAAAATGTATTTTAATTTTATCTTTAAATACATGTGAAATAAAATTTATTAAAGAAATATAGTAATAATTATTAATTCAAGTGTCCAAATATTATTTTCTTTCTCTTCAAGTTATGTGTTTGAGCTGAGACTTACACAAAACTTCTCCTTTGGCTAAGGAATGTGGCCCATACATTGTCTATTTTGATCTAATCTTTATTTCCTAATTAATTCAAATTGATCAGTAAGTTGTCTATGTGATCTGTTTAGACTTTCTCTTTATTCTCTAAAGTTAATCACTCTTCTTGAGATAACATACATACAGTACATGATTGCAAAATATATAATTTTATACAGATATCACATGAATACCTCAGTAGTATTGGAAAAACATTGGGTCGATTTGAACAACTAGCAATAGCACATTGATCCAAAAAGAGCTATATAGTTCCATAGATCTCAAATAAGAATCTCTCTGGCAAGAAAAACTAACATACTTGATCTATTACCATGATCATGCAAAATTGCTGGCTATCAGCATTGTCCTGTATAACATACATTGTCACACTTTAGGATGTGTCTCTCTCATGCATGATTATTTTTATTAGAGGATCATGCTTTCTTATCAGCTAAAGCAGTCATGTAAGTAACAAACCATTGAAATCAAGGTTATTAAATGGCATAGAACTATTTCTGTATTTTAGAGAATGCTGCTGTAATTTTTTTTTCCCAATCTGCTGCTTCATTTTGCTCTGAGGTTATATACTTGATTTGTGAAATGGATTGGATGTGACATTTCCATTTCAAAAATAGTTCTGCTAGTATTCACATTATATCCGTTCACTTGAGAAGGAACCGATAGCAATATGGGAATGTCACTTCAGAGGAATACAATTTTCCCTTCATTGGTTGAAATGTTTTAACTAAGTTCTAGTAACAAGAAATTGTTGGTGCTAAAAGAAGGAAATGTCCTTGAGTTATAATTTTGTGAACAGGAATTACAAATAATGCTGTAAGCCATATGATGGCTGCAAAAAGGGAACTCAAAGATATTTCTGCTCTCTAACAAGAAGGAAAAAGGGACCTGAAGGCAGAAATGACTTGATCAGTATTTGAATTGCCACTTTCCAGACAAAGACTGTAAGATTTCTCTTAAATTAACACACTTAACTAGTGATATTTTTTCTTAAGTGTTTCATATCACCTAAGACATAGAATTGGTTACCTCCATTCTACCTTTCTAATCTGGTTTGAATGTATATTGGTAGTGAAAACAAATTAAATTTAGAAACACTGTTCCAGTAGAGCATTGTAGGAAAAAATAAAACAATCTGAGTTTTAGTCTTCAATTCTCTGCAACAAATGCAAAATAACAATAGAAATGTGAATACAGTTTGTGTCACAAACAATTGTCTACAGAAATATTTTAACTACAGTGATAATTATTCAAGTTTTATAAATGGTAAGAATATCAATACAATATTTTTAATGATCTTTGTTACTGTTAAGGCGATATTGACTTATAAAAAATGTTTAAATGGTGAATGAATTACAATAAAATTACCCTTTTATTATTATTAATATTGGCTATAAAGATAACATATATTACATTTTAAAATATATATGTTATTTACCTTTAACTGTTGTTTGCTTGTTTTGTGTGTAGGACATACAACTAGGTATGCTCTAATGGGTCTATCCTGGAAGCCTTGGTGGACAATATGGATTGTAAGATTGAACCTGTGTCAGTCAACTTCAAGGCCAGCACCCCTATACTATCACTATAGACTCAATATTTATAATTATAATTAGAGACATAGATAATGGGTCTATCCTGGAAGCCTTGGTGGACAATATGGATTCTAAGATTGAACCTGTGTCAGTCAACTTCAAGGCCAGCACCCCTATACTATCACTATAGTATAGTATAGCACTATCATGCTATATAAATTTTATACCTCTGCTTTGTTACAGAAGACAACTAAATAAACAATTAAGAAAAACAGAGGTTGGGCCCGGAGAGATAGCACAGCGGCATTTGTCTTGCAAGCAGCTGATTCAGAACCAAAGGTGGTTGGTTCGAATCCCGGTGTCCCATATGGTCCCCCGTGCCTGCCAGGAGCTATTTCTGAGCAGACAGCCAGGAGTAACTCCTGAGCACTGCCGGGTGTGACCCAAAAACCAAAAAAAAAAAAAAAAAGAAAAACAGAGGTCAAGCTAGTGCAGCAGGTAGAATACTAGCCTTGTACACAACCAGTTGAGTTTGATTTCTGACATCTAATATGGTCCTTGAGGCCACCAGGATTGAACCCTGAGTGCAGAGTCAGGGGAAATCCTTAGCAAAGATGAGTGTGGCCCCACAAAATTGAAAAGAAAAAGCATCTATCAGATAAAGTAGGCAAATTGAATTGCAAATCTTAACAATTTTACTTACAGATTTTTTTAAAATTTATTTTCTTTAAAAATAGATCCTAGGACTAAGGATATAATTAAAAATTCTAGGTTGTATGACTTATATGCAGGAGGCCATAAATTTGATCCATTTGAGTATATGGCTTCTCAAACACCACTTGGTATAGCTTGGTATAGCTTGGTACAGAACTGAACTATCAGGATAGCAAAATTGTACCAAAAGTTTCAGAAAGTGGCTACAAAACCTTGAGTGCTGCTTGAGTAATCTTTCCAAAGCAAAACTCATATTATAACTTTATGTCATAAAACATCAGAGTTGATTTTAAAATAGCATCACAATTTTTAGTCACAACATTTTAATCTCAAATTCCAGAATAGCATCTCATTATGAAGAGGACATGAGAATAAACTGCCTGAAACTTAAGCTTGAGGAGGTACATTTATCTTTCTAAAAATCTTCCACATAGTTACTAAGCAAATGTAATATTGCTTTTTTCTATGTGGTGGGAGAGGCATTGCATCTCAAATTGACACTGTAAAGGTTAGCGAAGTATGGTATAGCATAATTCTTATTCACCTAAAACCTTCACCCCAATAGTCTTGAATTAAGTTCTCAGCAGCTGCTATTTTATATTTTTGTAAATATTTTCACTGTGAAGAGATTATTTATTTTGATTACTTTATATGATTCAATAGCAGAAAATAAATCTTGAACACTTTATTTCTTCTCTTTAGAATCATTTTTGGGGGGCCACACACGGCAGTCTCAGGGGTTACTCTTGGCTCTAGGCTCAGAAATCACTCCTGGCAAGGTTGGGGGACCATATTGGATGTTGGGATTTGAACCACTGTCGTTCTGTATGCAAGGCAAATGCCCTACCTCCATGATATCTATCTTTCTCTTTAGAATCATGATTGTGTATGAAGTAATAGAGTCGTGATCTGAGTGTTTGCTATACAAATGACTGACCCAGGTTTGATCCTTAATTACTCATAAAGTTCCCCCAAGCATGTCAGGTTATACCTGAATGTTAGAAATGAGCTCTGAGCATCAATAATGTGACAAAAAATAATGTTTTTTAAATAAAGGAAAAAATCATAGAAAAAGAGTTCTGATCATTTTTGCCCAGTCAAAAATATTTGTTAGTTTTCCGAGTACACCATATATCAATTTTCTGGACATTAAGCTTATCGGGTTCTTTCTCTTTCTACTTAAAAATCCTCATTTGATTAAAAGTAAACACACTAAATCTTGATATTTCTCATGTTCCTCATAATGTTCTTTGACATAAATTGTCAACCCTCTAACATATGTTTAATACACAATAAACAAAAGTATTTAGTGAACATTTATCTACTCTCTTGCTGGTACATGCCAAAATCTACCAGATTTATATCTAACAATATCTGGTTTCTTAATCCTTCTAAACCCACAACAACATAAGAAATATTACAAACTGGTTTCATAAGTGCCTATTGCCCTGCAGTAATCCAATCCTAATGCCACATTCAACATCAAAGTTTGTAGTTAGAAATCCACTATAAGTTTACTTAATCTGAATCAACATTCGTCACAAGATAATAGCACTGTTGAAAGGAAAATAGTTTGGAGTCCAGCCAGATTCTAATAAAATTGACACTAGTGCCAATATTACAGGAACTTATTGGTCATGATACTAAGGCACACACAGTGAATATGGGCTAGATGAATTGGAATATTGTGTACAAAATTTCTAAAACTATTGATTCTGACACACACAATAGACCGAGTTCTTTCCCGAAAATAGATTCAGATATGTGCCTCATCTTTAGGCTGCTTCAAAGCTCACTTTAAAACTGAAAGTATAAGGGGCCGCAGAGATAAGCATGGAGGTAAGGCGTTTGCCTTTCATGCAGAAGGTCATCGGTTCGAGTCCCAGCATCCCACATGGTCCCCCATGCCTGCCAGGAGCAATTTCTGAGCATGGAACCAGGAATAACCCCTGAGCACCGCCGGGTGTGACCCAAAAAACACACACACAAAAAAAAAAACCCAAAAACCTGAAAGTATAAAATATTTTCCTACATAACAAAGGTAAGATGATAATAATATAATATAACTGTTATTTATTACTAAATATATAATGCAATACTACAATTAATATTATATGAAATAATGTGACATAATAATCCTAATATTACTTGTTATATGTTTTGTAAAATTTCAAGTGCATGTGGTACAATAGTGTTTTGGTGCAATATTTGGTGCAATTTACCAAACATTGTTCATGAATGAAGTGCAAAAATGGCAGTCAAAGTGTTTATACCACTTTTTTTACGTGTGGCTAATTAGAGTTCAACTCAAGCACTCCATTTTGTCCTTCAAGTACTGCTACTACCAAGTGTGATTCCTGAACATAGAGCTAAGAATAAACACTGAGTACAGCAGAATACAGCACATGCTCACACACACACACACACACACATGAACAAATAAATGTATCATATTTGAATAATCATGAAAATAAAAACTCAAGACATTGTCATTAATAAAAAATAAATAAATAAAATTTTGTATAACAATTCACTAGATTGATAAAGATACCAATAGATATTGATTCACTTGGCCTGTAATGATTAATTCCCTTCCTCCCTGGTTTATTCAGGATGGTGGACATTTACCCAACTGATGACAGGGAAAGATTATGTTCAAGGCTGATGACCAGGGGCACTTTATTCCATTCTAAAAATTTATATATAGGCAAGAGAAATTGTCTACCTGAAGGGTGACAGGGCCTGGAATATAGAAGAAAGACAGTCTCAGAGACATGAGGCACCAGGGAGAAACTAAACAAACATTGGGGTTCAGAAATGTCTCAGGAAATGACCTATAATGTTGATAGGAAATACCCTTAAACAGAGCTCTCTGGGGGGGGGGGGGAAGGAGGGAGGGAGGAGGGATGTCTCAGAGTCAAGCATGAGAATAGCAATAATTATGTGGATACAGGGCCAGGCTTTGTGCTGTCCTTCCCCATGGCTGGAATGGTGTCTCTGAAGTTTTCCTCTCAAGGATCAGTTGCTCTATGGGGTCAAATATTCCCGTGGATTGGGAAGAACACCACAATTGGGAGTTTCAACAATAAGAAAATTATAACTGCATAGTAGTTGGTATTATAAATAGAAAACTACAATTTTCTTAAAAGCAATGTAAATCAAAACAATACTGAGATATTGTCACCGAAAAATCTAAAAGGTTTTGACTTTCTAGATTAAGGAAATAGAATCTTCACATGTTATTATTGCTAAGTATTTCAAAAAAGTACATCCCCTATTGAAACATTTATTACCTTAGACTAAGATTATCCTAAAAGTGGACTGGAGAAATAGCACAGAGGTAGGGCATTTGCCTTGCAAATGGCCAACCCAACAACAATGATAGTTCAAATCCCATTATCTCATATGATCCAATGAGTCTTCCAGAGGCAATTTCTGAGTGCAGATCCAGGAGTAACCCCTGAGCATTGCCAGGTGTGACCCAAATACCAAATAAATAAATAAATAAAATATTGTATACCATAAGAAAATTTTGAAATATTAAATTCCACCAATAGTAATCATTGCTAAGCCTCTGACTGAAAATATTGTGTTGACTTTCAAAACTTTTAACATTTAAAAATAAATAAAAATCAAACAAGCCAAAAGTGGTATCTTCACTCAAAGAAGAGCTGTAATTCTTTTGTTTAGCAGACTCCAATAAGTAGTATCTCCCATATAAATAACGTTTTTAATATAAAAATTCTATGCCTTTATATAATTAAAAGGATCATGTTTAGGTTTTTTTTCCTACTTCAGGCTATCACATAAATGTGTAAAATTTCATATTCGAGATCAAAAAGCTTTTTTCACTTTTACCATCCAAATATAATCAAACAAGGACTGAGACATTTCTGAAACTAAATAAAATAGTATTTGGAGCTACAGAGTCAGCATAAGTTGGAGCAATAAGACTTTTTTAATTAAAATATATATGTATCATTATTTTATATATTTAAGCATAATTTACCATATATGTTGATACATACAAATCCATGTATTGACATATATATTTATGTCTTTAATTATAATTGGAAAAAAGGGCTGTATAATGTTAAAACATTAATTAGAAAATATTAAGAAATTAAACTACATGTAATAAACCAGAAAGTACAGAGTGTAAGAAATTGCTTTTGATATTCCTAAGCTTATTCAACCTCCAGCACAACATATGGTACTCCAAATGTATCAGTAGTGATCCCTGAATACAATGCTAAGAGTAAGCCCTGAGCAATACCAGTTGGTCATCCCCTAATATATGAATAAATAAATTGATTAGTATTGGAGAAGACAGGAATAAGGCTATATGTATTTCTGGGAATATACTTACATTTGATTATACATTAGACCATAAACTATATAGAATGAATGTATCATTTTTATTTTATTTTTTCCATTTGTAAGTGTCCCAAGAGCTGCTTAAGATACATTTTGAAGGGCCTGAGCAATGGCACAAGTGGTAGGGTGTTTTTCTTGCACACAGCTAACCTAGAATGGACCACAGTCCCCCGAGCCAGGTCCCCCAAATCAGGTCCCCCAAGTCAGGAGTGATTTCTGAGTGCATAGCCAAGAATGACCCCTGAACATCACTGGGTGTGCCCCCAAAACAACAAAAAAAAAGATACACTTTGATATTAGCCTTGCAAATACACTTTAGTTCTATTTTCAGAAGTGGGTCCTTTGAAACTACTGAAATGACGAAATTAACAGAATGCTCCTCTGGTGCTTGAGTGAAGAATCAAATAATTAATAAATGAGCTGGATGGTGAAGGATTTCTCTCTGCCACCCCAGGCCACGTGGCTCCGCAACCCCCATTCAGCCGGCGGGTCCCAGGGTAGGTGAATGGCGGAATCAGAGTCATCCAGAGACAGGCATCAGGAAGCATCAGCTTTATTCATCCCTATCCACCACAAGTGTGGTTTCTATCATAACCTTTCAAGCACAGCCATTCTTCGCTAGCCCTGCATCTTAACTCCTTTCAGCCATCTTCCTTTGACCTCCATGCTGGTCAAAGACCAGAACGCAGAGACCCAAAAGCCAGCGAGCCCAGCAGGGCAAACGGGCCTAATCCCCTTGCTCAAAGGCTTATCTACGTATTCCAAGACCCCTCCCAGGAATGGGCGGGATCTTGCAGGTAAGGTCACACCTAATATTCAGTTCCCAAGACCCCTCCCAGAAATGGGCGGGTCTCAGATAGATACACCTACACTTGAGTGCTAAATTTTATTATTTTTTATTTCTTTGATATTTTTATTAAACCACATTGATTACAAATATGATTGTAGTTGTGTTTTGGTAATGTAAAGGACACCCCCTTCACCAGTGCATCAGTCCTATCAACAATGTCCCTCCTCCCCACCACACCCCATATATACTCTAGACAGGCTTTCTACTTCCCTCAAAATATAATTTCTGTATCATTTTGTTACATTTCAATTATCTTCAAAATTAATTGTAACACTTAGAGAAGCAACATAAATTATGAAATTATGTTATTAATGTAGATTACTTTATAAAAATTTATAGTTAAATATATTGGATTAGATAACAATTTTAATTATCAAAGATAAAACTATTATAGATAACTAAAGTATCTAATTTTTCTTTCATAAAATAAAGTTATATAAAGAAACCTTTAAAGTTACCAAACAAAAATCACTAAAGCGATCAGAGCATAAAAATATTAGAATTAATAGGTTAGAAAAGGCTTCTAATTCCCTAAGGAACTGATTATCTTTTGTGAAGCAAAGTTTCATAAATTCCAATGTTGAAAAAGGAAGGGAAGAAAAAGACCTTGTCCTTTTCATTCCTATACAAATGTAATTGTTGGATCATTTCTCCCAGTGCATGTATTTAAGGGATGCTGAAAAAATGTATGTCATTATAAGCATAGGGCACGATAGGTCACCATTCCTTAATGCGCCATTAATAATGAATTTTTTCAGGGCATAAAATTGACATTAACTGCCTTCATCTATAAAATTATTGTTCCACATTATGCTCCCTGGAAACAAAATAATCTTTAAAAGAGATAGCTCAATTTTGCTCAGTGTGATACAAGTCTGTAATACATGTTCTTACCCTAAGTATGGACTTCTAATGGTGGCAAGATGTTCAATGGTCTAATAGAATTTGAAACTATCTATGCTGAATATTTTATGTCAGTAAGAAAGGGAGTAGGGTTTAGAAACCTAAATGATTTCTTCAAGTCTAACTTACATAGAACATGAGAAGAGAGACACTTCCAATTTTTTTCTGAAATGCATCTTTATTTTAAAATGTCTATCTTTTTATGTCTGAAGATTTATTAATATTTGTATTGCACATTTTATTTTATATCAAACCACAAAAATTATTTGCTTCTTTGATTAATTTAATTTATCTACAGCAAATGTAATAGTGTGAAGTCAGAAAATATTAGCATTGATGGTTTTATCTATTAACTTCATGTCAGGCTACAATTTAAAATGATTACAATGCGGGGGCCGGGCGGTGGCGCTGGAGGTAAGGTGCCTGCGCTAGCATAGGACGGACCACGGTTCGATCCCCCGGCGTCCCATATGGTCCCCCAAGAAGCCAGGAGCAACTTCTGAGCGCATAGCCAGGAGTAACCCCTGAGCATCACAGGGTGTGGCCCAAAAACCAAAAAAAAAAAAAAAAAGATGAATTAAAAAAAATGATTACAATGCATTATTGTTAACAAACATATATTTATCAAGTATCATTCTATATAATTTTTTTTGAAAAAAAAAAAGGAGAGCTTACTAAACCTTTTGTTAGTGCTTTAATGAGCTATTTGGTGATTCAATGATTTTCAAAATATACTTGCAACTGAAATTTTCTCTCTTTCTCTTCCATAGCTTTAGTTTTTCTTTCAATTCTATTTTTTAATAACTTTGCTTTTGTTCTTCCTGAAAACAGATGTGTTATGATCACGTGTGTCAACTGTGAGATGCATTTTCTTTAAATAAATTTAAAAAATGTTGTTTTTTTGAGTCACATCTGGTGACACTCAGAAATTACTCCTGGCTATGGACTCAGAAATCGCTCCTGACTTGGTGGACTGTATGGGATACAGGGGATAGAACTACAGTCCATCCTAGGTCAGCCATGTGCAAGGCAAACACCCTACTTCTGCGTCACCTCTCCAGCCCCTTTACATAAATATTTTATTCTTAAAAATACATAGCATGTAATATTATAGTAGTTGTTTTGGCTTTGGCCAAAAGTGTTACCTCAATGATCACTTAGGGCATTGTTTAGTAGACATTTTTGTCTACTTTGGTGGTCTACTTTAGTAGGCATTGTGGGGTTTGGAATTCAAACCAGGTTGACCACATGAAAAAGAAATGCCTTACCCTGTGTACTATCTTTCCTATCTATGAAGAAATATTTGTGTATTTTTTGCTTGATAAAAAGGCTTGTATTTGAAAATTTCACAATAAAATCAAAGATCTGATGCTTGACAGATTTCTTGTCATAATTTTCTTCTAATCTTTTACATATATAGGAATATTTTATTTATAATTTTATATAACAAAAGGTCTTTAAAATGGATTTCCAGTAGTTTCTAAAGTTTTAACTGAATTAATAATAATATCAACAGAAATATTCAGAAAAGTAAATATTAAAATTTCTTCTTTTGGCTCACCAGATAGCGTAGTGGTAGGGCTTTTGCCTTGCACATGGCTGATCCAGGATGGACCTCAGTTTGATCCCCTGTGTCCCATATGGTTCTTTAAGCCAGGAGCAATTTCTGAGTGCACAGCCAGGAGTAAGCCCTGAGGTCACCGCATTTGGCCTCAAAAAAAACAAACAAAAAGAAATCTTCTACTTTTACATATTTAATACAGCCATACATGTCCTAGTAGAGCAGCAAATCTGTTGTGACCATCTTTTTAAATGATCTTATCATAATAGCATTAGAGTTGAGTGAAGAGAAAATGATTGCATGAAAATGAGTAGGTCTAGTTGAAGAGCATTCACCACATTGTCAAATAAATAAAATTGATTTTCTTTTCTTTTTTTTAATTTTTTTTATTTTAATTATGACAACAAAGATGCAAAGAAAGAGGACAGGGTAAAGTTACAGTGGAAGCCCAATCACCCATAAACAGAATTCTCGGTAGTCCCATTGATGATATCCCAGCCTTGAATTTTCAGCCAAAGAACATTAAGAAAAACAAAACTGAACCCATGTACAATACAATTACTTTGTCCCTCAAATCCCCAGTTGTAGTACATACTATTTCTTAGCAGCACACCATATAATCTAAAGACATTAGACTTATGTAACTCCTTAAACATTGAGGGCAAAGTACATTTATCTAGTTCCATGCACATGCTTACTAGTTTAAGTTAACCTCAAAAGTTTTAGTGGGTTGTTTTTCTTAAGGATTGGAGTCAAGGGAACATAGTAAAAAACGGTATTAAAGTGGCATTTGTTTGCATAGGCCCACCAAAACATAAGGGACATGGAAAGACAAATTATGGTTTAAATACAAGGAGACCCTACCCCTGAAGTTTCCTGGCACAGGACTGACTCTAGGCTCCAGGCAAACTAGTTTGTCCAATTCAAGTCATCGTCTGTAGTGGCAATACACCTCCATTCCTCACATAGTCTCTGTTGTTGGTATCATGCTTCTGTATTAAAGATCCTGGAGTCTGCATATCCCATATTGCAGTCAGGATGGTGCAGAGCATCCTCTCGTTTCACCTCATACTTAAGGGGCAATAGAGAGAACCATGTCCTGTAGAGCAGGTCATTGTTGTTGTCACGTCTTCTCAGTGTAAACGCAAGTCTCCCAGAACTATTTAGAAGGACACAAATTGAACACATATTGAACACATATATCTTTTGAATATTTTATGGGTATTTTCTTTAACTGTTGTAACTCTCTCTATATTCTTCTACCATGATGTTTCTATCCACTTTTCATCTTGTCTTTTCTTTGTAAGCTGTTCAGTAAGGATTGTTGGTGGAACTGTCCCTCAGTTTGATGCCTATGATTTAACTATGTCATGGAAATTGCTGGTCTTGTTCCTATTGCCTCCAAATGCACCAATAACGCTTCATGGCATTGATCCTTGTTTGCATAGACACAATAAAATGGGAAAACACAATACATACAGATCAGTTCTTATCTAATAAATCTCAGTACAATGTACCTTACACCCTGAACATTGATATAATGACCTGGCACAGGCCTCATAAGAATGGCCATCCTCCATTCACGCCAGAACCAGGCAAGCTATCTACGAAACATCCAAGGTCTTTTATAGCAACAGCTGGAAGCAGTCCTCTACCAGGAAAGACACTACCAAGGGTCTGACATCGACCTCCTGATTTTATTTTCTATTGTTCACTCAATATGTAAAATATTTGCTTGTAAGTTTTAAATTAGTTTTTAAAAATGTTCAACTGTCTTCAATTTATACTTTTTTCACATTAAATTTTCTACTATAAATCATTTCATATTTAAAATATCCGTCAGTAGAATAATTCATCCCTAAATATCCATGAATTTTTAACATTTTTTTTCATTGAAGCACTATTTTTTTTAATTTATTTAAACACCTTAATTACATACATGATTGTGTTTGGGTTTCAGTCATGTAAAGAACACCACCCATCACCAGTGCAACATTCCCAATGTCCCAAGTCTCCCTCCTCACTACCCGACCCCCACCTGTACTCTAGACAGGCTCTCCATTTTCCTCATACATTCTCATTATTAGGACAGTTCAAAATGTAGTTATTTCCCTAACTAAACTCATCGCTCTTTGTGGTGAGCTTCCTGAGGTGAGCTGGAACTTCCAGCTCTTTTCTCTTTTGTGTCTGAAAATTATTATTACAAGGGTGTCTTTCATTTTTCTTAAAACCCATAGATGAGTGAGACCATTCTGCGTTTTTTTCTCTCTCTCTGACTTATTTCACTCAGCATAATAGATTCCGTGTACATCCATGTATAGGAAAATTTCATGACTTCATCTCTCCTGACAGCTGCATAATATTCCATTGTGTATATGTACCACAGTTTCTTTAGCCATTCCTCTGTTGAAGGGCATCTTGGTTGTTTCCAGAGTCTTGCTATGGTAAATAGTGCTGCAATAATTAAAGGTGTAAGGAAGGGGTTTTTGTATTGTATTTTTGTGTTCCTAGGGTATATTCCTAGGAGGGGTATAGCTGGATCGTATGGGAGCTCGATTTCCAGTTTTTGGAGGAATCTCCATATTGCTTTCCATAAAGGTTGAACTAGACGGCATTCCCACCAGCAGTGGATAAGAGTTCTTTTCTCTCCACATCCCCGCCAACACTGTTTATTCTCATTCTTTGTGATGTGTGCCATTCTCTGGGGTGTGAGGTGGTATCTCATCATTGTTTTGATTTGCATCTCCCTGATGATTAGTGACGTGGAACATTTTTTCATGTGTCTTTTGGCCATGTGTATTTCTTCTTTGTCAAAGTGTCTGTTCATTTCTTCTCCCCATTTTTTGATGGGGTTACATGTTTTTTTCTTGTAAAGTTCTGTCAGTGCCTTGTATATTTTGGAGATTAACCCCTTATCTGATGGGTTTTGGGTGAATAGTTTCTCCCACTCAGTGGGTGGCTCTTGTATCCTGGGCACTATTTCCTTTGAGGTGCAGAAGCTTTTTCAGTTTAATATATTCCCATCTGTTAATCTCTGCTTTCACTTGCTTGGAGAGTGCAGTTTCCTCCTTGAAGATGCCTGTAATGTCCTGGAGTGTTTTGCCTATGTGCTGTTCTATATATCTTATGGTTTTGGGGCTGATATCGAGGTCTTTAATCTATTTGGATTTTACCTTCGTACATGATGTTAGCTGGGGGTCTAAGTTCAATTTTTTGCAAGTGGCTATCCAATTGTGCCAACACCACTTGTTGAAGAGGCTTTCCCTGCTCCATTTAGGATTTCCTGCTCCTTTATCAAAAATTAGGTGGTTGTATGTCTGGGGAACATTTTCTGAGTATTCAAGCCTATTCCACTGATCTGAGGACCTGTCCTTATTCCAATACCATGCTGTTTTGATAACTGTTGCTTTGTAGTACAGTTTAAAGTTGGGGAAAGTAATTCCTCCCATATTCTTTTTCCCAATGATTGCTTTAGCTATTCGAGGGTGTTTGTTGTTCCAAATGAATTTCAAAAGTGCCTGATCCACTTCTTTGAAGAATGTCATGGGTATCTTTAGAGGGATGGCATTAAATCTGTATAATGCCTTGAGGAGTATTGCCATATTGATGATGTTAATCCTGCCAATCAATGAGCAGGGTATGCGTTTCCATTTCTGTGTGTCCTCTCTTATTTCTTGGAGCAGAGTTTTATAGTTTTCTTTGTATAGGTCCTTCACATATTTAGTCAAGTTGATTCCAAGATATTTGAGTTTGTGTGGCACTATTGTGAATGGGGTTGTTTTCTTAATGTCCATTTCATCCTTATTACTATTGGTGTATAGAAAGGTCATTGACATTTGTGTGTTAATTTTGTAGCCTGCCACCTTGCTATATGAGTCTATTGTTTCTAGAAGCTTTTTGATAGAGTCTTTAGGGTTTTCTAAGTAGAGTATCATGTCATCTGCAAACAGTGAGAGCTTGACTTCTTCCTTTCCTATCTGGATTCCCTTGATATCCTTTTCTTGCCTAATTGCTATAGCAAGTACTACCAGTGCTATGTTGAATAGGAGTGGTGAGAGAGGACAGCCTTTTCTTGTGCCAGAATTTAGAGGGAAGGCTTTCAGTTTTTCTCCATTGAGGATAATATTTGCCACTGGCTTGTGGTAGATGGCCTTCACTATATTGAGAAAGGTTCCCTCCATTCCCTTCTTGCTGAGAGTTTTGATCAAGAATGGGTGTTGGACCTTATCAAATGCTTTCTCTGCATCTATTGATATGATCATGTGGTTTTTATTTTTCTTGCTATTGATGTTGTGTATTATGTTGATAGATTTACGGATGTTAAACCAGCCTTGCATTCCTGGGATGAAACCTACTTGATCGTAGTGGATGATCTTTTACGAGGCATTGAATCGTATTTGCCAGGATTTTGTTGAGGATCTTTGCATCTGCATTCATCAGTGATATTGGTCTGTAATTTTCTTTTTTGGTAGCATCTCTGTCTGGTTTAGGTATCAAGGTGATGTTGGCTTCATAAAAGCTATTTGGAATTGTTTCTATTTGTTCAATTTCATGAAAGAGTCTTGCCAAGATTGGCAGTAGTTCCTCTTGGAAAGTTTGATAGAATTCATTAGTGAATCCATCTGGACCTGGGCTTTTGTTTCTCGGCAGACATTTGATTATTGTTTTAATTTCATCAATGGTGATGGGGGTGTTTAGATATGCTACATCCTCTTCCTTCAACTGTGGAAGATTATAAGAGTCCAAGAATTTATCCATTTCTTCCAGGTTCTCATTTTTAGTGGCGTAGAGTTTTTCAAAGTAGTTTCTGATTACCCTTTGAATCTCTGTCATATCAGTAGTGATCTCTCCTTTTTATTCCTGATATGAGTTATCAAGTTTCTCTATCTCTCTCTTTCTTTGTTAGGTTTGCCAGTGGTCTATCAATCTTGTTTATTTTTTCAAAGAACCAACGTCTGCTTTCGCTGATCTTTCAGATTGTTTTTTGAGTTTCCACTTCGTTGATTTCTGCTCTCAGCTTTGTTATTTCCTTCTATCTTCCTATTCTTGGGTCCTTTTGTTGAGCATTTTCTAGTTCTATTAGCTGTGTCATTAAGCTACTCAGGTAAGCTCCTTCTTCCTTCCTGATGTGTGCTTGCAAAGCTATAAATTTTCCTCTCAGTACTGCTTTTGCTGTGTCCCATAAGTTCTGATAGTTTGTGTCTTTATTGTCATTTGTTTCCAGGAACCTTTTTATTTCCTCCTTGATTTCATCTCGGACCCACTGGTTATTGAGCATGAGGCTGTTTAACTTCCAGGTGTTAAAGTGTTTCTTCTGAGTCCCTTTGGAGTTCACAAATAATTTCAGAGCCTTGTGGTCAGCGAAGGTATTCTGCAAAATTTCTATCCTCTTGATCTTATGGAGGTATGTTTTATGTGCCAGCATGTAGTCTATCCTGGAGAATGTCCCATGTACATTGGAGAAGAATGTGTATCCAGGTTTCTGGGGATGGAGTGTCCTATATATATTCACTAGGCCTCTTTCTTCCATTTCTCTCCTCAGGTCTACTATATTCTTGTTGGGTTTCAGTCTGGTTGACCTATCCAGTGTTGACAAAGCTGTGTTAAGGTCCCCCACAATTATTGTGTTGTTGTTGATATTATTTTTCAGATTTGTCAAAAGTTGTATTAAATATTTTGCTGGCCCCTCATTTGGTGCATATATGTTTAGGAGACTGAATTCTTCCTGCTCTACGTACCCCTTGATTAATATAAAATGTCCATCTTTGTTCCTTACAACCTTCCTGAGTATAAAGTTTGCATTATCTGATATTAGTATGGCCACTCCAGCTTTTTTATGGGTGTTGTTTGCTTGGATAACTTTTCTCCAGCCTTTTATTTTGAGTCTATGTTTGTTCTGACTATTCAGGTGCGTTTCTTGTAGGCAGCAGAAGGTTGGATTGAGTTTTTTGATCCATTTAGCCACTCTGTGTCTCTTAACTGGTGCATTTAGTCCATTGACGTTGAGAGAAAGAATTGTCCTGGGATTTAACGCCATCTTTATTTCAAAATTTGGTGTGTCTTTTGGGTAGTCTTGTCTTAGATTAGGTCTTTCAGTTTTTCTCTTAAGACTGGCTTTGTGTCTGTGATGTTTCTGAGCTGTTTTTTGTCTGTGAAACCATGTATTCTTCCATCAAACCGGAAAGTGAGTTTTGCTGGGTATAGTATTCTGGGTGATGCATTCATTTCATTCAGTCTTGTCACAATATCCCACCACTGCTTTCTGGCATTGAGTGTTTCTGGTGACAGGTCTGCTGTAAATCTCAGGGAAGCTTGCTTGAACGTGATTTCCCCTTTTGATCTTGCTGTTTTCAGAATTCTGTCTCTATCTGTGGTAATTGTCATTGTGACTAGGATGTGTCTTGGGGTGGTTTTTCTGGGGTCTCTTTTGGTTGGTACTATTCGGGCATGCAGGATTTGATCACATATATTCTTTAGCTCTTGAAGCTTCTCTTTAATGATGTTCTTGACCGTTGATTCTTCCTGGAAATTTTCTTCCTGGGTCTCTGGGACTCCAATGATTCTTAAGTTGTTTCTGTTGATCTTATCATAGACTTCTATTTTCATCTGTTCCCATTCTTTGACTAATTTTTCCATTGTCTGCTCATTTGCTTTAAGTTTTTTGTCCAATCTCTCCTGCTGTATGGAATTGTTATGTATCTCATCTTCCACAGCACCAAGTCTATTCTCAGCTTCTGATACCCTGTCCCAGAGCTTATCCATTTTGTCATTCACTTCGTTTACTGACTTTTTCAGTCCTGTTAGTTGACATGTTATTTCAGTTTGGAGTTTTGTGATTTCTGTCTTCATATTTTCTTGGTTCTTATTAGTGTTCTGTTCAACTCTATCCATGGTTTCTTGGTGTTCTTTGAGTATCTTCCATATTGCTAGTCTAAAGTCCTTATCTGAGAGGTTGATTAGTTGGTTGGTCATTATCTGGTCATCAGAATTGTCATCTTCATTCTCTATGTCTGATGCTGGCCTGCGTTGTTTCCCCATTTTCACACTTGTATTGTGGGTTTTTCTATGTGTTGTGGTGGTATTCATTGTCTATATGATGTAGGCAGCACACTCCTCTGGCTCCTCCCTTTCTGGATGGGCTGACTTGCCTCTAAGGGAGAGGAGTCCTCCGTGGATGAAGCCTCACACTGGGTCAAATCTTAGGCCCGAGCATGCAACAGAGAAGACAGTCCAGAGAGAAATGTTTGCTTCTGTGATTTAGCGCCGTTCATAGTGTGATTTTTCCTTCTTGTTGCAATGGAGTTCTTTCCTTAGAAAGAGTGCACGGCCGCGTTGGGAAGCGGAGCAGCCGTGCTCCGCTGGAGCCTCTTTTTGCCCCACTCACAAGAATTTCACGCAAGAGGACAGTAGACAGACACAGACAGGTCACACTCACAGTTTGTCACAGTTGGGCCCCACTGGGCCGGTGTACTTTCGCGGATTTTCCCCGCCTGGTGTCACACACAGGGAGCCGGCTTTTGCAAAGCTTTGCCGGTCATTTTTAACATTTTTGTAGTAAGTTTCTTAAGAAATAGTTTGCGATGTATAAAAAACTTTTATTATTTTCATTTCATTTGGATAGTTAAAATCTTCAACAAAGAAAAATTAATAGCATCATGCTCCATCTGCCTTAATCTTGATATGAGTAAATAAATGTGAATTCAATTTTTACACAAATAGGATATATTAACATAAAAACATCTTTTATGAGTAAATGCAAATACAACAATAATACTGAATATACAAATAAAACTTCAAATAAAACCATATTATCAAAATATATAGTACTGAAACAGAGTTAGTGTTGCAGATCATTGGAGCAAAATTTAGCATCCTGAGGTTAAACCTTCATTTTTTATGCCAGTTAATTTTTCATTTTTATAACAGTTAACTTTTATACTAACTATTTTCTTAAGAATCTAAATCCTAGAATTAAAACAAAAAATATCTCTTTATAGTTTTTGAAAGTTCTGTTTTTAGTGTTTGAAAATGGTATTCAGAGAAGTAAATATAAATGTTTAAAAAAAAGAAACTGGAATTGATCTCACAGCAAACACGTTAAGATAGACTGTTTTAAAGACTATAACTTTATAAAAATTCATGAAATATATTAAATCAAACCTAGGCATAAACTCAAGAAATGTAAGACAGATACATCTTGAGCAGAGTAAAAAAAGCTAAACAAAAACGAACTATTGATACTATATCAACATTAAAATAAATGGCATGATAAAAAGATCATTGCTGGTTAAACTGTGTTCTCTAGCTATATAGATTTTAATAGCTACTGTTCTTCTCTATACTCAACTGCAAACAAAACATTATGTATCATGGGGCTAAAGAGATAGCATGGAGGTATGGCATTTGCCTTGCATGCAGAAGGATAATAGTTTGAATCCCAGTATCCCATTTGCTTCCCCGAGCCTGCCTAAAGTGATTTCTGAGCATAGAGACATAGTAACCTCTGAGCGCTGCTGGATGCGACCACCCCTCAAAAATTAGAAAAGAAAAGAGAATTATGTATCATGAACTCAAGAGATAGCACACTGGTAGGATGTTTCCCTTGCATACATTAAACACAGGACCAACGGTGCTTCGAATCCCAGAATCTCATCTGGTCACACGAGTTTACTAGGAGCTATTTCTGAGCACAGAGAAACCCTTGAGGGCCAGCAGGCATACACAAAACCAAAAAAAGAGGGAAAGAGGAGGGAAGGGAGGGAGGGAGGGAGGGAGGAAGGAAGGAAGGAAGGAAGGAAGGAAGGAAGGAAGGAAGGAAGGAAGGAAGGAAGGAAGGAAGGAAGGAAGGAAGGAAGGAAGGAAGGAAGGAAGGAAGGAAGTAGGGAGGGAGGGAGGGAAGGAAGGAAGGAAGGAAGGAAGGAAGGAAGGAAGGAAGGAAGGAAGGAAGGAAGGAAGGAAGGAAGGAAGGAAGGAAGGAAGGAAGGAAGGAAGGAAGGAAGGAAGAAAGCAAAACAAAACAAAACAAAACAACAAAACAAAAGAGAGAGAGAGAGAAAGAAAGATAGAAGAAAGAAAGAAAGAAAGAAAGAAAGAAAGAAAGAAAGAAAGAAAGAAAGAAAGAAAGAAAGAAAGAAAGAAAGAAAGAAAGAAAGAAAGAAAGAAAGAAAGAAAGAAAGAAAGAAAGAAAGAAAGAAAGAAAGAAAGAAAGAAAGAGAAAGAAAGAAAGAAAGAAAGAAAGAAAGAGAAAGAAAGAAAGAAAGAAAGAAAGAAAGAAAGAAAGAAAAAGAAAGAAAGAAGAAAGAAAGAAGAAAGAAAGAAAGAAAGAAAGAAAGAAAAGATAGAAAGAAAGAAGAAAGAAAGAAAGAAAGAAAGAAAGAAAGAAAGAAAGAAAGAAAGAAAGAAAGAAAGAAAGAAAGAAAGAAAGAAAGAAAGAAAGAAAGAAAGAAAGAAAGAAAGAAAGAAAGAAAGAAAGAAAGAAAAGATAGAATGAAAAAAGGAAATTTTGTATTCAGTTTGTGTGGTTTAAAATTAACACATTTCCAGGGAAAGGTGTAATGCTGTTATATTTTTAACCGTTGTTTGCTATAGAATTGGCAATATTTTTCAATTGTTGCAGTGGTTGACTGTGTATATTATGTAGCAATTTAGCATTCATTCTTAAAATTATGTCTACTAAAATGTTCTGATATATCTTTGTTCACAAAAATCAATGGAAAAGAAACTGGATACTTCATATTTTATTACAATACTCATTATATGTATGTTTAGCAATCTTATTTTAAATATATATTTATAATATATTTACATATTATAAATATATATTATATCTTTTTAATTTGTTTTGGTTTAGTTTTGTTTTTCGGCCACTCCCTGGGATGCTCAGGGGTTACTCCTGGCTATGTGCTCAGAAATTGAGAAATAGCTCCTGGTTTGTGGGACCATATGGGATGCCTGGAATTGAGCCAAGGTCCATGCTGGGTCAGCCACATTCAAGGCAAATACTCTACCGCTGCTCTATCACTGCAAAATGTGTTGTTATGATTTTTAAAGAAGTTTATGGATAAGAACTCAGATGTTCTAGATTTGTTTCACATTGCTCAGTGTAAGAATGTATAATAATTTTTAAATTAAGTATCTACAGAATGGTTCTATGAAAAAAATTGTCGTATATATGACAAGGATATGGATAAAGCTGATTGTTTTGAGAATGATATATACAATCTAACCTTTCAGAATTTTATAGCCAAATTTTACTGAGACTATGCAAATTAAGAATCACTTTTATAAGTTCTGATCTGGGAGATATTTGGAGAACAATCGAACAAAATCTTTGTAGCCTTTCTAAGATATTTGAACAGAAATGCTCGAGTTGTAAGATGACACCCAGTTATTAGCTCAAATATAAGGTGTTCCCTCATCTTCCTCTTAAACGTAAGCCTCTTCCTGTGATATGCATATGCCACCTATATCTTACTTTTCTGTGCACTATTTGATTAAATTTTATACTGATTTAATTAAGAACAAGCAAATTTGGCTTTTGTCACAGAGATACTATGAGGGAGAAGCCACTGACTCTGTAACTCTGTCCTGATTGACTTGTTTTATTAATCCTTCAAGGATAAACTGTTTCCTTAAACACGTCCTCCATGGGGTGGAAATATGATGTGCTGGGTGATCTTACAAACCATAAGACTTATTTTACAATACAATTTTCCTATAAATTGGTGAACATGGAGACTATTATACTGTGTGAAATGAATCAGAGGGAGAGAGATATATACGGAATAGTCTCACACATATGTAGGATTTAAAACAAAATAAAAAAGGGGCTGGAGCAGTGGTGCAATCAGTAAGGCATCTGCCTTGCCCGCACTAGCCTAGGACAGACTGCAGTTAGATCTCCTGGCATCCCATATGATCCCCAAGCTTGGAGCAATTTCTAGTGCATAACCAGGAGTAACTCCTGAGTGTCACCGGTATGGCTGAAAACGAAACAAACAAACAGAAAAAAAAAACCCAAACAAACAAAAAAAGAAAGTAGTAATACTCAGAGACAATAGAAATAAAAGCTTTAAGGATTGGCCTATGATATGAAGCTTAACACAAAGAGTGGTGAATATAGTTAGATATAAACTACACAAGGGGTTGCTATTGACTCTATGCTCAAGAATCACTCCTGGAAGTGCTTTGAGTTTATTCCTGTTTCTGTATTCAGACATCACTTCTGGAGAGCTGAGAAGAGCATAAGGACTATTGCCAAAGTGAACCAAGGTCGTCATGTGCAAGACCTGCTACCTACTCATGAAACTATTACTCACTCCAAACCTCCCATCAGTCCTTATACATTTTATCCTGGATGATTTTAAATGTAGTATAAATCACTTTTTTTTTGGGGGGGGGGCACATCCATTTCATGCTCAGGGGTTACTCCTGGCTAAGCGCTCAGAAATTGCCCCTGGCTTGTGGGGACCAAATGGAACGCCGAGGGGATCAAACCGTGGTCCTTTCCTTGGCTAGCGCTTGCAAGGCAAACACCTTACATCTAGGGCCACCTTGCCGGCCCCTATAAAACACATTTTATTTTATGGATGATTTCTTACTCTACAGGAGAGCATACAAATGAAAGATTTATGGAGTTTTGAAAAGCTAAGTGGCATTGAATTTAAATATAAGTATTAATGATTCAGGCATCTTATCCATAAAATATATATTTTCTAGTTTCATCTGTTGAAAATCTATCAAAGCTTTGAATAAGAAAAACCTAACCTCCATAACATATAAATTAGGGTGCATTTTTTTCTATTTTTTATGCAAAATTGGTGATCTATTATGCAAAAATTTCTTATTCTGAAAAGTAGAATTTTACTTGTAGATGAGGGATGTTAAGTAATACAAAGTGGTGAGCAAAATATACTGGTCATTGATATTTAAAGACAGGACTATATGCCAAGAAATTGTTTAATAACATTAAGAAAATGTTTGGTTACCAATTTGGGACAAATTAGTATTAAGAAAAATATTTATATTAGTTAAATCTATATTAGCAATATTTAAAATCATGAAACATAATGCATTTCATGTATTTTTAATCATTCTCCTTTACGTTTAGTGATTGAAAAGTTTTATCAGGAAATGGTACAAAATAATTATATATCATCTATAATTTAGTACTTTAGTCCTTTAGGAAAAAAGTTAATGAATGTATTTTATATAGCCATCTTAGATGATGTGAGTAAATGAAGTATAAATAAATATGATTTTCAGCCATTAATATTGATGAATCCAGGCAGTGCTCACCAACTGTTTGTACAGAAAACAAGTGAGATATCAAACATATACCTCTCCAGAGAATGATAGCACAAAGAAAATGATTAACTTTTGTCAAAATGGCTGATTCTCAACAATTTAGAGACTTATGTCTTTTCACCCCTATGCCAATATTATAGATGTACCCTATTTTCCTAAGTTGCCCAAGTACATAGATAATAGGAATTTCTAAAGCAATCTGAATAGTTCTTACTTTTTTCTTTGTTTTCTGGGCCATACCTGGTGACTCTCAGGAGTTACTCCTGGCTATGCGCTCAGAAATTGCTCCTGTTTTTCGGGATCATATGGGATGCCCAAGAGGGAACACAGGTCTGTCCAGGGTCAGTCACATGCAAAGCAAAAACCCTACTGCTGCACTATTGTTTTGGCCACAGAATAGTTCATATTTTTTCTTTTACTTTTCATTTATTCATTCATTTATTCATTCATTCATTCATTTATTTATTTATTTATTTATTTATTATTTATTTGGTTTTTGGGCTACACCCAGCTGCGCTCAGTGTTTACTCCTGGCTTTATACTCAGAAATCACTCCTGACAGGCTCGGGAGACTATATGGGACGCCAGGATTCGAATCATCATCCTTCTGGATGCAAGGCAAATGCCTTACCTCCATGCTATCTCTCCGGCCCCTAGTTCATAGTTCTAAACCCAGTTAAACATCCTAAAGAAACTTTTCAGATTTGGAGAGTAATCCTCAAAATTGCCTTGTAGCCATACACACAAATATATCCCGAAAAGTTTATTAATCAAGAGGTTTTTTGGTCAAGAGATTATTAAATATACCACCTATTATAAAATAGTGTATCTTTTCTCCTTGATATCTTATTCTTTCACTATATAGAAGTCAACTTTAGAATATATCTAGTATGAAATATGCAACTTTTTATTATAAGTAAATACTAACACTTTCAATCAAAATTTTCAATTTTACTAAATTTAATTAAAATAAAATATTTTATTTATTTATTTATTGACTATGAGTGGCTTCACTTAGGTCTTAGTCCTTGTACTACACTCATGGCAGTATCTGGTGGACCATTTGTGATGCTGAGGATAGAACCCATTTTGGCTTTGCGTAGGGCAAATGCTATATAGCCTTGCACTATTTACCAAGGTCCATTTTTATTTTGTTTTGTTTTTGTTTCTTGGGCAACACCCAGTGATGCTCAGGGGTTGCTCCTGGCTCAGGGACCATATGGTAAGTTGGCTATAGAACCCAGGTTTGTCCTGAGTAGCAGCAGGCAAGGCAAAAGCCCTACTCCTTTGTTATCACTCTGGTCCATTACCCAGGACCTTTATCTTAATGAATCTAAAATTATAATGAAAAAAGTATATAATACTGGGTAGAAAGCTAAGATATGACTAGAATGCACCACACACTAATTTATTTTGGAGATTTCAAAATGTAAAAAAACAAACAAAATTCAGATAATATTTGACATATTTTTTTTCTGTTGTATGTGTATAGATGATTACTTGGTTAAAATTTGAATTTAAATCTTATTAGAATGTAAATATTTTTAACTTAGAAAAGTTTTTGGCATCTTGAAAGCCATCAGTAAATATTAATTATAAAAATGAATTAATCACCTTTAATTAGGACATGGTGTTACTTAGGTCCTTTGGTGCTGGGGATTATCCAGACTGTATCTATTGATGCTTGGCGATCCCTGTGGTGTCTCACATCTGAGTTCTGGACAAAAGCAAGCACCATTATCCCTGTACTATTTATTCTAGGTCCAAATTTGAATTTTTAAAAGTGCTTTACATCACCATTAAGTAAATATTTAATAACAGTTAGATATAAATATATATTGTGTAACTCGAATTTTATTGCACAATACACATAATGAATCCCTAAAATTAAAAATTATTGTGAGACTCTCTTTTACATTATTTACATATGTTTTCATTTGTTTTGACACTGATTCTGTTCAAGTAAATGTTTGATTTTTTTGTGTAAAACCTACCTAATTGAATCTAAATTATTACCTATTATTGATGATTGGTAGAAATTACATTTAGATCCACTTGACATGGGTTATTCTGGGTTTAGAGACAATAGTCAAATTGGCATATTTATTTCTCAGTAATTAATATTTGAGCAAGGCATATCTTTTGCAATGTTTATCATTTTACATTAACTTCATGTTCATAAGATTGATATATTTGTATACTAAATGCTGTTCTTCCAGATTACACATTGTATTTACCTTAAATTTTTCAAAGGAGAGCCTGTTGAAAGATACTTTTCCCAAGAGCTGAATCATTTTATAATATGAAAAAGTTTAAATTGGCATGAAACATATGATATCAGCAAAGTGGAGAGGAATATTAGGGGAATTTGAGAAAGAGCTGCTTTGCCAGTATCACTCATGTGACTACCTAGAGGCTAGTTTAATTAGGCTTCAATTCATATTGCAGACACAGTTTGTAATTACCTCTGAATGACCAAATGATGTAGAATTCTACAAGGAACTGCATATTCCCAGCAATACACCAGTTTTCAATTGACTGAAATTTATATCAAGGATTTACTGGGCCAACAATATTTTAATCTGTGTTAGCCAAACTATGTCCTTATAAAAAGATAGATTTTAGGTGGTGATTTAAAAATATGTGATTCAAAATATGTTTATAGGTAAAATATCAAATATTAAAATGTCTTTGCCTAAGATAAAAGAATTATAGTTAAGATACAGAAATGTAACTACTAAGCTTCACAATGTACCATGAAATCAAAATGTTTTCAAGGAAAATATGTTCAATTAAATACTATTTTGTTGTTGTTGTTGTTATTTGGGTCACACCCAGTGGCACTAAGGGGTTACTCCTGGCTCTGTACTCACATATTTCCCCTGGCAGGCACAGGAGACCATATGGAATGCTGGGATTCTAACCATTGTCTGTCCTGGATCGACTGCCTGCAAGGCAAATGCCCTATCACTATGCTATCTTTTTGGCTCTAATTAAATATATATTTTAATGAAAATAATACAGTAACATTTTATTTTCAAACTCAATATCAGTGTTATTGATTTTTCTTTGACATAAAACTTTTAAAAAAGATAGCTTGTTCATAATTCCTTTCACTTTTCTGTGTTTTTACCTTTTCCATGCCTTTTGTGAAAAAGACTGCTGTATCCTCCATTGTCCTTATATTATTGTCAATTTTTGTAAAAGAAAAGTGTTATTATGATTTCTAAAGCAATCTATAATATGCTTATTCAACATGTAGAAAGATTATTAAGAGACAAATACTGAAAAGTTGAAACTGAGTAATCAAAGAATTCTAAATTTGTACATATTTATATTAAAATAGAATCATAGACTAAACAACAACAATAACATGTGTTACAGAATTTACACAGCACAAATAGGGGATAAAATATAGATGCTTCATATATGTACATACTGAAAATACATATAGGTACTTTTACAGCTCAATAAAATTTCACCTAATAAAAATATTAATGAAGGCATACTTTGAAGTTTATATTATATTTTGAAGTTTATCTATAAACTTCCTGCAATTACTTATACACTGTACACATAAATAAATCTAATACCCAGATATTAAATAGTTTTTAAAATTTCATTTAGCAAGTGAAAATAAAAAGTAAGGAAACTTCTTAACTTTCAAGGTATACAGAAATATAATTATTAGTGACAAAATTTAACATTGATGAATCTAAATCAAATTTAAAAGTTATTATACATAATAGAGTTGGCCACTATACAAGAACTACAGAACTAAGTTTAAGACAGAAAGGCTGGAGAAATATTACTACTTGCATGCTATTTGCCAAACTTTTATCTCTGATCCAGATATAATCCATAGAACACTGACAGAGCAATGAGCTGGACATGGCTTAAAGACAAACAAACAAAAAATGCAAACATTTTGAAAAAAATTATGTTTTATATTTTAAATACTTCATCATATGTTGTTTTAAATATTCTATCATAAAAAGTCAATTATTTATGAAATAAAATATATAAAATTTAAATCAAGAACAAATGGTCACAAAACAGACACTGAATATTAAAAGTAAAATTACAAGTAATGGGAACAAAAGAGCTTGTAGGTCTCATGCCCCAGAGGGTGGGATGATTAATCAAAAGATACCAAGAGGAAAGTTAATTTAAACTAAGTTTATAAATGAAACTAATATTCTTAGGTTCTTAGTCTTTTTTTTTTATTTTTTTGGCTCTAGCTTTAGACAATCAATTTCAAGACCAAGGATATTAAGTTTCAGAATAATTTTAGTGAGAATGGTATTGATTTTAAATTTTGTGACTTTTATTATTATAATAAGCTAAGTTAAATAAAATATATCTTCTTTAATAATTATTCATTTAGCAAGATTGTTTTAGATTCATTCATTATATCATTTATAATACCTATATGTAAAAATTTGACAATTTATGTTTCAAAAGGATTTTTTCAATTTATATAACTTACTTTTATGCTAGTTAGAAAATATTTAAATAATAAATAAAGAAAGGGACATTAAAATGTACCTTGTTTTTACTTTGGAGAGAACTTCTCTGACTTGGGTGGTTTGAAGAAAAATAACTTGAAGGGGCCTGAGCATGTAGTATGTTTGTCTTTTCTTGCACTCAGTTCACTTGGGTTCTTTCCCTGTCATCTCATATGTTCTACCTGAGTACTACCAGGAGTAATTTCTGGGTGCAGAGTCAGGAGTAACTCTTGAGCACTGTCAGGTGTGGCCCAAACAAACAAACAACAAAAGCAAACTCATAGATTCCACTAATAAAGTAAGTAACATGGAAAGTTATTGAATAATTTTATGTTATTGACCATAATTTAATTAATAAAGCCTACACTTTAGAGCTCATAATACATACATAAAATAAAATGCTTTTGAAACCAAAGTTTATTTCTATTTTCTGCACAGTATATTGACTTGTTTATCAATGATAGATAAAAAATATGCAGTGTGAATGTCAGGAATTGAGATGTTAATATTAGTATCTGAAAAGTGAAAATCAAAGTAGAGCTAAGTTTTTGAGAAGTTAAATCATTTCTCAGTGTGTGTTTCCTATGTGTGTTTTTCTTATTTGAAAAATTTTGAATCACGACCAGATTTAAAATCTGACTCTTGTTCTGTGCACAGAATTAGGATTATTCCTGATGGACTCAAAGGTTTTTATGTGGTACTGCTAGTCTAAATCTCATCAGAAATGTGTAAGGCAAGGACTCTGCCCACTATTTTATTTTTCTGAACTCGTGTTTTCAGTGTTTACAAAGTAGTATTTCCTTGGTTATGTATGTACAATGTAAAGATTGCATTTCACTTCCATATCAAAATTTAACAACTTTACTGAATCCAAAACTAATTTCTGAGAAAGAAACCCACATACATGTCAAATTCCATTTTATGCAAATAGATGGTTCCAATATTGTATATATATCAATTTTATATATCCCGCTGGAAGCTATTTTTTCTATTGCTGGATTATCTTAACAGATTATTAATTCTACTTATTAAGAGAATAATCAAAGAGGAAAATAATATAGGAAATGATGAAAAGAAATGGTCTATATCTCAATTTTTATTTATTTATTTTAAAGAATTATTAATGTCTACATGTCACTTCTTTCCACGTTTAATACTTAAAGAACCTAATTTGATATATTAGACGATGCAAAGCTCATCTGTTATCATGATTACTCAATCTCTATCGTAGTTAACCTTGATTTTCTTTTGTTTAAGCAATAAAAAATAAAATTCTAACCTTTTTCAAACTCCTAAAACAAGGTTCACCTGCAATCCAAACTTTAAGCAGAAAATCCAAGATGTATTATTTCATCTTATCATTTCAAATCGCATAGAAAATATTGCTGCAATCATGTTCATATCTAATTTTTTTTCTTTTTCTTTTTTCTTTTTTTTCTTTTTTTTTTTTTTGTTTTTGGCTCACACCCGGCAGCACTCAAGGGTTACTCCTGGCTTTGCGCTCAGAAATCACCCCTGGCAGGCACAGGGGACCATATGGGATGCCAAGATTCGAACCATTGTCCTTCTGCATGCGAGGCAAATGCCTTACCTCCATGCTATCTCTCTGGCCCTAAGTTTCTTATATATAAAGTTGCTGCATGTTTCATAATTTAGAACTTGTTATTTCTGTTTTGTTTACTTAATTATACATAGGTTTTTTGTTCTTATTTATCTCAGTCTACTTCAATGACTTGCTAATTCAGTTATTTTTTTTCTTTTATTGTTTTAGCCTTTGTTTGTTTATCTTCTTAGAATTTTTTTTTTTTTTTTGGTTTTTGGGCCACACCGGCGGCGCTCAGGGGTTACTCCTGGCTGTCTGTTCAGAAATAGCTCCTGGCAGGCACGAGGGACCATATGGGACACCGGGATTCGAACCAACCACCTTTGGTTCTGGACCAGCTGCTTGCAAGACAAACGCCACTATGCTATCTCTCCAGGCCCGAAAAAATTTTTTGATTCTTGAAAACATGACTGGAAATTAGTTTTTATCTGATCATTTTTATCCAGATAAAATAAAAACATATTTGAGCATGAAATCAGCCCTTGCAACAGTTGTAATACATATACATAGATACATTGCAATAATACTTTTTAATGTCTTAATCTGTAAATTAAGGAATCTGTATTTTAACTTATATTATAGTCATGTAATATAAACAAGAAACTCATTAAATAACACTATAAATTGAGACTAACTATTGTAAACTATTTTGTCTATTATTAGAGGCACACAAAAATAAAATGGTACTTCTGATATAAAATTTTTTAAATTTCTAAATTAATATTTTATTGATAAATTGTTTTAGTTCATGATATATAAAAAGTTACTGATAGTTTCTTACAGTAATATACTAGACCAATCAAATTGTATTCAAATATCAAGCATTATATTCATGTATTTATCCAACTAACAATTAATAAATAATAATTCACATAGAATGAGTGATATCTCCTTAGTATTACAAAAAGGATTCTAATTTTAGAGAAGACAATATAGTACCTCTCCCAAACTACTGTAGGAATAAAAGGGCCCAAAAATTAGTAGAGCAAGGAGTCTGCTTATATTGCCTGTGATTATCCCAAGTTCCAAACCCTGAACTTCATTAGGATTGATCTGGAAGCACAAATTCAGGAGTTATACCTGAGCACCATCGTTGTGGTCCTAAAAGCAAAGCTCAGCCATTAATGATGATACTTATCATATATAAGAATTTGAATTCAAATGAACACATTACAAACTGTAGATTATTTATTTCTTGTTCCAAATATATTTATTTTATCTGGGACCAATCTACATACTCTTTTTCAATGCAACATGTCATAATCAAAAGATGCAATAAGACATAAGTTAGTGGTATGATTTCAGACCTTAGGTCTTAAGTATAAAATAAATGTAGTAGTTCTTATTTATATTATCAATTTTAAATTAGATATTGGCAGGATATAAAACACAAAGTAATTTGTAGTTACAACACAATAAACTTTTATTTTTAACATTCCATTGATTAAAGTATTTAAAAACAAAATCAGATTTGAGTTACTGAGTCAAATATACTTTGAATGCTAACATATCTCTAGAAGTTAATTTATATGAACTATGTGCTTATTTATTGTCTATAAAACTATAAGTCCAATTTGGACAGGAATATATCTATACACACATATTGTATATGCAATATATACACACTATATACATATATAAAAGAACATTATTATTTTGCCCATCTAAATTGTTTACTAGTGTTTGAATACTATTTTAGGTCTCCATATTTTCAGACCTTCACATTCTTGTTCATAGTAACAAAATTAAAATTTCCCCAGGCCAATTTATGTGGACACAAAGAAATTATTCAACAATGTTTTGTTGTACAGGGGAGAGAAGCCAGCAATCATTCAGTTTAATCTACTTAAAATAAGGTTTGGACTATAGACTTTCTTAAGAGCTAGCTTTGTTCAAGGAGGATCACAGGTTATTTTATTTGCTAATTGGTATGACACAGAGGAAAAATAAATTTTCTGTTATATCACTGTGGCCTAAATTAGGCTCCTAACTAAAACATATATAATTAGACATAGTCATTAGTGGCCTTGAATATAGCATTTTCAATTTACGGTTTCTAACTCCTTAAAAGACAGTACTGAGTTGTAAGAAGCTTTTAAGGAGATTTATATCTCAAAGGCTAAACGAAGAATTTACGATTACAGTTTTCTAAAAATAAATCTTCTAAGAATAGGAAGAAAGGGGATATAAAGTAACAAAGAAGTCCGACTAAACTTTAATCAATAATTTGGAAAGTTTTATGAATGTCTTTTGACATAAGTGAAAAATAGAAACACATATGAATATTTATTAGATGACTATCAATGTTCTTTTCATTGTCACTTTTATAGCTGAAGTTAACAATGGTAATGTAAAATTATAAGTAAAATTTCATAGAGCCTTGGATTCTAAGTTACTTCAGATCGACTGTTTCCATAAGCTAGGTAGAGAAAATGAAAAAAGGTTCATTTAAAATATCTTGGTTTTCTTACAATTTGTAGAATCATCTAATATTGGCTTATTAATATAAACACTAGATTTCGGACTAGACTATCATTTCCCCAAATCCAAAATGACTGACATATACCTACCACTCCTCAGTATAAGAACTATTTAACAGCACCCAATAAATATTGTTCATCCACAGTAGAATATTGGGTTATCCCATGTCTCTAATAAATGTTTAATGTCCAATTATTTTGTAATTATGAGAAAGGGGTATGAAAAGCAAAGCAGTAGAGTTTGTGTTAATATTGACTGCCTTTTGGCAATTATTAAGGGAAAGTAAGATACAGCCTAATCATTTAGAGAAGTCCCAGGCAGTTCTCAGGTGTCCTGGAGGCATGTGGCCAATTATCAGAAAGGATTCAGGAATGGACCTGATGCCTCCAGGTTCCTCAGGGCCAACCACACACCAGAGCTTACTCTGAGCTGTATCTAATGGTGCTCTGGCAGGGGCTGGTGTTGGGGTGTTATCGATACAATGATGTTGTCAACTGACTGATTTTTTAAAAAAAATTTTTGGCTTTTTTGGGCCACACCCTGTGAAGCTTAGTAGTTACTCCTGGCTATGTGCTCAAAATTGCTCCTGGCTCGAGGGACCATATGAGACGCTTGGAATAGAACCAAAGTCCGTCTTGGATAAACCAGGTGCAAGACAAACGCCCTACACTTATGCTGGTGCTCTAGCCCTCAAGTGACTGATACCAATGAACCTTTAAGCCTTCAATGATTTAAAGCATGCAACCCTCATAAATCAAACTACGAAACATTATGTTTATCTTCAGTAATCACTGAAGAGGGCAATGAAGATACCTATTGGCAAGACAGTGAATCACAAGATATTTTTATAACCTAAAGAAAAGAAGAAATACTCTCAGGTAAGTTGTTACATGTGTGTTCTAAGGGTATTTGTGAAGAAAAATGTATCATGAGATTTGTCAGGAAAAAAAACATGAACTGATTTTCCAAATTAGTATAATTACACTTATTTCAGTACTGGTCTACTTTGGTAAAATAAAGTGGAAGTGAAAGTGAAAAGTTTAAAAGATGTTTTTGTGGAGGTCAAAATTCATCACTCTAATCATCTAAAATATTTTTTCTTCTAAACTAGAATTGATCCTATATTATTCTAGTATTTGTATATCACTTATCAAAATAACGACTCACACAAGCACACTGAGATAAGAATATGAATGTAAACTGAAGAAAGATCACTCCATTGATTACACTTACACTGAAGTTAGGAAATTCCCTGATACCTGATACTTGGTGGCAAGACACTATAATGGAATTTAGACCATTATTTAATAGTACTTGACTTAGGATCTACATATCTGAGCTTTAAATAATGCAGAAAGATGATTGAGGAGAGCACTAAGTAAATTGTGGAGAGAAAGAAAAACTCTAGCAGAAGATGTAGTGTTTTAACATTAAATGCATGAAACCCTATCACTAAAAGTAATATAAACATTGTGCCTCAAATAACTTAAAATATAATTGTTTACTAAAATTTCTCAAAGATTATAACTTTATTTCTATTTAATATCCACCATTTTTTGGTATAGGGGGAGAACTAAATATACCCAATTTACTGAGATTTGCCAATAATTTTTCTACTCCTGATATAAATTACCTTGGAAATAAAAACACAGCTATAGACCCAGTCCTCTTATGAGAGTAAAAAATAATAATCAGAGGCAGAAAAAAAGTATTTATTAAAAGAATAACACACTGATAAGATGTGTAGATCAGTCTTAACTTCCTAGAAGGACTTGATATTCTCCTCTTTTGGATATGTATTCCATTTTGAGAGGTTCAGTTTCCTGCCCTTTAATTGCTGATAAGGACAATAAAGCAATGTAGGAGCTGTCAAAGAAGAGAAGTCAATTTTCAGATTCTTACATGATCTTCTTTCTAGGCTGATGATTGTGAATGTTCCACTCATTTATTAATTGGGGTATCATGATTAACAAGAGTTTTAATTTCATTTTATTTTGCTTGTAAAGCTATTATATCTACTCACCATCACTCTTCAAAGACTTTATGTATACATGTGGATTACCTTTACTGAAAGGTCATATATAAGACAATAAGCATAGTTGAAGAGATTAGATCCTGATTGTTTTAGATGAATTTTATGAGCAGGCTGTTTAAATCTAATTATTGTATTCATAAATCTTTTGGGTTCTGAATATTCTTTTTTTTTTAATTTTTTTTTATTTAAAAACCTTGATTACATACATGATTGTGTTTGGGTTTCAGTGATAAAAGGAACACCGCCCATCACCAGTGCAACATTCCCATCACCCAAGTCCCAAATCTCCCTCCTCCCCCCCCAACCCCCGCCTGTACCCTAAACAGGCTCTACATTTCCCTCATACATTCTCAATATTAGGACAGTTCAAAATGTAGTTATTTCTCTAACTAAACTCATCACTCTTTGTGGTGAGCTTCCTGAGGTGAGCTGGAACTTCCAGCTCTTTTCTCTTTTGTGTCTGAAAATTATTATTACAAGGGTGTCTTTCATTTTTCTTAAAACCCATAGATGAGTGAGACCATTCTGCGTTTTTCTCTCTCTCTCTGACTTATTTCACTCAGCATAATAGATTCCATGTACATCCATGTATAGGAAAATTTCATGACTTCATCTCTCCTGGCAGCTGCATAATATTCCATTGTGTATATGTACCACAGTTTCTTTAGCCATTCGTCTGTTGAAGGGCATCTTGGTTGTTTCCAGAGTCTTGCTATGGTAAATAGAGCTGCAATGAATATAGGTGTAAGGAAGGGGTTTTTGTATTGTATTTTTGTGTTCCTAGGGTATATTCCTAGGAGTGGTATAGCTGGATCGTATGGGAGCTCGATTTCCAGTTTTTGGAGGAATCTCCATATCGCTTTCCATAAAGGTTGAACTAGACAGCATTCCCACCAGCAGTGGATAAGGAGCAGGAAATCCTAAATGGAGCAGGGAAAGCCTCTTCAACAAGTGGTGTTGGCACAATTGGATAGCCACTTGCAAAAAATTAAACTTAGACCCCCAGCTAACATCATGTACAAAGGTAAAATCCAAATGGATTAAAGACCTCGATATCAGCCCCAAAACCATAAGATATATAGAACAGCACATAGGCAAAACACTACAGGACATTACAGGCATCTTCAAGGAGGAAACTGCACTCTCCAAGCAAGTGAAAGCAGAGATTAACAGATGGGAATATATTAAGCTGAGAAGCTTCTGCACCTCAAAGGAAATAGTGCCCAGGATACAAGAGCCACCCACTGAGTGGGAGAAACTATTCACCCAATACCCATCAGATAAGGGGCTAATCTCCAAAATATACAAGGCACTGACAGAACTTTACAAGAAAAAAACATCTAACCCCATCAAAAAATGGGGAGAAGAAATGAACAGACACTTTGACAAAGAAGAAATACGCATGGCCAAAAGACGCATGAAAAAATGTTCCACATCACTAATCATCAGGGAGATGCAAATCAAAACAACGATGAGATACCACCTCACACCCCAGAGAAAGGCACACATCACAAAGAATGAGAATAAACAGTGTTGGCGGGGATGTGGAGAGAAAGGAACTCTTATCCACTGCTGGGTTCTGAATATTCTTATAGACATTTTGTTCTCAAGGATATTTTGGTCATGAGTTTGTGAAGTGTGTTCTTATTAAGATTTCTAACTTCTGACACCAAGTTTCTAACTTCTTAGTGTATTCTTGGTGTCCTAAAAATTTTAAAACTTTACATTGACATTTGCTCCTCTAACACTTATGCACCCAAGGTCCTAATATTTTAGAGTACTTTAATTATAATTTTACCTTAATTAAATTTAGAGTCTTTAGAATCATTATTGTCATAATATATGTTAGAATTGTTTCTTTGTTTTTCTTTCATGTCTAATGCCTATTTAATTTTGCCTCTATATACTGTGTCCTTCAGCAGTCAAGGGTTAGACACAAATTTATTATTGTACTAATCTCTTTACAGTATCAAGAGTCTAATTTCTGAATTAATTGGACAAAACAACTTGTGATTTCAAGGCAGGATTAAGAAAGCAAAAATATCATAACCAAAAATATGTGTAGGATAAAAGGTTAATTTTATGGGAAGGCAGAAAGGAAGAATTATATGACTTTTAAAGAATGTTCTTTCTTGCCAAGAGGTCAGTTTATCCTGTTGCCATCAATCCCAGATGACCTACACACCAAGAAGCAGTCAGATCTGAGTCTGTAACTCATTTTTAAAAAATTGTAAAAAATCAATTAACATTGGGAATTAGAAACTTGCCCAGAGAAATAGAAATATATTAAATATTAAAACCCAACAAACTCTCTGGGTAGTCACTGCCCTTATTTTGTCCTTAAGATAATGTATCCTTAATTAGAAATCTTTGTTATAATTTGCAGATTCTATAGAGTATGTTTAAAAGATCAACCAGCAAGGGAGTTTAATAATCACTTAGGTGCTTTATAGCATGAAACTTGCTCTTCTAAAACTGTAATTCCTGGAATATATATATATGAATAAAAATTTATATATATAACAAGTTATTGAAGTCACCATGCAGGTCACATGGCTACTCTGAAAATTTGAGTCTACAATCTTCCAAGCATGCCTTTTTAACTAAATAAATCTCTTTACTGCCAATATATTGCATAGTTGATTTACTCCTGTACAGGTGTAGTGCCTGAACTTTGCAGTATATATTCATTGAGTATTCACCACTGGTATAGAACGTGCTTATGATAGCATGATTTCAGGAAAGTTTGTTTCCTACATCTATTTAGAGTCTCCATTATTTCATTTCTTTAAAGGGTAATTTATTCTAACCTTATTTTATTCTTGACTGTATAGAGTTGTGGATAGACATGTTAAAAAGTAAAGTAGCTTGGTATTCCATTGTGCATATACATCATTTTTTTATATTTTTGTTTCCCAATTCACAATACAGACCAGGCAAAGGGCTTGGGTAGAGGTGTATATGGGGTGCATTTACTGTATCTCCTCATTCTATACAGTCAGTGTAAAAAACACATCCTGTGGTAAGAATTGGGAGGCCTTATCTTTACTTTTATTTTTTTAATTTATATTTGTATAATCTTTCACCAGTTCAACATTCCCATTACTAATATCCCAAGTGTCTTTCCACCTCACCCAACACCGGCCTGTACACTAGACAGGATTTCTACTTCCCTCATTCAGTCACATTTTGTTATGATAGTTCTCAGTGTAATTATTTCTGTGACAGTACTAAACGATCCCTGTGGTAAGCTTCATGTCAGGAGCTAAACCCTCCAGTCCTCCTCTATTTTGTCTCTAAGAATCATTACACAAATGTTTTTTTTTTCATTTTTCTCAAAATCCATATATGAGTGAGACCATTCTGTATTTATCTCTCTTCCTCTGACTTATTTCATTCAGCATAATAGGTTCCATATACATCCATGTATAGGAAAATTTCATGACTTCATCTCGTCTGAAGGCAGCATAATATTCCAACAATAGGAGCAGGGAAGGTGGCTCTAGAGGTAAGGTGTCTGCCTCACAAGCGCTACCGTAGGACGGACGGCGGTTCGATCCCCCGGATTCCCATATGGTCCCCCCAAGCCAGGGGCAATTTCTGAGCTCTTAGCCAGGAATAACCCCTGAGCATAAAACGGGTGTGGCCCAAAAATTAAAAACAAAAACTAACAAGAAAAATAAAAATCATATGATGATATCAATAGATGCAGAGAAAGCATTTGATAAGGTCCAACACCATTCTTGATAAAATCTCTCAGCCAGATGGGAATGAAATGAACCTTTCTCAATCTAGTTGAAGCCATCTACCACAAGCCAATGGTAAATATTATCTTCAATGGAGGAAAACTCAAAGCCTTCCTCTAAATTCTGGTACAAGACATGGCTGTCTGCTCTCACCACTCCTCTTCAACATAGTACTGGATGTACTTGCTATAACGATCAGGCAAGAAAAGATATCAAGGGAATCCAGATAGTAAAGGAAGAATTCAAGCTCTCCCTGTTTGCAGATGACATGATACTCTACTTAGAAAACCCTAAAGACTCTACCAAAAAGCTTATAGAAACAATAGATCCATATGGCAAGGTGGCAAGCAACAAAATTTACACACAGAAATCAATGGCCTTTTTATACACCAATAATGATAGGGAAGAGATGGATGTTAAGAAGGCAATCCCAGTCACATTAGTGGGAGAATGGAGATGGAAGGGAAACAGGAGTTATAACGGGCAGGAAGGTTGCCCTAGTGAAGGATGGCATACTCAAACCCAATAAAGAACAATTTTTTAACTATGGTTCTTATGTAAACTAGTGTTTAACCAAAAAGAAGAAATATAATTTATGTAAAAAAGTTTCTCCTTTCATTATAAAATTATAAATCCAAAGTTTTATTTAAATAGTTCTTAAATAATTCTAATGATCATAAACAAGATTTAGAGGTGAAATATATTCTCTTCATAAGAGGCAATGATATAAAATTCAACCTGCTTAATGGAAAGTCAATATGTCTTAGTCTAGTTATGGACAAGTTGTAAGGACTTGATGCTCAAAATTAATACAATTCAGTTATTTCCTGGAAGTTTCCCTAATCCATATTGCAAGAGATGAAAATTTCCATTATAACCACTTGACATAAAAGTGTACATTTAAGTCTTGGAGAAATCGATCCCAAAGCTATTATACATAGAAATAATATTCACTAAAGTGTTCACTTACAAAGCAAAAATATAAAAATCAATATTTCTACAAGCTATTCATCATTCAGATATCAGTTGAAATACCACTCTCAAGTTAAAATTTTAAGAAGCTCTTACATAGCATCCAAGTCCACTTTTCTCAAAATTCTTGTCATAATTTTAATACAGAATTCATTGTTTGAGAATTTTATCAAAATATTGATGTAATATCTTACATACAATTTATGAAGCATTTTGATGTGATTCTTTTCATTATATTTGCTTAAAAAATAAAATAATCAAATTTTGTAATGGTCTCAACAAAAATTAAAAAAATGGAAAGTGATAATACTGTCACTGTCTGTAATGTATGTATTACTTCACATGGGATAGTGTGATGATAGTCAATTTATAAAAAAATAATAACATGTGAATAAAAGAGTTACAAAAATTTAACAATGTAGGTTGAGAGATAACACAGAAGCTATGTGCTTGCTCTCCATGTAGCTTATGTGAGTTGATACTTGCATTACAACTTATTCCCTGAATGAACCAGAATTTATCTGTAAGCATGAAGCTAGGGATAATCCCCGAGTATTGGCCAGTGAAGATTAAGCTACCTGTCAAACAGAGCAATGGCTTTGAAAACAAGACCCTCCTTATTAAAATAAATTTTTCAAAGGTAAAACTTCTGTGGGTGTCCAACTCTATTACTGCTAAATTAATAATGCAATATAAAATCGAAAATCATCATTTCTTTCACTAATCAAAAATTCAATCTATCTACTGAACACTGCCAATAGCAATCACTTGGCAGATATCTAGAAATAAGACCACCACTGGGTAGGATTTACCCAAATTATCTATCATATAAAAATCTGATCATGATTCTATTTCTCTTTATTCATTTTTTTAAAGATTTGGCATTATTTTTGTCTTCTGTTACTACAGGAACCAGTGATATATATGCCTGAAAAGGTAGTGATAGTCACAATGTATTCAAAGATTAATTAATATCATAAGACAGGCCATAGTTTGTAGTTATTTATTTATTTATTTATTTATTTATTTCAGGGCCACAACTAATGGTGTTCAGCAATTACTCCTGGGACTGTGATCAAAAATTACTCTGAGCAGTCCCTGGGGACCCTATGGGATACTGAGAATCTAACCCAGGCAAATGCTATACATACTGGTCCTGGGGTCAGTATTTCTTATTATATAAAGTTATTTAAAATTATTAAAAAATTATTAAAAAATTAAAGGATTGGTGACTGGGAGAGACTAAGGAGACCTGTAAGCTTTGCTTTTATCTCTTCTATTCTGTCTCCTGAAGCTCTCCTGAGAGGGCCAGGAAGGACCCAGCAAAAACTGTCTCCTGGAGGCCAGCAGGCTGAAAGGCCAAGAAAGATTGAGTGAGTGAAAACCAGCTATCAGAGGCACCAGGCAGAGAGGTAACTCCTTTGTCTGTGAAGGCAGGTGGGAGAAGTCTGGCCCTGCTGTGAGATAGGTGACTGGAAAAGACTGAGGGAACCTGTCAGTTTTGCGTGTTTCTCTTCTCTTCTGTCTCCTGAAATTCTCCTGATAGGATGAGAAGAGCTCAGAAAAAGCTATCTCCTAGAGGATCTAGAAGAGCATAGCTGCTCCTCTTCACTTCGTGGCAGCACACTTTTTCTAACTAATGAGTGCCACCATAACATGCAGAAAAAAAATCACACTATAAACTTACAATGGGGAAACCTCACAGGCAAACACCATGCACAAAGAATCAAGATGATAGCTGTGATGACTCCAAAAATACCAACCATCTGATTAATCTCTCAGATAAGAAGTTTAGAATAGAAATATGAAATATCCTCATGGAAATCAAATAAAATGTGGCTCTAGGTGAAAAGAACAAAAAGACAGAAATCAGATACTCCAAACAGAAATAACAGATCTGAAAAACACTGTAGGTGAACTGGAAACTTCAATGGAAAGCCTCTCCAACAGGGTAACAGAGCCAAGGACAGAATCAATGAACTGGAAGATCAAATGCAGAACAACTCCATAAAGCAGATAAAATTGATAAAACCTTAAGGCAAACAATCAGACAATGGAAACAGTACTCAAGGAATGTGAGCAGATAAAATAGAAGTCTTTGATAAACTCAATAGTAACAACATAAGAATCATTGGAGTCTCAGAGGCCCAGGAAGGATATCCCCAGGAAGAATCAATAGTCAAAGACATAAACACAGGGAAACTCTCAGACCTAAAGACTGCAAGCAATGAAATCCTGCATGCCTGAAGAGTACCAGCTAAAAGAGACCCTCAAAAAAACACCCCAAGACACATCCGAGTCAAAATGATGAATTCCACAGATATAGAGTACTGAAAGCAGCAAGATCAAAAAGAGAAATCACATCCAAAGGAGCATCCTTAAGATTTACAACAGATACATCACAAGAAACTCTCAGGCCATAAGACAGTGGTGGAAGATTGTGACAAGACTGAATGAAATGGATGCTTTACCTAGAAAACTGTACCCAGCCTGCTTCACTTTCAGGTTTGAAGAAAGGACACATAGTTTTACAGATAAGCAACAGCTCAGAAAATTTACTGATGCAAAACCAGCCTTAAAGGAAAAAACTGAAAGTTCTGCTTTAAGACAAGACAAACTAACAGACCAAACTTATATACAAATATGACATTAAATCCCATGACAATCATCTTTCTCAATGTCAATGGACTTAATGCACCAATTGGGAGACACAGAATGGCTAAATGAATTTAAAAATTGAATCCAACCTTCTGCTGGCTACAAGAAATATGCCTGAATAGTCATAACAAACATAGATTCAAAATCAAAAGGCTGGAGGAAAATCATCCAAGCAAACAACACTCTTAAAAAAGCTGGGGTGGCAATATTTATATCAGATGACACAAACTTTAGACTCAGAAAAGTTGTATGGGGCAAAGATGAACATTTTGTACTAATCAAGGGATATGTGCAACAGGAAGAAAACACACTACTAAACAAATATGCACCCAATGAGAGACCAGTAAAATATCTAATACAATAATTGACAAATTTTAAAGATAACATCAATAATAACACAATAATTATGGGAGACCTCAACACTGCCCTCTCAACACTTGATAGGTCAACCAAATTGACACCGCCAAAAATATACTAACCATCAAAAGAGAAGCGGATGTAAGAGGCCTGATATATATGTATGTATGTATGTATGTATGTATACTATATACTATATATACTAGTCTATATAACTACTATATATATGACACTCCATCCCCAGAAACCTGGGGTTACATGTTCTTCTCCAATGTACATGTGTCATTCTCCAGGATAGACCACATGCTGGCATATAAAACATACCTCCTTAAAATCAAGAGATAGAAATTTTGCAGGCTAACTTTGCTGATTACAAGGCTCTGAAATTAAATGTGAACTATAAAGGGACACAGAAGAAAAACTTCAACAACTAGAAATTAAATAGACTACTACTGAACAACGAGTGGGTCCAAGATAAAATCAAAGAGGAAATCAAAACTTTCCTGGAATCAAATAACAATGAAGACAAAAATATCAGAACCTATGGGACACAGCAAAAGTAGTACTGAGAGGAAAATTTATAGCTTTGCAAGAACACATCAGGAAAAAAGAAGGGCATACCTGAATATTTTAATGATGCACCTTATAAAATTAGAAAATGATCCACAAAAGAAACCAAAAATAGTAGACAAAAGGAAATACAAATGCTTAGAGCAGAAATTAATGAAGTAATCCAAAAGATCACTGAAAGCAGAAGTTGGTTCTTTGGAAAAAATAAACAAGATTGTTAGAAACTTACAAAGAGAGAGAAACTTGATAAACTGTATCAGAAATTAAAAGGGGGAGATCACTACAGATATAGCAGAGATTCAAAGGATAATCAGAGACTACTTTGAGGAACTCTATGCCAGTAAACATGAGAACCTGGAAGAAATGGATAAATTCTTGAACTCATAAACTTCCCAGTTGAATAAGGAGAATGTAGCATATCTAAACACCCCCATGATTATTGAGGAAATTAAAACGGTTGTCAAATGACTGCAAAAAAACAAAATTCCAGGCCCAGATGAATTCACGAGTGAATTCTTTCAAATTTTTCAAGAGGAAATACTACCAATTCTTTCCAGGCTCTTCCATAAAATTGAAAATATGAGAACACTTTTAAACAGCTATTATGAAGCCAACAGCACCTTGATACCAAAAACAGACAGAGATGCTGCCAAAAAAAGAAAATTACAGACCAATATCTCCAACGAGCACAGATGCAGAGATCCTCAACAAAATCCTGGCCTTATCAAGAAGATTATTTACTATGATCAAGGATGTCTTAACATCTGTAAATTTATCAACATAATACACAACATCAACAACAAGAGAAATAAAAATCACATGATCATATCAATAGACTCAGAGAAAGCATTTGAGAAGTTCCAATACTCATTCTTGATAAAAACTCTCAGCAAGATGGGAATGAAATGAACCTTTCTCAATATTGTTAAGGCCATCTACCAAAAGTCAATGGCAAATATTATCCTTAATGGAGAAAAACTCAAAGCCTTTTCTCTAAATTCTGGTACAAGACAAGGCTCTCTTCTCTCACCACTCCTATTCAACATACTACTGGAAGTACTTGCTATAGATAATAGGCAAAAAATAATATGAAGGGCATTCAGAAAGGAAAGGAAGAATTCAAGCTTCCACTGTTTGTATATACGCTGTTGCAGAAACACTGTTTGACATGAATCTCTACTTAAATAACCCTAAAGACTCTACCAAAAATTTTCTAGAAACAATAGATTTATATAGCAATGTGGCAGGCTACAAAATTCACACACAAAAATTAATGGCCTTTTTATACACCAATAAAGATAGGGAAGAAATGGACATTAGAAAAACAACCCCATTTAAATATGTCACACAAATATCTTGGAGTTAACTTGACCAAAGACATGACAGACTTATACAAAAAAAAAAACCACCTATAAAACCCTGCTCCAAGAAATAAGACTGGACTCATGTAAATGGAAACATATATCCTGCTCATGGATTGGCAGGATTTAAATAATTAAAATGGCAATGCTCTTCAAGTCATTATACAGATTTAATGTGATTCCTCTAAAGATACCCATGACATTCTTCAAAGAAGTGGATCAAACACTTCTAAATTTAATTAGTATAATAAACCCCCTTGAATACCTAAGGCATGGGGAAAGAAATATGACAGCCATTACTATCTCCAACTTTAAACTGTATTAAGAAGCAATAGTTATCAAAGCAGCATGGTATCGGAATAAAGACAGACCATCAGATCAATGAAATATGCTTGAGTACTCAGAGAATGTTCCCCAGACATACAATCACCTAATTTTTTATAAAGAAACAAGAATTCCTAAATGGAGCAAGGAAAGCCTCTTCAAGAAGCAGTATTGTCACAACTTATTAGCCACTTCCAAAAAAGCAAACTCAGACCCCTGGCTAACACCATGTACAAAGGTAAAATCCAAATGGATTTAAAGACCTTGATATCAGAACTGACTCTATAAGGTATATAGAACAATACATATGTAAAACACTCCATGATATTGAAACTAAAGGTATCTTCAAGGAGGGAACTGCACTCTCCAAATAAGTGGGAGTGGAGATAAACATATGGGAATATATAAAGCTGAGAAGCTTCTGCACCTCGAAGGAAATAGTGCCCAGAATACAAGAGCCACCCACTGAGTGGGAGGAAACTATTCACCCAATATCCATCAGATAAGGGGCTAATATCTAAAACATACAAGGACTGACAGAAATTTACATGAAAAAAAATCTAATTCCATCAAAAAAAATGGGGAGAAGAAATAAACAGACACTTTGTCAAAGAATAAATGCAAATGGGCAAAAGGCACATGAAACAATGCTCCACATCACTAATCATCAGGGAGTGCAAATCAAAACAACTGTGAATTACCCTCTCACTCCACAGATACTGTCACACATGACAAAGAATGAGAACAAGCAGTGCTGGGGGTGATGTGGAGAGAAAGGAACGCATATTTACTGCTAGTGGGAATGCCGTCTAGTCCAACCTTTATGGAAAGTGATACGGAGATTGCTCCAAAAACTGGAAATTGAGCTCCTATGCAATCCAGCTATACCACTCCTCGGGATATCCCTAGTAACACAAAAATACAAAACAAAAATCCCTTTCTCACACCTATATTCATTGCAGCACTATTTCCAATAACCAGACTCTGTAAACAACCAAGATGCCCTTCAACAGATGAATGGCTATGGAAACTGTGGCACATATACACAATGGAATATTATGCAGCCATCAGGAGAGATGAAGTCATGACACTTTTTGATACATGGATATACATGGAGTCACATGAAATAAGTCAGATAGAGATAGATGCAGACTATTTTTGTCACTTATCGGTTTTAAGAAAAATATGTATTTTTTGCAATAATTCTCAGAGACAAAAGAGACAAAAGAGCTGAACCTTCCAGCCCACTGCATGAAATTCACCACAAAAAGTGATGAGTGCAGTTAGAGAATTAAATACATTGAGATCTATTTTAACAAAGTGAATGAATGAGGGAAGTAGAAAGCCTGTCTAGAACATAGGAGGGGGTGGGGTGGGGATGAAGGAGATTCAGGACATTGGTGATGGTAATGTTGCTCTGGTGAAGGGGGGTGTTCTTTACATGACTGAAACCCAATTACATTCATATTTTTAATCAAGGTGTTTAAATAAAAATATTAATAAAAATAAAATAAATAAATTACAATAAACACTTGCAAAAAAGTTCAAATTGTGTGGATGGCATAAAATAAAATAATTATTTTGCTGGCCAATTAAATTTTTCAAGCCCTATCTCTAACACAAAATTAATAATAACAATGTGCTTATTTTTAAAAATAAAATATTTATAACTTATAATCATATTTTTATAATTGTGGAGAAATACATTAACTGTAGTTTTTAATAGGACACTAACTTAATTTATAAAACTAAGTGAAGTATGTATAATAATAGAAGATTAATAATAAAATTTTTGCCCATATATTTTTATCTTCTGTACAGTAGTGACTTACATTTTGGAACAATATCAAGAAATAAAACTCAAAACCATGAAAGTATGTCTTGCAGGTCAAATTTATTTCATCAAGCTTTTTATATAGTAATAAATAGAAAATCATATATTTTACATGTTTATAAACTATAAAAATAAGAGAAAGGAAGTATAACTTTCTATTATTTTAAGAATAACTGCTCATTATGACTTCTTCTAAAGTTTACAAAATATAAAAGTTTACAAATATAAAATATAAAATTTTTTTCCTAGTAGAAAAATCGGCGAATTGTAGTTAGCCAGATAATTAAAACTAATATCAACAATCAAATCATGCTGACAGTTTCTACCCTTGACACAAAGTAATAAAATGGCAGTTTACAAATTTGATCCAGTATTTGCAACCTTTATCCTTATACTTATCATGATAAAAGTATTTCTACAAATTGAATAAGAAAGGTATATTTCAAATTTTCAGTCATAACAAATATGAAATATCTGAGAAAATGGCAAAATCATAGGAGCCTAAGAAAATATATCAAGGAAACTTGAGATATTTTAGGAAATATAAAGGAAACTTTATATTTAAAATGTATCAAAGAAACTTAGTATTTTAGGAAAAGGACATTGGGAAAGATTATTAAAATACCAACAATTAATTATTTAATTCAAGTAATTAACTTTATTAGTTATTATACACATATGTTAATACTTTTAAGAGAAAATAGAGATGAGGGTCAAAGAAATAGTCCAAGATAGAAAATTTACCACAAAACAGTGGCAGAGTGCAGTTAGGGCAGTTAATGGTTCACTTTGACAATGCTAATAGGAAATGATCCCTCTGGACAACAACTGGATGCTGTTGAAAGATTATAAAGTAATAGTTATGATACCCTTTCCTTAACAATATTGCAAACCACAAAGTCTAAAAAAAAAGGCAGAAAGTAATGTTCTAGAAATGCTAAAACTATGAGATTGATTAAACTATCATTGATTAGCAAATTGAATAGACAATGGAGAAAAATTTAATGTCAATGGACATGCTTCGTGATGACATAGAAATGGACATTGTCATCTACAACTGTAGAGACACTTAGATTATACAACACAATAAGTAAAGAATAGTTTAAAATTAGATATACCTATGTACTGAAAAATCTGTAGATTATAATACAATTAAATTAGTAAAATTAGTTATAATAAATATTTCAAACTAAAATATGCTGTTAACAAGGATGCTAGTCATGAGTTCACAGAAAACTAATTACTGTTCCCTATCTGTTGCTTGTACTTTGCACTTTTTTTGAAATATGTATTAAAAAATAAGACCTCAGAGCTAGAGAGATTGCTTATAAGGCTTAAGAGCATACTCTGTCTTAAGTATGGAAAAATCATGGGTTCAATCTGAGCACCACAGTATCTTCTGAACACATTGGCAGTAGCCCAAAGCACTGTTATAGATTGTAACCTCCTTTTCAAGACTAGACACCAAAATAAATATGGATATTTTTAATGCTCAAATATCAAATATATTGATTTTAGCACTGAAATAAGTTTAAATGCCTGTTATTATTTGAAAACTAAAATAAATACAAAGGAAGTAGAGTATGCATATATTGTGATATGTAAACAATGAAAGTTTTATGGATTTCTTTGATCTATGAAATGAAGTTTGTGCTAAATATATATCACTACAAAATTATTTTCACTTTACTTAGTGTTACTAATATACAAGAACATATTGAAAATATTTAAAAACACTACTGGAATAAAACGAAGATAATTTAAAAGTAACATAGTGCTGCTCAAAACATCTTACTTCTTATTGTAGATATTTCCCTATTTTGATCGGTTCACGTCAAATCATAGCAAATAAAATTTTGTTGTTATACAATAAATCTTATTAAGTTAAATCATGCATACTTTCATGCAGACTCAGAATAAGATGCGTGAATGTGCATTAATGTTTTGGAGTTTCTGATGGAAATTTGTTTTAAACAGGTTGCAGTGATCCAATTTCATTTTGAAAAGTTATTGCTAAATGTCACTTGTATATTTTTAAATGTTTTGAACTTCGGGAATAAATTTTTTAAGTTAAAAACACATAATATATATCATTCATGACAAAATCACTCTAAATTTAAGAAATCCACAGCACAAAGAAGAAAGTAAGGTGTTTAGTTCCACTATTAATAGAGTTATAGAACTGGACAATAAATTTTGATGTGACAATATTTTATATATATTTTCTACACAAAATAAAAAAAACTTTACTTTTTTGAGAGAAGAGAGTTTTAGATATAAAGTTAAAAACATTTTTCCCCATGGGGCTGGAGTGGTGGTGCTAGAGGTAAGACGTCTGTCTTGCAAGCGCTAGCCTAGGATGGAACACAGTATGATCCCCAGCATCCCATATGGTCCCCCCAAGCCAGGAGCGATCTCTGATCACAGAGTGAGGCGCAATCCCTGAGCGTCAAAATGTTGTGGCCAAAAACCAAAACAAACAAACAAAAAAAAACAACAACCCAACAACAAAAAGTTTTTCTTCAAACAGGTAATTTATATATTATTTTATATTTACTAAGCCTCTATTTTGTCTTTTTTTTGGGGGGGGGTTGTTTCTTACTTTTTCCAAAAAAAATAAAATACATGGCATCCTCAGAATGACTCTCTGAGTTCTCTGAGTTATAGAACACCATTTCCTTATTTAACCACTGAAGCGTTTTCTAAGCTCTCTGCCTCAAAAAAGTTCCTGGCAATTATTACATCGTTCATTTAAACTTCAAAGAAAATAATTAGATATGTAAAATAGAATTGGGAGGTGTATCAGATGTCCTGGGAACATTCCTTATAAGGATCACAATCTTTTTTGCGGGGGCACATCCGGTGATGCTCAGGGCTTACTTGTGGCTATGCGCTCAGAAATCGCTCCTGGCTTGGGTGAACATATGGGACAGGGGAGATCAAACCCAGGTCATCCTGGGTTAGCCTCGTGCAAGGCAAATGCCCTACCGCTGTGTTATCTTTATGGTCCCACGGATCACAATCTTTTCCATTGTATTTGAGTTTGACAATGTGTAATCCTGAGAACTTGATGCTCTGTAAGGATCACCCAAGTATCCTTAACACTATAGGATGGAGCCAGGATGCATTTTAAAAAGATCTGAGCATCAGATCTGGCTTGGTTGGCTTATTGTTACCAAGAGTGTCCTGCAGGTTCCTGTAGCACTGGTTGGAAGGCCCCTAAGTGAAAACACTGAAAGATATGGAGTAATAGTAGACCAGGTTAGGCATTTGACTTCACATGGCATGCTCATTCCTAGACATCATACATAGCCCCTTCTCTGACTGAACTGATTCCTTCTTTGGAAAAAAAAAAAAATAACCAAGGATAAATCCCTATAGTTTGTCAGGAAAAAGGTGGATAAATCTTCAAAGATGAAACAATCAAAACGAATATCGAGAAAATTCCTTTTAGGTCTAGGTAATACTTTATAAATAAACTATTAATAACTGTGTAACATGGTAGAAATATTTGTTTTTGATTGTTGTTTTCTTTTATTTTTCTTTTCATTCTTCCCTATTTTTTTCTTCTTTGGTCACACCCAGCATTGCTTCAAGCATACTCTTTATGCTCAGGATGAAGTTTCTGGCAGTGCTCAGAGGAATGAAACTGCAACAGCCATGTGTAAGGTTAGAGTCCTAGCCACAGTACTATCCTGCCAGACAAAAACTTTTAAAATATAGATAAAAGGAGCAATGATGTGTCATTAAAAATAAGTTAATAGAAAAAATAGGATAATTATTTGAGCATGTACATATATGAACTAAAAAGTCAGAGTAAGTTTGTTTTTTTAAGATCATTGTCAATTTTAAGAAAGTAATGTTTAAATCATGATATTATGTAATTATGGTTATCTCTTCTGAACTAAAAGTTTTTAATACAAATGATAACATTTATATGTCAGCAAAAACCAGTAAGACAACCCTGCAAACTTTGAGTGCAATTTATGTATTTTAATTATAATTATTTCAAACACAATGGTTAAAAAATTGTTCACAATTGAGTTTCTGTCATAGAATATACATCACCCTTCACCAGTGCACTTTGCCTGCCACCAATGCCTTCCTTTCCCTTCCACCCACCCCTGTTTCCCTCTGGGGCAGGCACTTTACTTTCTCTCTCTCTTTCTCTTTCTATATCTTTCTTTCTTTCACTCTCTCTGTCTCTCTCTCACATACTGTCTCTCTCCCTCTTTCTATTGTTTTTCTCTCTGTGTGTCCCTATTGACACTATGGATTTCACTATTGTTAGGAAGAGGAACCCATGAATATCACTTTATCCCTTTTCAGTACCCAGTTCTTGATCAGAATGATTAATTAATGATTATTGTCATAGTGGACCCTTCTCTATGCTAATTGCACAAAATGATCTTCATGACAAGAAATTGGAGGTTTTTATCTTTAATTTTTGTTTGTTTGTTTGTTTAGGGAGTCCCACCTTCTGGTTTTCAGGACTTGTTCCTGCTTCTGTGCTCAGGCACCACTCCTGTGGGGGGCTCAGATAACAATATGGAATATCTAGTATGAATACCTGGGATAAAACCACGTTCTGCCATATTTTAAATTCTCTCCATCCCTGAGATATAAGTCTTTGGAGGAGTTTTAAAAAACAATAAAACTGTTCCTTTTGAATAAGATATAGGAACTCATCAGTGACAGATGTAAGTGCACGTTTATTGGTGATTCATGGAGAATATGTGGGAGGGATGGAGCAATAGCACAGTGTGTAGGGCATTTGCCTTGCATGAATCTTACCCATGACCAGCCAGGATTAGATCCCCAGCATCACATATGGTCCTCCAAACCTGCAAGGAGGTATTTCTGAGTGCAGAATCAGGAGTTACTGTTGATTGCTGCCTGGTGTGGCCTTCCCAAATAAAAGAGTAGGGAGAACTAGAATGCTTCCTAGACTCACATTTGACCTGTGCTCTTTTGCTTTAGAATTATAGAATTTTTTTAACCTTAATGTAAATGTGGAGTGACAAGAGGTAAACAATTTTACCAGAGGAAGTGTTCAATGAGTATGTGGGATTTTTAGTGTGCGTGTTTCAGATGGTAAGGGACATTGTATATTTCTGACTGAAAAATAACTGATTAGGTAAAACTGGAAGCAATGTCAAATTTGTTAGCATACAAATAATTCTAGTCTTCCCAACCACATTTTCAGTTTCCTTCTCCTCATAATTCTAAGGCATACTTCATAGCGTTTTGCCAACTTCATTGTCTGTCAGAACATATATTCATCATAGACTATTTGTATCCAATTTGTTTTCATTGGTCAAATTGTTAAACAGATTGATGCCAAATAGCACTGTCAAGTACTGTCCTAACAGCCAGTTCAGTAATTATTGCAGATGTCATTCTCTAATGCCAAATATTATGCTTTTAGTGTGTATATTTGTTTTGCAATGCAATTACCATTTTATAAAGTCCGCTAAAATACATATTTTTATCCACAGAAATGAACTAGTCTGTTCTGTAAATGTGCTACAAAAGTGTGTCTGGACTACAAATCAAGGTTATTCACAAAATTAGATAATAAAATAAAGGTTCTATATTTTTTAATCTTATATTTTATTTATATTTCTCATTTAACAATGAATATTCATTAACATCTGAGTAGATATTTATACTGAGAGAGTTTAATTTCCTCATTTTAAGGGAATTATGTGTTGTAATATTTATCTCTTATTTATCTCTTCAAATATATGTACTTATTCCTGCATTGTTGAAAATAGAATTATGATCAAAAGTGTTAGGCAAGACTGTAAAAATAAATAACATGATGTCAACTAATTTTCTATATTAATTTCTAAAATATTTAATTATTAAGAAAAGAATGAGAAACAATAGATATGTTATAGAAAATAACATATATTTCAATATATAACATATATAAATATGTATATTTAGCAAATAAATATATTTAACAAATATATGACATATATTTCAAATACAGGTTTAAATCTCTGGTACCACATCAGGTATTCTGAGCTCCACACAGAGTTATTTTTGGGCACCGCAACAGGATTAAGCTATGAACACAGTCAATTTAAGCCCAAGAAACCAAAATGACAACATTAAAGCATGATAATTCTTGGCTTTGAGAATAAAGAATTTGCGTTATTTATTAAATTAACAATAATGGGAAAACAGAGGAAAACTCTCAAAGAGAATTTGAATAGTTTTTCATATCTTTCTCTAGGGAAAATGCCATAATGAGGACTTTTGAATAATTGAAATTTGATAACAGAATAACTCTAATTTCTGCAATTAAATAGTTTCACAGATAAAATTGAATTATAATAATAATTTAGAAAATTTGCAATCAAATTTTTGTGTTAAAGTGCCAAGACACAGGCATTATGCAAAAAAATTCACAAAGCAAACAAATGCTCATCTCATGAGACTCAGAGGAGAGCTTTCAACAGAATTCAGAGACTGAAGTACAATCATGATTTTAAAAATATATAATAATCAAGAAACAAAATATTTTTCACATTTTGAACAAATTGTATAGGGTATTTATGCTATATATATGTATATATATGGAGTTATATATACATATATATGGAGTTAAAAATTATCCTGAGAAAGTGGTCTTAATCATAGAGGCACTCACATTAAATATATTGAAAAAATAATTCTTAGTTTATTTTATACTAATATCAACAACTACCATATAAGACCACCCTTCAACCCATGAAAAACTTCCTAAAAGTCTTAAAAGTAAGTTACTTCTTAAAAGTAAGAGGGGTGCAGATCACTCGTCCCTGAAGCTGGAACAAGTTTCAGCATGCCGTATATCAGCATATAATATGACTCCCAACTTTTAGGAAGTTTTTCATAGGTTAAAGGGTCGTCTTATACGCCGGCAAATATGGTAGGTATTTAAAAAGTCCTATCAATTCATTGTTTCCTCACTGCTCTGAAGGAAGAGGATTAAGTCTTTTGGACTTGGTCTAGATAAGTTTTCCTATGTTAAATTTTATATTCTATTTATTTCTTCTGAGTCCATAGATAGGTGACTTGGACTAAGTTCAACAGAAATCAAACTTGGATACAGTGATTGGATCTTATTAAAAGCTAAGAAAGTTCTAGTATTGAACTAGCTTTGACCTTAATTGGACTGTGTCCAATGTGACGTTCAGGTGAATATAATTTTTTAAAGCTGTAAAGGAGATTAACCTCACTAATGGCAGCCCAATACTCATTGCAGTAGAAAATGGAAATGAAGTCTTCTTTCTCTGCAGTTTCTGGTGACAGAATAAGACACATTTATAGACCTGGCCCAATGGGAAAACTTAAGTCAGCATTCTTAGACAATTTGAAAGAAGGCAAAAGGGTATTTCATAAGTCAACTATTTTTAAAGGAGGAAATAACATTTAATTTTTCTTTATAAATTTAAATTGGCAGAACAAAATATTTTTGTCTACATTCTCATCCATGAACACATATTGCCTTTTGCTATAATCGTAATGTGTCATGAGACTATAGCTTGGTAATTGTGAGTTTGGCTCCTAAAATATTGTAATAGAGACATATGGGTAACACCCATTAATTGTGGGATATGAGTGAATAGACTTGTCTCTTGAGTTGCAATCCACTTGCAAGTAGTATGATTGCTAGCTAGTTCTCAGGAGGATTGTCTAAAATTTTCTTTTATATATTTTTGGAAAGTGCCTCTAGAACTTTGGAGCAAATTTAATTTTCCATCCCTATATCTCAGAGTTACAATTTTAATTTCCTTGCTTAAGATTTTCTTTTTTGGTATACGTACTAAAGGATCATAGGCAAGATGATACAACAAAAGACATTTTGTTTTCTCATAATTGTGAAAAAAGGGCTGGTTTTCTCAGAAATCTTATTCTGACTCACAGATTGCTGCATTCGTGTTAACTCTAGATTTAGCACCCCAAAAACACATGCATTTTGAGTACTCATTATATGTACTAATATTCTTTTTTGGGAGAAACAATATTTATATTGGATTATGAACAAAATTACCAAGGACTGATTTCAAGTTACTTTCCATTAAAAGTTTAATCAAATGTTCAAATATTTTAGAGGATATCATTTCTGTGGTACTAGGGGTTTAATACTTGACAAATTAATTTTGGAGAGAAACTATACAGCTCAAAGAATTAAAAAAACTCATGATAACAAGTACCCTTTACATTATTGTCATAATTTTAATATTTTTGTAACATCCTATAATTGGATTCAGATATTTTGAGATGTGTTAGCAATAAAAATTTAATATCCAGGCATGTTTTTAATATAAGTTAAACAAAAGTATTCTATTGTTTAATAATATTACTTGTAAATTATACATTTATTAGTTGTAATTTTTAAATTTGTGTTCTAGTCATCCAATCAATGATGTTAAATGCTTTTTATCTTGAACACAAATGCAGCTCCTGTAAATGTTCAGTAGCAGTTTTTCTTTTAAATTAATCTTTATTTTAAAGACTATACTTTCAGGGATAATTTCTATAGTATGTGAATTAATTTTTATTTTATTTATTTATTTTATTATATTTTTTGTTTTTGCTTTTGGGCCACACCCGGTGATGCTCAGGCATTACTCCTGGCTATGTGCTCAGAAATCGCTTCTGGCTTGGGGGACCATATGGGATGCTGGGGATAAACATTTAATTGTCTTATTTAAAGTACATATATTGTGATGAAAAATATGTCTATAAGAGCAGTTGTTTAAATTTTTAAGCTAGTATTTGTATAAATACATGATGTAAGATGCACTTTCACATATACTTATTTTGGCATATAAAAATAACTGATATTTTATAATTGTATATATCATGAATATTGTGTATATTATATACTATAATTTATTATTCATAATTATAAATGTATAAATATTATAAATGTTATAATTTAATAAGTAAATATTCATTTATTTTCATTCTGAAAACTACCTGTTCACAGTGATTCATTCTGCTAACTGATATCTTCAAATAAAATATATATTCTAAAAGTATATAAATTTTATATTTAAAATAAAATATTCTTTGGATAACATTATATTTGGTGGGTGTGGAAATAATAGTGCTATGGAACAATTCTAATACAGTGTACCTGAAAGAAATCACTATATTTCTCCATTCTAGAATTCATTTTTTTCATTTCTATAGCTATGTTATTATATCAGAGCTACTCTTTAAAACTCTTCTTGGTTCAATGTTCTCAAATCTTTGTTCATTTATTTATTTACTTTGATTTTTGGGAAAAACTGGTGATTCTCAGGTGTTGATTTGACTCTGCATTTAAGAAGTATTTTCAGCACTATCTTCAGTGGTAAATCCCTAAAGAAATGCAGGGGATTAAAGATACTGTACAGAGGTACACACTCTTTGGCCTTTACTTCTATAATTTCTGTATTTCATGTATTATTCTTTAATAAAAACCTATAATTTATTTTAGTATATTGGGCAAGAAAGATTAAGGTGGTTAAGGTTCTGACTCACATGTAACTGAACCAGATTCAACTCACTAGAACAACAGAAAGTCCCAGATCTGAGAGGATTCACTGCTAAGCATAGAGGCAAGAAAAGGGCCTGGGCATGACTTACTGTATCTAAACACACACACACACACACACACACACAACACACATTCTCTCACACACACATACACACACACATACACACACTAACAATGTACATAATTGTCTTTTAAAATAAGTTCCCTAAGGAAACAAAAGGTTTTCTACAAGTCTTTTATTATGATTTCATATATAATGGATAACTTGATTGAACAATAAACTGCAAAGTCAAAAAATTGAATATAGTATTGCCAGTAATTTTTGTTTGTTTGTTTTTGGGGAATGTCCAGTGCACTCAGGTGTTACTGATGGCTCTGCCCTCAGAAATCACTCCTGGAAGGCTCTGGGGGACCATACGGGGTGCCAGAAATAGACAGTAGGTCAATCCAGGGTAGGCACATGCAAGGCAAATGATCTACTGCTGTGCTATCTCTCCAGGCTTCAATTTTATTTAAACTTTTTGTTCAAGAATTTTTCATGTGTAGATGTAAAAAAGCACTCTGTTTATTAGATTTGAGTGGTTTAATTTTAGAAAGAAATAATTTCATAGTAGCAAACTTTTTTTTTTTTTTCGGTTTTTTGGGTGACGCTCAGGGGTTACTCCTGGCTATGCACTCAGAAGTCGATCCTGGCTTGGGGAACCATATGGGACGCTGGAGATCGAACCACAGTCCATCCTAGGCTAGCACTGGCAAGGCAGACACTTTCCATCAGAGCCACCGCGCCGGCCCCACCACTCTGACTTTCTAAAGTTGCTTCCCTTAACCAAATATTTCAACTTTTCAATGGAACTTTTTTTTTCTTTACTGAAATAATTCATTTTATGTTAGATTTTTCATGTATCCCTAAATACTGTGAGTAAAACTTCTTTATTAAACAGACCAATGGCGACTTCTTAAATTGCTTTGCAAAGCAGCATCATAATGAGATGACTGAAACTTAAAAGAAGCATGATCAAGATGTTTAACTAGTAGGTAAATTACTCAGTTTTAGTCTTTCCAAATGGTAAGAAAAATGCCAGTGTTTGAAGCAAGTTACAAAGCCAATAGAAATTTGTTCATTCTGACCAAGACAGAAATAATGAAAACTATAGATCACTGAAGATGAAGAAACATTTCCAATCTCATTGACTATCACCCCTTATTTAGCACTGTTAGAAGCTTTAGTTCCTAGTTACATACTCTCATTTCAAAAGTTAATTCTTTTAGGGGTCAGAGCAATAGCACAACTGTAGGGCATTTGCCTTTCACGTGGCTGATCCAGGACAGACCTGGTTAGATTCCCGGCGTCCCACATGGACCCCTGAGCCAGGAGCAATTTCTGAGCACATAGCCAGGAATTACCCCTGAAACTCATTGGGGGTGGCCCCCAAATAATGTTTCAAAAACGTTGAGTCTTTAATGTTAACTACATACTGAAGAAAGAACATGCGTCAATTGCTAATAGCTTTTCCTTCTGTATAGTTTCACTAACCTTAGTAGCATCTAGTAACAAGAAGTACATATTTATTCACCTCAGTTCAATGAAAAGAGCATATACATGGTGAGATCTAATCTCTTGCCTAATTTGCTATTAATATCAGTGGCTTATGCAAGTAATTTGTCATCTTAGAACTAGACTCAATTCTCATAAAAATTATAATGTTTTTAATGTTCCTCACTTATTTTAACAATCAAAGGCATTGGTGAATAATTTATGAATTTCATTAGATTATTATAAATAATAAGAAAGCCATATGAAATTGGAGAGCATTTCAATTATTAAAGATATATTGTTATGAGATAAATTTTTCTTGAAAGTCATGAGGGAAAAGGAAACTGTGCTCACAGGTGTAAATGATTTATGAGGAAATAATTAATTACTAATGTAGTACATGATGTTTAAAACATTTACAGCATTTATTTTAATATATTATACTCCAAAATAAAGTAGGCATTAATGTATTGATAGAATTTTTCTGTAACATTACAAGGTGAAAGTTCAATAGAATCAGTTGATTAGCATGGAATAAAAATTTTAAGAAGTCCAACTACTTGTATAAGAACACAATATTGTACATGAAACATTTTAAGTCAATTTGTTAGGTAATTGAACTGAATTTAATGAATATTGAAAACTTCCAATTCAAATAATGTATAATATCACAGGTAGTGTTGAAAATGATCTTAATCTAACATTTTGATTTGTGATTATATCATATACATTGCATAAAACTTCTCAATATATTTAATATAAATTGTAATGCAATACTGAGTAATTAATATTAAGTTGAATAAGCTATGATTTAAGAAAAAATTCGTATCTAAGATGCTATACTTCTAAGTAAAATCAGATGCATTTCCTGAATAAAACCATATTCTTGAGTCATCAATGTTATTTGTTTCTGAAATAGAACTTTTTCGCTCTTAATTCAGCACTCAGCAGTACTGTGAACATATTGATCTGCAATCAACTGCTGACACAGTTATTTGGCTTTCCCCATATATTTACTGAACTGCAAACACAGCATTATGACAGGCATATATAAAACAGTTTTCTGGTACACACAAAAACTCATTGCAAACACTTTATCTAAGTGACAATTTTATCTGCAGTTTTCTTTCTTCAATTTGTTTGGTAAAGAGTGTGTATGTTAGTCACCATAAAAATAACACATTGCTATAAATCATTCTGTAAAGCAAAATGATTTTGTATTTCCTCATTTATAATAAGGATCTTAATACATTTTAAATGTCTACAGAGAGCACATCTTCGATAGAGTTTGATCAGAGATTAGCATGCTTATTGTTAGTTTTCAGGGTTAAATAAAAATATAGTGAGGCAGCAGTTTACATGTCATTTTTTAATTAATATAATAAAAACTGTTCAAGATAAAACCATGTTGATTTTTATATGGAAGATAGTATTTCTTTGATATTTTACCTTAGACTCAGCAAGTACAATTCTAAAGGGACATTGATGTGACTATTTTGACTAATTATATTTATTTACCACACACTGTCTTAGATTTATTTTTTAACAAATCTTTATTTATGCACCATGATTACAATCCTGTTTGTAGCTGAGTTTCAAAGATAAGTAGAATATCCCCCTTCACCAGAGCAATATTCCCACCACCAATGCTCCACCCCCCTCGACCCCTGCCTGCATTCACGACAGACATTCTACTTCTCTCACTCTTTAACATTGTTATGCTTGTTGTTTGTGTAGTCATTTTCCTAAGAGTATTCATCACTCTATTGGTGAGCTTCAGATTGTGAGCCCATCCTTCTGGCCTTTCCACCCCATAACTCTATTGTCTCTGGGCCTTATTACAGTAATGTCTTTAATTTTTCTTAAAATCCATAGATGAGTGAGACTGATCTGTGTCTATCTCTCTTGCTCTGACTTATTTCACTCAACATAATAGATTCCAAATTTTCCTATACGTGGATGTACATGGAATCTCTAATGTCTTACTACTTAACGTAGCTGTTCGCTGAGAATTATAACTAAACAGCTATAAAGTCTATATGTGTCAAATAATGACACAAGAATATGCACAACGTTTAGTGCTTTAAAAAGGGGGAAGATAGGCCAGAATAATAGGAGAACAGATAGAAACTTGGTTGTCCTGCCACTCACACAGTTTCTTTTCCAAACCCAATATGTGCCCCAAGATAGTTCGAGACTGATACCTAAGTACTGCCAACTCTGATCCCTCAAAAAAATAAAAAATAAAAAATAAAACGCTTTTGGTAACTGTTTTTCTCAATGTATAAATAGCACAATGTAGATATGACATAATTATTTTTGGGGGACAACATCCTGTGATGCTCATGGGTTACTCCTGGCTCTCCGTTCAGAAATTGCTCCTGGCTCGGAGGACCATATGGAACTCTGGGGAATCTAACTGTGGTCCGTCTTAAGTCAGCCACTTGCAAAGAAAAATCTTTACCTCTGCACCATTATTTTGGGTCCATATTTCATTGAATAAGTTGTCAAGAATAAACCCTGAATGTAATTAGGTATGATTGACCGATCAAGTCACTCTACAAAATAAAATAAATTTGATACATATGTATTGTATGGAGAAGAAATTATTTTTAATAAATAATTTCTAATGTACATTTTACATAGTTGTTAAGAAAACAATAAGTTAAAAGAGTTATAAACAGGATAACCAACATTAGAGCTGCTCCTAAATACTTAGTTTTACATTCTTCCCATTCTGAGATCATGTAGTTTGAGGATTAATTTAAGGATACTGCTCTAAAGGCAGTTATTAATTTAAGAATACTGCTCTAAATTCAGTTATTAATTAAAAGATAACAAACATCAAGTAAAGAAGAACAAAAGAAAAATAAGAAGAAAAAATTAAAGTAAAGAAATTGATTATTTAAGCCTAAGAAATTTAAATGCAGAAAATATATCTCCATATTGGAAATTTTGGATATAAACAAGTACAATTGCCTCTTAATTTCTATAAAAATATCTTAAAGAAACAAAATATCTCAGGATAAAAGTACCATTGAAAGGTATTACAAATTTTCCTGTGGCAAAATATCAGGTCAGAAATAATGCTAATCTGATCTGAGTTCTGGTTAACATCATGCAAAATAAGTCTTTATAACTTCTAATCTCAATCAAGTACTTTAATGTAGTATAGAATACCTGGAAGGGAAGTGACAATCAGGATAATTTTGTTAATTAAATAGCTAGAAGTAATTGCAGAAAAATCTTTTACATTCACCACACTGTCTGTAGCCTCAGAGAAAGCTAAGATTGTCACTCACCATCTACCACTGGGATTTGATGTACTTACAAGGTACATGCCATTTAAAAGGGCCTTTTGACTTGTTAATGAATTTTCATTAAAACTTATTCTATCGCAGACAAATAGAGCCTATTAAAAGTGGAAATAACCCTCATGTTCTGGGTTATAATAAGTTCCATTCCCACAGGAATGTAAAAGCACAGTATTTCTCAGTAGATGAAATTGAAGAATTCAATAATAATGTGACAATAAGAAACACACAGGAGAACTTCAGATTAGATGAACTAACTGCTAGCAAATATTAGAAGATACCAAACACTCAGCAGAACTTATAGAAGGTTGATTATAGGTGGATAGCTGGTACATGTCTGAAAAAAAAAGTCATTATTACATTTTAAATAAAAAGGGAAAACATAATTAAGTTGGACATTTTTCTTAAGCCAAAATAAGTAATAATTTTATTAAATTAAATTTAGTGTTTTTATGATATAATCACTATAAACATGATTTTTATTATTTATGGTCCACTCTATGGCATCAGAAGTTTAAGAAATTTTCAAGTATCTGTCAGTAATCATCTGATATTTTAACTGCCACCTCAACATCTGTACAAAAGCAAACAAACAAAAAAATCTGGATAAACAACTGCCTTTATTTGTTGGTTCTATAGTAATTGAGAGAAGAACAAGTAGTAATGGTGGATTTTCAATGTTTGAATATGATTGGCAACAGAGAATAATGCATAAAACAACTTATTTCAATGCATAATCTTTTAGCATACTTTGTTTCTTCAAATTCAGTCATATGCAATTTATAGATATGTGTTTTATTGGCATAGAATACTAATATTACCATTCAGGTGAACACAATGCTTCATCATTTTTCAAGTCTCCTTTAGCCTGCTTTCATTTATTTATTTATTTTATGTTATTTACTAGGAGTCACTCTAGGCAATGGTATCTCTCTGATGTGGCCCTAAATTTCATGGTACTCTAAACCATCAGTTCTTGGACCATTGTTTTTGGATCATGGTTACACAGTGTTCCAATAGGAAAATAGTAATGGAATATGTGGAGTAGAGAACATATATTAACAGGATAGTAGTACAGAACTTGCATAGGCAAGACATGTACTTACTACTAGTGAAGTATTCCTAGTCCTATTTCATAATCCTTAAAATTATCTCCTAATAGACTATCAACTCTTCTTTATGCTCACAAATTTTTTGCTGAAAAGTTAAATTTCATTTACATGTTCATTCAGTTCTTCAAGCTAGCTTCTAATATTTCTTTTTATTTAAGCCATTACTTCATCATATTATCTTATGCATTTAACCATATCAGTAGTTTTCTTTATATTTCACAACTATTCAATATTGCATCTAATTGTGATAATTCCAATCATTCTGTTCTGCATAAAAAATCTTAACTTAAGAAATTTAAATGATTTAAATATACTGTACAGAATGTAAAAAAAAGAAATTGTTTAATATAGAGTGTGCTTTTCATTTGATATGTTATTTTGGAGAATCATAGTTCTAACTGAAAACATATTTAGTTAAATAATAACAAATTGACCGAATTTTTAAGACTGATATTTGTGGAAAACATCAAAAAAATTCAGATCTACATTTCGGAATGAGATTGGAAATTAACACAGTTTAGTAACTACCAAAGGCTATAGATCAGGTTTGAAAAAATTCAGATATTCCTTCCTTATATTTTTCATCCCACTATATTTTCTTTACATTTAATATTTTATTTATGCTATTAGTACTGGAGCTATAGTACAGTTAACAAGGCACTTGTCTTACACATAAATTAACCCAGATTCAAGCCCTACAACCCAAGGGTGTCTCCTTAGCCAGCCAGGTGTTACCCTTGAATGCAGACCAGGGGTAAATCTTGAGAACAGATGTGTAACCCCCACAAAAGATAAATTATTATAAAAAAAATCTATGTACATCCTCTTCTTCACTGGGGATTCTTTCCAAGGCACAGTAGATGTCTAAAACCATAGATAATTTTAGCATAAACTGTTTCACATGTTTTAATAACCTATAATAGATATAATTTATAACTTTGTATAATAAGAGTAACAAATGTATAGTTATTACTAGAATAATTATAATACTATACTATAATAAAAGGTTGTCAATATAATCTCTTGAACAATTCTTTTGTTTTGGGGCCACACCCGGCGTTGCTCAGGGGTTTACTCCTGGCTGTCTGCTCAGAAATAGCTCCTGGCAGGCACGGGGGACCATGTGGGACACCGGGATTCGAACCAACCACCTTTGGTCCTAGATCGGCTGCTTGCAAGGCAAACGCCGCTGTGCTATCTCTCCAGGCCCATCTCTTGAACAATTCTTATTATGTGTGTATACTCCACCATTATCTTATTTTATTCAGCACATTTAGATTATGCTTAATAATGAGTAACTAATACTGCTCAAAATAAGAGTGAAGGCAACTGAATACCAGTAATCTATGACTTAAAAATAGACTTTTAATATAAGTACAGTAAATCCTTTTTACCTTGGTTTATTCCTACATCATCTTCATATCAAAATTTTATATTGAATTTAATTGTAGGGTGGACCAGGAGAAAAAAATTAATTGTGAAATTTAAATATGCATCTTTAATTAAATAATAAAATAATTAGTAAAATAATAGAATTTAACCTAAATCTGTACTGAAATGGTAAATATTGTTGTACCAGAGCATTTAACTTCATATTAACATATAATATCTATTTCCTGCTTTTATTGACAAGAACCAAGCCACACCTAGGGTGGGAGACGAATACCAAGTATGAAATAATACACTAATCCATCATCAGATTACACCCTAGGGCGAAGTATGAATATTGATTAGGGTGGGACCAAAACTCAATAGTGTACCAGTCCTGACCATGCCCTGGGTCATGGCCAGCCTTTGCTTGCAGTGGAGGGATGATATGCCACTACGAAAACTGCTGTGCGCCACCCTTCCATGCCATCACCTGAATGAGGGCCCTGTCAACAGCAGGCTGTTCCTCCTGCTGCTTCTTTAGGATGTTTGCAAAAGGTCTCACTTGTCTTGCTCAGTCTCCCTAGGCAACACTGACAGGATGCATTCAGCATGGACTAGCTGTTTGACAGGTCCATTGCCATGACAAGTGCCACCCTTGGCATGCAGCGTTGCTGGTCATGTTGGGGTCTGGATAGTCTCCTGGTTGACAAGGCCATCAGTGTGCACAGGGTATGAGCCAGGTTGCTCTGTTATCGGTGGGTCTTCCCACTTCTCTCCTTTCTCCCTTTTGGGTCATGAGGCCCCTGAACGTGACTCATTCATAGGCTCATCAAGTGCAGGAAAGGGGCTGAAGGACACCCAGGACATCAAGTCCAGGTGGCTACAGAAAAACCAGACTCTGCCGCCATGTGGGCCACACATGGCTACTAGTTGCCTTGGTTCGGCCCACATGGCTGCTAGTTGCCTTGGTTCCTTGTGACCTCAGGGCACAGAACCAGTCTGGCTGTGACTGGTGTGGGTGGGTGCAAGGCTTCAGGTTACTCTCATTGCCCTGTGGTCTCTTCTGCCCTCACCATAGCACTGCTGTCACTTACCAATCTGGCTCCCCTGAACATAGTGTGGGTACAAGCTTTCCAGGAAACCTCCCATGATGTGCTCATAGCTGCACATCCTCTTATACTTCTACCATGTGTGCAGAGCTCAGGCCTCCCCTCTGCGTCCGTCAAGGCCAGACATTCCACTCCAGACTGGGACTGGCTGGGAAAAGACAATCTCCTATCTGGACCCAGACACTCCTCCTCCGCTAACTGGAGCCTCTCCCTGGACCTTCTCCCTTCTTGACTCTTCCCTGCCTAGAGTCTAGGGCCTACCAGTGGTTCTCAAACTTTTTAAACAGGGGGTCAGTTCACTGTCCCTCAGACCGTTGAAGGACCGGACTATAGTGAAAATAAAAACTATGAACAAATTCCTATGCACACTGCATATATCTTATTTTGAAGTGAAGAAACAAAACGGGAACAAATACAATATGTGGCCCTCGAGCCGTAGTTTGAAGACCCCTGGAACTTTCCTCCTCCTGATTGGGACCCACTAGGGCTGAGGGTACACCAAACCAGTGTTTCAGCACAAGGCCACTTGAATATTGAAGAGGCCTTTTAACTCACCTATTTTGTCTAGTAAATATTTATATCTACTGACCAGATTGTATGAAGAAGTTTTTGTTGTTTTTGTTTTTGTTTTTTATTTTTGGACTAAACTCAGTGATGCTCAAGAATTACTCCTGGCTGTGATAATGGGTTTGCCAAGGCCATCCATGCCGCTCCCTGGACCACCCAAACTGCTGTCATCCTTTTTGAAGTCTCCCCTGCTGCTGCCTGCTTCAAAGTTCCCTTCGTCACCTCCGATTCCACCAGCTATGGAGAGGGAAGAGCAGCATTGGGCACGGGGTGGGGGTGGTCTGCTGGGAGGATGGAGAAGGCCAGATTCTCTGCTCTTTCCTCTGGAGCAGAGAATGGGAAGGGAGTCTTACCTGGCTGAATGTTCTGTGTGGTGATGGGAAAATTGTCGCAGACAGGCAGCAGCAGGAGAAGGATCAGGAGGTGTACCAGCACCATTGCCATTCTTTCCAATAAACTGTTTCTCTTCACCATAGAAACAACCATGGCTCCTCACCCCTCGACCAAGGGTTCCTGCTCTATGAGCTCATCAGGTGATGTCATGACTGCCAGTGAGAGGTGGGACATGCTTCTGAGGCCTGTCGGGTCACCTATGCTCTTCCATGAGGTCTGCCTTCATTATTCGGTCATCTCTCATTTCCTCTGGAGAAGCTTCCATAGATCTCATTCAAGAGTTCCCCACTAAAAGCTTTGAAGTGTCTAGTAACTGTCTTAAGCTGTGGCTTGAACATGAAGCACTGTCTCACTCCTTCAAATCACAACAATAACCTCAATTGATAGAATATTTTCAGTGACTCTCTCCATTGAGTTCCATGGAGTTGTTTCTGTATCCTTCCTTTCCCACTGGCTCAATGTCGCACTTGATTGACCTGTGTTTCTTCCCAGACTCCTTTTGTAAGGGAGTTCCTTCTGAGTTTCAATATTCTGCGTTGGGCTTTGGGATTGGAGTACAATATGTCTTGGAGTTTTTCTACTTGGGTCTATTTTCCTGGGACTCTTGAGAGTTCTTGGATATTCCTGTCTGTACTCCTCAGCTCTGGATAATTCTTACCAGTGTGTTGTTTTAATATAAAATAAAAAGTCTAAATTCCTAAAAAATAATCTTCCAGGAATGATTTCTTGTTGCAAGTCAGCCCTTGAAGAAGTTGACTGATGGAGGGATGGAGGATGAGGCCTTTCTCTTCCAGCTGGGAGCACGAGTCTGCCACCCTGTTTAGCCGACGGTTCTGAGGTGAAACGGAGGGTAAACAGCTCGCAGATAGTCAGGCTTGTGGAAATATTAGCTTTATTCGGTGGACAAGACTGAAGTCCAAAGACTCAGCCTCAGTTCCAGCAAAAAGCCTCTCGCCTTCCACAGACCCTTGTTTTTATCCCCCAGAATCAGGTACCACCCAATGGTGGGATCAGATACCAACCAATGGTGGAAGCAGAATCAGGTACTAACCTGGGGGCAGAATGCCAGGTCACACCCTAGGGAACGGCACAATCACCAATCAGTTTAGGGTCAGTAACATAATAATCCCCTAAAATATTTACATACACAACAGTTTCTGAGTACAGATCCCTTCTTGCAGAGCCAGGAATGAAACAGATGAGTCAAATTGCCCAGAGCCATTCAGTATGTGGCCTCCAGATAGGAACAAAAGAATAAAACCATCAGTGATAAGGAGAGTGAATAAAAGTAAAGATATATGTGTTAAAAATAGAGAAATGAAGGAGAAAAAGTTAAACCTGCAATCGTTCTATCATTGAAATTTAAGACTGAAAGCTGACTGAATCAGATCAGGGTTTCTTTCTAAAAGGTCTTTACTTCTTTCCCAACAGAGTAGAGAGAGCTGCTGAGAAAAATGAAATTCCAGTTTTCTAGAGGTTGGTTGTAATGGATGTCAGGGACTTGGTACAATAATGTTCCTCACTGGCTTGTCTCCCTCATGACTCTATGACGCCTTGGGAAAAATAAGAATTCTGCATGGTAGCTTGTGTCTGAGAAGTTTCTAAGAGCTGGCCGACAATCACACATTGTGTTTTATTATTTATCACAGTAGAGCAACATGAATCCCTGAGATCCAGAGCAGGCTGATCTGAGGCCCCAGTTCAAAAAGAATGTCATGAGGAGCCCAATGGCTGGCTTTCCAAGTCACCGCACTGTCCTATCTCACTGTTTTCAGTTCCTGCAGTAGGGATTATAGTTACTACTTTGATGACTGAAAGCTACTTCTGTTTCTAAGAGCTTGACTTTTCTGTAACCTAGAACATTTGGTGTACATAATGTCCTCCATGTTATCAGAAATTTGGGATATTAATTCTGGCAAATTTTAGCAACTTGAACTTATAACTGAGCAGCAGAAATGTTTCTCTGGGGACAGTTGCATTGTAACATCAGAAGCTTACACATATCTGGTGTAGTAAATAAAAATAAATGACATGCTGTTGGAAGATGTTTGAAGAAACATGGTTTGTTTTGACAAAATTGATAGGAATGTTTCTGTAACATTTCCACTTGCCTTTCCATGCTATGGATTGGGGCAGTATTCCAAGACTTTTCAGGAACTGTTCTCACCATTTTCTAGTGGGTTTATATAATTCAATGACATTGATGTAGAAGTTTAGGAAAAGCTATTTGATTTACTTAAATCTTGTTTAAAATAGATACAAGAACAAAGTTATAGTTATATGAATGCTCCTACAGTTTGGGTCATTTAAACTACAAAGAGCTTAAAATTCCACATTATTCAAAAAGTATGGAATGATAAAATTAGGAAGTGATAAGATAGCAAATAAGACATTGTATGCAGCTGACCCTGAACTCTGGTGGAATCCACATCTCTCTCCATGGTCTCTTGAGCCTTACCAAGGAGTGATTCCCTAATCACTCCGGAGGTAAGCCCTGAGCACAGCCAGATATGGCCCTAAACCAAAGATGTTAAACAATTAAATAAACCAGAACATTCTAGTGCTCTGGTGGCATTTTCTGCGTGAAGGAGGGACAAATTGATTGTATTCCATTAACTGTTAAGTATTCAATGGGTATGTGGCTTTTGGGGTTACCTGTGGAGACCCCTATGGAGAGCACAGGAGTAAGAAGAGGTCTTGGGTTTGAGCCAGGAGGGAGAGGTCAGGCAGGAAGTAGTTAAATAGCTGCCTTAAAAGTTTCTGCTTTCTTGTGGAATGCTGGAACTATAAAGTAAACATGGTTCTAACAATTCACAGACAGGGTGCCTCCAGGGGTCTTTCTGCTGCCCCTACTGTCAATTCTCTACCAAATCAGTCAGTTCTTTGTTGTTTCTCTGAGACTTCCCAGTGTCTTCCAGTGACCAATAAAGTCTAAATTTATTTCTAAATATAACTTGGAAGATAAATGTGAAATGATTCCTATTTTCTTTCCATTACATATATGATCCTAACTGATCCAGTTCTGGCCAATTGTGTGGACTACTTTTTAACCATCACTCACCCCAACACTCAGGAGTCACAAAGATCTTCATGGTGGTCCCTGAACACAACAAAGGAAGGCTTCCTTGGCATTTTCTGCTTGTCAAACTACCCTAGAGCTCTTTCCTCCATGACCTGATAAAAAAGCTCTTACTCATTTTTAGTCTTCATCGCAAGCTTTCTTAAGTTTTCATTCCCTCTCTTCTTAGAATTTTCTAACATATTCTCAAAGATATTTTCTCCATCTCTAAGCAATCTATTCCTATTACTAACTCACTTCAATTTTATTGCTTTCTAGTCTGATTTTTTTTAGTCTGGTTCTTTATCATTTAATAATCTTGTTTCTATCTGTACCTCTAATATTCCCAAATAGTGTGTGGTATAATCTATGTTCTTGAAAAATATCTGATGATTTTTTCATTTTTCCTTCCTTCCTTCCTTCCTTCCTTCCTTCCTTCCTTCCTTCCTTCCTTCCTTCCTTCCTTCCTTCCTTCCTTCCTTCCTTCCTTCCTTCCTTCCTTCCTTCCATCATTCCTTACTTTCTTCCTTCCCTCCTTCCTTCCATCCTTCCTTTCTCCCTTTCTTCCTCCCACCCTCCCTCCATCCCTTCTTCTTTTCCTTCCTTCTTCCATCCTTCCTTTCCTCCATCCTTTCTTCCTTTCTTCCTTCCACCCTACCTCCATCCCTACTTCCCTTCCTTCCTTTCTTCCTTCCTTCCTTTCTTTTTTCTTTTTCTTTCTTTCTTCCTTTCTTCCTCCCTCCCTCCCTTCTTCCTTTCTTCCTTCCTTTCTTTCTTCCTTCCTTCCCTCTTTCATTTCTTTCTTTCTTCTTTCTTTCTTTCTTTCTTTCTTCTTTCTTTCTTTCTTTCTTTCTTTCTTTCTTTCTTTCTTTCTTTCTTTCTTTCTTTCTTTCTTTCTTTTCTTTCTTTTCTTTCTTTCTTTCTTTCTTTCTTTCTTTTTTCTTTCTTTCTTTCTTTCTTTCTTTCTTTCTTTCTTTCTTTCTTTCTTTCTTTCTTTTTTTTTTTTTTTTGGTTTTTTGGGCCACACCCGGTGACGCTCAGGGGTTACTCCTGGCTATGCGCTCAGAAGTCGCTCCTGGCTTGGGGGACCATATGGGACGCCGGGGGATCAAACCGCGGTCCGTCTCCTAGGCTAGCGCAGGTAAGGCAGGCACCTTACCTCCAGCGCCACCGCCCGGCCCCTTTCTTTCTTTCTTTCTTTCTTTCTTTCTTTCTTTCTTTCTTTCTTTCTTTCTTTCTTTCTTTCTTTCTTTCTTTCTTTCTTTCTTTCTTTCTTTCTTTCTTTCTTTCTTTCTTTCTTTCTTTCTTTTTTCTTTCTTTCTTTCTTTCTTTCTTTCTTTCTTTCTTTCTTTCTTTCTTTCTTTCTTTCTTTCTTTCTTTCTTTCTTTCTTTCTTTCTTTCTTTCTTTCTTTCTTTCTTTCTTTCTTTCTTTCTTTCTTTATTTCTTTCTTTCTTTCTTTCTTTCTTCTTTCTTTCTTTCTTTCTTTCTTTCTTTCTTTCTTTCTTTCTTTCTTTCTTTCTTGTTTTTGTTTGTTTGTTTGTTTTTTGCTTTTGGGTAATAGAGTTGGGAATGTAACTCAGGCAAGGCAATTGCTCTACCGTTGAGCCATATCTGCAGGTATGTTCAATGATTCTTGGAATAACTACCTGATATTTTTTAATGGTAAATAATGGATACTTTAAGTCATGGCACTGACAGCAAAGAGAATCATGTAAAAGAAGTTGGAATGAAGAACAGGATAATTTCAAAAAAGCTAAATTTTGGAAGAGTGAATAATTTAGAATGCATTTACAGGGTTCTGCAGTGTTAATACAAAGGCTAAGTCACTTGTTTTCCAGGCAGACAATCCAGCTTTGATCATCACCACCAGTTTTGGTCCCCAGAGCATCAAAAGAAGTGAGCTTAAATATTCAGGAAGAGCACCTGAGTACCAAGAGTATGACCTTCATTCCCTTCACCCTCAAAGGATTTTATTATAAACCAGACATTAGTAATACATAGTTTATAGTACCTGATGATCAAGAGAAAAAAGCACCCCCCAAAAACTGGCATTATACCATTCCCAGTTACATTATTTTAGCTTACTTAATACATTGCAAAAATTTGCTTTTTCTATAGAAAATGATTTCATGCATCCTAGATGAAAATTAAAAGTTATGGTTAAAAATTGTGTTTGCCTCACGAGGAAATCTCAAAAGACTATGGGGAAGCCTATACTATCATAAGTATAGACCTATAGAACAGTACCTCTTTTTTTAGTATTTTTCTATTTATTTAAACATCTTGATTACAAATATGATTGTCATTAGGTTTCAGTCATGTAAAGAACTCCTCCCTTCACCAGTGCAACATTGCCACCACCAATGTCCCAAATCTCCCTCCATCCCATCCCACTCCACCTGTACTCTAGACAGGCTTTCCAGTTCCCTCATTCATTCACATGATTATTTAGTTGAATATTTTGTGTGTGTGTGTGTGTGTGTGTGTGTGTGTCACACCTGGCAGTGCTCAGGAGTTACTCCTTACTCTGTGCTCAGCAGTCGCTCTTGGCAGGCTTGGGGGACCAAACAGGATATCAGGACTTGAACCTGGGTTTGTCCTGTTTTGTCCATGTGTAAGGCAGCCACCTTAGTGCTGTGCTATTGCTCTGGCTCATATGATCACTTTTACAGTTTATTTATTCATTTTTTACATTCTTTTGGGATAAATATGTGAATTCTCAAGGGTTTCTCCTGGCTCTGATCACTCTCTGTGGGAATCGGGGGACCATATAAGATACTGAAGATAGAACTTGGGTGATTTTCTTGTGATACAAGCATCCTACCCTCTATGCTATTAGTCTGGCCTCTTCGTTATTTATTCTTTTATATATTTACTTATTGGTTTGGGGGACAAACCTAGTGGCACTTGTGTTTGCTCCAGTCTATAGGCACAGAAATCGCTCCTGGCAGGCTCTGGGGCCTATGTGGGATATCAGGGATCGAACCTGGATCAGCCCATGCAAGGGAAATGCCGTACTTACTGTGCTATAGCTCCAGCCACTATTTTTTTTAATATGGAGCACTTCACAAATTTGTGTGTCATCCTTTCACAGGGGTCATGCTAATCTTCTCTGTATAGTTTCAATTTTAGTATATATGTGCTGCTGAAAGGAGCACTATTTTTTTAACTCATTTTAAATGAGTAGATTGAAAATGTGTGAACATAAAAGCCTTTCTTGAGGTTTGTGTCACATTTCAGAAATAGGACTTATAAAACTTCATTATGGGGAAAAAATCAAACAGAATAATTGGGGGTCAAGGGAATAACTCAAAAGTCTAGAGTGCTTTACATGCAGCAACCTTGAGTTTGATCTTTAGCTTGCCCTGGTCCCTTAAGCACGGTGTAGCCCAGCATAAAAATAAGAAGGAAAATTAATAGATGAAACAAATATATGAAGGAAAATTTAAATGGTCAATCATGAGCTAAAAGTCAAAGGACAAAATTTATGTGCCACATCTTTGCCATACATTATAATCTGAATGATGAACCGATGGGGAATAAGTGGCTTCTGAGAGCTGGCATGGAGGGAACATATAAACCTTGAGCTTCAAAGCACTCCCAGGATGAGTCAGCATGGGGAATTTGCTGTTTAAGCATGCAGGGCTGTTGTGAGAGGCAAAACTCCTCCTGCATCTGAGTTGCACTGGATAAAAACAATGCAGGTGGAATGTAGGTGTAGAACAATGTAGGTGTTCTTTAAATTGGTGAGAACAAAAATAATAAGAAAAAAGTCAATCTTCAGGGATAAATAATTTTATACAGAGCTTTCTAGTTCAAGCAAAAGTTCTCAAAGTTTGTTATTTTTATTTGTTAATTTTATATTTTGGGGTACCATACCTTATAGTGATCAGGGGCTATTTCTGGTAATTTGCTTAGGCTTGACTCCCAGTGGTTCTCAGTGCTAGGAACAAACATAGTCTCTCTCTTTCATCATTTATAAGTTTTTCATTTCTTTATTTTCCTTTTTGGGGGGCACACCCTGTGACACTCAGGGGTAACTCCTGGCTATGAGCTCAGAAAGCACTCCTGGCTCGGGGGACCATGTGGGACACCGGGGATGGAACCCAGGTCTGTCCTGGGAGAGCCTCATGCAAAGATTAGGAAGCTGCAATTGCATTTTGTTGCACAGGATCAATTATCACTGCTGTAACAATTGAACCTACTGGTTTTGAAACCCAAATTATGAACACACATTGTTCATTATATTTAATTTTTGATGCTTAAATATTTTTGAAATGGTATTCATATATGTACAAGTATTTCAACTTAAGGTAATTTTATCTTTACCACCATATAGCTTTTGCAGAATTTAGATATTGATCCAAAGTTGATTTAAGAATATCAGAGATGGGGCCGGTGAAGTGGCACTAGAGGTAAGGTGTCTGCCTTGCAAGCGCTAGCCAAGGAAGGACCACTGTTCGATCCTCCGGCGTCCCATATGGTCCCCCCAAGCCAGGGGCAATTTCTGAGTGCTTATCCAGGAGTACCCCTGAACATCAAATGGGTGTGGCCAAAAAAAAAGAATATTAGAGATTGGGGCCAGAGTGATAACTCAGTGGTTAAAGCATTTGCCTTGCACAGAACCTTGGTAGTCCTGGGTTCAATCCCCAGCATCCCTACGGTCCCCAAGTCTGCTAGTAGTAGCAAAGCAAGGAGTAATCCCTGAGCCCCGATGGTGTAACCAAAAAACAAAACTAAACAAACAGAATATCAGAGATAAGCAGCATCTTCATGCATTTTATATATTAATTGATTAAATAATTATTTATTATATAACATAAATGGGAGGCATAGACTCTAAAGAGCTACATAGTCTATAGCTAAATAATAAAATAACAACACAGGTTAACAAACTATGGTAGAGGGATTTACAATATATTACAGAAATAAAAAAGAGCTGAATTTTACTGTGAACTAGTAATTATGCTAATAGATTATCAGAATGATACAGGGAATATATGAAGAATAGAATCAAAACTAGCTCAAAACTAGAATCATAATTAGCTCACAGGGGACAATGACAGCTATGTGGAACATGAATAAAATGGACAGTGTAAAATGACACTAATAGCACTGAAGAGATAGCACAGATATAGGACATTTGCCTTGCACGCAGCCAATGCAGAACAGACAGTGGTTAGAATCCCATCATCCCATATGGTCTCCCGTGCCTGCCAGGAGCGATTTCTGAGCACAGAGCTAGGAGTAACCTCTAAGTGTAGCCGCATATGACCCCCCAAAATGACACTAATATTACATATGAACAGTAAGCTATAGCAAGTGAATATTATTGCACACATAATACCAGTTCAAGCAAGAAAATAAGGACCTGAAAATACTGTATGATTAGAATAAGATTAAATCTTTATATATATATATATGTACTTTCTGAGTAGATCAAAGTCTTGTGTCTTCTACACAGAGCAAAGGTCATAAGAAATATTTTCACTCTTTAAAAAACTTATTTCATATCTCTATGTTTTGTTATGATACTTGTATTTAATTATATTCTGCTATTCCTGGTGTTTTATCATCGTTTCTGTTATGCCCTATTACCACTCCCATTTTCACCACAGATTTGTAAGCATTTGTAAAATATATTTGATTATATCACCTTTGTAAAAATTTTTAGAATTACTGAGTACAGCATTTAAATTTTTATACATATGGTATATTATTGTTTATAAAACTTATTTTTCTCATTAAATGATATATACAAATATTAAAAAACTTATTTAGATATGAATTGGTTCATAATATATATGCAGGTTTGAGCTTGGATCACAATATAGTGTCATGCCTTTAACTTATCTTAATATATGTACATTTACACTATACTTTATGGATATCTAGGCAAATTCTCTAAGTAGTTTAAAATGTCTAAAAATATGTTACAATGAGAGCATATTGGTACTATGACTAGTATAAATATCTACTCAAAAGAGTTATTCTTGTGATTTCTCAGATGGTGGCATATACAATGTTTCTTCAAAGCAAATATATTAATCTGGATTGCTCTTTGAGACTTTCTATAGCAAAGAATCAAAATTGCATGGCAGATGGCATGCCTGCTGAGGGATTTTAGGGCACTGATGAGATAATATTGAAGTGACAAAAGTCTATTTGCTCTACATATGTAACATTGATATGAAGATATTTTAGAATTGCAGATGGCACTATTATTGTGTGATAAACAGGTGAAAATTATGATTGTATCTCCAGTTACCTGCTCATTATTGAAAACAAGTTCAAAATAATACCATGTATAATCTCAAAATTGAGATTGTAATTATATTTAAGCATTGTGATTATGTAAAGCATTAGATTTCGATAACCATAAATTTAGTAATCTTAATGATTAGTATAATTTTAAAGCAAAAATTATATAAGATAATTATTGATAATAGTGGTTGATTATACTTGATGTAAATGTTTTTAATGAATCTTAGTTACATATATTTCAGTTTTTTATTTATAATATTTTTAAAATTTTATAGATTATAAGGAGTACATATAATAGGATACCATGATGCTAAATAAATAAGAATGTATTAGCTATGTTAAATTTTAATGCTTTTTTGAGATTAACATAAAATGTTTCACATGATTTACTATAAAATATTGAATGGGTTTTAGATTAAGTAGAGATATTTTTATA